>NC_080402.1:34824000-36040000 GCF_030265065.1 Corythoichthys intestinalis | reverse complement strand
AAAAAAAATAAATAAATAAAGCAAATGTGACACACAGAAGGGCTTGCTAAAAATTGTTTAAATATATTGTTCTACGTAAATCAGCCAAGGTAGCCCCCCACATTTTTACCACACCAAATCTGGCCCCCTTTGCAAAAAGTTTGGACATCCCTGTTTAACTGATGATCCGTAGACGAGGCCAGCTTCTTTCACTTGGTACCGGCTAAGTATTATTCAAAAAATAATGACGGCGAAAGAAATAAACATCTTGAATTTGAAACTGTATGTTGTCGGCGATTAGCCTCGCAATGATCTTAATTGTGTTTGTCAGCCCAAAACCCTCTAAATATATATTAAATGCATCTTACCAGGTATAAAATGACTACAACATAGTCTGTGGTGATCGTTTGGTGCCCAGTTTTCTCGTCGAATTGCAGCAGTCCATCTCGCTCTCCTCTCTGGGTCTCTCGGAATATGGTAGGACTTTAAGTCTCTCCGTCTATCTTCTCTGTTACTGCAACCAACCGCCACACACGCCTTCACCATTTTGATTATTAATGTTAACGAGCAGAAAAACACGCCATAATAGGAGGAATTTACGTAGCGGTAATGCGTAAACAAGACGAGCTGACGGACAATATGGCGCGGAGGCGTGGTTGTGACGTCATGTGAGTAGGGTCTATAGCAGATAATTAACTAGCTAGAAAAAGACAATTTATCAGAGGATGAAGTAATCAAACTTAAAGGAATAAGAGAAGACGTTGACAATCCTTATATTAATTTGGCTAAAGGAGCCTTTTTAAGGTCAAGGGCAAAGTGGCTTGAGTCAGGTGAAAAGAATTCTGGGTACTTTTTTGCTTTAGAGAAACGAAATAGGATAAGAAATACTATTTCAGCCTTTAGGATTAATGACGTTATAATCACTGATCACCTGATAATCTCACAATATGTTGAATCATTTTATACCAATATATATAAATCAAATTGTAATGATCAAGCTTGCAATACATTTATTGAGAATGTTAAATTATTTACTACTAATATTTCAGAACGCTTTAAACAAAGCTGTGAACAGCACTTGACCAAAAATGAAGTTTATGAGACCACTCTCGCTATGAAAAAGGGGAAAGCACCAGGTGTGGATGGCTTATCGGTGGAATTCTATGTTTTCTTCTGGGATACTATCGGAGATCATTTATTTGAAATGTTCAGCGAATGTTTGATTAAAAAGGAAATGTCTACGAGTATGAAACAAGGCATAATAACTTTAATACCTAAACCTGACAAGGATCACTTATTAGTAGAGAATTGGACACCAATTACATTGTTGAACGTGGATTATAAGATTCTGTCCTCAATATTTGCTAAAAGGTTGAAAAGTGGTCTTAATGAGATTATAAGTGAAAACCAAACTGGGTTTATGGCTCATCGGCATATCAGCTCAAATGTTAGACTTGTTTTAGATTTGCTGGAATACTCTGAAAATATAGAAACTGATTCACTTATGGTATTTCTTGATTTTTATAAAGCCTTCGATACAGTGGAACATTACTTTTTGATCCAAGCTCTTCGAACATTTGGTTTCGGAGAAAAATTTGTTTCGACTATTGAAATGTTTTACACTGGTATTGATAGTTGTGTTATGTTATATCCAGCCACAACTAGGAGATTTCCTGTCCTCAGATCTGTAAGACAGGGTTGTCCGATTTCCCCATTTTTATTTCTGATTGTAGTGGAATTACTTTCATTAAGTATTTTAAATAATCCCTGTATTAGGGGATTGTCCATCTTTGGTAAAGAGATCAAAATGACTCAACTAGCTGATGATACGGTGTTATTTCTAAGAGATAAACAACAGATTGGATATTCCATTTCTCAAATAGATGAGTTTTCATTTGCCTCAGGATTGAAACTTAATAAGTCTAAGTGTGAAATCTTATGTCTGTATCAAAATGACATGAAAACTTTGTATGATATGCCTGTTAAGGAGTGTGTTTGATACCTTGGGATTCATGTCTGTAAGAATGCTAAGGAGCATCAACAATTTAACTTCTCCCGAAGAATACAAAGAACTAAAACAATACTCAATATGTGGCTTCAAAGGGACTTATCTATTTTAGGGAGGGTTCTCTTAACGAAAGCTGAAGGTGTTTCCAGGTTTGTCTATCCAACACTTTCCCTAGAAGTCTTAGATTCTACTTGCAAAGCAATTAATAAAATGCTGGTTGATTTTGTTTGGAAGAATAAGCACCATCATCTCAAAAGAACTCTGCTTTCTGGTTCCAGGACTGGACTTGAACTCTTGGACTTAAATTATACTTTTAAAGTCAAATGGTTAAAAGAATGTTTAAAAGCACCAAATTCAATCTGGTATTTCATCCCGAATAATATTTTTAACAAGGTTGGAGGTCTTCGATTTCTATTGTCATGTAATTACAAGGTCTTGAAACTTCCTGGTAAAATGTCAGGTTTTTATCAACAAGCCTTGTTGTCTTGGAAGTTATGTCACTCTCACAATTTTTCTCCACACAAATGTATTATCTGGAATAATGAGTATATAACAAAAAGGAACAAATCACTCTTCATACAAAATTGGATTGATAAAAATATTATATACTTGAAAGATTTGTTTAAGGGTGATGGACAGATTCTTTCTTATGAAGAATTTCTAATAGAAAAAGGATTTCCCATTAAGTTTAAAGAATTTCATTCTGTGTTTGACTCCATCCCCAGTGGAATATTAGAACTAATGAAAGAGTATAAAGGACAAAATGACCTAGCCGGTAATGAGATCCTTTATTTAAATAATATAGATCTTTTAAGCAAGAAATGTACAAATAAACATATAAGGGAATCATTCTATAGTAAGAGGAGAATTGTACCTCGTGGGAAATTCTTTTGGAATGCACAGTTTGATAATATAAAATGGAGGGAGGCGTGGCTTGTTCCTTTTAAATTGTTTGTTTCCAACAAAGTACGGGAATTGCACTTGAAAATTTTACATAATATATACCCGACTAACGTGTACTTGTCTCGTTTTAAGGATATTGACAACAAATGTACATTTTGTATGACTGAACCTGAAAGCGTGACTCATTTGTTTTATGGTTGCCCCATTAGTGTAAAGTTTCAGACAGATCTTCAGAAATATATTTTATGTCAAACTAAACAAAACATTGACTTGACAGGAAAAGCGATCATTACTGTATTTGAATCCAAAAATAAAAAAATATTTACTATATTAAATCTTTATATATTGCTAGGGAAATTTCATATTCATAAATCTAAATTTCCAAAAGTAAATCCGAACTTTAAGATTTTTTTGGTTGAATTTGAATCATATTTCTCATCACTTAATATGATACAAAATAATAAATGCAAGTCTACTATAGAAGCTCATGCAAAATTGTTTAGTACTTAATTTCCTCTTGAGTTATTATTTTTATTTTTTTGTATGTCTTATGATGTCAATATGTTGAGATGGTTGTATTCTATGTGAACTAGTTGTTTTGTATTATTTGTTATTTGTATGTATTGTAGTGTTCAATATATATATATATATTTTAAATTAACTAGCTAGCAGCTATCTTGTTAGCCAGTGGTTGCTAGTTTTGCCGCCCCCTGACGGCCACTGTTGTCACACACATACGGAGATCCTCCAGTCGTCGTCATCGTCAATGAAACACTGTGCTAGTGTTTGTGTGTGTACGTGTGTCTGTCGGTCTGTCTGTGTTTACAACAACACTCCGTGTCTCGGAGACAACACAGTCTTGATTTTGGTGAGTGGGAACATTATGGCTTGTTTTTGTTGAATGCTCTTTTCCGCTTTTCAATATACGATGTGTAAATTGCCGTTTAGCCGCATTGGCCGACTGAAATCAATAGGGCGGCTTTATAGAAATATATTGCTAAGGCACTGCGCTAGGGCGTTTAGGTGCACACACACCTTTACGTTTATATGCTTTTAGCGGGATGCTACACTTTTGTAGTTTGTTTAGCGGGCGTCATGTCACAGCAGTTTTCCGCAAAAGCTAGTTAGCTAGCAAAGCTAACTTGGTTATCGGGCATCACTGTACGTGACTTGATTTTGCAATTGCCAGCTTTCGTGGTCTAACACATGAATTATTATTGTCAGCTTTTGATACCGACGTATCAATTTTACGTGTCGAATGTGTTTGTTTTGCTTTGTTTACGAAGAGTGGTATCAACAACGGCCTACAAGCGAAATTATTAAATTTACTAGCGTTAGAGGTCAACCATGGACAGTTTACAACGACTAAATGATTCGGAACTATATTTTAGAGTAGTTTCGGTCTTAATATGCTGCTTAATTGATAGGAATTGCTATAGTTTGAAAACACTGCATCACGCAAGCCAATTTAGTTTTTAAAGTTCGCCTTTTTATATATAGTTAATCAGTGAAATCAGCGTGCAAAAGTAATTTAGATGCTTGAAGAATAACCTGATCAAAAACTGTGTGGGTCATCTGGAGGAACTAACAGGGTGCGGCATCTGCTGCTCATATCCTCCATCCCATGACAGACCCGATGCACCCGTGCAAGTGGTTGGCAATTTCTAAATGGTTTTGTTATTGTAACACTAGGAAAAAGACTTGAAAAGTCCAAGTGTCCTAATTCAATTCCGAATTGATACGTGAAACTGATTGTGTCATTTACCGTCTATGTATTAACACAAAAAAATTCGATTGTGCTCATTTTATAAACTTTGACATTATAAAGGTAAGGTGGAAGTTAGATTTGCACCGTTTCATAGTAGTACTTAATTGTACATCACCGAGATCTATTGGTTAAGAACATGTGAAATTCAGAGCAAGAAAAGCAAACCCCTTTCTGTGATATAGTGCCGCACTCCCTCATGAATAGTGTCTGTCATTCCTTTACAGTGAACAACAGAACTGCAGCCCTGTATACTAAGCCAGAGAACGATCTCTTCATCATGAATTGCGACATAGATGGTATGTATACTATAGTAACTGTTCAGCGCAAAGGATAGGTAGTGTGGAGATAATGCTACATGATTCTTTGTCAGGGGACATGGAGAACCAAGTTGAGATGGAGGAGAAGACAAGGCTAATAAATCAGGTGTTGGAACTTCAGCATACTCTGGAAGGTAAAGTAATTGTCCATGCTTGTTTTTGTAATCTTTATTATATGCCTTAATGAAACTGCAAGAGCTGCAACTAATGATTATTTTAATAATCGATTCGAAGGTAACCCCGCACTTAGACGTGTAGGCTCTAATAAGCCACAATTGTTCTCTTTTACCAAAACATGTTATTAGAAACACTTAAAATATTGCCATTGATTTAAAAAGCTATAATATTTAGTACACGTTTTAACCTACAGAGGGTGCCATGTTTTAAGCACGTAATGGACGCTCGGGGTGATGACGTACATTGTCACTGTCACCCGACGAGTACTACCGGGTGACTGCAATTCCTTCTACGCAGCGAGACGTCCACCACATGCGATTACAGGTTAAAAGCGGCGAGTACTTACTATTTGTGTTTTTTATTGAGTCTTTTATTACCTTTTTAATGTCTCAAAAAACTTTTTGCATGCTTCCCTGTCATACTTTCAAGCATTGTTTTTTCTTGTAGTAGTTTTAAAGCACATTGTGGATCTGTTGACCACGTTAGCCACATAGCATATTTAAACCACCGTTATTTGATATTACTAGGTTTTAAGTATTTTCTTGAGGCATCTTTAATATGTCCTGTCTATATGCATCTAAACAAAAGATGAAAGCGCACAGTAGTACTTTGGGTGTCAAATTCGCCTCTTGTAGCACGTTTCGCCTGTGTAGCACATTTTGGCAGAATACTTTTTTTCTACTCTCTCTCGTCTCATCTCTTCTTTCCTTTTCATTTTGCTTTTGCTGCACAGTTTGTGAAATATCGATAGTGCTGTCACGCTCATTAATGTTCCTCTCGGGTTCAAATTGAAAAGGCTGAACTGATGACGTTGATGTCGCTAGTCATACTCTGGAACCTGACAGCGTAACCATGTGGCATCAACATAATGGTGACCTACTAGTTAAACTAATTGTACTAATTGTATAAAAACGAAAACATCGAGAGGGGTTTCAATATGAAATTATTTTAACCCATGATAACGGTTATCTTTTAAGAACTACAAGTCTTTCTATCTGTGGATCCCTTTAAAATGGTGAAAAGATAGACCTCGTCATTGGTTGGAACGAAATCCAGGACCGTTTTGGCCCTATGTGGAATTGGTTTGACACCCATGGTTTAAAATGTATACACAATAATTACAAAAGCAGAATAAAATTTACGTTGACTGCAGAAAATGTATAAGCATAAATTGTGATGCATACACTGGTCTGGTCCGTAACATGTCATAAAAAGGCAAAAATTGCTAAATGTTGCTTATTCTAACAGACGCTTGTCTGTCATTGGACTAGCATGGCAATGAAACAGTCTGTAGGGCTCTTTATGCTTGCGCGACGATGCATGCTGTTTTGAAAGCGTGCTGTGGTTTCCCTCCCAAGTTTGGGGTGCTGTTATGGTTGGCGTTTGCGAATGTTTGTGTTTTTTAATCGATGGCAGTATTGAGGATAGCTGGGTACATCAACACAGTATGTGACTAAATGGACTGATCACAAAAGATGATGCGTATGACGCATTTTACACACATTGACAAATTAAACCTCATTGCTTTTCAAGCCGCAAAATACAAACAAAATAGGTCTTCTGTTCTTCTAGGGTTAGGGAAGGCAAGGCTTTTTGTGGAGAAAAAGACAAGACCTTGTATAAAAGGCTTCCATGTGAAATAAGTCGCTCAAAGTACAGTATTGAAGTATGCAAATGACATTTCTTAGGCCTCTAATAATTGAGAAAATAATATGTAAACACAAAAAATTACAAGTGTGGCCATTTTGTGATGCCATTTATACCCATGCACATACAGTCTCAGCTATAGGTGTATGTGATAATAAAGTAAATAAATTACGTCATGGGGAAGGGTGAACAATATGGGTTGAATTTGACAATTACACATAAGAAAAAATGAAATTCTAATTTGTAGGCGTTCTTAAATTTAAAGGATTTTTTTTCTACTGGGATGGACCTGATAAAGGTGTAGTCTTTCCCTTTAAATAATCCAGAGTGTATTAAAGTACTGCTGGATGCCATTTTATTCTTTCAAATGAACCTTATATATCTGCTTTATCATAGCTTACAAGCAGATGTTCTACATCATCAACCGGTGTGTGAAATGATCCAATATCGCTTTTTATTTTATTTTTTACGTCGTCGGGCGGAGTTGCAGTAGGAAGGAGTAGGTAGAAGGTTGCGGTTGTGCGCAGATGAGCAAGGTATTGCTCGTGTCGTGTTCAAGAACTGTTCGGATTTCTAGCCATTAGCCACCTTGCTGCCCGCGGCTGTGGACCCCAGTTCGTCTACTGTACATCATTTGATTAGTCTGGTCGAGTGTTGATATCCACAAGTTTCCTTTTCATTTTATCCATATGTGACGACGGCCAATACTCCACGTGTTTTGATACAGCACATTGTCGAGGACCGCTAGGTGGCCGGTGGCTACAAATCTGAGCAGTTCTTGAATGTGACACGAGCAGCTCTCCAACAGCGGCATGGGGCCGAGCAAGCTTGAACGTAATCTCCTAACAAAACACCCGTCGATTCAAAACAAGTCGATGGAATATTTTGTTCACCTTCTTGAAAACTGAGGAACAGGCAACTTTTTTGAGAAAAACTACAAAATGAGAAAACCCTCAAAGCCAGTTACCTTGTTGCTAAATCCAAAACGTCCCACACTGTGGCAGAGACATTAATACTAACTACCTGCAAAGCCATTGTCAGCAAGATGTTCTGCCCTGATCCGGTTAAAGACATTGCTGAAGTCCCCCTGTCTGATAATTGTCTGAGCGTTTCAAGCCTAACTGCTATAAAAAATAAAAACAGCGTGAGAATGAAAGCTGTTGCCAGGATATTGGCATTTTGTTAATCTAAACAGGCTCAATTCCACAATAAATATAAATATTGAAATTTTTATAATTAAATATACTGTACAGAAAGTAATTTTGGAACATTTTTGGTTTGTGGTGTGCCGCAAGATTTTTTCCAATGTAAAAATGTGCCTTGACTCAGAAAAGGTTGAAAAACACTGTTCTACATACCGGTATATATGCAAAAGATACTAATGTGCTTAAAAAATACTGAAACTGAGGAAAAACTACCCGTAATTTTCAGACTATAAGCCGCTACTTTTTCCCTTCATTTTGAATCCTGCGGCTTATCGTCCAGTGCGGCTTATTTGTTGATTTATTTGGGTTAATAGATAACTTTTTTTGACAGCGGCGTCATAAGACCGTCATAGTTATGACATGACGCTAACATGGGCATTACTGAATGCTTATGACAGATGTCACTAAGTGTCATCCGGCAAATTATGTCACCAACTCCATTTCTATCCACCTCTGATCTTTTACATCCACTCAAAAGTGACATAATTTGCCTGATAACACTAAATAACATCTGTTATAAACATACATTAATGCTCATGACAGTGTCATTTCTTAATTATGATGTTCTTGTGATGCAGCTGTCAAATAAAGTGTTACCAAATACCATAACTTCCAATTAATAAAACAACTGGAACAGTAAATGAAGAAATAATTAGCACAGAACATGAATTTTGATTGTTATTTACATCCGTAGCGCTGCAGTGCATGCTAGGAGGCATGTTGGACAACAACAACTGTTGACAGCAGAGGTTGACTCTCTCCCCCAAAGGAGCAGTGATGGCCAAATGAAGCTTCTTGAAGCTTTGCAGCCAATAGGTTCAAAGCTTCATGGTGGTTCATTTGAGCTTATGACAGTCGTATAATGCCGCTGTTAAACCAATCCAGTGAGCACAACTGCGGCTTATAGTCCAGTGTGGCTTATCTATGAACAAATGCAGTTTTTGTGTAAAATTTGGTGGGTGGCGGCTTATAGTCAGGTGCGCCTTATAGTGCGAAAATTACAGTAGTTGTTCTGAAGATAAGTTCACTTAGTTGTGAGGGTTAAAAGTGCATCTTTACCCGAGAGCAGAATATCAGTCAAATAAAAGCTAGGTGTGTTAAATAATAATCCAATCATGTTAATATTTGCTCTATACTTATGGTATACTGAAGTTCTCAAAATTTGGAGGGCTTTTATTCATCTTTGTCATTTTTAACCCACAATTTCTCTTGAAAATACATGTCTTGTTTGCTGCAGACCTGTCAGCACGGGTGGATGCAGTCAAAGAGGAAAACTTGAAGTTGAAGTCAGAAAACCAGGTACTTGGTCAGTACATCGAGAACCTCATGTCTGCGTCCAGCGTGTTTCAGACTACAGACACCAAAAGCAAACGCAAATGAGACGCGCCGAAGAGATGTCATGGACGGGGGCAAATAATCTCCCACATCTGGGCCCAAGTTTAAAACGCTTTTGTCACCGGTTCAGTTTGCTCTGACAGGGATGATTCACTTTTGTCATCTGGCACTTGTTTCAGGTTGCAGCAAAATTATTGGCAGATGTGACGTCTTAATTGGCGTGTGCAAAGTATACATGTAAAAATACCTATGTAGGTAACCTTTAAATGGGTACAAATTCAAATGTCTGCAGCTCACTGCAGAGCTTTATAAACAGATTTCAATAAACATTCATTCATACATGGGAAAATAATTAAGCTACACAAAGTGTTTTGCCAGATCATGACAAGTCTGCCAATGTAGTCAGTTGAAGGGTCAAAAGTCACTTTACATTGAGATCATTGGTCATAACCTTGCGCTGTCATTACTAAACTGATTTTCTGTGATACCAACTTCCTGTCTCAGCTTTCCAACAACCTAACATGTACGTGGAGCAAAACATGCTATGACTTTTAATCTATCATTTTTTTGTTATTGTCATCATGACCAAACATTGCATGACTGTTTGGTTTTTGTCACTGCCAAGCAAAACGATATTACTGTAATAAATGTGTTAGAATGGCATGTACACTTTGTCACCCCGCCTGGGCCCCCCACCATTTTGTTGTTTAAGGATACCTATAATGAAGTATTGACTTGTTTCATCAGCCATGATACGACTCTTTGATGAAGGTTGTTTAGTAAAATTGATCTGGATGAGGTAAGACGGGAAGCTCAAGATGTGAGCAGAGAACAGATGCTTTCTATTTAAAAGCAGATAAGTGCATTTGAGTGTTATTGATCTACTGTGGGAGAAACCAGGCCTGAAAATGTCCTCCACATTGAACTGCAAAATGAAGGGCACGCCCTTTTCAAAATGGTATAAATGGCAGATAAATGTATTTCTCATGAATTGTTCGATTGGAATAGTAATCTCTCAACAGTATGTGGAAATGCTGCTCTTCAGAAAAGGGAAAAGTTGTAATTTATTTTGATATATTAAGTTGTATTAAAGTATTTTAGAGTACAGTACACACTCCAGGATCCATCTTGTGTGAAAAGATACCCGGCACTGTTACTTTGAAACATTGTTTTTAATAAAAGCTTAAGATGTTCGCTCTGGATTTGTGTTCTCTTCAACCCGCACATCACACCTGAGACAAATAATTCCATATTAAATACTGAATTATTTCATTTACAAGAGTAACAGGAGCAATGTTGTGTTTTGCAAACAAATGTAAAGAGTAATATGGTATTTGCAATATCTAGCTAGAACTCTATAAAAGCTCTGAGGTGGCCAAAAATAAAATGTTCCAAGGCTAATGAGTCAGAACCTACATAGTGCAGATATTTTGCTTTCAATTGTTGCTAAGAACTACACACATCACACTGCTGTTAACAGAGGTCTTCTCTACAGTGGGCCCTTGAAGTTGATAGTCCACAATTATCTTTTTTTAATACAAAGACAAAAAGTACTGTAAATGCTCAGAAGAAATAAGTGAAGCCTTCAAGGCCACTCTTCTTCCAGTAACCTCTTGACACAGCATTGTGTTGCCTTCAACTGGAAATCTTAAAAGCAGAAAAACTCAAGGAAATATATGGCGGAAAACACGGACAAGGCTGAAAAAGCAGTGTCTGCTCTTGCACCCTTCTTTAAAATAAACTGTTGTATTTTAAGCCAAAAGAACCGTGGTGTTTGATAGAACAATATGTCTATATGCTGCCATAGCAGCTTCATGGTACATTAAGCCCCCAAACTATTTTTAATGTCCGTTTTACCCTGGAGATCCCCGTTTACAGACGTTGTGCAAATGCTTTTGTTTCAACCCAGCCATAAATAGAAGTAATTATTATTCGAAATGTCTGTCAAATGTTAGTCAATTTTAGTCTGTAAAAAAAAAAAAAAACTTCAAAAAAGTATTCACTCGCATATTATAAACTTTTAAACGAATTACATCACAATGAAAAATCGTGTCTAAATACGTCACACATATCTACCTAATAACTATCGCTTAATTGTATTTTTTTTTTTGTTACTGTCAAATTTTCCCCAATATTTAAGATAATCAATCCAAACAAAAATGGGAAAAAATCGTTTAAATGGTTAAATATATGAAAGAAAATCTCGACCACTCCTTGATGTCTGCGATTTCTGCATCGCAACCCTTGTTATAGTACAATGTTTCACCCATAAAATCCCCCCAAAATCCGGCTGTGGCCATTCACAGCTTTGTCTTGACACTCAAGTACGCGACAATATCTCGTCAAAATCATGGCGTCTTTAATTATGCTCTCTCATGCGCTCACCTTCAGTTAGGGTTTTACTGTTAATTTTTTTTTAAATGTCCTGTGGTTCAAAAATTTTCTTCCCCCAGAAAATTGAGATTGTAAGTTTTCCAATGATGTATCACACATGCATATAGGACAATTTTGAAATTTGGCCAAATTGGGGGCCTCATAGCAGAACTTCAAGTCACCTGAGTGTTTTCCGCCACATATTTTGGAGTTGAAAGTCTGTGTTGCCCAACGACAGCCCCAAAACATCACTGCTCTAGAGGAGATCTGCATGGAGGAATATGCGAAAATACCAGCAACTGTGTGAAAAGCTTGTGAAGAGTTACAGAAAACGTTTGGCTTCTGTTATTGCCAACAAAGGGTACATAACAAAGTATTGAGATGAACTTTTGGTATTGACCAAATACTTATTTTCCACAGTGATTTGCAAATAAATTCTTTAAAAATCAAACAATGTGATTTTCTGTTTTTTTTCTTTCTCCATATTCTGTCTCTCATGGTTAAGGTTTACCCATGTTGACAATTACAGGCCTCTCTAGGCCTCTGGGAGAACTTGCACAATTAGTGGTTGACTAAATACTTATTTGCCCCACTGTACATGGTCTTGAAAGCAAAGGACACGAGGTGAAAGTCCAGATGCTGTACATTGCCTTTGAGTTGACAGATGGACGGATTGATGGTTGCAAAAACAGAACCGAATGAGCCAAGTTGACACCATGAGTGAAAAATTGAACAAGGAAAATAAATATTTTGAAGAACAAGAGCGAATGTTTGGGGGGGGGTACTTAAAATAATTTAGATGCACTAGAAAGGCGATACGAGGAGACTGATGGAAATGTAGCAGTCAGATTGCTACCAGGAGATGGGGATTGCTAGCTCTGTCCTGCTCAGGCAAGGAGCAATGGCTCTTCCAAGTCATCCCTGTAGAGAGATGGATACAATACGTGGAGATGTCCAGTCTTTCCATACCCTCCTCTTCCTCACAGCTTCTTTGTCGCTCTCGGCCTTGTCACTGGCTCATTCCAGCTGAAAGAGAGAAGTGAACTTCCAACCACTGAGACAGTAATGATTTATACAATGTGTGGCGGCAAATATTAATACATTTTACCTGAGGTAAAGTCTGTACTTTGCCTATTCACTTTCTTGCTCGCAGTGTCCCTTGAACATGTTTCTATATTTCACACATTTTTGTGTTTACGTTTCTTTTTTTGTCTGGAGTTATACTGGCAATTTTATGTTCATTGCTGCTGTAGTACAAACTGCAAGCTTGCTCAAGTGTTTAAATCTTTAGCATGAAACATTCAAGTGCCTTTTTAGTTGGTCCACTGTATGTCGTTTTACCAATGCCATTGAGGATTAAGGGTATTTTCCTTTGGTTAAAGGCACATTTTCTAGACATTTCTGGAATGACACTATTCTGTCCTTTATGTACTTCTGGGTTATCTCCCTCATACAGGAAAGTGCCACTGCAAAATTAAGAATCTGAAGCAGGTCATAACTTTTTTTTCTGATAGGAAATCAGAGGAAACCAATGCCAGAATAATGGGAAACGTTTTAAAACCGGTTTTACGTTAATTTTCTTAAAATGTCAGACGCCGACATACAGCTTAAGGACAATAGTCCCATATTCAATAATAACGAAATGTACAACTTCAGACTTAACCCATTTATCCCGAAATTTCCCCCGACATTTAAACATCCAAACCAGGCGTCATTGTTAGCCCCTTTAAGAAATCTCTAATAAAAGGCTAATGAGTCAGAACCTACATAGTGAACTGTAGCAATTTTGCAAAAACAATGTTGATAGCAGTTTTGGTCACTATTGTGATCGGTGGGTTGAATGGGTTAAAAGTACATAATGAAAATTTGTTTAAAAAAAGGAGAAATTAGTAGTATTTTGGTAATCCTAACAGACAGTCCGAAATTTCGTCTGATTATATGTCAGACAATAAGGAAGAAAAAAATGTGTGGTTTAATTTTGTTCATTTTGAAAACTGATTTTAAACCGTACAAATAACGCCAATACATATTCAATCTACCTCATGACCATGGTAAACAATTCTTCTGTGTAGAAGTATTCCTGCTTCACTTACCTCCTCCCCCTCTTCTTCTTCTCCATTGTCCCCCGCCCTCTGGTTTGTCCCCACTTGGATCTACATCATCCTTGTCCTCCTCAGTCTCTATTATAGTTTTAAGTGAGTGTTTTTAAGTGAATTGGAAAAGAAGCATTATGAGCAAGGGCGTAGGTTTGGTCTCAACATTGGTAGGGACGATAAAACAGCATAAACTGCATGTACACTTTGTGCTCGAGATAGGACAGGACATTATTAATAAGACCAAACTGATTTGATGAACGGGGTTCTCGGCTACATTTCTCACAAATATGAATCTAAATAATTGATATGCTAAATCGGATGTGTGCATTACGTCGATCACGAGTGACCAGTCGATCGCAATGCTATTGTGGGTGGCTCGTGGCACCCCCCCCCCAAAATATATATTTTTTTAAGTACATAGTTAATTATGATTATGTTGTGTGTATGCTGTGTGAGCAACATAAGAGGTTATGAGGCATCCGTCTCTCTCTAAGCAGCTTCTTGCTCACATTTTTTCTGGTTTTATAGTTTCCGGCAGAGTTCACTGCATTTCACACAGTTTAATTAACGTTAACAGTAGAAAACACAAACAGGAGGACACTTCTCTCTAAGCAGCTTCCTACTTGAGTTTTGCAGGTTAGCAAGTTTACACAGTTTAATGTTATGCTAACTCTGATGGTGGTCGGACTTTCACTAGAAAAACTAGTGGTGTTTCCCACCTCCACAACAATTGAGTCTTGCTGCTGGCCGAAAAAAACTTCTAGTAAAGAGCATGTTGTCAACATGTATTTCTGTCGAGGCTGTGTGAGTGTGAGCGTGCGTGTCGGGGGTGGGACCAGTCATCAGCCCATACCTGTCAAGTTGTATGGTTTCGGCGTAATTTATACAAGTGAGCACTGATTTTTAAATGTGTACGCCGCACGTTCAAAATCTGTACGTTTTTCATATATTATGTTTTTTTTTTTCTCCGTTCAGATTTTGTCACCGTTTCGGCAACGAGACAATGTGCGTTACTATGCGATACATTGGTTGAATGACGCGAGAAAAGTCAAGAGACACAGAGAGAGGAGTGTTTGTTGTGACACTGTAGCAAACGCGATGCTAAGCTGGGTGGCTCCAATATTTCCTGACTGTAGCTGACAGCCGTTCGTTGGTGGGGGCGGGTGTACCGGCGCATTCAGCAAGTGAAAAGGGGTACGGTATTTTTCGGACTATAAGTCGCAGTTTTTTTTCATTGTTTGGCTGGGGGTCCGACTTATACTCAGGAGCGACTTATGTGTGAAATTATTAACACATTATGATATCATTTCACATGTTATTTTGGTGTTTTGGAGTGACACTGATGGTTCGGTAAACTTGTTAGCATGTTCTTTATGCTAGAGTTATCTGAATAACTCTTAATAGCTATGGCCACGTTCGCGTTCTGCCTTTGGCAATGTGTGTTCAATTATATTATTTTCTTTTTTATATTGAAATGCATGCTTTTAGTTTGTGGCGCTTTCACGCCCACGTAGGGGCGCACTCGCACTTGTTTACGTGAAGAAGAGTGCTCACAAGCCAGAAGAAGACGGACAGCTACGCAGCTGAGTGAGTGGGGGAGTTAGCGAGAGAGGAACACAGCTGCGAACCTACGTTCATTGTTTATGCTTGTAAAATATCTATATAGAGGCAACGCCTGTGTGTATCATCTTTTCTGTTGTTGTTGTGTGTTTTCCACCCACGATCGGACACTTAGAGCCAGTTGTGTGTTTGTTTGAACGATGTGCTGATGCTAGCGAACGCATGCTAATCGTTTGTGTCATTGCTGTAATAGCACCTAATTATCATTTTACGTCGATGCGAACCTGTTTGGTATCGAGGATGAAATTGATTCAGCAAATTATATGGACGTCTAGCATCGTCATTTGGGAGTTTAGCTTGCTGTATAGCCAGGACCGAGCCGTAGCGTCCTGGTGAGGACAGTATATTCGCATTTCGTTGTTCATGCACTGTACACTGTACACTTATTTAGCATGTTCTTCTCTATTGTATTTTTATATTAAATTGCCTTTCAAGATGACATATCTGTTCTATGTGTTGGATTTTATCAAGTAAATTTCCCCCAAAAATTCGACTTATCCTCCGGTGCAACTTATATACCGGTATGTTTTTTGTCTCTTCGTTGGGCATTTTATGGCTGGTGCGACTTATACTCAGGTGTGACTTGTAGTCCGAAAAATACGGAATATCTAAGTTTGAACATAGTGAAAATAATTTACCTAATAATGGTAGCTTCAGTTCTATCCTTACAACATATGGGGAGACAAACTCATTATATAATGCAAATAAGGTTGCTTAAAAGTTGGTGGGGACAATTTGAGCATCCCGAAAAGTTGGTAGTGTTATGTCCTTACCATCCCTATGCAAACCTGCGCCCTTTATTATGAGGTGTGTGTGTGCGTCTTTATCTCACTTGCAGCTTCTTCTACGTCGCCGGCCTTTGCATCTTTATCATCCTTGCATGCTGCTTCTTCCTCTTCTTCCTCTTCCTCCTCTTCTATATCAGCCTGCGGCACATCCACTTTCTTGTACACATAATCATTTGGTTTCTGCAAGCAAGAACCATAAGTGATAAAGATCGTGCAGATAAATATAAAAGCATGACTTAAAATAGGTCACGGTACCTTCGGCCAACAGAAGAGCACAACAAGTCCAACAGGCAGACCGACTGTCAGGATATAGACCACCCAGAGCCATGGGCGCTCTTCGGCTGCAATCATCAGCTGGGCAAAAATCCCAGGCTGAGGGAAAGGAAAATAGGACCATTGTTCGTATGACTGAGCGCATGAATGCAGATTTGCCGTTTTAATGAAATGAGTATTAACATTTAACACTTACCTCATTAGCACTGGCTACCAACTTCTTTAGGCCCCAGCTGTCAGAGGCCCAACGGTCAGCAACTTCTTTCCGGGTGGTGACAATGAAGTTGTCGAAGTATATATCTGAAGTCATGGACCACAGTTCTAAGCCCACGGCTTTGAAAGGTGCCATTTTGAATGGGTGCAGGTCCTCAAAATATTCTGGGTTGATGATTTTACGAGGCTTCCAGGCTCCCTATGGAGAAAATATTGAAATGAAGTTCAATAATGTAGCACTGACATACTGTATACAGTGCTGGCCAGATGTATTAGCACCCTTGCAATTCTGTTAGATAATGCTTAATTTTTCCCAGAAAGTGATTGCAATTACAAATGCTTTGGTAGTAATATCTTCATTTATTTTGCTTGCAATGAAAAAACACAAAAGAGAATCGAAAAAAAAAAATATATATCATTTTACACAAAACTCCTAATAAATGGGCCAGACAAAAGTATTGGCACCCTTTGAAAAATCATGTGATGCTTCTTTAATTTGTTAATTAACAGCACCTGTTACTTACTTGTGGCACATAACAGGTGGTGGCAATAACTAAATCACACATGCAGCCAGTTAAAATGGATTCAAGTTGACTCAACCTCTGTCCAGTGTCCTTGTGTGTACCACTTTGAGCATGTATAAAAGAGAGAAGACCAAAGAATTGTCTGAGGACTTGAGAAGCAAAATTGTGAGGAAGCATGGACAATCTCAAGGCTACAAGTCCATCTCCAAAGAACTGAATGTTCCTGTGTCTACCGTGTGGAGTGTCATCAATAAGTGTAAAGCCCATGGCACTGTGGCTAACCTCCCTAGATGTGGATGGAAAAGAAAAATTGACGAGCGATTTCTACGAAAGATTGTGCGGATGGTGGATAAAGAACCTCGACTAACATCCAAACAAGTCCAAGCTGTCTTGCAGTCCGGGGGTACAACAGCGTCAAGCCGTACTATCCGTCGGTGTCTGAATGAAAAGGGAGTCTATGGTAGGATACCCAGGAAGACCCCACTTCTGACCCAGAGACATAAAAAAGCCAGGCTGGAGTTTGCCAAAACTTACCTGAGAAAGCCAAAAACGTTTTGGAAGAATGTTCTCTGGTCAGATGAGACAAAAGTAGAGCTTTTCGGGAAAAGCCATCGACATGAGTTTATAGGGGAATATGGTAGGATACCCAGGAAGACCCCACTTCTGACCCAGAGACATAAAAAAGCCAGGCTGGAGTTTGCCAAAACTTACCTGAGAAACCCAAAAACATTTTGGAAGAATGTTCTCTGGTCAGATGAGACAAAAGTAGAGCTTTTCGGGAAAAGCCATCGACATGAGTTTACAGGGGAAAAAAATGAGGCCTTCAAAGAACATGGTCCACACAGTCAAACATGGTGGAGGTTCCCTGATGTTTTGTCCATACAGTCAAACATGGTGGAGGTTCCCTGATGTTTTGGGGTTGCTTTGCTACCTCTGGCACTGGACTGCTTTACCGTGTGCATGGCATTATGAAGTCTGAAGACTACCAACAAATTTTGCAGCATTATGTAGGGCCCAGTGTGAGAAAGCTGGGGCTCCCTCAGAGGTCATGGGTCTTCCAGCAGGACAATGAGCCAAAACACACTTCAAAAAGCACTAGAAAATAGTTTGAGCAATGAGTCCGGAACCTGTATCCGATAGAACATCTGTGGACAGATCTGAAAATGGCAGTTTGGAGAAAGCACCCTTCAAATATCAGAGACCTGGAGCAGTTGACCAAAGAAGAATGGTCTAAAATTGCAGCAGAGCATTGTAAGAAACTCACTGATGGATACCGGAAGAGGTTGTTCGCAGTCATTTTGTCTAAAGGTTGTGCTACCAAGTATTAGGCTGAGGGTGCCAATACTTTTGTCCGGCCCATTTTTGGAGTTTTGTGTACAATGATAATGATTTTTTTTTCTCCTTTCTCTTTTATGTTTCTTCATTGCAAGCAAAATAAATGAAGATATTACACCCAAAGCATTTGAAATTGCAATAATTTTCTGGGAGAAATTGAGCATTATCTGACAGAATTGCAGGGGTGCCAATACTTTTGGCCAGCACTGTAAGCAATAGCATAGGGCCTGATTTACTAAAATCGTAAAAATTGGGCACAAGATTACATGTATGTTCATGCCGAGAACATAAAAAGTACGGACTTGGTGAGAACGGGAACACTCAGAACGGATTGCTTGAGTACTGGAGGATAACGCCACAAAAATAAGAGCACAATAAGTGCATTTTCACTCAGGTTTGACACATTACAATCTATTTGCATTTACTTCTTCAAGTATTTTGTGGTAGAGATGCGCAAAATGAACGGTGCGACAACTTTTCCGGATTGTAAATATAATACGGGGAGCCCCCACACTACACTACATGTTTGAAATCTTTACTAAACCACAGCCACAGGATTACATGAAAAACATTCAGGCAGCAAGTAGTTAGTTACCTGAAAGTTGGGGTTATCTATCAGTGCGGCTTTCCACTTGCCCTTATAAAGAGGGTTGTTAATCATGGGCGGATTCCACAGACCACAGCCTGGAGCACTTTGACACTTTGGGTTGGGGATCTTTGGTGGCTCCCATTCTCCATCCATCTTGTTATCCCTACACACAGAAGAGCTGTCAGGCTATATCGTTCTTCAGTATGAATTAGGTGATGTGCTGATCTGGTACTGAGTATCGCTATTGGTGCCCGATATGGCTGTTTTTGGGGTTAGGTGATGTGCTGATCCGGTACTCAGTATCGGTATCCGCCCCCGATATGGCTATTTTTTGGGTATCGGGCAGTATTGGATATGGTCACAAAATAATATCCGATCTAGTATTCTCATTTTCAGCATCATCACACTTTTTGGCTGCTGGAAATAAAACGACTGCTGTGTAGGTCCACTTTGTTATGATGTCAATAACTGGTTGCATTGTTTTTACTGGTAGAAAAATGTGGGTATCGGATTACAGTGATCCCTCATTTTTCACGGTTAAAAGGTTTATAAATGGTTTTTAAGCACTGCAAATGTAATAATTATGATATAATATCAGATATACTGGGTGATTTAAAAAGAATGTGCCAAAACCAATGCGGTATATTAAAAAAAAAAAGTATAACTAGCCAGATACAAGTATTGTATATAGCTTCAAGTTTTTCAAGTGCTCAATGTGACCACCACCAGCAGCACAAACAACATCAAGCCGATGACTTTTAATTTGTTAAAATTACTTACTTGTTAAAAAGACTTAATTTTATTTAAATCATTAACTCTAATTCATAATTTAGTCTATTTCAATAATTTTTAAAATGAATAAATGTGTGAGGATTTTGACACATTTCATTTTGAATCACCCTTTCTATAAAAGAAAACAATGATATGTACAGACAGTGCCTTGCAAAAGTATTCGGCCCCCTTGAATCTTGCAATCTTTCGCCACATTTCAGGCTTCAAACATAAAGATATGAAATTTAATTTTTTTGTCAAGAACCAACAACAAGTGGGACACAGTCGTGAAGTGGAACAACATTTATTGGATAATTTAAACTTTTTTAACAAATAAAAAACTGAAAAGTGGGGCGTGGAATATTATTCGGCCCCTTTACTTTCAGTGCAGCAAACTCACTCCAGAAGTTCAGTGAGGATCTCTGAATGATCCAATGTTGTCCTAAATGACCGATGATGATAAATAGAATCCACCTGTGTGTAATCAAGTCTCCGTATAAATGCACATGCTCTGTGATAGTCTCAGGGTTCTGTTTAAAGTGCAGAGAGCATTATGAAAACCAAGGAACACACCAGGCAGGTCCGAGATACCGTTGTGGAGAAGTTTAAAGCCGGATTTGGATACAAAAAGATTTCCCAAGCTTTAAACATCTCAAGGAGCACTGTGCAAGCAATCATATTGAAATGGAAGGAGCATCAGACCACTGCAAATCTACCAAGACCCGGCCGTCCTTCCAAACTTTCTTCTCAAACAACGAGAAAACTGATCAGAGATGCAGCCAAGAGGCCAATGATCACTCTGGATGAACTGCAGAGTTCTACAGCTGAGGTGGGAGAGTCTGTCCATAGGACAACAATCAGTCGTACACTGCACAAATCTGGCCTTTATGGAAGAGTGGCAAGAAGAAAGCCATTTCTCAAAGATATCCATAAAAAGTCTCGTTTAAAGTTTGCCACAAGCCACCTGTGAGACACACCAAACATGTGGAAGAAGGTGCTCTGGTCAGATGAAACCAAAATTGAACTTTTTGGCCACAATGCAAAACGATATGTTTGGCATAAAAGCAACACAGCTCATCACCCTGAACACACCATCCACACTGTCAAACATGGTGGTGGCAGCATCATGGTTTGGGCCTGCTTTTCTTCAGCAGGGACAGGGAAGATGGTTAAAATTGACGGGAAGATGGATGCAGCCAAATACAGGAACATTCTGGAAGAAAACCTGTTGGTATCTGCACAAGACCTGAGACTGGGACGGAGATTTATCTTCCAACAGGACAATGATCCAAAACATAAAGCCAAATCTACAATGGAATGGTTCAAAAATAAACGTATCCAGGTGTTAGAATGGCCAAGTCAAAGTCCAGACCTGAATCCAATCGAGAATCTGTGGAAAGAGCTGAAGACTGCTGTTCACAAACACTCTCCATCCAACCTCACTGAGCTCGAGCTGTTTTGCAAGGAAGAATGGGCAAGAATGTCAGTCTCTCGATGTGCAAAACTGATAGAAACATACCCCAAGCGACTTGCAGCTGTAATTGGAGCAAAAGGTGGCGCTACAAAGTATTAACGCAAGGGGGCCGAATAATATTGCACGCCCCACTTTTCAGTTTTTTGTTAAAAAAGTTTAAATTATCCAATAAATTTTGTTCCACTTCACGATTGTGTCCCACTTGTTGTTGATTATTGACAAAAAAATTAAAATTTTATATCTTTATGTTTGAAGCCTGAAATGTGGCGAAAGGTTGCAAGGTTCAAGGGGGCCGAATACTTTTGCAAGGCACTGTATATTAAAGCATACATCTTAAAATGTTCAAATACTGTATTTATTTATTTTTCAATTAAAAAAAAACCCGCTATGGACTGACGGAGCGACGTTTGAAGGGCAAAGTCGCGAGAGATCACTGTAGTATTGGATTGCAAAACATATCTTGAAAAACTCGGATTGGAAGTAAAAATAATCAGTAATAGGGACATTCGTGGTCAGAATAGCTAAACAATACACTACTGCAATCAACCTCCACTATTCCATAAGGGAATGGGACTAAACTCTATTGAAAATGATAATAATGTTCCAAAAAGCGTAGGTTGATTCCCAAATGCCCAATTACAAATTTTACTCTAATTGTGTTATTGCATGTTTGTTGGTAATGTGTTCCATGTTTCCCTACCAGTCTTCTGGCTTCTCAGCATTCATATCTGAGATATATTCAGCTTCGTCATCCAGCCAGCCCTCTGGCTTCACTGCATTTGGGTCTTCTATTTTTGCAGGTGCATCCTCATCCCTAACAAAATGTGTTTTTACAACATAGCTTCCACATTTTCTCAAAATTTTCATGTACGATTTTGCTGGCAAAGCAGATTTTACTAGTATGGAGTTCACACTCACCAGTCATCAGGCTTGGAAGCATCTGGGTCAGGAATCTTGGGCCTCTCATCCCATTCTTCAGGTTTGGAGTCATTTGGATCGTCGATCTCTTTAGGAGGGTTGACCGGAGGGACCACATCATTCAGCAGGTTGCCACGACTCACACTCGACTGGTCAATGAATATCTCATAGCTGTTGTCTGGGTTTAAGACTGGAAACAGGAACACATTTTGCAGTATATTGCTGATGTGTAATTCAAACTATTTAGACGTGTGGTATTATGAGGTTTATGTTGTAGTTTTGGTGTGGAATAAATGTGATAATTGTTATGACAGGATTGAAAAGAGTTGAAAATGGATGGAATGAGGCCATACACATAAGAGCATAAGAGCCATATACTTAATTTTGCGTTACAAAGGTAAACCTGCATTAGGGTTGAATTTCCCCCCTAACTCTAATCTGCATCATGCGCTAGGTCCCCACACACCATCATACCTAAAGTGTAGAGGTGTGTCTTCTTGTCAGTGTAGAACTTCTTCAAGTCAACCGCAGCTCGCTTTGCGTGCTTTTCCTCAATATCTTTGTTCAAGGGATTCTGGTGGCGAAAGATGAAGTGCACCTTGTAGTCCTCACCGCACTTGTCGGGTCCAAACATGATGGAGTAGGGTGTGCGATCATGGAATTGTTCCTAAAAGCCGGCAAATTAAGGGCATTAATTGAATATACAAATCTACAAACCTGTCTGTAAGGTAGACCAATAGATGATAATGTGATGGCAATTTTTTAAATCTGTTCATGAATTTTACTACTTTAAGTAGTCATCAATTCACCAAAAGTGTAATTTTGATACAAGCACGGCACATTTTACTAACCAGATTTATATCTCCGGTGTCTGAAAGCAGTTTAATATAAGCCCCACCACAGTCAATGCCATCCTGGAAATTAACTTCGTACCTGGAAAAACATGGACAAAACTTGCTTTTAAGACATTTTGACCAGTGGGAAAACATTGTTTATAAGGGTTGTTTCTGGTTAAGAAGGTAAAGGCATATGTGCACATTCATTCGTGTCTACTGACTGTACAACTAAGGGCTCATCCTTAAAGATGAAAGGTTTGTCAAGCATAGCGGCGATGGCATGATGCTTGGCACGGGACTTGAGCACCAATCCTTTATCTCCTGGAATTTTGTTCTCCTTCAGCTGCTCCACAGACCATTTTCCTGCATTTACCACATACACAGAAAGTCAAAAGCTCCCTTTATAGACAAAATAAATGCATACAGTGGTATGAAAAAGTATCTGTATTTTTTTAGAATTTCTCACATTTCTGCATAAAATGATCAAATGGCATTTCATCCTTGTCAAAATCACACAAATGAAAAAACAGTGTCTGCTTTAACTAAAACCACCCAAACATTTATAGGTTTTCATATTTTAATGAGGATAGTATGCAAACAATGACAGAAGGGGGAAAAATAAGTGAACCATCACATATAATATTATGTGTATTTTTTTTTACCTCTCTGAATATTCTGCACTGAACTCTTGGCGTCATCTTCGGTGGACGGCCACTCCTTGATAGAGAAGCAACAGTGCCAAACTCTATTTGTAGACAACTTCTCTGACTGTCGATTGATGAACATCCAGACTTTTAGAGATGGTTTTGTATCCTTTCCCAGCTTTAAACAAATCAACAATCCTTGATTGCAGGTCTTCAGACAGCTGTTTTGACTGAGCCATGATGCACATCACACGATGCTTCTCATCAAGACATTTCTTACCAGGTGTGTGTTTTATAGTGGGCAGGGCAGCTTTAAACCACTCATCAGTGATTGGGCACACACCTGACTTAAAATGTTGGTAAAAATTGGTTTCAATTGCTCTTTAAGTCTACTTAGGCAGAGGATTCACTTACTATTTTCCCCTTTCTATCATTGTTTGCATGCTATCCTCATTAAAATATGAAAACCTATAAATGGTAGGAGGTTTAGTTAAAGCAGACACAGTATTTTCATCTGTGTGATTTTGACAAAGAGCAGATCACATTTGATGGTGATTTTATGTAGAAATGTGAGAAATTCCAAAAGGTACAGATACTTTTTCGTACTGCTGTATGTTCATAGGGTTTTGCTGGGGAAGACATTTATTGTGCAAACACAAACAGCACTTTCATATGTTGAAGAGGAGGAGGAAACAAACCATCATATTTGGTGAGGTCATCATCTGCATCTTCTTTCACAGTTTTGGACAACTGCCATCTGTGAAAAATAAATTCCAGACACAAAAAAGGCTCAAATTCAAGCCCTGGTTAGGTACACTTGCTCTGTTTTTAATGACCCTTTTTTGTTTACTTGTTCTTGTGCTGGCCTCTTTTCAAAACAAGAATAATTTGTTACTATTACTTTATAAATGAAGTTGAAAGCGTAAGCCTAATACAGTGAATGGGACAAAGTGAACAGCACAACATGTTGAGGATTTTAGGTGGAAAGGTCAGATAGTATATATTTCCCCCTGTCAATATACACAGTATTATAATTATAAACTACTTTAATGAGATGCCAAATATAACCTTTGTCACAAATTTTTGATAACCTAAGGTTGTTTGGCGCTACTTTTCAAAGTTAAAGGGATATGTATTATAGACTACTACCCGATAGTGAAGTCTATAAATGTATGTATGTTGCTTGGGTGAAAACTGGCATTTTCTATGCTAATTTTTGGAGTTTCGATAATTTTCCGCATTGAATGAAGGCCTACAGAGATCAAACCAATCTAAAAACACTTCAAGAAACCAAAGTACAACTGTGTAAAATTTCGTCCGCCCAGCCATTTTGGCATCCATAAGACACCAACACACAGACATCCACACAGACAAACTCACATTTTTAGAGAATATAAACTATCCAGCCAGAATGAATCCCTTCGTAAGAAATGTTCAGGAAAACTGTACTATTGTTTTTTGTTTTTTTTTTTCAAGCCAGCATCTTATTGCGGAGTACTCAACAACACAATGTATCATCACATCACATTTAAATTTGTACATGAAACCGTAAAGTTTGAAAGCAAACTGTGACATTTCAATTGCAACAGATACATCTTTCGTCCAAACGATGGCGCTGTCGCCTACACAAATCAGGGATTTCCTATGCTCATTTTGGGAGTTTGGAATTCGTTTTAACTAAATTGAAGCCTACATATACCAAATTCATCTAAGAGCACTCCCAGAAACAAAGTACAACTGTGTAAAATTTCAAATGTTAAAATCCACCCAGCCGTTTTGGATTCCATAGGGAACGAACACGCACATACACAGAAGTTCCATTTATACATTGTTATCTCTACATACGAACTTTAAATCGTTCCAGGACCTGGTTTGTAAGTCGAAATAGTCATAAGTCGAGCGGGACTTCCCCATGAGAATGAATTTGATTAATTTGTGCCACAGTCCTAAAACCTAAATACTGCAGGTACAGTGGGGAGAACAAGTATTTGATACACTGCCAATGGGTTTTTGTATCAAATACTTGTTCTCCCCACTGCACAATTACTATTACTAGTCAAATTTTACGTTGGAGGTCGAAAGGATCGTATGTCGAGGTACCACTGTATAAGTATAGCTATAGATTACCTGCCAAATGAGCCATCATCAAATGTCTCAGCAAAGTGGACATCTCCAATGGGCACAGGTGTCTCATATGTTACCTATGAAGTTAGCATAAAAAAAAATAAAACGGCCTAACATACCTATTTTCAAATATATGGTCCCATTGTGTGGACACAGTACATTTAACTACTTACTTGAAAGGAAACCTCGTCAATGGCTTTGGTTTTATGGTCTGTTTGTTTTGCTTCTTCGTCTTCTTCATCTTCCTCCTCCTCTTCTTCCTCCCCAAAGACTAATTGATCAGTTTCCTCCTCCTCCAAGCCAATCTCTTCATCGACTTCTGATTGGTCCAGCTCGGAGTGCTTTTGTGTCAGTACCACTGCCACAGTTAGGGCAAAGAGGAACAGTATCCGCCACATCCAGCGCCTGTCTAGCTTCATCTTTAAAGACGAGTGTATAACGATGACAAGTGTATAAAAAGATAGAGGAATGGAGGAACAGTAACAGAGAAAAGGGGCATGACATCACATGAACACAAACACAAACATAAAGAGACATGATCAAAGTTTGTACTTCATGGGTTGGGTCCCTTTACACAGGGCGAAGTGGTTTGCTCAGTGGATGGTTGACTCGCACCTAGTATGACCAATGGGCAGCGTGGTCTCAAATTTTGACCCGTTGTTCAGCCATTCCTTACTACGCGGCGAAACGTGCTACACAATGCTCAGCGCGCTTGCATCCACACGCATGCGCACATGAGTTAGAAGCTGAGAGTACTCACTAGTTTTGTTTATATTTAGTTATTTAGAACCTTTTCACTGCCTCAAAGATACTTTTTGCATGTATTACTCTCTCATACTTTTAACCGGTGTGTTTTTTGTGTTAGCTTTAAAGCAGTTGACCACATTAGTCACGTAGCGTAGTTAAACCGTCATTATTTGATATAACTACATTTAAGTGTTTTCTGCAGGCATTTCTTTAGTACGTTATTCCTGTATGCATCTAAACAAAACAGGCTTAGAGCGCACGGTAGTACTTTGGGTGTCAAATTCGACTGATGTAGCACATTTCGCCGATGTAGCAGATTTTGGCAGAACACTGTTTACAAAACATGCTGTCAAAATGAGAATAATTTTGAACAGGAATTTGCTAAATTATTAGCTTGCTGGCTTAGATATATCAGTTTTGAATTTGAAAACAACTGCTTTGTTATCTAATTCCAAAGGGTTCAGTGAATCCACATGTGAAACTTGTGGGGTTCGGTACCTTAAGGTTAAGAACCACTGATCTAAGACATGTATTTAATCAGGTCACGACTCACAAGTCACAACCTCAAATTAATGTACCATATTTTTTTATTTGCATGCTTCTATTAGTGTCAAAGTGGCTGGCACGTGATGTTCACTTTTTCATATTCCTCCTGTACTCTTCTGGCTTTTTGCACACCATTCATCCCCAGCACACCAGCATTTCTATACATGACAACAAATATGATAAGATACTTCTAATATCCATTATCTGGGTTATGGCATTATTTATCATAAGCCATACTTCATCATCACCTTTGAAATATTTCTTGAAGAGCTATCAGAGCACGCTTCTTATGAACACTAATCACCTTGCGTTCCCATTGGGAAGGTTTAAAGGATTATTGATAAGAAATGACAATATTATTTTGCACAGCGGATATTTACTTGCATTGGAACAATAGATTCTGGAAATGTACTGGTATGTATTTGTATGCAATGGATTTCAAACTTTTACTGTTTGTTTTTATTTCTATTAATGGCCAGTCTCCTTCTTATTTATCAGAAATTTTGAACCTCCGTAACTCTGGCAGGACTTTTCGTTCTACCTGCCAACTTCCTTTGCACGTTCCGAGGTCGAAACTTAAAACAGTGGGGAGACCGATCTTTTGTGGCTGCTTCCCCCAGGTTGTGGAATAGCCTCCCCCCTGAAATCCACACCACTACAAATCTAGGCCTTTTTAAGTCTTGGTTAAAGTCACACCTTTTTAGACTCTCCTTTTCCCCAGATTAGGGTAGCCTGGTTTTATTTCTTAGGGTTTTTTTTTTTTTTTTTTTTTTTTTTAATGTTTTCGGATTTTATCTGTTTTATAGTTTTATTTGCTGTCTTTTTCTTAAATGTCATTGTATAATATCTTCCTGCATTTTATTTATCATGAGCCATGTTTGTCTTTGTTGAAAAGCACTTTGAGGACCTTTCCAGTTTTGTAAAGGGCTAAATAAGTGGTTCTTAACCTGGGTTCGATCGAACCCCAATGGGTTCGGTGAGTAAGTCTATGGCAGTGGTGTCCAAACTATTCCACATAGGGTCGCAGTGGGTGCTGGATTTCATTCCTACAAAACAAGATGCCATCTTTTCACCAATCTGGTGTCTCTCAAGTGTAATCAGTTGATTGCAGTCAGGTGCTGCTTGTTTTAGCACACACTTCATTGGTTAAACGGTCTGTGCTCGATTGGTAGGAACAAAAACCAGGGCCCACAGCGGCCCTTGCGGACAGGTTTGGACACCCATGGTCTAAGGCACAGGTGTCAAACCGATTCCAGAAAGGGCGAAATGGGTGCTGGATTTTGTTCAGATTCCGTGAAGAGAGTTTAACCAATGAACTTCCTGCTGAAACAAGCAGCACCTGACAAAGTTTAACTGATTACACATGTAAGAGATCTGATTGGTGAAAAGGTGTCCTCTTCATTGGTTGGAAAGCAAACCTGCACCCCTTTCTGGAATCGGTTTGACACCTGTGGTGTAAGGGGTTCGGTGAGTGAAAAGAAACGCAGAGCCCTATTTTTATACGCTGAGTAAATCTAGGCAAACCGGCTTTTTAGACCAGGCTTTGGACTGGTTTGCTCCCAATTTACAGGCTTAATCTGATGGGAGGAGGAACTAGTTTGCTCAGTGGAAGGTTGACTCGCACTAGGTATGTGGGAATACACCAGATCAATGGGCAACGTGGGCTCAACTTTTGACCTGTTTATTAAAACATACTGTCAAAATGAGAAGAATTCTGAACAGCAATTTGCTAAATGATTAGCTTCCTAGCTTAGATATTTTTTTTTTTTTTTAATTGCTTTATTTTCTAATTCCGAAGGGTTCGGTGAATCCACATGTGAAACCTGAGGGGTTCGGTACCTTTAGCAAGGTTAAGAACCTCTGGGCTAAATAAATAAATTTGATTGAATGATTGAAATGTAGATATCAAAGCCTTATAATATATATATATATATGTATACACACTACAAGATTTATTAATAATTAATATATAATAACTGCTAATACTGTATTTGTTTTTCTTTGAGGACCCAAAACAGTTACCCACTGAATAGCTATCCATTGTCTCTGAAGAGGTTAAATATTAAATCCACACACAATAAACGATTCAAAATCATAGTCATACATTATACAAATTTACTGCGATCATTCACTGCTAACCCTGCAACTTAAAATGAATTGGATGTCATGCCAGCTAACGAGTTAACCTGCTATCATTTTATGGGACTGCTCCACATAGAATTATTAAATCCGGTTGTGATCACAAACATTTTTGTCAATGAATTTGAATCTGATGAACGATTGATAATATATTAATAACAAGAGAAGCAGATTACAATTGCACTCTAATCAAACAGCGCAAATGTGCACGAGTGACCAGCACATTCCGCAAGCAGCCGTGTAATGATGAACTGAGTGCACCTCTTAATAGCCCAATGGGTAAGCCATTTAATACCAACGCAAGAGGTCTTGGGACAGGTCATCGAGCTAACATGGCTGCCTGTGAAATCGGCGACGTCCAAACTCTTTCGAGAAGAACGCTTGCTGAGCAGCACCTGCTCCTCCAACTAATATGGGTTTATCATACCATAAACCAGATAGAAGGGCGCATTTCGAGCTTGTTTTACAAAATGTTGCGACTCAAAGAGAATAATGGAACAAAGACAGGGAGGGATTCAAGCCCAAACTGTGTTGAGATCCCATATTACATACATTGTAAGCAGCGAGTCGAAGAAGGAGGGATGGAGAATGAATGAGAGGGCACAAACCTTGCGTCGTGTTGTCACGGAGAAATTCCACACCAGACAACGTTTTGAGCGCTTGGCTAATGAAACGAAGGGAGAAGGCAACAGCGAGCATACACTTTCAAACGACGGTGCAGTCGGTAGCACTCAGTCAGATGACAGCAAGGAACGAAAAACGGTTTTATGTTCAAACGGTTCCAACATGACCAGAGTGCTGTGACCTACGCGCATGCGCAATACCAAACGTCTTCAGTGTTGAGACTTGAGAGGGGTCTGGCTTGCAAGTTTTAGCATTCATTTCATTACAAAGAACACTTCGTAAATGGGTGAAAGGTCGTATTTAGATTTTGTATGGTATATATATTCAATGTATATAAAGTATGTAACGAAGAAGTAAAAAGTGGATTTTCTCTTTTCCAGGGTTCTTTAATTCTCTTAAACATCAGGAGATGAAACACCATTCAGGAACAAAATGAAAGCCATAACCACCTAGGCAAATAGCAACCCATGGCTCTGGAGCCGTATGCGGCTCTTAAGGGCTGCCCTAATAGCTCCCTGGAGCTTTTTCAAAAATATTTAAAAATGGGAAAAGATTGGAGAGGGAAATATATTTTTTGTTTTATTATGGTTTCTGTAGGTTGACAAAGATGACACAAACATTCTTCTAATTCATTAACTCATTTGCTCCCAAAAATGTATAAATACGTTCTATTTTTTAATTGTATCAGTGTCCCAAAAACGTATTTATACATCTTTTACGTATTTTATGCACAAGAGACATCTCTAAATTCTGATGCAAGTTCGCTCCAAAGCACAACGCTCAAAATCAATTATAAAGCAATAAAACTGGCCACTGGAGGGCAGTAGCGCATTTGGTAAGAACTCGTATCAGACCATGAAAGTAAATGAATGAAGAGAATAGGGATGGGCGATACCAGTGATTTTGGATTCGATCCGATACCAAGTAATACCAAGGCCAAATATTGCGATCCTGATCCGATATCGATACCGGAAGTTTATATTATATATACATATATATATATATATATATATATATATATATATATATATAAGGGCTGTCAAACGAACGATTAAAATTTTTAATCGAGTTACAGCTTAAAAATTAATTAATTGTAATTAATCGCAATTCAAACCGTCTATAAAATATGCCATATTTTTCTGTAAATTATTGTTGGAATGGATATATACAGTCAACATACGGTACATAAGTACTGTATTTCTTTATTATAACAATAAATCAACAAGATGGCATTACCATTATTAACATTCTGTTAAAGCGATCCATGGATAGAAAGACTTGTAGTTCTTAAAAGAATAATGTTAGTACAAGTTATAGAAGTTTTATATTAAAACCCCTCTTCATATTTTCGTTTTAATAAAATTTGTAAAATTTTCAATCAAAAAATAAACTAGTAGCCCACCATTGTTGATGTCAATAATTACTTACACAATGCTCATGGGTGCTGAAGTCTATAAAATCAGTCGCACCCAAGCGCCAGCAGATGGCGGCAAAACTCCGAAAAACACAAAAGTACACCTTTCACTGTGCTCTCATTTTAATCTGTCTGAGCCGGGCATTTGTGCAGTAATTGCATCAAATATTTTAACGGGATTAATTAAAAAAATTAATTACGGCTCGTTAACGCGATAATTTTGACAGCCCTAATATATATGTGTATATATATATATATATATATATATATATATATGTGTGTGTATTTCTATATATCCACGTTGAATATAATCCATCAACAACAAAATCTGATTAGTCAGTCTCACTCTTTAACCATGACCCTTAAATTCATATGCACAGAACATTTCCCAGCTACACGTTGTATTTGAACAAATTTTAATCTACCTAAGTTAAATATTTTTTGATCTAATTAAAGAACGAATTAATAGTAGCATGTTACCGCCCTATAATGGTAGATCATTAAGAACAAATCCAATCAACAATAGTCACTTGCCGTTCTTGAATTTTATTTTACTAACACAATTTTCAAACAGATTTTGAAATAATTGAAACAGACCTTTAACAAAATAAAAATAAATAGCAACAAAACATAAGAAATCAAGCATTTAATTGTTTGTATAACAAAAAACAATATGCTTCCAAATGTTTGTTTGTTGTGACTGTGTTGGTGCCTCGTGAGAGGGGCGGAGTAAGAGCATGCTGATCGACACAGAATAGGGGCGTACTGTAAATGGGGGCGGGAGCAGATGCCGGTCCACTGCTTACGTGCGTGTACTGCTTACGTGCGTGTAGAACGCGAAAGGGGAAAGTAGTACAAAAAGTGAACACAAAAATATACCCAAAAAAATATCGATACTTTTGCTTGGGGATAGATACCTAAAACTTAACACGCCGGATTGAAATATCAATATTTTGGTATCGATCCACCCATCCCTAAAGAGAAATAGTCAGGAAACGGAAGTTGGAAGAAGTAAGAAGCGTGAGAAAAATGTGGAGAACGATGTAAACACAAGGCACATGCCCTGCACAAGTTCCCTTGGTGAATTCTGTTATGAGGTAGTGGTCACTACAAAAGAAAGATTTTAAAAAATCTATCTTGATGAGGGAAAATTTTACCCCGTCTGCCGATACAGCCGCGGCCACAACAGCGTCATTTCTCAGTTCAACAGTTTAGTTATGAGTAAATAAATTGTTACTTTGCTATCAAAAGCTCTATTTGTCATGTTTTTTTTTTTATGTTATTTTGTAGAAGGAAAACATTCAGATGTTTGGGATGTCACAAAGGCAAAAAGTAGCTGTGTTAAAGTCAAACTTATGTTTGCAATGTATGTTTTTCATCAGAAATTGGAAAATTGCTCAAACTAAGCTATTTTCTAATGCTGATATCTAAAGAATGGAAAAAAATATGAACTTATTTTTTTCCCTGCTGAAAGAAAAGAGTCTAATCTTTCTTTTGTTGGGTTCCAAATTTCCATGAAGGGGGTTGCTCCGGTGAAAATGGCTGGGAGTGAATGAGAATGGCTGGGAGTGAATGAGTTAATATTCAGAGGTGAGTAGAGTAGCCAAAAATTTTACTCAACTAAGAGTAGCGTTACTTTAAAATAATATTACTCAAGTAAAAGTAAACGTAGTCGTCCAAAAAATGTACTCAAGTTACGTACAATTTAAAAAGTATTTGGTGAAAAGAATACTCAAGTAATGAGTAACATTGTGAGTATGTGCTTATATTTTTGTTAGAGTTTCTTTTTTTAAACATTTTTTTCTGAGCACAAAGTTATCTATATGAACTGTTTTTATAATGATACTTTACAATAGCACATTACATAAACACATTAAGCCAAAGAAATGCAAAAAAAAAAAAAAAAAAAATCATTGAATTCCGCGATAAAAAATTACATAAATGAAGCATTATTCGTCCAAAGAGCATGAGTGCCCTCTGGTGGAGAAAATAGTTCCTAGTTTGTTAGTTAGTTAGTTCCTTCATAACGACTATTTTGAAATTAAAAGGATCATATCTCCGGTTTTCCATGGTCAAACGGTGCCAAATGAAAATGGGAGGGAGGTTAAAATCCACGCTTTCGAGTCATGTTGAGGGCAGTGCTCTATACCAAATACTACATATTTTATGGTGTTTTAAAGACACCCCATGATTGAACAGGCTGGCGTGAAAATAGAACAGCAAGCTTGTGTCTGATTGGTATAATGGAGTCATGTAATTATCGTTGCGACGTCTCATTGGTGAAATCAGTAGAGCTGCTCTTAGCATCACTGGCTAAAAAAAATAAAAAATCTAATATATAGAATAAAGAGGAAAAATGTAATGACTCTTGTGTAGCCCAAAGTAGCGGAGTAAGAGTAGTGTTTCTTTTTATTCACGAATCTACTCAAGTAAAAGTAAAAAGTATGGCTTAGTAAAACTACTCTTAGAAGTACATTTTTCTTAAAATTTACTCAAGTTACTAGCTACCTCTGTTAATATTGTATTGAAGTTGCTTGAGGCGGCATTGTACATGATACATGTGTCGCCTTCATTTTATTTATATATATATATATATATATATACGTATGTGTATATATGTGTGTGTGTATATATATCTATATATGTGTATGTATATATGTGTGTGTGTATATATATATATTAGGGCTGTCAAAATTATCGCGTTAATGCGCGGAATTAATTTTTTAAAATTAATCACATTAAAATATTTGACGCAATTAACGCACATGTCCCGCTCAGAAAGTATTCTGCCTTTTGGTAAGTTTTACAGCAAGACTTTTTGTGCTGTCCAACAGCGAACTCTTGTGGTCGCTTTGCGACATGGTTTATTGTTTTCTTTCCAGTTCATTATGGCTGCACGACGTCTCGGGCTGATAATGTTGGGCTTATAGATCCTTGGACAAGATTTGTCCGTAAGTATGGTTGTTGTAAAGAATGTACATATTATGTTAGTAAGCGAAATGTTATATTTTTTGTATGAGACGCTTTTTGTTTATGTTTAGTGAACCTGTATAGCGTGCTAAGCTAACGTTGTTGCTAATGCAATGCTTGTGTACTTTTTTTTTGTAGTTTTACAACGGTCTAAAGAGGACAATGGTTTGAGGCCATTTTATTAATAAATCAGATGAAAAAGGAAGAAGTCTAATTATTAAGGCGTCGTTCACTAGCTGTCTAGCTTTGGAAAAAGTAGACGCTTCGGAGTGAGGACAGCATACACAGATTTAAATGACAGTAGAGTGAAATGCCCACTACAGTCCTTTTGTACCGTATGTTGAATGTATATATCCATCTTGTGTCTTATCTTTCCATTCCAACAATTTATTTTACAGAATATATATATAATTTACAGAAAAATATGGCATATTTTATAGATGGTTTGAATTGCGATTAATTGCGATTAATTACGATTAATTAATTTTTAAGCTGTAATTAACTCGATTAAAAATTTTAATCGTTTGACAGCCTTTATATATATATATATATTTGGTCCAATATGGCTCTTTAAACATTTCAACGCAGGGCTAAACGCCAGATTAGAAGACTCATTTTTCTTTGTATGCACTTTGCCAAATTATTGTATATAGTGGAATCGTCTAAAAATATGATTTTAATTCACATAATAATGCTATTCAAGACTTTTTTTATCCTGTCACGGGCACTTTAAAAGTAAAACTACAGTAAACATCAGTGAAACAAGAATTCTTGTGTCTCCAATTGTGAATAATCCGCCATACTCATTGTCATTCACCAGCACTGATGGTAAATCCAGTATCTTATTTTTATACTTTATTGTATTAATATGACCTAAAATACATGTTTTGGGTCGTTATTTTGAGATTTAGGAGGTATTTACAGGTACTTCAAAGGTTAATACAGATTTAGGCGAAGATTCTAGTTACGTCGCCAGTGTAGGAACGGAACTCGTTCGTAACCTGGGGACGACCGTACAACTTTGTTTATCAAATAGCACTGACGCAAAATGGCCGACATGTGATAACGGCTTCCTGATTGGCTCACAGCCCATATAATCCATCTAGCTCTCCAGTCATTTAGACGTGACGTTAAATTGTTTTCCGGGTTAAAGTTCACAACACAATACTGTCCCTGGCATGCCTCTAGATAGAAGTAATGCCGTTTGAGTTTTAACATCACTTGTTAACGATTACAGCAGAATGAAGGAGACGCCGTTGTCAAACTGTGAGCGGGATTTCTTGCTAAAAGCCATTCAAGAGAAAAAAGTAAGTATTGTTCGATTATTTTGGAAACGGTATCTGGTCGCCATCGAAACATTGGCAATGCATGGTTTGAATAAATATTGTATTAAAATGGGACACTTTGGCATTCTATATCTATGGCGGAAAACACTCAGGTGACATGAAGTGCCGCTCTGAGACCCCCAATTTGGCCAAATTTAAAAAATGTCCTATATGCATCTGTGATAGATCATCGGAAAAATTAAAATTTCAATTTTCGGTGGGAAGAAAAATGTTGAACGGGAGGGCATTTAAAAAACAAACAAACAGGAAAACCCTAACTGGAGGTGAGCGCGCGCGAGAGCAGAATTAAAGACGCCATGATTTTAACGAGATATTATCGCGTACTTACCTTGTTTTGATCTGAAAACTTCATGTAGCGTGTGTCACTGAGTGTCAAGGCACAGCTGTGAATGGCCACAGCCGGATTTTTTGGTGACTTTATGGGTGAAACATGGTAATATAACAAGGGTCGCGATGGAGAAATCGCAGACATCAAGGAGTGGTCGAGATCTTCATTTTCATATATTTACCCTTTTAAACCCCCCGCCCCCCAATTTTCTTTATTTGGAACGATTATTTATCATCTAAAATACTGGGGGAAATGTGACAGTAATGAAAAAATAGCGATAGTTATGAGGTAGATATCTGTGAGTTTTTTACAGACACCAATTTTTTCATTGTGACTTAATTTGTTTAAAAGTTTATATGCAAGTGAAAACAATTTTAAAGTTTTTTTTTTTTTTTTTAAACTAAATATTAGATATCAATTAATGATTCTAAACAAAAACTGACAGACATTTCGAATAATAAATACGATTACTTACCTTCTTTTTATGGCTGGGGTGAAACAAACGCGGTTGCGCGATGTCTGTAAAGAGGGGTTTCCAGGGTAAAACAGAACAATTAAAAATAGTTTGGGGCTTAATGTGCCATGAATCTGCTATGGCAGCATATAGACATATTGTTCTATCAAACACAACAGTTCTTTTGGCTTAAAATACAGCAGTTTATTTTAAGGAGGGGTGCGAGAGCAGAAACTGCTTTTTCAGCCTTGTCTGTTTTTTCCCCCATATACAGTTATGTGTAAATAAAATCATGTAAATGGCTTTTCCTCCTGCAGCGATTGGATGGACGGCAGACGTATGACTACAGGAAACTAAAGATCATGTTCGGGACTGACTTCGGATGCTGCTTTGTGGAACTGGGCAAAACGAGGTGAACGTGTGGTCACGCACTCTTAAAATTTAGAATAACCTTCTAAGAGTTGTATCTTAAAATTGATTCAGCGCTATAAACGATTTAGTAGCAATGACTCCCAGTAGAGAGCAGAAATGTAGTACAGCGTAGTATGATAATAATCCACCCTAATATGATCAGACATACTCTAATGAATGACTTAAGGAATTTTGTGCACTATGTCGAAAGATGGCTTGTTTTTGTGTGAAAGAATGGCGATTAAATGGTCCCCTGTCTGATTACTCGTAAAAATAATCATCAGATTATTTATTTATTAAAAATAATCATCTGTTGTAGAGATGTAACAATACACTAATACATAATTTTGGTCTGTTTCAGTTTCTTGAAGTGCTTGATATGTTTAATTTTACGTACAAAAAAATACTTAAAATGTAATTTCTAAAAATGTAAACAATAGAACCTGTGTAAATAAATAGAAATGACCCATTTGGGTTATATCTCTAGAAAAATTACACTCTGAGTTAAAAAAATCTCTGCAAATCTTGAAAACAATCCCTCAACTATTTAGTTATAAAGACTTGTCATGAAACAGGGTAATGGCCCAGGTATCCTGTGAGCTGGTGGCCCCCAAAGATAACCGACCAAATGAGGGAATCATGTTCTTCAATGTCGAGCTGTCACCCATGGCTTCACCTACATTTGAGCAGGGCAGGTGAAGAGGAAACTGATGCTGATTACAACTGCTTGAGTCGCTCTATTGTAGTTTTTATCAAGCGTGTGAATTATTTTCTCTAAAGGCAATCAGAGTTGTCAGTGAAGCTAAACCGTCAGCTGGAGAGATGCTTAAGGAACTCCAAGTGCATTGATACGGAGTCCTTGTGTGTCGTGTCCGGGGAAAAGGTACAACGCAACAGTTAAAAAGTAAAAGGACCTTTACTGCAGTAATGGTGACATTGCTACATTTGGATGAGCAGGTTTGGCAAATTCGGGTCGATGTACACCTGTTGAATCATGATGGGAACCTGATGGATGCTGCCAGCATTGCTGCGGTCACTGCACTGTGCCACTTCAGGCGGCCTGATGTTGGGATCCAGGGAGATGAAGTCACTGTGGTGAGTCATTAGTAGGAATTACAATGTATATTTCCTTTTTACTCAATAAGACGATGAATACACGGCAGTATCCTGTCCTGTGAAACTTTCTGCTTTCCCATGAGTTTCCTTTCAAGAATCTGAATATGAATGTGTTGACCTGTAGTCTGTTTCCGAGCATATGATGGAACTGATTGTTTGTGTTTCTTCAGTATAGTACAGAAGAAAGAGATCCCATTCCTTTAAGTATCTACCACATGCCCATCAGTGTCAGCTTCGCTTTTTTCCAGCAAGGGTAAGTAAGGCTGCAACATATAAAACAGATTGTATCTAAAGTCATTCTGTCAGTATGACTAACAGACACAATATACTGTACATAATAAAATTCTATATGATTATTATGTTTTTAAACCATATTTGTTATGAACCAAAAAGTAGTTGTGATCTGATGTATCTTGCTATGTGTAATTCTGTTAACTGATTCAGGGTGTACTAAGCCTACTAGGAGTGGGAACTTCTTGGTACCTCACGATGATCTGACGATCTAGCGATACATTGGTCAGGAAATCATTCTAGGACACTGGTGTCAAACTGACTCCATAAAGGGCCAAGTGGGTGCAGGTTTTCTTTCCAACCAATGAAGAGGACACCTTTTGACCAATCTGATCTCTTATATGGGTAATCAGTTAACCCTTGAGAGTCGAAGGACGCGCCGGCGCGTCCTCAGCGCACGTCGTCTTTGAAGTGCTCCCACGTTTTAATTACGTCACCCACATGCCGTTGGTTGGTCTCGTTTTAAAGTGCGGGAGTTGCGGTTTACTCTTGTTATTATTTGAAGTCAATCGACCAACTAAAACGTGAGATTTTGTCATTTAAGTTTTATAGTTTTATTGTCCTCTCAAAAAAAAACATTAAAACGCTGCACGGATCATTTGTTTATGTCTATATTTCCATCATTTCTTGTCCTTTTTCAAAACGGAAGCTCCATGAAAAAAACACAAATCAAACGAACCCTTTCGAAGTCACATTGGAAGCACAAAATGCGTTTTTTTTTTTACAAATATAACTGCCATGCGAGGTTCCACCGAACGAGAGGGAGGAGTGTTCTGAAGCAGCGAGGTGGCGAGCGACGGCCGTTTGGATCGAACGAGCGACTTTGTGTGACTTTAAGAATGAACGGAAAACTAAATTTAGCGCAACTTGAGGAAGAGGATGGTCCAAATTCGTCATCATAGTCTTCTTCGGAAGAGTCCTCGAGTGAAGATAGTGACGGATTTGAACACGTGGATGACGCCATCGACGAGCAGAGGTAAGCCAACTCACTTTTTTTTTTAATGCTGAAAAAGTTTCTTTTGAAAGTTTCTTTTGATATTGCAAGACAAAGTTTCTTTTGATGCAATATAAGTGTGTGTTTGTGTATATAATAATAAAATGTGCATATCAGATCAAAGTCGTACGTGCACTGTGTGTATCCCAGGCAGGAATTTATAATTTGTAGTGTTCTTCTTTCTATATGAAGATTAGGGATGTAGCACATATTCAGCTATGGTATTCTTTCTATTGTCATGAATATAGATTTCCATTATTATTTATTGCTGTATATATTTTTATTTTATACTTTATTATTTTCATAAATACTGACTTTTTTTCCAATGTACATTTATAGTGACAATGAAAGTAAAGTGAAATGAAAATGGAAGGGTGGAAAGAGGACCGACACCCCATGGAAGTGTGGGCTGTGTGGTGTAGCCCTGTGTCTAATTCCAGGACGAAACTGCTTTTCGGAGTGGCATGCCTGAAAAAAATTTAACTTGTTTATTGTAAATATTTTTGAAAATACTTTTTTTCCCAATGTTATATATATATATATAAATATTTTCCCCACAATCAGTCTTCTCAATTTGTGTATATAAATGTGTGTTCAAGAAGCTTGATTGTATGTACATAGTTTTCGTCAAGTGATGGGCCGCAATACCTAAACTCATCAAGAGATGGCCTCTAAACACTTTTTGTGTTAGATGGTATATATTTTTTTCACTGTTCTTCACTGTTTGGTCTGCTGTATATAACCTGTTTTGACTAGAGCATGTATAAAGGCAAAAAACGCCTATGGCTATACCTGTTGTTTATGTTGAATTGTCAAATATAAGACTATTTATTCTAAATTTTTTGGGTTGAATGTTCATCCTAACATGTTGAATAAATATTACAAAGTTTCAAAACGGTTCGTTACGCATGTTTGGTTGTCAATTGGACATCAATATTAAAAATTTTGACAAAACGATTTTGGAATTTTTGGTCTTTTTGGGCCCAAAATGATGATTTATAATTGGTCAGTGAAGGAAACAACAGTTTGGACATGAAGGTCAAGGTGTCACAAAAAAAGGGACCAAACCAGGCCATCGTAAACAATTCTTTCTTTGAAATATAAAGGCAAGCAAAATCAGACAAAATAGGCCCAGACCTTAAAGGGTTCAACTTTGTCAGGTGCTGCTTGTTTCAAAAAAAATTCATTGGTTAAACTTTTTGCACGGTATCGGTTGGAACAAAATCCAGCACCCACTTGGCCCTTTGTGGAACTGGTTTGACACCTATGTTATAGGATAGTCTACAAAAAACTAATAAACAGAAAAACAAACTTCTGCTGTGAATTGGGATGAGTTTATCACTAGTAGACGTCCAATCCATTTGAACTGGGAGGGTGGCAGCGAATGAACGAATCATTCACTGCCATCTTCAAACGGATTGAACGTCTATGGGCGTCAGTGGCAGCCAATGCCAGGCACTGAGTACATTTGGGCCATTTACCTGTTGATTTTCAGTTGCTTTCTGTTGATTATGGGGTATTTTATGGGTCACTTGCTGTTTATTTTGCGTTACAGAACAGGAAGTGACAAGGGAATCACCCAAATAAATAGGCAGTTACTCAAACTCAACAGGAAATGACCTGTAAATGCCCTAAAATGAAAAGCAAGTGACCTGTAAATGCCCTGAAAATCGGACCGAATGACCGTGAATGCTCTGGTTTTGAATGAACGAATGTTCCCAGTCTAAATGGATTGAGCGTGGAGCACTGTCAATGGCAGCCTTTTTAAAAAAAAAAAAAAAATTTTTTTTTAAATTGTCACCTTTTTAAAATGATATCTCGATTCTTGACAGGAGCGTATCGGTAACCTTTTGGGATACAAAGTATCACCATACAGTATATCACCATTTCGATATTTCGTCACACCCCTAAAGCCCATAGTTAGCCAGGATAGGCTGCAGCACCACTGCAACCCACATGAGGATAAGCGTCTGGTAGGGATGGGAATTGATAGGATTTTTACGATTCCGATTCCATTATCGATATTGCTTAACGATTCGATTCTTTATCGATTCTCTTATCGATTCTAATTTGGGGAAAAAGAACAAACGTTTTGATTGGCATCGAGTTTGTTTAATCAAAACTCACAACCTTACAAACTCACAACGAAATCAAAAGAGGCCCAAAGCCTCAATGTTAACTGTGGCAATAAGTGGCAAATACACAAGAATGTGTAACATTTTACTTAAACATTTATCTAATAGAAATCAAAAATATTGGTATATATTGGCAGATAGGTTGTTGTTCTGCCTTTGGCAATATGTGTTAAAGCAGGAGTCCCCAAACTTTTTCCTGTGAGGGCCACATAACTTTTCCCTTCTCTGATGAGGGGCCGGGGTCAGTTTGTAACAGAAAAAGTGTGACGATTGCAGAAGTGCATAAATGTAAAAAATTATTGTTTTTCAGATAGCCACAATCAAATAACCCTTTCTGGATTCTTCACGGAATGAAAGTAAATAAAATAAAAATAATAATATAATAATAATAATTAATAATAAAAACACTATTAATTAAATAGATGATAACCAAATAACCCTCTCTGAATTCTTCAAGGAAAAAGGCCAGGAAATAAATAACACGATTGAGAAAAAAAAAAAAAATTCAAAATGGCCGGACCAAATGTGGAGGCGGGCCTTATTTGGGCCGCGGGCCGCAGTTTGGGCACTAGTGACGAGATTTGTCGTTCACTTGAGCAAACGAATCCATTCCGGTTCGTTCAGTAAAAAGATTCGTTCAAACAAATCGTTCAACGAATCGTTCGACCCCCTCATCTCCCTCCCCGCCCAAACGAATCGTTCGGTTACTGAACGGGAAGTGACGTTGCCGAACGAATCACCAAAGACCGCTTCGCAGTATAACTGAACGGGAAGTGACATTGCTTGGTCCCTCCCTCTCTTCCACATTGACCACTCGTCGTAGTTTCAGAAATGAGTGACAGGCGGTATCATTCTGCTTTCACATACAGCCTCGTCTCCCTCCTGCTGCTGCAAAAGCGAGGGAGAACTTCCGCGTCGTCTGTCCTAGTTCTATGGGCTCAAAGTCATGGCTCGTGCTTGCATTTCGATTTAGGACACGGTTAAACATTTTCCTTTTGTGAGGGGAGTAGGGGGCGGGGGCGCACGGACTTTCTTTAGCAGGTTCTTGATCACACATACATATACAGCATGTTTGCTGTCACGAAAATAAAAATACATCGAAAGTTTAATTTCTGAATATGGAACGACCAACACATCATATTTACATCTCGCTCTGTTGTATTTTTGTTTTTTAGTATTAAGATGATAGTGTTGAATTTTTGCACTGGTATTAATAAATAAAATAATCCGGTCAGCTCCCCTGTCGTCCCCGCATCTCAGATCGTCAAATGCTGACGAGAAATAATTGTTTGCTCTTTACGATGTCGCCTTTCTACTCTCATTAGTCTGTTAAGAAAAATGTAGACATATTGCGACATCTCCCGTGTCCGCGTGCTTTGTTTTTGGGCGCTTGAGTAGCACATGATGGACGGATTGACATAATTTGTCAAACCAACCAACACCTGACACGAAGAAAAAAAAAAAAAAACACTCGGAAAAAAATTACATGTATATACAGTTTCATTGCAAATCAGTATTATGGTGATCATATTGTTTTTTTGCACTGGTATTAATAAATAAAATAATCCGGTCAGCTCCCCTGTCGTCCCCGCATCTCAGATCGTCAAATGCTGACGAGAAATAATTGTTAGCTCTTTACGATGTCGCCTTTCTACTCTCATTAGTCTGTTAAGAAAAATGTAGACATATTGCGACATCTCCCGTGTCTGCGTGCGTTGTTTTGGGCGCTTGAGTAGCACATGATGGACGGATTGACATAATTTGTCAAACCAACCAACACCCGACACGCTGACACGAAAAAAAAAAATAAAACACTCGGGGAAAAATTGACATGTATATACAGTTTCATTGCAAATCAGTATTATGGTGATCATACTAAATATTTTTTTCTGTGCACATATGAGGTAAATATCGCTGCCATGAAGCCTCCATATAGTGACAGTTCTCTGCCCGCTTCACTGCCGTCACGCGACCGCAGCTCAGCTTTTGCTTGCCTCGGAGCTACCCGTGTTTTAAATTACTGTAAATTTGATAGTATGTCGTCATAGGCAGTCACGAGTTTGTTGAGAAAAGTACTACTCTAAACAATGCTCGCTAGATTTGTGTGGTGTTTTTGTCTGTTTGAGCAGCATTTGATAGGCTCCACGTTAACAAATATGTGACAAAGTCATTTCCTTTCATTTTCTGATTCATTCACCGCATAGTCATTACTGGAAAATCAAGTTAGCAGCAAGCTAGGTCAGGAACCGGAGGACCGAGTCACTGAACGGGAAGTGACAAAACTCAGTCTTGCCCCCCTGCCTGCACGCTGGCTGCTTATTGGCCACACGTGGACGTGAGTGACAAACGCCCTGATTCTGTTTCCGGTCCCTCCCCTGCCCGCGATGAGGCTGGCGTCTGATTGGTCGTGTGCGATGTCAGAAGACGCTGCCGCTTGCTCAACGCCCTCCCACGCAGCGAACAAGCACCACCTTCATAGAACGAATCAGTGCAGATGATGATTAGTTCGGTCTCGTTCACCAAAACAATTCGTTCAAAAAGAACGAATCGTTCGCGACCGATACAACACTATTGGGCACCCGAAGAAATGCCGCATCCAAGCGAGTGAGCGAGCGAAGTGAGAGAGGGAAACACTTCTACGAGCCTACGTTCTTTGTTAATGTTAATATCTACAGAGGCAACGCCTGTATGTATCATCTTTTGTGTTGTTGTTGTTGTGTTTCCACTTGCGATCGGACACTTAAATGCAGTTGTGTAGTGGTTTGAACGATGTGCTAATGCTAGCGAACGAATGCTAACCATACTGTTATTAGCAGCTAATTATCGCTGATTTACGTTGATGCAAACCTGTTTGTTATTGGGGACGAAATTGATTTGTTTCATTTCTATTCTTAGTTTCACTCTTCAAGTGATGGTTGAATAAAGTCAGCAAATTATACCAACGTCTTCTACATCGTCATTTGGGAGTTTAGCTAGCTGTATAGCCAGAACTGAGCTTTAGCCTCTCTGTGAGGACAGCGCAGTCGTATTCCCTCCCGATGCAGTTACCTCCACCTTGCAATGACTGCAAGTCGCTTTGTTGTAATTTTTCCTCGTGAAGTGAAGACACACTTTCGAGCGTTTGAACCTACGTGCTGTCATTGTTATGTTTATGGCTGCAATGCTCGTGCTTACCCGTCGTAACCTTTCATTTTCACACTCTTTCCTGGTGAAGTGTAGTCAAACTTTGGAGCGAGTGGTTCTTGGCGCCATGCTAGTTTGATGCGTCTGGACAACAAGACATGTCACGACGCAATACGCGTCTTTAGGAATCGTTAAAGGGATCGTTAGGGCTTTTTCATTGTGATGTCGAGGCCTCGAAACACTCGGAACCGGTTCCGAATTGGAATCGGATTTCGATTCCCATCCCTAGCGTCTGGGAAGATGAATGATTGAATGTCATGCTATAATTAAAACCTTCCACTAAATTATTGAGTGTTGTATATTAAAACAAACAAACAAACAAAATCGAGCAATATTTTGTCACTTGAAACAATTTTTGAAAAAAAAAAAGAGAAACCATAAAGACTAGAGGCACATCACCATTCGATTACAATTCAGAGGCTATGATTCGATCACTGATGCACCCCCCCCAACTATTAACTGCTTTTAATGTTTCATACATTAGATGCAAAAATAGTACAAAAATCCTCTCAAGCTTAAATAAACTATCTCAGTATCAAGTTAGCAGTTCAAAACACGAAACAAAATATCTGTATCAGCAGCTTTAAACTACATTCATGTAATTTAATGTTGTGAATCAACCATTAAAGTTGTTAAAATTGCTCCCGTAAATGAAAGTCTGAAAATAATGACAATAATTGATTTAATAATGGTAGGGTCAATTCTATCGTTACAGCACATGGGAAGACAATCTAAATGACCTATATAACTGAACACATTATATAATGCAAATAAAGTTGCACAAAAGTTGTTGGGGACAATTTGAGCATCCTGAAAAGTAGGTACGGTTTTGCCCCTACCATCCCGATGCAAACTTACCCCCTTTTCTAATACTGACTACTTTCTGTGCAGGACCTATTTACTTGTAGATCCAAGTGAACGGGAGGAGCGTGTGATGGATGGCTTGCTGATGATTGCAATGAACAAGCACAGAGAAATCTGTTCCATCCAGTCTAGTGGTGGTATCATGTTACTCAAAGAACAGGTTAATAGCCTCCTGTTATTTTTTGTGGTTTAACTTTTTGAATTGATAACCTAGATTTCAATTGTAAAAGTAATAGTCATGATGTATAATTTCGATGTCTGTGGCATTAAAGGTAATGAGATGCAGTAAAATAGCCAGCGTCAAAGTGTCTGAAATCACAGAACTCATCACAAAAGCTCTGGAGAATGATAAAACAGCACGGTGAGTTTGCCATTATGTACTTGAACATTCAATGGTGGAAGTCCAGCTTTTTTTCACCAATAATAATTCTGCATGACTATTTTTCAGAAAGTCAGGCGGCAGGTGTGGCTTTGCTGAATCGATGCCTCAAGAGCGAATCACCGCTATGAAAAAGGAGGAGACGTCAGTCGAAATGACAGATGTGACCGAAAAAGCCGGTGACATGGTCCTGCAGGCCGAGGTTCCCCCTCAAACGTATCTTACATCTGATGTAAAGCTCAAATGTTTTTTTTTTTTTTCTTTATGGAATTTGCCATTACGGAACCTTAACAAACAAATAACTAGAAGTCAGTCACCGGTGGTGCCGCTCCCAGGCATGGGCCAAGTTGGCCAAGGGCTTCAAAACAGCTGGGGAATGGAGGAAGATGAACAGGATGAAGAGGAAAATTTCAACAGTGATGAAGATAAGGAAACCGTGATGGAAGTGGTAAAAAATCAGGGGCAAGGTAGGGAAGGTTCATTGAAAGCATCACTAGGTAACTTTTCAACCTTTATAAAATATTTTCATAACATTTGTGATGACAACTACCGTGATTTTCGGACTATAAGCCGCTACATTTTTCCTTCATTTTGAATCCTGCGGCTTATAGTCCAGTGCGGCTTATTTGTTGATTCATTTGGGTTAATAGGTAACACTTTATTTGACAACGGTGTCATAAGACTGTCATAATTATGACATGACACTATCATGGGCATTACTGAATGCTCATGAGAGATGTCATTAAGTGTCATCCAGCAAATAATGTCATTTACTCCATTTATGTCCAGCTCTGCTCTTTTACATCCATTCAAAAGTGAGATCATTTAGCGGTTAACACTAACTGACATCTGTTATGAGCATTCATTAATGCTCATGACGGTGCCATATCATACGTATGATTGTCTAATGGCAGTCTTATGGTGCCACTGTCATATAAAGTGTTACTAAATACCATAAATTGCAATTAATGAAACAGGAACAGTAACTGGAGAAATAATTGGCACTGAACATGAATTTTGATTGTTATTTACATCTGTAGCGCTGCAATGCATGCTAGGAGGCATGTTGTACAACAACAGTGTTGACAGCAGGTTGCAGCAGAGGTTGACTGTTTCCACCAAGGCAGCAGTGATTGTCAAATTAAGCTTTTTGAAGCAATGAAACTTTGCAGCCAGTTCAAAGCGTCATGGTGGTTCATTTCGTCTTATGACAGTTGTATGATGCCGCTGTCAAATACAGTTTTACCGGTTAATATCTTTTGGTGTAAATATCCCATAATACAGTGAGGAGAGCTACATCTTATAGTCCAGTGCGGCTTATCTATGAACAAATGTCATTTTCATGTCAAATATGGTGGGTGGCGGCCTATAGTCAGGTGCGCCTTATAGTGCGAAAATTCCGATTTTTGAATGACACCTCTTTCATATCTTGAGGGGGTCTGTATCGTTTCTACCGGCACTAATTAACTTTGAGGAGGGTGGCAGAACCGTGCCACGCAAAGAAAAGCAAGTGTGCTGACTGCTCTATAGCATACGTCACTTCCCCCTTTCTCCATTTATTATAGAGACAGAAGTCAATGGGAACACTTTCGCGCAAATTCTGCAAATATGGCAGAGCAACAAAAGAGACAAAAAGTTTTGTCCAGTGAGGAAAAAGAAAGGGAGGCCACCAGGATATACAGAATGAACATTGGCCCGGTTTTCACCCGCTGGCGTGAGCCCCCCACCCCAACTGAAATTGTCAGCGGCGACGAGTTAGGGTGGGGGGTTAGCCACACTGTTGTTAACAGTCATATGCTATTGTTTAGCCACAACTGGATTCATTACCGTATTACTTTTCATCCTTCACACAGCTGCTGGAAACAGAAATGTTGTTAAAGCCATCTTCAGGTGACCGTCATGATTTCACGACATTATGCGGGTGTGCACTGGTCCTCGCGGGAAACGCTGTTTTCCTTATGGCAAAACACCACTTCTGTCCACTGGCATCGCTAAAATAGACCAAGACTGAAAAGTTACCAAGTGTTGCTTTAATCAGTTTAAATGTGCCACCTCCAACATTGGCGCTTACAATTAAATAAACACAGAATTTCATTCCAGGTGATGTGGTTGAGATATCTGACAGTGAAGAGGATGAAGTGGTCATACTTGAACCGGAAGCAGTGGACAAAGTGAAAAAGTAATTAAGTAATGCATGGACTTCTCAAATTGTGTTGTCCAGATCCTGTAGTCCTTTTGAATATTACTTTATTTGTCTCGATTGTTACATGTCACAAAAATGTAGCATTTGAGCAGCTTGTCACACAAGACTTTAGCTCATATATGGTATGTTTTTTCCCCTTTACAGGAAGAAAAGTTCAAATTCCCACCTGAAGGGGTCAGCGGCAGCACAGAAACTGCATAACAAATGAGGGAATGCGTTTACAGCCCTTGCCTACATTAATATACTGATGCAGCACTCCGAGCAAAGGAGAAAACAAACCTTTTCGAAACGGAGCTACTGCTTGAGTACTGATCAGTAGGAAAGGTTAAAAGTTTGAAACATTTTTTACATTAAATATGATTAATTTGCTTGTAACAGTGTTTTTCTGATTATTGAGAATGATATTTAAATTATTTGTGTAAACTACACACATATACAAACACACACACACACACTAAGAAGTTCTTCACAAAGACTTTTGTGATGTATAATTAGGAATTTTGGGATATGGCATCAACTCACAAAGTAACTTGACTTCGAAATGTGTTTCTAATTAAATTTTTATTTATGAGTAAATACAACGCATTGAATTGTCTCTTGATAAGAAAATTAAAAACAATAAAGTTAGCCAAATTAGGTTCCACCGAGATTTGAACTCGGATCGCTGGATTCAGAGTCCAGAGTGCTAACCATTACACCATGGAACCTTAGCTACGTCATCACTTGGACATAACGTGTATATAGTTGTTCACAGTCCAACCTCATTTTCATTCATTTTTACTCCCCAAAAATATAATTTCTGCGTCATGTTCACGTGTTTTTCCAAGTCCGCAAGTATATCCACGAAGTTCCATAAAATAAGAAAAAACAACAACCCCGTAATGTGTGCATTTTCCAAGAGTTATCATTTGTATGTATTCGACTGCGCTTGTGATTTACACTGGTCTACACATTTTTTGAAAATATCTGCTTCAGGGAAAAAAATAAAATTAAAAAAAAGCTAAATCGTACATGCTGGTGACAGGATTAAAAAACAAAAGATTTTAGTGCTGTTTGGCTAAAGTACCGTATCGGTTGTTGTCACCTACGTCATCACGACCACCTGTGCCGCCATCTTTCGTGTATCTCAGTGACCTGGACTACATCCGCCCCGGTCACGTTTGTTTTGTTGACAATTTTGCGGGTAAGCAGCCACGCGAATGTCACATCAAAATGGGAAAAAGCCAGAAGAACGACAAGACTCCTTATGTGGAGAAGCTTGAAAAGGAAGCGAGAGATCGGTATTTGTCAGTTATGACGTCAGTTATGGTGCCTCTGCTGTGGTCTGGAGACCAAAGATGACATGGTTGCGTGTGATAATGAGATCAGCCCCATTATTATTTAACCTGTGTTGGTCTACACCGCGTGAAACAGATAAAGACATGTGTTGGTTCTGCTCTCTGTGCTCCACTTAAGTTGGTGGTGGTTGGTAGTTTGTGATTTGTTTTAACTGACAATTTGGCAATATTAAAAGTACCTGGCCAAAGTAGTTAACTGTCGTCCTTTGTATAAACATTATTATGCGTGTGTATATATATAATACAGTATTGACACATGCTGTACTTACAAAGAATAGGATTCAAGATGACTTAATGTTTTATTAAATACAATCAAGTCACAACAAAATACAAAATATCAATAACAGCTAAGTTTGAAAGGATGCAACGGTTAGCATAGTAAATGGTATAACAGTACAAACTACACAACAGTTGGGCAAAGGTTTGTAAGGGCACCGCATACATAAACAATCTTATCCAACAATGTGCAATCTTCGCCGTCACATGGCAGAACCAAGTTAATAGGTATAGTTCCTGTTGGATCTTATACTTCTGGCAAAGATTACCAATTACCCGTTCAACATGGATCCTCAAATGTGCCATCTTCCTAGTCTCCTCCACATCTCTACCAGCTAACTGACAGCGACCTTTTGTGAACGCAGGGAGTTTGACCTCTGCACATAACATACCCACATGTTCTTGAATATCAAAGCCTCTGTCAGTCAAGACAATGTCCCCGGGCAAAAGGTTATTTAAAAAAGCACTGTTCAAGGTGATATGTTTGTCACTTGTGCGACCACCCAAACCTTTTGACATCAAACAAATTCCCCCCTTTGGTGTGATTCCAGTTAGGTATTTCATGGTGTAGTTATGCTTGTAACTAGAAAACATTTGCGCACGCGCCTTAAGATTTGATGGTTTCTCTGTAAAAATTTAAAAAAAAAAAAACTCAATAATCACTGCAACTCTGCGTCTGAAGGACTCAACAAACTTGTGAGGCATTGTTTTATAAAGTGTTTCTCTGTTGGGCCAAACAATTGCTCGTCTCAAGTTAGCATGTAAAAACGGCACCATGTCACTGAACACTCAATACACAGTCTTACGGGAAACATGGAATATGTGTGCAATGTGTACTGTAGCCAGGTCCAAACGCAGGCGCATGAAGGTCAGAAGGAGCATCTAAAGGGCGCTGACGGCTCCTCCTGTAGCTCACCAACGTCTTCCTCCATCCTCAATTTCTCACGCCTACTTCGCCTAGAAGAGCGGTCCACGTTGGTGGGCTGAACACATGTGTGTCCCAGGCGTAAGGATGGTTCCCAGTCAGGGACTGCCTCATTTATTTCATATGCTGGTTTTCCTGAAATGATAAAAGTCGTATCAGTCATACAACAGGTTAACATTATTAACTTAAAATGGATTTTAAAGCTTTGTAGTGTGTCTAAACTGGTGGGACCTGCCCTCATATGGCACTGATTTGTATGCAACATTTTTTTTTTTTTTTTTTTTTTAAGTTTAACTGATCATTAGGCATAACAAACAAGCAGAAGATTCTTCTGGTGATTTAGTAGATCTGTAATCTCCACAGAGTGCTTGGTCAAGCATATCAGTAGCTAAGCGGGAGGTAAATATCGCATTTTTTTCCTAACACATCTCCCATACTTATAATCATTCATTGTGTGCTGTTACATCTTCATTACTACCCTTACTTTGTTACCTTTGAACTGTTTTTTGTGTACTAGTACCATACGGTGAACGCCTGTTGCTTATGCACAGTTAGCCAGTAGGGCTACAGTTAGCCTATCTTACTAGCGTGGTTAGCCAAGGTAAACAACACAACCACACGCCATAAGCGTTTAAATGCAGTCAGTATCAGCATCCGAAGAACATTAACACTTCCAGTTACTTACCTTTATGGAAATGTAGGGAACAGACCGACATGTTTTCAGTTGATGAATAAAAAGTGATGGCCTTTCTTCTCACTGCTGCAACCATTCGAAGCCTCTTGGTCAATTCATCTGAGTTCCATATCTTCTCTTCCAGGCGGGAATGCTAAAAAAAAAAACTATCCCATCCTTTTTGCATTCGTTTCATGGGACCTAGAATGGCAGTCTTTCACACAACACGAGTGTACCATTTTCAACGATTACCACGCAGAATGGATGCCGAGCAAAGGATCACGTCGCGGGCTTGTTGTTGTTCTGCAATACACGAAAACCCACAATGCATTGCGCCAGAAACGTCACGAGACAAGAACCGATTCTTAGGTATTATAAAAGATAAATAAAAATGATCATTTTACACAAAACTCCAAAAATTGGCCCAACCGAACAACCGCTTCCGGTATCCAGGTATCCAGAAACGAGTTTCTTACAATGCTTTGCTGGAATTTTAGACCAGTCTTCTTTGGCAAACTGCTCCGGGTCTCTGATATTTGAAGGGTGCCTTCTCCAAACTGCCATTTTCAGATCTCTCCATAGGTGTTCTATGGGATTCAAGTCTGGACTCATTGCTGGCCACTTTAGAAGTCTAAAGTGGTTTCTCTTAAACTATTTTCTAGTGCTTTTTGAAGTGTGTTTTGGGTCATTGTCCTGCTGGAAGACCAATAACCTCTGAGGGAGACCCAGCTTTCTCACACTGGGCCCTACATTACGCTGCAATATTTGTTGGTAGTCTTCACACTTTGTAATCCCATGCACACGGTCAAGCAGTCTTCACAATTTGTAATCCCATGCACACGGTCAAGCAGTCCAGTGCCAGAGGAAGCAAAGCAACCCCAAAGAGAACCTCCACTATGTTTGACTGTGGGGACAGTGTTCTTTTCTTTGAAAGCTCGTTTTCCCCCTGTAAACTCTATGTTGATGCCTTTCCCCAAAAAGCTCTACTTTTGTCTCATCTGAATCGAGAACATTCTTCCAAAATGTTTTTGGCTTTATCAGGTAAGTTTTGGTAAACTCCAGTCCGGCTTTTTTATGTCACCGAGTCAGAAGTGGGGTCTTTCTGGGTATTCTACCATAGAGTCCCTTTCCATTCAGACACCGACGGATAGTACGGGTTGACACTGTTGTACCCTGAGACTGCAGGACAGCTTGAGCTTGTTTGGATGTTAGTTGAGGTTCTTTATACACCATCAGCAATATCTTTCGTTTATATCTCTCGTCAAATTTTATTTTCCGTCCACATCTAGGGAGGTTAGCCACAGTGCCGTGGCCTTTGCACTTATAGATGACACTGCGCACGGTAGAGACAGGAACATTCAGGTCTTTGGAGATGGACTTGTAGCCTTGCGACTACCCATGCTTCCTCACAATTTTGCTTCACAAGTCCTCAGACATTTCTTTGGTCTTCTTTTCTCCATGCTCAATGTGGTAAGCACAAGGACACAGGACAGAGGTTGAGTCAACTTTAATCCATTTTAACTGGCTGCAAGTGTGATTTAGTAATTGCCACCACCTGTTATGTGCCACAGGTAAGTAACGGGCTGTTAATTACACAAATTAGAGAAGCGTCACATGATTTTTCAAGGGGTGCCAATACTTTTGTTCGGCCCAATTTTTTGGAGTTTTGTGCAAAGTGACAATGATTTGTTTTTTTTTTTCATTCTGTTTTGTGTTTTTTCATTGCAAGCAAAATAAATGAAGATAATACTACCAAAGCATTAATATTTGCAATCGTTTTCTGGGAGAAATTGAACATTATCTGACAGAATTGCTGGGGTGCAAATACTTTTGGTCAGCAGTGTAAATACTATGTTGCACTCAACTAGGCATACATATCCTTTGTAGAAACATAATTTTGTTAAAAATTGCAGTTGTGCCAGTTTATTTTTCTTATTTCATCGTATGTCTGTTTTTTCATTTGATAAAACAAGCACGTAGGTTAAGTAGTGCCTTTCACTTTTTTATGGCAGGGGGTTCTTTAGTTAAAAAACCCAATGTGATGGAGAAAACCAGAGATCATGTTAAATTCTTCGACCAGGTAGTAGTTGAAAACAGCTGTTAGACTATGGTCCTAAATCAAGGCCAAAAGTATTGTAATCTAAAAAATTTTAAAAAAGCCCTTGATTTAACACCATACTACAGGGGTCCCCAACCTTTTTTGCACCACGGACCGGTGTGATTTGGGTCTTTTTTTCACGGACCAGTGTTCTGTCAAATTTTGCACCCTTACAAAATTTTGCTCCCAAAGCTTTTGTGGCGGTGAAAAAAGCCCTCTTTTATATTCAGTTGGACTCTCGATGTTATCCAACGGTGCTAAAAAAAAAAACTATTTGCATCATAAACATACATGTGCCCCATGAAAATGGTGTAAATTAATGCTTAACGACACAGCGAAGTCGTTAAGTGACAGAGCTGCGTGCCGTTGTTGTCTGCCAGTGTTGTTAATAACGGCGTTACAATATAACGGCGTTACTAACGGCGTTACTTTTTTCAGTAGTGGGTAATGTAATTAATTGCTTTTCTCATCTTGGCAACGCCGTTACCGTTACTGAGGACGGAAAGGCATGCGTTACTATGCTTTACTATATTGGTCGAAAAGTCTGAGGGAGACGGACTCACCGAGACGACAGAGCAGAGCAGGAGTGAGGAGGAGGCAAGAAAGTTGTGACGAGGAGCAAACGCGATGCTAGGTAGCTCCAATAATACATGTTGTAGCCGATAGCCTCCAAACTACGCCCTCATGTTATGGTAGATATGGTAGACATGGTAGATATCACATGTACTGTATATAGATATAACTAGATGCAAAATGACAGACGTGGCACTAAATGCGTTAGTAGACAGCCGCCATCTTAAAGCAGTAGACGTTTTAGGACGGCTCTGTTGTAGAGAACCTTCCTAGCGAACCTAAGTAACTTTTTATCTAAAATACTTCTCAATCGGCAAAATCTTGACTTGAATCTATCTTTAAATGATGAAACAGTTTTAAAACTTTCATATGTCGAAAGTAGAGGGAAGGAACTAATGCAATAATGGGAGCAATTTTAACAACTTTTAACAGTTGATTCAGGGTAAAGGGTAAATTAGGGTAAAGAATTGGGCTCGGGCCAATTGTACCAAAAACCTTCACAAAAAACTTCACATAGTGTGGCCAATGTTTTTTTTTTTTTTTTTTTTTTTGAGGGGGAAAAAAAAAGAGTCATTATCACCAATTACTTTGCCAAGTAACTTATTACTCTTACATTCAGGTAATTGTGTTACTAATGCAATTACTTTTTGGGAGAAGTAATTTGTAACTATAATTAATTACTTTTTTCAGTAAGATTAACAACACTGTCTGCAGCTAACATGGCAAACGCAAGTTAATATTCCTTTCTTTAAAGAAAGTTTGTAGTGTGTTCTTAGGAATCGCTGCATTCGTGGTTATTTTTAACGTTACGCGCATGCCAAATTGTTCAGAACACAAAAATACAGCGAATATAAAATAACATTTGTTTTTAGCCCCGTCGTGTTAAGTGCAGAGAAATTACAACTCACCCGTTGAATCAGTGGGAGGCCTGAGCTTGTTTCGTTTGGATGTCAGGATATTCCGAAATGACTTTAATCCAGGACCTCGGTAGAGTTGTTGTCTCTAATGTACGTTTAAGGTCGCCGTGATTTGCGATCTCTACAAGATGATATTCCTGTTGCACAGACATGCTCGAATCACTCAGTTTATTCACGTACGGGTCTCGAATCCACTCCTTCGTCAGTTTGTGGGTCTTTAGTGATTGGGAAGTAGCATAGATTTTGTTTCCCTCAAGGTTCTAGGCTCATCTTCTGGCTCTTCAGGTTCCCATTTCCCTGTAACAAATCTGTCCAAAGACATTTGTTTTTCAGTCATTCTAGTGTGGGGGCTTATTTCCGGGAACAAATGTGATGGGCGAGAAACTACGTCATACGTTATTATCGAGGCCAAGCGCACATTGATATACAAAACAAGATGTACTGCTAACAGTCCAATCAATGCATTTCTATAACGGCCTCCAATTCTGTAGTTGTATGTCTAGAGTAGACAGGGATATAGACCCTACCCACGTGACGTCACAACTCCGCCCTCCTGACTGGTGCCGCCCAATTGTCCGTCAACACATCGTGTTTACCTGTTACGGCTACGTACATTCCTCCTATTTACGGCGTGTTTTTCTGCTCGTTAACATTAATAATCAAAATGGTGAAGGCGTGTGTGGCGGTCAGTTGCAATAACAGAGAAGATAGACGGAGAGACTTGAAGTTCTACCGGATTCCGAGAGACCCGGAGATGAGAGCGAGATGGGCTGCTGCAATTCGACGAAAAAAACTGGGCTCCAAACGATTACCACAGATTATGTAGTAGTCATTCTATATCTGGTAAGATGCATTTAATATATATTTAGAGGGTTGCGGGCTGACAACCACAATTAAGATCATTGCTAGGCTAATCGCCGACAACATACACGTATGTATGAAGTGAGAGTGCTATCGCTAAACCATATAAACATTAAAAGCCCTAGCTCCATTGACAAATGACATGAAATACATTAGACTTGACAGTGGATGTTAGCAAGAAGAAAAGATTTTGAATTGAAAATTTCGTAACTCACCTTTCCAAGCACAAGATAGATTCCTGACGAATTTTCGTGGACGAGGACCTGTTTCACCCAACCAGCAACGAAGTATTTATAAGCCTCCAAGCTCTCAAAGTTTTTCAAACTTTCGTGAGAATAGGCTGATTTTGTGTGGACAAGATAGTTGTAAATATCAGGGTAGCTAGCAGATGTCAGGCAAAGACGGCCAAGACAGCGGGTCGAAAAACATCGATTTAGGCATCAAATATGGATCTGGCGAATGGATAAACTGAAGCTTTTCCACATAACGCCTTTTATGCAACGCATCCAGTGAGTTTACGGCATCCGAAAGCACCGGGTCTTCCATGAAATGCATTATAAATTGCTCGATCAATTGAGACCATTGATAATACAGACACAAAATGACGGACAATGGGGCGGAACAATACAGCGATCACGTGATTTTGTGACGTCTGTGGGTAGGGTCTATTGGTGTGTTAAGCGGCACAGGCCAAAGTCATTTAGGCCAGAATGCAGTCATTAATAGATTACTTATTATTTCTGCGCGGCGCAGTACCAAATGCCCCACGGACCGGTACCGGTTCGAGGCCCGGTCGTTGGGGACCCCTGCCATACTAGACCGAAAACAACAAAAATTGTGCTCCAGTGTAATTTAACAGTTGTAATGTTTAATATATTCCACAAGATGTCAGTCATGTAGTGAACGTATAGCCTGGAAGCACAACATGATGACACTCCCCTGTGGAGTTTATTCTCCTCCTGCACGTAATTTGTTTGAAGATGAGTGTGAATTTTACGTCACATTGCTATGATTAACAGATCAGTCCAAGTGTACCTTGACTCCAAGTGTCATTGTCAGTCCCCATATAAGAGCTACAGGACCTACTACAGCATGCACTGCATTATATGTTTAACTCTAAATGGCTGTTTTGTCTTGACCTACTAGTGTTGTGACTTGGGAAAGTTCATTTTCTGCATGAACTAGTTCAAATTGCAGTCCACCAATTTTAAAATGAACTGTTCAGTTCATTGTTTAAAAAATGAACTTTTGTTGTTCTGTTTTTTTTCTCCCCAAAAAATTTGTAACCTAGGGCAAGGCGAACTCCTTGTCAAGAAAACACTGGTCGGGGCAAAAATAACATGGGGAACCAGCAGAGGTGGTGGCAACAGTGTACAATTTATTTTGGGGAATTTGTTTTAACACTTACATTGATTTTAAAATAACAAAAAAAAAAAAAAAAAAAAAAAAAAAAAAACACTGTTCAATAAATTTTTAAAACATTTTTGGTATGAATAATTTGAAAATAAAACAATCACAGCAAACTCAAACTTCTGTAAATTCCCCAACCAAAAAAACGACATGAAGAGGAAATGAATTCAAACACTATTATGTTCCCAGTTTCAGCCAGTCTTAAAACATTCTGTTCCACGTCGGTACTGACCTGTTCATAAAACTGTTGTTACTGGGTCGGTGTTCTGTCATGCACCCCATCAGAAATTGCAACTTTGCGCTTCTGCACATGTGCGTAAAATTAGAAATGGCTGCAAATGGAGCGATTCCAAAGTAGACACCCAAAACTTTCTATAAAGAAAGGAATATACATGGCCGAAAACACAGACAAGACTGAAAAAGCACTTTCTGCCCTTGCACTCCTGTTTAAAAGAAATTGCTGTATTTTAAGCCAAAACAACCGTTGTGTTTGATAAAACTATATGTCTATATGCTGCCATAGCAGATTCATGGCACATTAAGCCCCCATACTATTTTTAATTTGTCCGTTTTACCCTGGAAACCCCTCTTTACAGACGTCGCACAACCGCTTTTGTTTCAACCTAGCCATAAAAAAAAGGTAAGTAATCTTATTTATTATTCGAAATGTCTGTCATTTTTTGTTTAGAATCATTAATTGATGTCTAATATTTCGTTAAAAGAAAAAAAAAAACGACTTTCAAAAATTATTCACTCGCGTATATTAAACTGTTAAACAAATTATGTCACAATTGGAAAAAAATGGTGTCTGTAAAAAAAGTCACAGATGTCTACCTCATACCTATCACTTATTGTATTTTTTTTGTTACTGTCGCATTTTCTCCGATATGTTAGATGATAAATAATGGATCCAAACAAAGAAAAATTGAAAAAAAAAATGTTTGAAAGGCTAAACATATGAAAAAGAAAATCACGACCACTCCTTGATGTCTGCAATTTCTGCATCGCGACCCTTGTTATATTACCATGTTTCACCCATAAAACCCCCCAAAAATCCAGCTGTGGCCATTCACAGCTGCGTCTTGACACTTAATGATACATGCTACATGGAGTGTTTGGATTGAAACAAGGTAAGTACGCGATAATATCTCGTTAGTCATGGCGTCTGTAATTCTGCTGTCGCGTGTTTTCACCTCCAGATAGGGTTTTGCTGTTGACCTCCTGTTCAAAACTTTTCTTCCCCCAGAAAATTGAGATTTTAAGCTTTCCAGTGATGTATGGCACATGCATCTGGGAAAGCGGAACTTTTAAGTCACCTGAGTGTTTTCGCCATATACTTATGTTTGGTCATGGACGCACACGGAGGAAAGTTTTCCTCACACACGTCCTATCATGGGGCTGTGTTCAGCTCGACTGCACAACGCTCTCTCACCGTTGACATCTTCACCATTGCCGTTAAGCATCTATTTACACTATATTCATGTTGCACATTTGTAATGGGTACACGTCTTTCCGTAGCGGGGCGTGAAAACCTCCCTTCCGATTCCTTCATGTAGGGACGCTGACCCTGTGCCGTTGGCTCGAGCTTTATTGGCGCAGTGGTTAGCGTCTCTACACTGTTGATATGGAACGTGGCATGGGTTCGTGTTCCAGCCTGGTCAGTAAGGTGGGAGCAGATCGCATCGGGCCGCGGCGCGTTTCAAACCGGTTACAATGGTGCCGTGACCCGGATAGGCAGCGAAGGTTTCGTGGGGTGAATGTAATGGGTACACATCTACTCTAGGACAGATAATGGACTTAAACGTTCAAATTATTATACTATACGGCATGTCGGCTACACAAATGTACATCTTGTCCGGATATTTTATTAAACGGGCTAGAGAGCCAGCTAATTTTTCAAACGCCGGATCTATGTCTAGTGTAGCCGCCGGCTACCCGTGTAAAATCGGAGCCAACGGAAATGACGTCATGGGGCGCGCCATTGCCATTTCTTTGTGTGTGGCATTAAGGCATCATAAACAATGGAGGCGAATGGTACTGACGCAGCTTTCCTGCTCCTCTTTTTTAAAAATTATCCTTCCTAGTGTAGACGTAGCTTGAGAGTCCAACTGAGCTTATTTGCCACCATAAAAGCTTTGGGAATAAAAACTGACCTATTTGCTAAAACAGCACAGCCGCGACAGGCAGCTTAGGTTGCCAGGTTGGATAGTTTTCCGCTATTAGGGTTTCTTTTTTATTGACCATTTGCACGTGACGTAACACTCTTCGTCGACACGCCCCCGCCACAAGAACAGACAGCAAAAACACTGCAAGTAGTGTACGGCGAAGACAGCTATTGTTCCTGGATGTTGCCAAGTTGTTAGTGTCAGCGCTCGAACATGGTTATTTCGTGTTGTGCAGTCGGTTGCACGAACTGACAAGGTTGTAAAACGAAAGTGTCGTTTTACAAGATACATGTAAATGACGACAGGAAACGGCGGTAGATTGCAGCCCTCAATCGCATAGACTGGCGTCTCTAAGTATTCACGCATTTGCAGTGAACAATTCTTACAAGGTAAGAAAATAGACATATATTTCATGGAAGTATACTTGTACTCTGTAAACTATTATAAATTGGTATTTGGACTTTGAAAAAAGTAAGCTGACCTATTTTCTTTTACCGTAGTTTTTGCCGATTCAGTGGGCTGCGTGGTATCTGACGGTAATTTTTCTTGGCATGTGTACTTCTTTGCCAGCAGCTCTGGTAAAATAACTGATCGATACAAAATTTTACCTTTTTGAACTGCTTCTGTAAATAAGTCAGCGTCTGGAAATATTCTTTGTATGAAATAATCTGAGTCAGACCACACCATGAAATCGCCATATCATCGCTGTGTTACAAACAGCTGTGCTTGCAACTGGTAGTAGTATGCATGATCTTCAGAGCAGGACTTGCTGTGATGTAGAGTGGGGCAAATAAGTATTTAGTCAACCACTAATTGTGCAAGTTCTCCCACTTGAAAATATTAGAAAGCCCTTTAATTGCCAACATGGGTAAACCTCAACCATGAGAGACAGAAGTGGGGAAAAAAAAAACAGAAAATCACATTGTTTTATTTCTAAAGAATTTATTTGCAAATCATGGTGGAAAATAATCATCTCTTATTTGCATTCATCTCAATACTTTTTTATGTACCCTTTGTTGGCAATAACTGAGGCCAAACGTTTTCTGTAACCTTCACAAGCTTTTCACACACTGTTGCTGGTATTATGGCCCATTCCTCCATGCAGATCTCCTCTAGAGCAGTGATGTCTTGGGGCTGTTGTTGGGCAACACGGACTTTCAACTTTCAGCCCGCAATAAAAAACTGGTACACATCCATAATTTTATAATTTTATATGCTTTTAAATCAGCTCCAGTGTACCGTGAGACACTGTTTATCACAGTGATACTGATATAAATTGTGTGGCGTAAACTTTGGCAAAGTTGCCGATTTAATCAAATCAGTGAAGATTGGAGGAGTGAGAAGGTAAGTGTTGTTTCTAAACTTGCTAGTTGTAATTTCAGCATATATCGCGATCATTGAGCGCCGACCTAATGTGTTACATCTACTTACAACTGAATGTTACACGAACCTGTCGTCGAAGCCATGTTTTGTTTTTGCAAAAACAGCACATGAATAAACTAATGACAATAGCTCCTTTTGTCTGCGTAAGCAGTCGGTTCTCTTTTGCCGTCCGGAACGGCACAGTCATGTGATCTTATGAGGTCGGTGCAAAAGGTCAATAGTGTGTTTTTAGCCCATGGCTTTATTTGCGGTTTTGTCGGAAAGACTCGAATTCTGAAATCATGAACAAGGTTATGAACAATGTTCCCTCTAATTTTTCATTTGTCTGAGCAGACACACAAGCTCCTTGAGCACACTGAGGACCACTGTGAGCAACATCAGATGTGTACTCTGTGGCCACACACCAGTATCATGCCTATTCAAAACTTTGGCTCATAGCAAGTTACTGTACATGGCTTATTTAAAGAATTAAAATTACAGCGGCAATTTTTATTTTGGTTACCTTTAGTATAATTGATTTTGCCCACTTAAAATGAATAAGACAAAAAATCTTGTTGTTCATGAGATGTGTCCTATGTTATACGTGAGAGTCCTGCTTTAACCATAGGAAGAGTAGTAGGAAGAGCCTGGGTAAGGTCCAGTTGTGGCATAGCTGAGTTAATAAATGCAACATAATGGACAACCACAATTCAACCACAATGGGAGTATATCAAGCGCCAACATTAAAACTGTTCAGACAATAAAGGACACTCAAAACTCCGGTTCTCCGTGCCTAAGAAGCTATATAGGAAAGTTTTTTAAAAAAAAATCTCAGTTTCATAGTTTGTTCTTCTATTTGCACATACCCCGACAGTCATTCCATCTTAAAAGAACTACAAATTTCTTTTTTACTTTGGTTTGATGAGTGTAGTATCGCTGCCCGTGATAAGGGGTTAGCATTTGCGTCAACTCCGCTGCACTGTTGTCAACTAGCTAACCTGCACGGTGCGTATGAGCAGGGCACATATGCATAACACTGTCAGTGCTATGATTGGCTAAACACCTGTTGTTAATTGAATTATGTTGATAAATTGTACAGAAAAAAATGGTTTGTCTAATTAACTAGATGATATCAGTTCTAAAATTAATACTGTAGCGCTTGCAGAAATTGGCGGTTGAATGATGCTTCATTAAATAAGCACGGGAGTCTAGCTCACTTTACAACCTTTATTTTTCTCCGCAACCACCCAGGTAATGCACCTCACAGCTATATACAATTGTGGTGTAGTAATCCATCAATGGGAACGTCGTGTTTCTGTATCGAACGCACCAACAGCAGCGTAGCGTTGCTCTATTGAACGTACCAATTCGAGCGTCGTGCTGCCGTATCGGGTCGCGCCGTATCGAATGCACAAATAGAAGTGTCGCGCTCACATCGACACATCACTGCGCCGCCAACAGTAGTCCTACTGACACTACAATATGTTTCTGTTGAATTTTATTTTCTGCGCTGCATAGATTTTCTTGTGCGCCAAGTATGTGCACGCAGTGCGCATCGCGCACGCGCGCAGCATGAGGGAGCATTGGTTATGATCATTGCTAACAACCGCTAGAATGAGCTAGTTCAATTGACGTTCGCCCAAAATATGAATGTGCTCATGCACAACACTGAAACCTACAATGTGACTTATTGCAACCTTCATGTGATTGAAATCAAGGGCGTAGGTTTGCATAGGGACGGTATGAACATAACGCTACCAACATTTCAGGATGCTCAAATCGTCCCCACCAACTTTTAAGCAACCTTAAGGGCGTAGGTTTGCATAGGGACGGTAGGAACATAACACTACCAACATTTCAGGATGCTCAAATTGTCCCCACCAACTTTTAAGCAACCTTATTTGGATTATATAATGACTTTAGTTATATAGGTAATTTAGAACATCTTCCCAAATGTTGTAAGTATAGAATTTACCCTACCATTATTAAGTGATTTGCGTTATTTTCAGACTTACATTTACATCTTTTGACTTGCTGAATGTGCCAGTTAATGTTTTTCCCTCAAACGCACGTTTGATTGGCTGGTGACTTGACCTCCCACCCCCCAACACACACACTCACAGCCCTCACAAAAATGCAACGTGTCGACAACATGCTACCTCCTCCGCCCCCTTTGAATTTTTTTCCTGACCGCTAGCAGTAGCAGCCACTGTAATTAATGTAAAAAGAAATCAATGTTGTGGAGTTGGGGAACACACTACTAATTTTGCTACTAAAAGTCCAACCACAGAGTTAACATTAAACTGTGTGAATTTGCTAACCTGCAAGATACAAGTAGGAAGCTGTTAACATTTATTAGACTTACTAAACTTTTTTTCTGTTGATCCTTGACTACGAATTTTTTCAGCTATATTTAATTTCTTTATTTAGACACGACAGTGTTGAGTGGTCTTAAGACAAATGTTTATTTTTTGCATTCCTGGATAGTTAAGAGATGATTAACATGTGTATGTTATTATAATTTATGTTCAAATATTGCAATTTGCTAATTAAATCCAGACATTTATTCTGGAAGTTTTCAAAATATTTTTGTAGTTTTTCAAAACAAAGGTCTGAATCGAACGGTTTATCACCTGAACCAATACACATTAAAGTATAAGTCAATACAGATTTATTTTGTTTATCACCTGAACCAATACACATTAAAATATAAGTCAACACAGATTTATTTTGCATTGATAATTTAGCCTATCAATTAATTACAGGTTCATATTCATGAGAAATGTAGTCCTGACCCCCGTTCACCCAATCTGTTTGGTCTTATTAATGTTCCGTTCCCAGCACAAAGTGGACATGTAGGTTATGCTGTTATATCGTCCCTACCAACGTTGAGACTAAACCTATGCCCTTGATTGAAATAATGAGTGTACTTGGCAGCCGCACCTCCACAGGACATGTAGATTTTAATATTACAGTGAAACCCTTTGCTGATCTAGATGAGTCAGCATACCAGCATGTACCGAATGAATAGTGTGCAAATGAAACCACATTATCCTATTACTTTATGCAGTTTAAAGAAAGGTCCCTAATCCTTTATTCTTTCTTTGGAATGTGATAATCATCACTGTTCAAGAGGGCTCTAATAGTTGTAGTCCGTTTGAATCAATCTGTGAAGATCCCGAGGAAAATAGTTGATGACATGTGCATTAAAAACCAAAAAAAAAAAAAAAACATGACTTCACAGTGGGTTTTTGGACAGGATTACCCTAGTAGTGTAGTCATGTGTGGACATACAGGTACTGTAAATTTAAATTTTGAGAACCACTGTTGATATAAATTGAACAGTCAAAATCATGCACCACTATAGTCCCTTAACAGAGAATGTAGCCACACTTCGTAACACTCCCTGTGAAAGTCATTTTGATGGATGGCACTTAAGAACAACCAAGACCTTTGTCATGTAGGCTCAACATTATTTTAGGACCATTTGTATTCTATAGGGGTCTGATTGTGTAATCTTGCATCGCACTTCACATAAATTTACCTCCTCAAGATCCCCAACCATATTGTAAGTACAACTGTTTTTGTTCTCCTCTCCAGGGCACGTTGCCTCCAACTTGACCCCCTGCACGTGCATACTCACACTCACATGTAGACGCATGGTTCAGTGAGTGGAAAAGTACTGGTCAAAGCAGCACTGGGAATGTGTATGTACTATCACAAGCTAGTGGCAGTCCCCTTGTATATCTTCGTGATAGAGGAATAACAACCTTGGATTAGTCTCTCAAGGAGAAACCAATTTGACATTTAGCTCCAGTATATTGAAATATAGACAAGTTATACAATAATATATGAGATATCAGGGCCAGGGGTCACGCAAAAACATTGCCTTGAGCAGTTTGGCTGTTGGAGAGTTTCGTGCCTTCCTCAGGGGCACCCCTACAGTCCCCAAATGGCAACCTGGAATTTCTCCAGCTATCTATTTGAGCTCTTGTTATTCCTATATATTGTTTCAAAGCAGAAACTCAACTGGATCCAGAGCCAAGTATTTAAAGCCAACTGTTGGCACCACTTATAATTAATGGCTTCAAATATTAATTTGAAAAAAATATTGATAAAAAATATATACAACTAACTGTACATGATCTAAAATACAAAAGAAGTACACTATAGGATCATTTGATGAGATTGAAACAACTGCAAAAACGTACTGTAGTTCATAGCGCTAATATTTGCTGCACCTGTGTTACATTTGCATAAAACAGTATCATCTTCATGTCCCAGAAAAACTACATCACTCAGTCATAGTAATTCATTTATTATGGGCTAATGAAAAACACCTTGTTCTATCCACTCCTTGTTTGTTTTGAATGGTTAAAGTAGCGTGGAGCCAAAGCCAACACAAACAGGAAGTTGGACAGACACGGTGAAACAAAAGTTGTCAAGTGTTTGAAAGGAAAATTAAAATAGCATTAGATATTTGCAAGAAGGAAAATTAAAATAGGATTAGATATTTGCAAAAATACTCCTATAATCATAATTTTCTGAATAAAGACACATTTTTTCCCTTTGAAGTGATACAGGAAATGAACGGAGTAAAGATAATTATAAATAATTGCTCTCAATGGGTGGCAAAGGAATTTCTGACTATAGAGACGATACCATAAGTGGGATTGTGTCCGTTCCAGGAAAGCTTTGGCATGACTCGGATGTCAAGTCTCAAATGACTGAAAGAGTGAGTGATATTTCAGATCCACTGCTCACAATTAGCGGGCATGAGGTCATCGAGAGTCTCTCGTCCAAATTAAAAAAATACTATTAGTCAGAATGCAAAACTCAATTGCTAAAAATGCATTCTTGAGACTATAGGAGGGAGTCATAGTAACACTAGAAACTCACACAAATATAGGAAAAACATGCAAATGCCAAGATTTAAACCCAGTCCCAGAACTGTGAGGCAGACATGTTAACCACAAGGCAATTTATATGTATATGTAAAGAAAAATTCCTGTCAGTAAGTTTGAAAACACATTACATAACAGCAGTCGGGGGGATGAATAGTACAGTTACGTCATGAGATAAAAAAGAAATAATAAAATCCAATTTCAATGTGTGAAACGCATTAATTGTGATATACATTACTGTCTAAAACGGTTATGACACCCTGTCAGATTGCAGACACTAAATCATTACAGACATTTATGCAACATTTAGGAAATGCCTGCAGCCTTTCTGTCTCAGCTCAGCAGCGCGTGTGTCCCTAGATATTTGTTTCATGTTACAAGTGCGTGTTCCATGACCCATACTTTTTATCATGACAACAGATATGCTCTAATGAAGTAACGCAAAGCTAAACCTACAGCTTATTTTTCCATGAAAGTCGATAACTTTAACATCCTAAAACTTTACACTATTTTGTTACAGTTTTAAATATATTTCCCGGTGTGCTCAGCAAGGGCGTAGGTTTGGTCTTAATATTGGTAAGGACGATATAATTGCATAACCTGCACGTACGCTTTTTGCTGGGGACGGGACAGTAATAAGACCAAACATATTTGGTGAATGGGGGTCAGGGCTACATTTCTCACCAATATGTACCTAATCAATTGATAGGCTAAATGATTAATGCAAAATAAATCTGTATTGACCTATACTTTCACACTGCAAATTTATAACTTCTTAATCTGAACATTTTCAAATAATCTTTTTTTGAGTGTTAAAGGCTAATTAACAGATTAATGCGTCAGATTCTTCCTTTTACTTTAAGTAAATATTTCTATTGTTTAGTATTGAGCCCATACATCTAAAATTTGTTCATTTTTCACCTGAATCAAGAAAAAAATTCTTTCAAATAATGTTTCGAACAATATTCTCGAATTAAAAACATTTCTGACAAACAAGTTTTTCTTTTAAGATTAAATATACAAACCTTTTGCTTAAAATAAGTCTGTTAGCTTATTTTCAGCTAGCTGTTTTTCTTATTTCAAGAAATCTCAGTGAGTAAAATTGACTTGAAGCGCTGTAGCAGTAGTGAAATTAGTGGAGTGTTCCCCACCTCCACAACATTCACTTCTTTTTTTACATTATTTAAAATGGCTGCTGCTGGCAGAAAAAACTTCTAATATCCCCCGTGATAAAAACGCATGTATTCCATGAATCTTTTTCACATCGACATGTAGAAAAACCGTTCACGCTTTTAACACACAAATAATGAATATTTACTTGACATTTTAATTAATTCATTCAAATATTTGAAATGTAATTCTTAATTTGAAGAAGACCTTTTGGAATTTCTCACATTTCTGCATAAAATCACCATCAAATGTGATCTGATTTTTGTCAAAATCAAACAGATGAAAATACAGTGTCTGCTTTAACTACAAACACCCAAACATTTAAAGGTTTTCATATTTTAATGCGGATAACATGCAAACAATGACAGAAAGGGGAAAAATAGTAAGTGAACCCTCTGCCTAAGGAGACTTGAAGAGCAATTGAAACCAATTTATCCCAAACATTTTAAGTCAGGTGCGTGCCCAATCACTGATGAGTGGTTTAAAGCTGCCCTGCCCACTATAAAAAACACACCTGGTAAGAAATGTCTTGATGAGAAGCATTGTCTGATGTGCATCATGCTCGGTCAAAAGAGCTGTCTGAAGACCTGCGATCAAGGATTGTTGATTTTTATAAAGCTGGGAAAGGATATAAAACCATCTTTAAAAGTCTGGATGTTCAGCAATCGACAGTCAGAGAAGTTGTCTACAAATGGAGAGAGTTTGGCACTGTTGCTTCTCTCCAGAAGAGTGGCCGTCCACCAAAGATGACACCATGAGTTCAGCACAGAATACTCAGAGAGGTAAAAAAGAACCCTAGAGTGTCTGCTAAAGACTTACAGAAATCACTGGCACAGCCCAATATCTCATCAACTATATGTAAAACTAGGGCCAAGAATGGTACCCATGGGTGACTCCACGGAGGAAGCCACTGCTGTCTAAAAAAACATTGTTGCTCATTTAAGTTTGCAAAAAGGCACTTGGACACAGTTTTGGCAAAATATTTTGTGGACTGGAAAAATGGAACAGCTCACCAACTTCAATACTTCATCCCCACCGTGAAGCATGGTGGGGGGAGCATCATGACTTGGAGCTGTTTTCCTTCCTCAGGGCCTGGACAACTTGCAATCATTAATGACAGAATGAATTCAAAAGTTTATCAGGATGTTTTGCAGGAAAACCTGAGGCCGTCAGGTAGACAGTTGAAGCTAAAAAGAGGATGGATGCTGCAACAAGATAATGATCCAAAACACAAAAGTAAATCAACTTCAGAATAGTTTCAGAAGAACAAAATACACATTCTGGAGTGCCCAAGTCAAAGTCCAGACTTGAACCCCATTAAGGTGCTGTAGCATGACCTAAAGACAGCGATTCATGCCAGACATCCCAGGAATCTGGCTGAACTAAAGCAATTTTGTACAGAAGAATGTGCCAAGATTAGTCCTGATTGATGTGCCAGACTGATCTGCAGCTACAGGAAGCGTCTGGTTGAGGTTATTGCTGCCAAAGGGGGTGCCAGAAAATATTAAATGTGATGGTTCACTCACTTATTTTCCCCCCTTCTATCATTTTTTGCATACTATCCTCATTAAAATATGAAAACCTATAAATGTTTGGGTGTTTGTAGTTACAGCAGACACTGTATTTTCATCCGTGTGATTTTGACAAAGATCAGATCACATTTGATGGTGATTTTCTGCAGAAATGTGAGAAATTCTTACTTTTTCATTCCACTGTACAGTATCATATACAGTACATCACAAGTGAGTAACTGTATACTCCAAAGTAAGCTGAATAAATCAAAGAAACGGAACGCTCAGATGACAGCCTTAAATAGGTTTTGAAAATGAAGTACATCTAAATACGAGGAAGACTCAAATAGACTATTTCATTTCAAATTAAGCTAAGATCAAGCGTCTTTCTCTGTAGAAGTTCTTTGCAACTCGATTCTAACTGCATATATTTTAGTATTTAAAAAAAGATATACAGTCTATGCTGTATTATCCTTATTTTTGAGCAGGAATGTCCAAATTGGTCCTCAAGGGAGTTTTTTTGTTCCTACTAATCGAGGACAGTTTAACCAATGAAGTTTCTGTTAAAACAAGCAGCATCTGTATCATCTTGTTTTGTTGGAATGAAATCCAGTACCTACTGCGGCCCTATGTGGAATAGTTTGGACAGCCCTGTATTTTTCTGTTAACCCTTTAATATCTGAGCCTATTTTGTTGGAATTTGTATGCCTTTGGTGTTGCCTTTATTTATCAAAGAAAAAAATGTTCACAATGACCTGACAATTAAACACAAACAGCAGGTATGGTCATAGGCATTTTTGGCCTTTACAAATACTACGGTCAAAACAGGTTATATACAGTAAACCAACGGTGCAAAATAAATAAATAAATATATATAAATTCACATACATCATCTAACACAAAAATGGTTTGGACGATATCTCTTTGTGAAGTTAGGTATTGCACCCATCACCTTATCGAAAGAGTATACATACAATTAAGCTTCTTGAACACACACATCTTTATACAAATTGAAAAGATTGATAGTGGGGAAAAAAATCTAATCCGACAAAAAGTGTTTTAAAAATATTGACAATAAACTAGTTCAGTTCAATTTTTTTCTGGCATGCCACTCAGTTTCCTCTTGAACAATAAAAAGGGCTTCGTCATACACTACGTCACACAGCCCACGTTTCCGCCATTTGCAGACTGCTGTCAGCCTGTCAATCTTTTTGCTCGCCGAATTATCCAAAGAAAACAACAAAAAATCTGGCCTATACTCTTCCTCGAGGTTGATGAAATAATGGATTAGCTTGCGCTAAATTTAGTGTTTGAATCATTACGCACGTTTCAAAGTCACTCGCTCAATCCAACGGTTGTCGCTCGCTACCTCGCCTCCCTCTCCTTAGGTGGCGCCTCGCTCAGCAATTTATTGAAAATATTCACATTACATCCGCTCTTCGTGACCTCACAATGGGTCCTGGGATATGTAGTCTTTCGTGGTGCTTTCGGTTTTGAAAAAAGACAAAAATGATGGAAATATGGACATAAACACATGGTCCATGCAGCATTTTATGCTTATTTATGAGGGCAATAAAACTATAAAACTCAAATGACATTATCTCCCGTTTTACTTGGTCGATTGACTTCAAGTAAAAACGAGCGTGGACCTCAACTTTCGCACTTTCAAATGAGACCACCCAGTAGCACGTGGGTGACGTAATTACAGCGTGACGAGGCTTCACTTGATATGTGTAAATGTGTCGCCACCGACATGTCCAGTGTTAGAGGGTTAAGAAAACACAAATGTAAAATGACCATTAACCAGCGCATATCTCAAAAACTATGTCAGGCCTACTGCACAATAAGCAGAACATTATCCTTAAATATTCTGTAAAGTAACAATATTAAATATTGAAAATAATTTAAGTACAAAAACCAATACCCCAAAACGCAAACTTTGGTAAAAGCACTCATTCTTGCCTTTAATTTCAATGAGGGAGAAGTAGTGCCGGTACTAAGCGGGGCATGATCCGCCCACCTAGCCAATCATTTGCAATGGTGTCACCATCCACGTCTCTCCTTCCCCCTCCCACCCTGAGAAGGCAGCTAATGTATGACAAAATCAACAGTCGACAACTCACGCTTCATTCAACCAAATTGTACTAACGCGCCCCCTCACATTCTTTGTAACGGTAACAGCTTTGCAAAGTTGGGAAAATTAATTTGATTACTCACAACTGAAAAAAAAATAACACCGTTATTAAAAAACACTGCAAACAACAAAATGATCCTGATTCTTTCTGTAAAAAATAAACTGAAATTCTAGTTTCCTACATTCATTTCATGATGTTGTCAGGTTTTTACTCCTGAGCTAATGGAGAGGCACTGTTTAAATGACTAGCTTCATCTAGTATTAAAGCTGACAAGTGCAACATAATGTAGGCTGAATTTAAGCTTGTTGTGTGGGCCATAGTCAATGATATTTTTTAAAATTTGCTGTGGGCCAATAAAAACTGGGCCAGGAGTTACAGCTGGCGCGCGGGCCGTAGTTTAGGGTTTTGTTGGTGTGAGTTTTTTATTCCTTGTCGTAAACTGTTTTGACAGGCTCGTTCAGTGTCTGAAATTCCCTCTATGTCAGATTATTCATCCCATCAAAATGAATTTTGACAGGGCAGCGCTAAATATGTTACCACGTCTTCCTCTTAGTTCAGAATAGGGCCGGGGTTTCCTGTGTGTGTCACTGTACCTCGAAAGAATACATAGATATGATTTTGTGTGGCAGGTCCTTTCCGGGGAAGCAGCCTTCGCTGAAAACGGCTGACACAAACTGAGGAGCTGCAGCAGCAGATGCTGTGAAACCTGAGCTTGCTTCTCTTTATTCGAGGCGTTTGTTGATTGCATCCACCTGTTAAAAATAGAGTGAAAGTAAAGTAAGAGGTGTATTTTTCCACTCAATCCTCCTCCTCGAAGGCGGCGCAAAATGAAACAGCTGCTGGTCTTGTCTTATACTGTCCTCAGTTTATTCTTGGCCTTTTTTGGTGAGATTATGAGATGTCATTTTGCTTTTTCTCTTTCCTATACGGGTAAATACAATATTTAAACAAGACTGAAAAAAAGAGGACAAACAGCAAGCAGTCTTATACAGTGTATCACTAAAGTGAGTACACACCTCGCATTTCTGCAGATATTCAAGTATATCTTTTCATGGGACAACACTGACAAAATGACACTTTGACACAATGAAACGTAGTCTGTGTGCAGCTTATATATTAGAGTTAATTTATTTTCCCCTCAAAATAACTAAAAATATAGTCATAAATATCCAAACCCCTGGCAACAAAAGTGATTACACCCCTTAGAAACTACGTACATCCCTAAATGTCCAAATTGAGTACTGCTTGTCATTTTCTCTCTAAAATGACATGTGACTTGTCACAGGAGTGCTGTCAGCATTGCAGAAGAGATTGAAGAGGTGGGGGGGTCAGCCTGTTAGTGCTCAGACCATACGATGCACTCTACATCAAATTGGTGTGCATGGCTGTCACCCCAGGAGGAAGCCTCTTCTGAAGATGGTACACAACAAAAGCCCGCCCGTCTCATCAGACCATACGACATGGTTCCAGTAATCCATGTGCTTTGTTGACATGTCTTCAGCAAACTGTTTGCTCACTTTTGTACACTGTAAGTCAGCTGGAGACTATAGAAGTCGCTTGACAGTTGTTTGGTAGCGTCAAGTGACTTGATTTAAACAGGTGATAGAACAGTTGTTCATTTTATACAGTACAGTAAGAACGTCTAAATACAGTATTTCTGTCCGTGCCAACATTTATTAATTTAAAAAAATCCTTTGAAAATGTACACAACTAATTTGGCCTTTGAAGTCTTTAATAGGGTACCGCACGAATGCTATTTTCAGACCGCAAGGCTGCATGACGTCACCATCGTAAACCGGATGGGGGTCAGCATAGAATCTTGCATACAACCCATGTCACTACTGCTTGTTTTCTGCAGGTAATCCATCAAACAAGAACATGCCGAGTAATCACTGTTGCTATGGAACTTGTAGAAACGACTCTAGACATTACGACATATGAAGGATGTTTTCTTCATATGTTTCCCGAAGCCAAAAAAATGTGAACACTGGATCAACTTGTGCAGACGTCCAAAAGAACAGTTGAACGCCAGCAAAGTGAAGCCATTCACCTTCATTCAGTGGGGGAAAAAATCGCACATAAAGAAAAAATTATTTGACATCAAATAATGTGTGTCACAATTACTAGCTCCCCTGGTAATACTTTGTACAACCCCATTTTGCCAACAAAACAGCACCTAATCTTCTCCTATAATGTTTCACAAGCTTTATTTTGTGTCTGGTGAACCATTTCTGTGTATATTTGTACATATGTTTAGGGACATTGTCTTGCTGAAAGACCCAGTGACGACCCATCTTCAGCTTTCGGGCAGAGGGCAACAGATTTTGATTTAAAATGTCCTGGTATTTCAAAGCAATTATGATGCCATGCACCCTAACAAGGTTCCCCGGGCCTTTGGAAGGGAAACAGCCCCACAGCATCACTGAACCACCCCCATACTTCACAGTGGGTGTGAGGTGCTTTTCAGCATGCGCATCTTTTGTGGCACGCCAGACCCACTTAGAGTGTTTGTTGCCAAAAAGCTCAATCTCGGTCTCATCTGACCAAAGCACACGGTCCCAGTTGAAGCCTGGGGCCGTGTGTATTTGTGTGTGAGACCAAGATTGAGCTTTTTGGCAACAAACACTCTAAGTGGGTCTGGTGTGCCACGGGGGTGGGTCAGTGATGGGGCTGTTTTGCTTCCAAAGGCCCTGGGAACCCTACTGTGTATGGATACATGATGGCTATCTCAAAACAAAGCTTTTTAAGTTGAAAATTCTTATAAATAAATGCATACACTCTAGAATTTCTATAGATACGAACATAGAACAGTCTAGATTCTTGGTTAAAAGAAAAATTTTACGTAGATATTTCAAGCTAAAGTTACAAGTTACAAAAAAGCTATTGTGTAAATCCAACTTGGCGGCCATCACAAAACAAAGAGCTTTTTAAGTTGAACATTCTTGTAAATAAATGCGTACATCCCTGAAATTCAGTAGATATGAAGATAGAACAGTCTAAATTCTTGGATTAAAACAAAAACAAACAAACAAAAAATAACAGTTATCATTCATTTTACGTAAATATTTCAAGCTAAAGTTACACTAATTTTTTCCCTGCATTTTTCCCCCCCAAAGTTTCAAAGTGCATGCTTGGGGCTATTTTATTATAATTACCTTGAATCCTCGTCCAAATCCTCGACACTCCTGCCTGCTTGTATGCAGTAAAACTTTTGTACTTTTTACACCTAAATCCGGTGTTTGAACGCAGCCTGTTTGAGTTTATCAGTGAAAGCCAAATGCACTGCCTGGGTCGGCCCCCAACGGAAAGGCGTGGCGCAATGTTTTGACGAAATGCAGTCTTCTCAACTAATGGTATTATCTTGATATTATATTTGTGTGTGTGTGTGTGTGTGTGTGTCTTTCATGACTGTTATTATTATTTATCAACGAATTAGCCTACTTCATAACAAGCTAACATTAGCTAAGTTAGCTAACATTACTGTTTTATATATATATTATATATTTATATATATATATTTATATATATTCTGTGTGTGTGTACTGCATTTATTTGTATAGCTACATATTGATCTATTGAAAACATTACTCTTATGTTTCCTTATCCAAGGTGTCATAAGTGCTAAAGACACAGCTAATATGGTCCTACAGATGCTGGATGATGGAGCGGCAGTAATAGGGTTGGACTCAAATGTCCAAAATTTCTGTCGATGAGGACCCAGACTATTGTCCAGGTGGCAGTCGTCCACTGGAAATCCAACCGAACAACATCAATCTGCCTCATAAGACTCCACATATGTGTTCTCTGAAGTAGAAAGTGTCTAAATAATGGCCAACAGAATGAGATGGTAGGGCTCCTACTGGAGCGAGTTACCTCCCACCCAGGGCAGAACACAATATCCTCAGAAGTCGGTCAGGGCCTGCACAAGGGTTTAGCACAGTGCTTCTCAATTATTTTCTGTTACGCCCCCCCCCCCAAGGAAGACGTAAATGTTTCTCGCCCCCCCCAAACTCTGCCGCCACTGTAATTAGTATCATTTATCTACAATATTACTATTATAAGTACGCCTCTGCCTCACGTTGTATCCTTTTTTTTTCTATTACAGAAAATAACAGAGATCAACTTATAAAGTATAACTTTATTAACATTGTTTTGTTTGTAACAGAAAAGACTTAACGCGCATCAATTTGCCTGAATTAAAAAAAAAAAAAGTCACATCCAAACTAAAAACACTCATGGTACATTTTTTACCATTTGATATTGAAAAATAAATTCAGTAAATAATAACAAATTCAAATTGATTAGAAGCATTTACTCATGAGGACAATATGCCAAAAAATTTGACCGAAAAAACAAAACTGAATAGAAGAAGAAAAAAAAAGTGTCTTTGGACAGTAGGACAGTTTTTATTTTCGCTGCTTGCTGCTCCCAGTATCACCTCCAGTTTGCAATGATGTGGGATTATTTTGCACTGAGCATGCTAACAGTGCTCACTGGTTTACTGATATAACACTGACAAAGCGGGACGATTGTTGGACATATTCGGCACGTTTTCGCTGAAAAACAACCAAGCGGCTTATCAATGAGATTGGGGTCTAATGTCTTTAAGTGGCGTCTTAATTGATTTGGCTTCCGGCTGTCCGCTATAATCATTTTTAGACACAGTAAACAGTGGTCTTTCCTCGTCTACCACTGTATTAAATTACAAAGCCAAAAGGCCCAAAAAAAGCGCATTCTCGGCGGCCGAGGGAGAACCGTAGGTGAGGGCGGTCGTCGTGACGATCCCAAGCCGAAAAGGGCACTTCTCGGGCGGACATGTGAGAACCGGAAAAGGCAGTGGGTCGCTGCATGAGTCGGGCCGGAAAACGGCTTTCGAAAACGGCGCACAGCTCCTCTCCACAGCTCTCCAGCGCTTCATGACATGAGTCTCTTCCGTGTGCTCTTGCTTACTTCAAAAATACTGCGCGCACTTTGAAAATGAGAGCGCCACTGCTACCCACTGAGTGGATGTGCAAGTACACTTTATTCTAGTGCGGCAAAAAAAAAAAAAAAAAGCATGTTCCCCGAGGTCACACGCGCCACCCCTGGCATCGCTCTGCGCCCCCCACTATTTGAGAAGTACTGATTTAGCACCATTGTCTCACCAAAAATATGCATGGAAGCTCTTTATCATTAATGATATACCGTAATACAAAAGGGGATGTAGTCTACACTGTTCTAATTTTCTTTTTCAAAAATGTTGAAAAGAAAGATATTTCAAACATGGAATCATTCTTGTGTGGTCCTAAACATACCACTAAATATCATACAAGTGCTTATTATTAACCAAAATGGCATAAAAACACATTGACTCTCATTTTTCACCCACTTATGGAAGAGTATAGGGTCCAGTCTCTTGTGCATCTAAGGGTTAATAAACATGGTGTTACAGAATAAATGAATGTAATCATGCATCCGACTCAATTAGTATATGAAAATAAAAATAATAAGTGCTGCAAACATTTCAACCTTCCATTGCTTTTTGAAAAGCAGAACATTAGTGTAGCATTTATTTAACGACTGCAGTGTATTTAGAATGTGGATTAGTGGTTGTTTCACGGATTTGTGCTTGTACTAACAAGTCAAGTACTGTACTTAATCCCCACTTCCCTCCATCTAAGCGTTTGACTTGTGGCAAACAGAAACATTGTGACTCTATCCAAATAGTGAGTCTCCATGTCATCAAATTGAACAAAAATAACAAGTTGTTTTTTGACAGTTGATTCACATGCAGCCAATGTATTATATTTAAGTCCCTAAAGTGATCTCAGTAACTTGTTTTGGGGCTTTTAATAACCACAAATTTTCAGTTCAGCTCTGGTAATATTTCACCAACAGCTCTATTTCCAAGGCAGTGTTTTTCTTCTCTCTCTGTTCACTCCGTTATGAAATTTCTTTATATTTAAATTTGAATTTTTACTTGCCTGTAAATTCAGCTGTGAGCGAGATGTATTGCCTACTAGTCCACTGTTAGGGCCTCTGCCCCTTCCTCCTGAGACCAGGGCCGACCTCGAGCAGGGGTACATGTTTTGGCATATTACAGGTTGGACGTCAGACAGGTGGAGCGGCCACAGGTGCAGGCTATCACCATCATCCACCTATAAAACCAGTGGATGCCTTACTTCAGTCAGGTCAACTCGTCCAGTTCCGCTGTCAGTTGCATCACGTGTTGTTTACATTTTCCTACGATTTCCTTCCTAATGATTTTTTTGCTCTCGTCCCAGGACCAGTCTCTACACGCTCCCTGATGGATCCTCAAGTCTGATTCTTCCCTGAGCCTTGTCAGCTGGTCTGATGCCTCAGGCTAGAGTCTCTAAACGTTTGTTGATCACAGCCTGTCATGCAGTCATCTGCCTTTGGATGCCCTCATTTCCCCAGAGCTTAAAGTGCCTGTGACACGATGAAAAAAAAATTCTTAAATAACATTATTGTTAGAGTTCAAATCATATTTTGAGACGATTCGACTCTATACAACAATTTGGCAAAGCGCAGATGCCGAGAAATGAGTCTTTTAATCTGCCGTTTAGCCCCTCCTGTCATTACAGGAGGAAAGAGTGTAAACAAGAGTGTGAGAGCTAGGCTACATGCTAACCCGAACCGAGCAGCTCTTCCAAGTCTCTTCCTCGCCTTTCGAAAACGGATATTCGCACAAAACTACCCCGAATCATCTCACACATGGCCGGGGGGGGGGATAGCCTTCACCGATTGGCCAGCCCCCGGTGACACGCAAGTTTCAGCTCGACGTACCCCTGCTGCTGCCCCGGCAGGAGTGCTCTTAGCCGGTGACGAAGCTGGGGAACGAACACTGCAAATGGCGCATTCTCGGTGGACAAACTGGCCGACGTCGGAGCGCGTGACCGCCCAAGCCCAAGCCGAGGATGTCACTCTCTCGGCGGGAACACAAAGAGGGCCAAGAGGGGTGGAAGTCTCTACACGATCGAGAACCGCAGACAAAAGCGGGGGACTCCCCGGGCCCAAGCTGGGGATAGCGCTCTCTCGCCTGGCACGCGAAGAGGTACGAGGGGGGTGGAAATCTCGACACAATCGAGAACCGTAGACGAGAGGGTCGGCCGAGGGAGGCCGCCAGTCCCGCCTTCTCATTGGACATGGAGCATTGTCACCCACAAAATGCAAGCCACCTCCTTATTAAAACGTGCCATGAACCCAGTATTTGACATTATATAAAACATGTAGCTTACTCACTTCGTCGTCCGTCCTATCGTCGCTCCATTGTCATACTTGATTTGCCCATTCATTTTAGAGTGAAGATGTCTCCCGTTAACGTCACATTCGCCTCTTCCTCAATCCGAGACTGTGGTTGGAAGACTCATATTCGTAGCGAGGGATCCAAAAATGGAATCTATCGATCGCTTCTGCACACATCCAAATGGTCCATTTCATTCAGGAGCATAAAATAGCACATGTAATAAGAAATAAACATGCTTTTTGTCAGGAATTCGGGGCAGGCAGGTTGTGTGGACCCAAATAAGGGGAAAAGTAAGCAGAGAGGCAGACCGGCAGTGCAAAATGATTTAATTAAGGCTAACAAAAACAAAGTATCAACCAATATTGTGGGGATCCAAAAAACACAGAAACAAACAAAACTCAGGTCACTAACAAAAGTCTTGATATAAAAAAACTTACCTTGAGGAACAGAAGGACTTGGATGGAGAAAACTTGAGAACACTGACGAGCACATGGGCATTGACATAGACTTTGACGGAGACTCTGACATTGACAATAGCCACGTTTACATGCTGACTTTTATTCATACCGATTCAAATCATTCCGAATGGAAATTTCACATCAGCTGTTTACATGTCACTTCATCTATTCCGATCCAGCGTTTACATGTCTGCCTTTATTCCGAAAGGACGTTTGACAACTGCCGTCTGACATGCGCAGATCAATCAAAACAAAGCGTCCCGTTGCAAAACATGGAGATCGATCGTCAGATCAGCTGCTGTTCTAACTTTTCGAGTGGAAACAAAACTTCAGAATGACACGCCGTTCATTTAAAAAGTTGCGTGGGTGCGCTGTGCGTGTGCTTGGAAGCCATGTTGCATGTGACGTTACTTACGTCACCAAGTGACGTCACCATGTCAGTACGGAGCATGTGCTGAAAGAACGCAACCAGACACCATTCCGCTTCCCTGTTTACATGATATAATTTTACTTCTAATCGGTTTGGGAAAAGGAATATTCCACCCCTGTGAATCGGAATGAAATTCCATTCGGTTTGGGCCTGTTCATTCCGAATGAGGTGTTTATATGGAACACATTTATTCGGTTTGAACAAATATTCCGATTGTAATTGGAATATTTGGCTCCATGTAAACGTGGCAAGTGACGCAACAAGGAGTGAAAAGAAACTGGGTGCTTATATATACACACACACACACACATGCAGACACAGGGTAACGAGACAATGAGGAACAGCTGGGTAATACAGGAGGACTCACTAGGAGCAGGTACAACAGGTGAAATCAATGGGTAAGCACAGGGACAAGTCACACTAGGAAAAAACCAACACAAAACCTAACACTTTTTTTGTGTCACAGGCACTTTAACAGTCCACTGTACTGTGACCATATTGCTTTTTTGAGTTATTACCTGTTACTGTATATTGGGCATGTGCTGGTATGAGATTTTGATGGTATGATAACCTTAAGCAAAAATATAGAAATTAATATCAGTTTCATGGTATTGCAATTACAGCTCTGCAATGTTTTGGTGGGTTACAAAAACAACTTTTTTTCCCACTGCACAGGATTTTGATTGTTCAAAACATATTAGCGAATTGGAATATAAGTATAATGTTAAGTTAAATATAAAATAAATGAAATATTCTAAATAAAATTGGCATGCTAATTAGCTACGTTATCTGCCTCGTTAACAAGTTTACGTTACAGTGTTTTACCACTGCTAGACACACTACACACGCTGAAGTTAACTCTCGTAGCCTTTGGAAAACGCTGATTGCAGCGTTTACTAACCTTTATTTTAAGTAAATGCGAAATCATATTGGAGATATTGCCTTCTCTGGTTTGCCTGGAACTCCAGACTCACCCCTGTTCCAGCAATAGAGTGGCGACTGTTCCGTGAATCAAATTTCCAGGGCGGAGAAAGCCACAGCAAACAGACAGCGGAGTGAAGCAATCAGCAAAGGACGGACGTGTCGTTGGGAAAGCGACAAAAAACTCTAGTGCGAGGAAATAAACATACGAGAAGAGCGGAGAAGTTTATTCGACATGGCTAGCGTGAGACAGACTGTTTGTTTTAGCGTCTCGATGTTTTTGGTTATTCAAAACTGAATTTACCGCGGATTGGAATATATTCTTGGCCCACCCGTTCGCCATTTGTGTTGCTGTGGAGATGACTTCCGATGCGCAAGAGTGATGTTGCTTGTTAAGAACATGCCACGCAAATGAACTAATCTGATTGCTCGGTTACTTTCGTTCGGGCTCGAGAGGCCACTGAGCTGGGTCCCGGACTGTTCTCCCGTTGTTTAAAAATTACAGGGAGAAGTCTGCTCGTGCCAGGCAATTCTCTGGTAGCCCCCCACAAACATGTTTTGCTGTCGGTTGACCCACCTCAGCCGCAGCTGTCTGTAACTTTCCTGTACCCGAAGTATTCTTGGCTCCCCTCATTTTGTCATGTGCATGGGCATGCGACAAGATGAGGGGAGCCGAGACGAGCCCCCACTTGTCACATGCCCAAGCACATGACAAAATGAAGGGAGCCGAGACACAGGTATGGGCCAATTAAATTATTTATTCAAAATAAGAACAATGAGGGTGTGTGTATGGTTGTAAACAGTGGTGTCTGGATATGGATGGATGGATATGTATGTGTGAATATATAAAGCCCCTAAACAACCAACGAGAAACAACCAACCAACCTGGACGGGAGAGCAGAAAGGCTTTTAAGCCCAGGTGCCTTCAATCAACCCACCTGGCCTCTGCCTGATGAGGGAGCTACCCATAACAGGCAGGGCAGGGCCGTGACATGTTAAACATTAGTGCTGTGGCAACTCATCGTGTAAGTGAGAGGCTATTCTCAGCAGTGTGAGCAGATTTGAGGACTCAATGAAGCATTTAATAAACACAAGCATTTTTCTATGTTATTGTTAAAAAATAATTCACATTATGAAGGTGACACGGTTGGACAGGAACAAGTTTTTTTTTTTTCGGTATCTGCAGATTTTCATAATCATGTGACTGGACTCAGATGCAAAAATATGTGACCGGGACATCCCTAGTTTATACAGTATCTTCTTGAACTATCTTGCCAGTTTGTCTCATGAAAGGCAATGCAATAAAATACATTTTGGAGTTGAGGGAGAACTCTACATAAAACAAATCAAAGTGAATATCCAATTAATGCCACATCCTTGGTTTTCACGACACATAAAAGGCTGGAAGTTATTTTAGATCAGCTTTTATTGACAGAAGCTCACCCCATGGGGATTTACATTGAATACAAAGTAGGACCTTGCTAAGTGGCAAGAGAGAACAGCCTTAACAATTTCTTTATACATTCAAACAGTTACAGAGAATTGACATGCATAATAGTATAAAACCACATACAGACAAGAAGAATGTTTGTAAAACTAAAACCAGTCAAGAACATTTTATTTTTGGAAACCCCCAACGTTGGATTATCTTATCTTAAATATTACTGCCCCAAAAGTGACCAAATAAAGTCAGAATGCCAAATATATGATCTACTTGTCCAACGGTAAGGCCAATTTCTGAAGTTGCATGTAGTGCTATGAGTAGCAGTGTTCATTGTGATGACAAAGACATGTTACACTGCTGAAAAGTGCAGGCCAACTATAAAAGGTCAATTTTAAACATGACAAAACAAAGTGATAACAGGCTCTACATTCATTTTTAAAAGCAAAACTGAGGGAAAATTTTACTTAGACATTATTCACTTACGATACAAAAACAATTGTTTTGTTCCTCTAAAACTAACAACGCATGGCTATCCACCTTGATATAAAAATAGGAATCAATGTACAAATTGGGATTCAGCTGTACAGGAATATAATACATTAAGAACTCACATCTATTAAAACGAAACATGCAATGAGTTCTGTTTTGATTGTAAAAGAAGTCTTTGGAAAACAGATTTTGACCATCTGACAATTTGTTTTCAATGACATTCAGAATCATGCGTTGAGCTTTTGAGTCACTACATAATTTGTTAATACACCAGCTTTACGGTATCAATCAAACAACAGATGAGGCGGACCGGTTTCCAGTGTTATTAAGAAAATACTTGAAAGGCTCAGTCAGAACAAGTGATGAAACCAAATGAAGGCTCATCAGTTAAGGAATACACAAAATTTACATTCTCGTAAAACACATCAAAACATGTTAAATAGATATCAGAATGCTTAGTGTTTCTCAATCACATTTGTGTATACTATGTTTGATAATTGCTTACAGTTCTGCATCACTGACTGCATCAAGACAAGGTGACACAACTTGGGGATTCCTTCATTGTCACAGTAAGTTGAAAATGCAATGGCTTTTAAAAGGTTTGGCTCTGTTGATAGTTCTACAGCTTGAGAAAATTGCATTCACATTATGGACATGTTCACTTAACTGGTTCTGGATGAGTAAAGAACAGTCAAAAATCAAGTTTTTTTTTTTTTAGTGTACCTTTCTTTTTAATACTGACAAAGTTGCAATGTCATGTGGGAACGATGAGGTTGTTCACATAACACAGCCACTGAATACAATATTTGGAGTGTCAAACAAAATAGAAATGTATTAAATACCACAAACTAACTGTGCTGAATCCAATTTATTTCAGTGATTGCCTTTTTGTAGTTATTACAGGATTGACAACATGTAGGATATAATAATAATAATAAAACAGACCTGTAGAATCACAACATACCTGTTATAGGGGAATTCTAAACTTGTTCAATATTCATCAGTATGTATTCCTTTCCTTTTTTTTTTTTTTTTTAGAGATGGTCAAAAAGTGTTGCATGCGCAGTTAAGTCTCGGGACTACATTTAAATCCAAAAAGGAAGTATACTTGCTAGTGTGATAGAATATATTTCTACAAATCTGTACAAATCCAAAATCCGTAATACACATAAAACATTTTATAAACTCTTTTCCAAATGGAAATCATTTTAAAAGGCTGTGCTCCTTCTGTCCAATGCAAAGATGTGTGATTAGCTGAAAACAAGGCTCAGTAATTATTGGACATTTTTAATAAATCACATTAAATGCTATACTGGTTTATGAGTAGTTAGCTATCATACACAAACTAAGATGTCACTTTCAATTGCTTATTTGATTTTAGAAGGAAGCTGATTAAAGAAAAAAATTAAAGACAGGTGCTAAGGGGTTCAGGAGACATGTTGCCAATGTTGCCCTGTACAGTATGTGATACAAATTCACAGCTTCTGTCCAGTTTCTATTGACAATGTTAAGCCCCTGTTGTCAATGGCTGGCCGCGAACTCCCAATGAGCAGAAAAGCATGTCGAGCTCCTGTCACGTCAGGTTTTGCCTGGTAGGCTCCTCAGCAGCTGGTGGTCTCCAGTAGCTGCTTGGATACTGTGCCCTCTTCGTTATCTTCAGTGTTCCTCTCTTCTGCAAGACTGTTTTCCTTGTTTTTGACCTTGTACACATCCAGCTTGTCGGGCAAAAGACCACTGTTGAAAAGCGTGGCTGTAACCCATGAGACGAGCAGGATACTGATCAGCGAGGAGACCATGATCACAGTGCGGAAGGGGAAGAATTGGGTCAACTTTCCCTCTGCATTCTTCCGGAGACCAGGGAAGTGGATGACGGGTGGGAGGCCGACGAGGGGCTCGCCGCTCATGACCCTCATGGTAATTCCCATTAAGAAGCCTACAGTAGCGCCGTAGCCATTAGAGATCTTGAAGAAGAGGACGCAGACCAGCTGAGGGAACATGATGGTGTATGACATGTCCACACCCACAAGCCAGAAGACCAGCACACTGCTATCCAAGAAGGTGAGACCTGTGCCAGCGAGACCGACAACCACCACCGAGATACGAATCACCCACTGCATCTCACGGTCTGATGCCTGAGACGAGAGAGACAGTACTTCAAAATGTGGTTTTAATAGCAAGACCATCTACTGTCATCGGATATCAGAACAGACTCAATAACCATAAACCGGAATAGTGTGGTATCTCAATATGAGGAACATTCTTTAGGGATTTAATGAAAACAGCCATTTTTAAAACAAAATATTCAATCACTGGTGACTCCACAGTTACGTTCACACTGCAGGTGAATTCTGTGTTTCTTTGCTAATATGCGACATGTATCTGATATTTTCATGCAGTATGAACAATCCAATTCAGATTTTTACAAATCTGACCTGGGTTCTTTTATATGTAGATATTAAATCGGATATATGATTCTTCTGTACAATAAACGCTCATCCGTTCACATCTATATGTCATCATTGATCGAAAAAACAAACAATGCGAATGAGTAAGGGTGGACTTGAGGCTATCAGTTTAAAAATCCTCAAAAGTTGCCATAAAAACATGAAGGCTGAGACCTCCCAAAGGGACCATATTTACTTCCGTAAACACGGTGACACGTTACGATGTGTCACACTTGTCGCAGTGTGCATGCCTGTGATGTCACGGAAGTGTTCCCTTGTGAGTTGCATATTTGTGCATTGTGAACAGCTACACAAAATTATTAGGCAAGAAAAAAATCCACCCGGTGGTGTGAATGGAGCCCCGGTGGCTTTCCAGCAGATATGCAGGCATGAAAATGGGTCAGGGGTTAAAAAGATGAGAAGGATGTGGAGGAAATATGTTCCGGTACATAGACTGTACAACTAGGGCTGTCCCAAACGACTAATTTTCTCCCGATGAGACAGCAGACTATTTTTACGATTAGTCGACTAATTTTATAATCTCCCCTCCCTTTTTTGGTATTTTACTAATTTAGCGAAGACATTTTTGATGACGCTAATTAATTCACAAAAACATTTTGGAACACTTCAATTATTTACTAAAGTACAAAATAAACACGTAAATAGTAATAATAAATCACAAATAAACAATGAGGTCAAATGCTGATAGCATTGACTAGTGCAAAAGAGTGTAGAATCTGAATTCTGAAGTATGTGGGATTAACTCCAGAAATCGTTATTTGTATGACGAACAAGACGTGCTTTTATTTTGAAATGTTCACCGGAAGTGCGTTCGCTAAAAAAAAAAAAACTCCGCAAAAAAAGCTCTTTATGTCATTGCATGTTGTGTCAGTAATCAATTTTTTTTGTTCATTTTTTTCGTTAACCAGCATTTTTTTTTTTTTTGAAGTGCCACCTTTTTTATACGCAAGTTTGCGTTTTGGAGAAGACTGCCAATAATTTATAACAGGCTAAATAAAGTAGGTTGTCTTTTATCCCCATAAGCCTCAATGTAGCAATGCTAACATTTACAGTGTTTAATATAGATGTGTTTCCTTATTTTGTATGTCTGAACTTTAATTCTACGGCGTGGTGATGACCAATAAACATCTGTGAAAGGAACTGCTGTCTCATATGCCATCAGCACGCACGCACAAATGTATGCATGCACGCATGCGACAATAAAATGCAGCCGTGAAAATTACTGTCCTCATTTTTATTTACCGTGCGATAAATGGACTCATTGCATATTGTGACAGGCTTAGCAACTTCAATAAAGTTAGTTAGTAGGGATGGGAATTGATACGATTTTTACGATTCCGATTCCATTATCGATATTGCTTAACGATTCGATTCTTATCGATTCTCTTATCGATTCTAATTTGGGGAAAAAGAAGAACAAACATTTTGATTGGCATCGAGTTTGTTTAATCAGAAGTCACACCCTTACAAACTCACAACGAGGTCAAAAGAGGCCCAAAGCCTCAATGTTAACTGTTGCACTATGTAAATGTGGCAAATACACAAGAATGTGTAACATTTTACTGAAACATTTTTGTAATACAAATAAAAAATTCCTCATTTTTAAAAGGACATATGAGCTGATAGCACTCAAAAAATAATAAAAGATAAATACTGTCAAATACAACAGAACAGTGTGTAGTGCAAATGTGCAAAATTAACAATTCTTTTGCAGAAAAATGAGCATGTGTGCTTTTTCAGGAAGGATACATGATCTTTCTGGACTTATGGTGTCTCCAGCAGTGGAGAACACGTGACGTAATTCGTGCTGGTTGGAATTGATAAGAGAATTGTTAGATAAACTGCCAAACGATTCCATGGAATGAAAACACACGGATCCGGTTCTCTATAGGAACTGGTTCTCGATTCCCATCCCTATTAGTTAGTTAGATGGACTTACAATCTGCCAGCTTGTAATTGTCTCCTGTCGTCTTCCAAAATTACAACTGGATGATGGCGCTTTAGGTGTTCATTCACGGCCGACGTGCAGCCAAGCTTGGCATTGAAGAGACAGGACACAACAGTGTACCCTCCTTTGTTTAGTTGAAATAAGTCAATGTTTTGGTCACTCTGGTGCACTTTTTTGGCTTTGTGCCACTTTCCCCACTTGCATACCAAGCGTCCAACAGTAAAAAACAAACAAACAAAAAAAAAAAATCAACAACCCGGTTTATGAACGAGTTCCATTTTTACGCTAGCGACTTCACCAAAATTTCCGCGCAAGTAGGAATTAATGCTTTAAGTAACCTTAAACTCAAAATAACTATCCAAAAACATGTTTTATAAGTCATATTAATGAAGTAAAAAATAAGGTATTTCTTCCCTCCCTTAACGTCCATCACACCATAGTTCTTACAACTGACATTTGTAACCGACAAATTATGAACATACATTTAGAAAATACAATCATGACACAGCGTACAATAATGCTATAAAGTCAATAGACACATACCTATATTTGCTTATAAAAACATCTCAATGGCTCCAAAATAATAACGAGGGGAACAAGGGCTAAATCTTGGACAATTCAAAAAGGAAAATGTCAGCTGTTAGTCGCACCTGTCCAGCGATGAAAACAAACGCTGCTCAATAAGCTAGCGGGTTGATAGCGAGCTAATGGGGGAGCATCGCCGAGCCTACGTAATTTACCCTTTCTCTGCCTTCTTGTAACGTTAACTGGCGTTCAACCCCTCTTCCCAAAGTGGAGGCAACACTCGCAACAAACAAAGTAGCGCTGGCATGACATCAAACAAGTCCAAGTGCAACAAAAGAAAGTGGACCACACATATAGTATAATCAAATACCAGATATACAGTACATAGTAATTAGAAAGCAACCATTTATATTTAATAGATAGCAAAATTAAATGACGAATAATATACTGTACTTACCATCAAAGCTGAGAGGTGGCAGACAAGACACTGTTACGCGACTTAAAAAAAATACACATCGGAGAGAAAATGGCGGACTCCGGCATCAAAGTCGAAATCACGTAAGTCTGGTATGTCGTAACCCGGGGAGTACCTGTATTTTTGATTCTTTGAATTATCAATGTATGCGCGGGTAATTTGACTTTCAAACATTATAAATCCTTGGTATTGCCTTGTTTCTGTATAGTATTGGCACGATTGTCCATCTTGTAGGGCAAGTTGATATAAATATTGAAATAACTACCTGCGATTCCACGATGTAGATGGTCTCACCTGCTTCCTGATGATGTTCTTGTAGATGTTGGAGGAGAACAGCGATGCAGAGGACAACAGGGCTGAGTCCATCGAAGACATGACAGCAGCAGCAACAGCGCCGATACCGATGATGGACACGTAGGTGGGCGTGAGGAATTGCAGTGCAATAGGGAGGATTGAACCTACTTCGCCTTTGTCATACGGAGTTGGCAGTCCATAGGCTGTCGAGTTCCAATCTACAGAATTGTTAAATAGGCGGGTGTGATCAGTAACAAGAACGAGTAAGAAATACAAATTGCTTTTGTCTTTACAGCATGATTCCTGCCATTAGAATTGCATGTACCAGTAGATGCTGCCACAGCTCCCACCAACACAGAGGGGATACCCAGCACCAGGCAGAAGGCTGCTGATGCAAAGCATGTCACTTGAGCCTGGGTGTAAGATGAGGCTGACAGGATCCTCTGGTAGAAAGCTTGGTAGGCCAAACCACCAAGAGCCTGTCACAGTGAACATAATTATCCTTGTCATTTTTTACATTTAAGAAACAACACAGAACAAACTTTAAAGATACAGTACTTCTGAAATAAGTAATAAAATCTAGCCCCTCTTAAGGTATTTTGCATTATACATTGTGGTACATTGTGTATTTCGAAATCCCCTCCAAGACTCACCAGCAGCATGAAGTCATCAAACCACTTGCCAGCTTCATCCAATTTCACTGTGCCGACCCAGGGGGCCTGGTAAACACTGGTGTATGCAGTTTGCGAGATGTCCAAAGAGTGAGGGTTGGTACACAGGAAAGGAATACACACCCACTGTGTACACAGACACGAAGCTCAGCTGATTTAATATGCACCCAGAAGAGAACGTTTGCAGATTGACTAGAAATTCGGAATCTTTAATCAGTTTTCTGTTAGGCATATACCATCATCAGAATCAGATGTTCCTGTATGTATGGTGACTATCAAAAGAATCATGAGGTTAAAGAATTTTCAGTGTTCATTCAAGGCTAATACAGTACAGGGCGCCAACTATTTTCATAAACTGCTGCATGAAAATCAGCGAGTCTCTTTTCTATGCCGCACTATTTTAGAATTTGGTAGACCTGACCCTGCCAATGTTAGGCATATTGCCGCAGTACGGGGAGAGCCTTTTGGACTGACTTGGTGCAGGTTAGCTTCATGGACAAAAGGTACACATAACTTTATTGTATGCATCACCCTGGACATTGTCTTGTAAACTGTCCATTAAATCTGATCATACTGAGCAGGCGTCAACTTCCGAGCAAATCAAGTTTCTCCTTCCTTTAGGTAGACGAGAAACTGTACCAACAAACACTTTGCTGTCAATGGGAGGGCTAAGAAGCCTGTTTGCTTGTTTTCATCCACGTTAGGCATGTGCCGGTTACCGATTTCAAGGTTTACCGTGAAATGAAAACGAGACGGTTTTCGAGACCACTAAAATTTTCAGTCCTACGACTAGTACTATTCGCTATTTTTTGGTCCCAAAAATGCAGCGTAAATCCGTGGCTTGGAGCAGCAGTGCTCACCCCTGCCCCTCCGGTTGTTGCTCTGTCCTGTGTCTTGCGCGGTGCTGCAGAATAGAAACAATGGCTTAAGGTGTTGAAACTATACCTGAGCTTTCTCCCCCCTCAAAAAGGTTGCTAATATGGGAGTACTTCGGCTACCGAAAACAAACAGAAAAGAAACAGACGGCTGCGGTTTACAGAAGGAAGGACAGCAGGGCCTCCAACATGATTTGACATTTATGTGACCATCATCAGTCACTTTACACAAATTTTAGTAAGTAAACACTGTCATGAACGTTTCCCATCAGCTACAATAGTTCACTCCAGCTGGCATCAGCTACAAGAGTTCCCTCCAGCTGGTTTAGTGTCTAGCTATGGTAAAATAAATACTATAACCTAAGCTTGTTAACAAGGCAAATAACATGGCTAGTCAGCATGCCAAGATGGCTATAGCTAGTTTCCTCTCTACCATTAGCCTACTTTTGTAAAGTCTTCTGCCATTGTAAACATCTGTTCAAATAACATTTTCATAATACAGTTAGTGGTGTTTTTTCTCCGTCGACTTTCTGTGTTGAGAGCGTGTGTGTGTGCGTGTGTATAATAATGTGTAAATAATGACACAAGTCATACGCACACTCTGTCTCTTGCTCTCTCCATTAATATTCAACTAATATTAATATTAGTAGTGGTGGGATGTGTTTCACATAAAATCAATTAGATCATATATTGTTGAAGTCCAGTTTTTTTGTTTGTTCTTGCTCTAGAGTTGAGCAACTCCAACTCAAGTCCATAAGTTGTATTCATTTCAATTTTATTTAAAATATTTCAGTTGTTTATTTTTTTGTTATTTTACTTATTTTGACATTACACTCATATTGATGTTCCAATTTGAGAATATGTTGTGAATTTTTTTTTTTAAATCATGTTCAATGGAAAAAAGGTTTTTCTTTTTTAACCCACACATCTCAAAATAACACATTTTAGAGCTATAATTGCAATACATGATACCCTAGTATTTTAAGGTTATCATACCATCAAATCTCATACCGGCACATGCCTCCATGTATTCACAAAAACCTGGTCCAAAACCCCCCTTCCCTTGGAAAAGAATTACGCTGGTCAAGATTTAATGGGGTACGAAAATATGGCAAGAGGAGTCAACTTCGTTCATGTCCTACATTCATAGAAATTCATCTCAAATGGGCCGGACTGGTAGATTCATGGCTTGTTAAGCTAATGACAATTTGAAATATTCCACTTATTTCTGGGTGCAAACAAGAATGAACAAAATGTTCACATTTTTATGATGTTACAAATAGAGATGTCCCGATCGATCGGGTCCGATCACGTCATTTTCAAAGTATCGGAATCGGCAAAAAAATATCGGACATGCCTTTTTTTAAATTATTTTTTATTTTTTAAAATTAAATCGTTTTGTGTGTTGTATTGTATGTTACGTTACAGACAAAATGTCTTACACTCATCCAGCATCTGTAGTTTTGGCTTAAAGTAAGGCTATCAAATTTATCGAGTTAACAGCGGTAATAACATTTAAATATTTAACGCAATTAAGGCCTGCGCTGCACTACGCACTCACGCATTTTCGCGTTCAATCTATAATGGCCCCATTTTACGTATTCATAGAGTTAAAAGGCAATGTAAAACGGGTAGAGAGAATTTTGGTAGCCTTTGAAGCCTTTTTTTAATTGGCTAATTGGCCTTAGAATCCCTCTCTCAACCATTAGAAATATCGTGGGAGGCAATGTGAGGAAGAAAGGTAGTAGTCAATCTTTTTCTTAACACCCTATGTCATTTCCCAACGCAGACAAGATATATCAACTGGTACCGTGACGCACAGTCATGGTTGAACTTCCCATCATGCATTTGGGCAGAAGTTAAATGGCAGCAGTATCATTTACTGAAAGCTCAACAAATACACTAGATGGCAATATTTCACAATATTCAAAGTTTATCCTTTAAGAATTACAAGTCTTTCTATCCGTGGATCACTCTCACAGAAAGAATGTTAATAATGTAAATGCCATCTTGAGGATTTATTGTCATAATAAACAAATACAGTACTTATGTACTGTATGTTGAATGTATATATTCGTCCGAGTTTTATTCATTTTTTTCTTAATGCATTGCCAAAATGTATATGATCGGGGAAAATTATCGGGAATGATTAGAATTGAATCGGGAGCAAAAAAAAAAAAAAAAAAAAAAAGCAATCGGATCGGGAAATATCAGGATCGGCAGATACCCAAACTGAAACGATCGGGATCGGATCGGGAGCAAAAAAAAAAAATGATCGGAACAACCCTAGTTACAAATGTTTGTTTTTTCATTATGTCAGCAATATAAAATTGACAAATAATAGGTGTTGTCATTTAAATTTCCAAAATCTGGACATCTCTTCAACCTCAACTGACTCGTCACACCATGTAAACTGAAGTGGAAAGTTTCTTAATCTGAGCTAGACAATTTTCAGATTTAATTTAGCCTTGTCAATAAAGACGATGGGGCATTCCACTAAAAAGATGGTGTATTTGAAAGCACTAACAATGAGCGGTAAGATTTCTGCATTAATGGCTAGCAATTCATTGCCAACTCAGCATGTATTAAATTAAGCTTACACCTTTTGTTTCCCTCAGAAAAATTTGCATTCAATAACAACCTAGCCAAGTACATCTGGCAATAAAGGTCATGAGCTTCCGTGACGGAAACTAAATATAGCGGGTTGCGAGCCTGGTCACTCATCTCCGGTGACGATGATCAAGACCTTTTGCACTCAGTATTTAGGCTAATTAATCATGCTGGGCACATGATCAGGGCAGCTATGGTGAGCAGCAAATATGGGTTAAGAGTTACTGTGACAGCTGTTCCTAGATGGCAACTTTGCGAACTCAGCAGTACTGAAAGGAGGGTACCAACAAACAAGATTCTTTACTGTGCCAAATACAGTACTAATCAATATCCTTGTAGTTTTAAACAAAATTTGCGGAGTAAAAAACTTTTTTTTGTTTCTTTTGGGAATGCCATTGTATTTCTGTATTATTTTGTTACTTTTTAGCCCTTAAAAAATAAGATTTTATTATTATTATTTTTATTATTATTATTTTAATTACAAACCCGATCCTTTTGACTAGATTCTAATCCTCTAACAAATGCCCTGACTACAAGACCAATATTGCCCATACAATATTTGAGGTAGCAAAACAAACACACAATCACTGAAAAGCAGGAAAAACAAATTGTGTCTGTGACATTAGGTCGACAGGGATCAAATAATACCAAACTAAGCGGTGGGCAGCGAGCCAATAAGACAAAAATACATGCACTCAATACCTGCATAAGGTAGAGGATCACAAAACAAGGGTGGCTGACGAACAAGCTAGCTAATACAATGCGACTCGAAAGTATTAGGTGTCGAATGGCGACCAGCAATATCTCAGCACACTTTTTTTGGATCGCCTATATACTATATATTAGAGGTGTGCATCGGCACTGCCCTCACGATTTGATTCGATTATGATTCGGAGGGCTACGATTCGATTCGATCTGATTCGATTCAGAGGGTCACGATTCGATTCGGTTTGATTCGGCAATGCATCGCGATGCATTAAAGCCTGGGATGCATTAAAATTCTAAAGCAAAGCATATTTTTCGTGAATCATGAGGCAACACAAGCGGTCAGACATTAACCAAATTTTTATTGGCTCGTGTCACTCCTGGTTGAAGTCAAATGAAAATAGTATACGTTCAGATATATTCATTAAAAAAAAAAAAAAAAACAGATCACAGCATTTAATTAGTGCTTTGAATGAGACCAGGGCTTTCTCTGTATTTTTTACACACAGTAGCAGCCTTTCACACAGTGCAACATCTGAACTCCTGTGCAAAATCAGTAATAACAGTCACTGTATTTTAGTCACAACGACTCATCAAAAATATTCAAGTAAATATTACAGAAAACGACAAAGAAAATATTGTATGCAGCAGCATCTTTATCGCAATATCAATCCAGGGAATGGATTGATATTTGAATGTAAAGTAGCTCCCTCTTCAGTAGAGCCTAGATCTTGAGCCCGAACCAGACCTGACCGAATTTCGGGCCGGGTCGGGCCCAAAATGTCAATCATTTACAATCGGGTCGGGTCGGGCCGGACTTCTCTCTCGCTAACTTTTTAAAAAATAAATACATATTTGTATACTAAAACGATGTATGGATGTTAAACTAAGGAATACTTGTTATAAGATAAATAAATTGGATAAAACGGAGAGAAGGAGCTTTGGTAATCACAAACCTGAGCCCGTGCGCACATGAACGCCGTGGCCCCGCCCTCCGTTTAATCTTCCCCACCCGCTCTCGGCGCTCTCCGCGAGTCAACGCTGCATCCTGGTATTTCCTTTTTGAATTTCGATATAGAGCCGCAAGAGGTGAAAAGCAAACTAAATACGGTGGGATTGAAAAGGAGAATCCACGAGTGGTGTGTGGAAAGGATTTAAATTGATAGTGGAAGATGCTACAGAAAACTGTCGGCCTTGCCGAATGCGAAAAAAATGTGGCGCTTTGCTCTCATACGAGAGCAGAAAGACTGACACATTGACGCTGAGCAGGCATTTTAAAAACTGTACTGGCCTAAAAGATATTAGTCAAACATCGTTATTATCATTTGTTTCGAGGGCTGCACCTCTTTGTGCTAAGCAGGACATCGTGGAGTTCGTGGTGTTCCCTAAAACGTCATTATTTTGTTTCAGTGCTCCTTAAAGAGTATGTAGTGGCAAAGGGGGTGTGAGACATCAATAGAACCGTTATGTGCCAAGGTAACAAATATTGATAAAGTTAACAAAAAAAATCAATCACATTAATGAGCAATTATCGAAAATAGATCGAAAATTTCCGAAAGTGTTCCGGAAACAGCCGAATGGGGCGGAGACGTCACGACAAGTGATTGACAGTCGAGGCGGAGCCAGGTGCCATTGTTTTTTAACAACGAGAGAGTAGCGTTGGGGTTTGTTTGACCAAAACATCACAAAAATGGTTCAAAACTGCTGTGCTGTGTGGTGTACAAATAGTTATTTATCGGAATATAGTATCCATGAGTTCCTGAACGCGAAAAAAAAAAGCTGGACTACACAGACAATGGGTAAAGTTCGTCCGTGCAAAGAGGGCTAATTTTCTAGACACAGCCTCCGGCACGCTTTTCTGTGGTGCGCATTTTCCACCTGAAAGCTTCTCGAACTATGGACAAGAGAAATCGGGTTTTGCTAAAAGATTGCTGCTCAAAGGAGATGCGGTGCCGACCATACAGGTGCAGCCACCTATATGTCCCGAGATATCAAGAAAGAGGACGATGACTGGTAAAGGAGGCTAAAGCTAAGCAAAGGAAGGGAGCAGCCAAGCTTGAAATGGCCAGAGTAAGTACTCTTTTATAATAAAAAAATGTCACGCATTGGATACAGGACTGGACACATGTATAAATTATTGTTCGTAAAATATATAGAACAAATCCTCTGATCCCATTCATATTTGTGTCTGTTGGCAGAGCGAAAAGCTATGATAGCGCAATAAATGATAATTATTCTATGCATTCCTTTATTTTGCAGTCACGGTGTATCAGCTTCACAAAAAGAAATGCAAAACAAATCATTGGTGTTTCCCACACGATCTGCTGCCGATGTTTCATCAGTGTCAGTGCTCCCCTCCATGACCGTTTCATTACGCTGCATTGGCGTTCGTTTGGGCTCAAATTGGTAACCTAAAACATCGATTAAAGCTTCGTAACTCTCCTCGTCACCATTAGATGAACATTCGTTACGTCCTTCTACGTCGGATTCGTCGCTGAAACTAGAAACGAAATTGTCTGCCATCATCGCCGCCATTCAGTATTAAAGCACTGAGCCTTTTTCTTGTTGAAGAAACACCCCTCACTGTCAATTCTGAATTCTCTTTTATTGACAACGAGGGGTGTTTCTTCATGAGGGAACCTGGAATATGTGCAGGACGAACACAATGCATCAGCATAAGCAGCTCAAAACACCCCTAATTCTCCCCTCACTAGAAGGAATTATATTGATGCAGACAGGCGCTGCCCCCCTAGTGGCTGGTGGCACTCTCTTCACTTGTCGTGACGTCACGCACACAATCTGCCAGATCTCGGGCGCCGGTCGTTTTAGCTTGACAATCGAGCCAAATTTCTCTCATTTTCTTGTGTGTAATTACACGAAGTGGCATGATATGAATACAAAAGGCATGCGTTTATGGATAAATGATGGAATATTAAAATTTTCCCAGGGCACTACATACCCTTAAGGACAGGTTGTTCTTTTGTGTGTTCTGATGAGAATCATTAAAATAAAGAATGTTATTTAAAAGTATTTTAGTTTATTTTTGAATATGCTGCTGTTCCTCTCCTTGTCAGAGAGGCGCGTATAGTGAGCACAATATCCCACACAGAAAGTTATCTAACAAACCTTTCCAGCATTATTTCGTTGTGTAAATGTATTTATAATTATCATAAAAATATGTATACTATTTAAACATTAAGAAAACAACTCGAAGAAATTAAAATAAATGTCTATTGCATTTTGCCGAGGAAATGACGCATGAACTATCCACCTGATAGACGGACACACAAATATAAAAGATATAAATGTTTATTGAATATGCATCTTACAGTCTTGTTTAACTGGGAGATTTTGTGACAAAAGACAGGCTTTAATTTGTTATCATTGTGCACATAGGCATCGTCACAAATGTGATCACACAAAACGCAACCATGCATCGCATCCAGCATTTCCTCCTCGCCTGAGTCCTCACAAATAAAACAGGCTCGGGCCTATGAATAAAACGTACATTTTCGGGGGGGTTCGGGCTCGGGCCTACAAATATAACGTAAAATTTCGGACTTTTTTCGGGTTCGGGCATACAAATAATATCAATTATTGTTTACACCACTACTATATATCGTCTATATACTACTGTTGATGAACTGGAATAAGTTGCAAGTGCAACGTTGGTAACGCCCCTACAAAACTCAACCAAACAAAATTGGACCAGCCGCAGAATGTGACATACACATCAGTGTTTTTTGGCAGCCTTTTTCATTTTCATCTTAGTCCTTTGGACATTATTACTTTTTAGTTTTAGTCATATTATAGTAATTTCAAGACGTGTTTGTCTTTGTATAGTTTTTGTTAATGAAAACTCAGACTAATTTCATCTAGTTTTAGTCGACGTTTACTGAATATTTTCATCTGTGAAATTTGGAAGTTTCTCTCCAAAAAATAAATAAATAAAAAACTTTTCCAACTATTTTAAATGAAAATCGACAGACGAGCACATATTGTAGCATCTACACATGATAATACATACTCAGCAGGAAAACAGTGCATTGTTTTCAATTAATTATACCCACCTGGACGCCACGAACCCTATGTAAAAAAAACGTTGTCCAAGAGTTTAAGAGGACGCTTGCCATTAATAATAGCGTAATGCTAACACGAACGCGAATTCTATGCTAACGCTATGAGTTACATTTAGTCTCTGATGATCACTCAGCAGTCCTTTAAAGTCTAAAGTAACATTGCATATTATCTCTTGCCAAGATAAGAAAACAAATCATACCATGTGTGTCTCAAAACAAGCAATAGGGAGATTCAGAGAGGACACTAGTCGATGAGTTTGGGCGGGAGGGCGCAGCACGTCACAACCAGACACTGCTACGATGAAGGCTAACACCTCAAAATGTCACACATTGTGAACATGTCACGGAAACTATGGCGCATTTTCGTCTCGTTCTTGTCTTATCAGACGAAAACTGGCATTCATTATGTTTTAGTCTCCCAAGTTTTGAGCTCGTTGTCGTCTCGTCATTATCATGAAAAAATTGTTCGTCGAGGAAATATTTTTGTTAGTCATCGTTGACGAAAACACTGATACACATAATACCAAATAAATACTAACAAAGCTTTTACACTAATTATAGTCATATTCATTATTTCTTGTTTATTAAAAAGCAAAACCTGTCAGTGAATGGCTGACAAATAGCCAGGTTGTTTTTTTTTGTCACAATGAGGTAATTGTAAAGTACTTCATACTTGGTACCTGTTGGATGTGTTGATACACTTTTTCATTTGTTACGAAAAAGTTGTTATGAAAAAGTTGACGATCAACACCCGGACACCTCAGAGTGTCTGTGCCAGAGCTTTAGCCCGCTCTTTCCAACACAATTGACACATAATGGGGATGGTGTGGCTCAGTGGTAAATTAGTTGTCCCCCAACCAAGAGGTTGTGGGTTTGATTCTCTGCTCTGATGACTCGTATAAGTATCCTCGAGCAAGCTACTGCTGCGTCACCAGTAGGTGGATGGCGATGTAGTGTATGGCGCTTTGAGAGCCTTGAAAGGTGGAAAAGCGCTATACAAGTATAACACCATTTTACACCATAAACTACAACTATCTAGCCAAGTATGTGATCTGTCTCATACAGACACAAAAACAGCAGACTTTCAAGGAACACAAACATAATATATAAATAATAGCATGATATGAAAAGCAGAGAATTGGGAATGCCCATGAAATAAACGGTGTCACTGTTGTCTGAACAGGCAACAGAAGCCTAAGAAATCTAAAAATCATGTGAATAGTCTGGGTTAACTGAATGAAATACCATGTCAAAGTAGTCACAAAATAACGTCTCAATTGCTTGCGTATCAAGTGAATGTACAGGAAGAAAAGAAACTAGGGTGTATAGGCATCATGCAGACTAAACCAGTATACACAAATTGCTGACTATACTGTGTATAGTTGCAGGTTACATAGACTAAGGGTAAGTGTATATTCCAAGCTGGATTTTCAGAGAAGGGTGGGGTAAACCCTGGACTGTTCGGCGGTCAAAGGTAGACACACCTAATACAACCTAAAATGTCTTTGGACCATGACAAAGCCTTAATGCCCAGGCAAATTTCATGGAAGCACATAAAGTAAATCCAGATGTATGGTTAGGCATGTCTTCTAACCATTAACTCAATGCCCAGGCAAATTTCATGGAAGCACATGAAGAAAATCCAGGTGTATGGTAAGACAGGCCTTCTAACCATTAACTCAATGTATTGTGCAGCCCTGCATTGAAAATTAGGGATTCAAAATATTTCCGGCAAAATGGCAGTCTAAGAGTTTGAAAATTTTATGTATGTGCATGTTTGCTTTCGGATCAACACTTAATGCTTAGCACCCAGCAAGGATACCAGGTCAACAGGTTCTACATACCAGGCTGATAAAGATGAGGATGAGCTGGATCACATCTGTGTAAGCCACAGAGTAAAGCCCTCCTAAGAGTGTGTAGACAATTGCAACCACGGCAGAGATGATAATGGAATAGGCGTAAGAAAGGTCCAGGATCACTTTCATTGTTCCACCTGGAACAACACAGCATGGAAATGAGCACCGGATGGGATGAATGGGGCCCCACATACATTTATCACCAGGAGACACATGCAACATATTTTTGTGATGGGTTTAAGTTATCATTATGTTCTCAAGCTCTCTTTTGCTATTAAATCTTTCTCCCACACAGACAAACGGGACACATATTTACATGCATACATTTCAAATAAGCCATGTACTTGTACATATGTATTTGGCCTAGTTATTTAATTATGCTGGGTGATAGAACATTTCAAAATTTCATAACAGCAGAGCATCACTTGTCATTTAGGTCCATAAATTTACAATTGGACACGGTTTTGCATTAAACATCTTAAAACAAGTTAAAAATTAATCACGATAGCTCAGCTCCCTCTACTTCTAACCTGTAATCTATAGCCAATAATAATTCCACAATTATTGAATGGAATTAATTAGCCCTGAAAAATGACAACAAAAAGTCAGAAAAAGGGCTCAGAGGATCGATTCATGTACATCCCCAGAAGATACCTGAGTGTGTACCTGTGTAGCAATTTTAATTCCGCATTTAATATAGAAGACAAAAAAAAAAAAACCAACAAAAAAATGGACTCCGAGGATTGTGGCACACATCCCTAGAACAGTGTTTTTCAACCTTTTCCGAGTCACGGAATGTTTTTACATCTTGTGGCACACTACAAACTAAAAATGTTCCAAAATGATTTTCAGTACAGTATATGTAGCTACAATATAATTTCTCAATATGAATACTTACTCTGTGTGATATTTAATGGAACGTGAAACAATGAAGTAGGTTTTGTCTCATCCCAGGTGAAAGTTAATCCGGACGAAACAACGGGCGAAGCACACCGGTTGAAAAACACTGCCCTAGAATATACCTACAAATTTATATTCCAATCTGTCCACTAACAATAGCCATTTTAATTTAACAATTACTCTAATTAATCCTTGAGATAAAAAACAAATCTGGCTCCAAGGATCGATGCATATACATCCCTAGGATATACCTACATTATTTAAATCTGATCAGAATGATGAATAACAGAGTAGCAGTTTTCCATATTTAATGTAATTAATCACCCGAGACAAAAAAATAAAAAATCGGCTCCGAGGATCGAGGTATACATAAATTTACAGTACCTACCAAATTTCATTTTGATTTCTCCACAAATAATGGAGGAGAGATTTTAGTTACTATCCTCCCCAAGAAGAACAGTAAGAACAAGAAGAACACAGTAAGCGAGTTTTGAGACCTCCCTCTGGGCGCACAAAAAAATCCAAAAGCAACAAGTGGACATAAAGCTGTAATACTAAAAACAGAACGATAAGAACAAAAGCAGCCTATTGATTGTGACACCAAAACCCCTTCATACATTGATTATTACAAGGGCAAAACATGAAAAAACAAGTTTGTTCAAGTAAGAAACTGAAACGATAAAGCATTATGAGTAGGTACATGTAAATGAGTGAAATAGACATCTTGTTACTCAAACAATGCAAGCAAAACGTCACTACCTTTACTGTCTCTTCTCCCACATTGACAGGGTTCCCCCAGCCGCAGCCTGCAGCCACACCTCAACAATGCCCTTAAACAGAGAAGTGTCAGATCTACACCATCTATCGGCACTTACCACCCACTGACCTACCATGCCCACCCTTAACTGACCCCAACAAACTTTCACAAAGCACTTTCTCCCATCTTTGTGCTGAACTCTTTTGACTTCTACGGTTTGGAACGTTCTTGTCCTTAATCAATGATCCCATTTCTTGCATTAGTAATATTAGTCTGTTAGTACACAACTACGGACCCCTTACCTACTGACCTTTACATAAGTAATGGCAGTCATCAATGGTCTGTTCACACTTGGCACTAAAATGCCAAAATGTGCTAGGTGAACTCAGGCTAAAGGTGTTAAAGCACAAGACGCTGTGCAGTCCACATTCACATGTGGTGGGTGACATACAATGAAACGCTGGGTGACAAGTCACCAAACTGCCACTTCAATCAAAATTCAAAGCATTTGCTGTTTCAACCCAAGTTCTTAAATGCAAAGGACCAAATATATATATACTTTTTTTAATGTATACCATACTGTAAAAATTGAACCAACATGTTCTGAATGTACACACATTTATGGAGGATAAAACCACCTAACAAGAAAGCTGCCTTTTTTGGAGGGTAGTGAGGTTTTAATTAATCAACTTTGAATGGCATAACATTACTTTATATTACCAACAGTCATAGTTACAGCTTCAATATATATCCAGGAAGGAAAGAAGAACAAAATGCATTTGGATTGACCAATATCACGCAAGACTTCAGTTTCTTTTAATACCTAAGGTCTTGTTGGTAACATTGACTGATCGTTTAAGCATTCCTGGTTGGTATACTTTACAGTTTTAGCGGCATATCCCTTATCTCTTGTGTATCAAGCTGAGCTCTTCACTGGAGAGCTAAATTTAGGATAAAAACTGGGGGCCTCTATGGCTGCATTAGGCTAGGCCATAGACAAGGGCTGTTTAAATAGCTCTATGTTGCTTTTAGATCCTCTTCCTACCCAGAAACACGGCTGACTGGTCGTAGAAAGACACTGTCACGTGCATGCACACATATATATGTAGGCCTGTCATGATGATTAGCGACCAATATGTAAAACGGCCAATTAATTTTTTTCAGGGTGCAATTAATTTCATGTCACCAAAATTCACTTGTACAGGCGCTCTATAAGGCTACGTCTACACTTGGAAGGATAACGGCCTTAAAGGTTTAATTATTTAGACTATACGCCATATCGGCTACACTAATGTACCTCTTGTCCGGATATTACACGGGCTAGAGGAGCGCATAATTTCTTGAACGGCGCCTAAATTGCCTATTATAGCCAGGCTATCCGTATAATAATCAGATACAAAGGAACTTAAAGAAAGTGACGTGACGGAGTGCGCCATCGCCATTACGGCATTGTAAACAATGGAGGCGAATGGTACGGATGCGGCTTTCCTGCTGCTCTTTTTACAACTGAAATAGCTTGTAAATTTTACACTTGAATATGTTCGGAGAAGACATCGAACAACACCGAAAAATCATAAACTTCCAATTCATAGGTGACCAATGCGGGCGACTGTCGCACACGAGGCTGCTCCCTTTTGCGCAGCATGGTCTGCTCCTGCAGGCATCCCTTTGAGGAGCGTGGCGTTTATTAACGCACCTTAATCGTAGTGCAGACAGGTATAAAATATTGTCCGAATTGCAAGACAAAAAATTATTCGTCCTAGTGTAGACGTTGCCCAGTTCAACTAGCTCTCTGCGGTAGGGCGGACACATTTAGTGTGGAAAATATGGTGCGTGATACTGCAGATTTTGGCATCCATCTGGTCCAACTACAGTAACTACCGGGCTAGTATTGCCAATACAGATACTATTGAATATTTAAGGTAGTTGGCTCATGAACTTGATGATTTAAATATATGTTGCAATATTATGCCAGGAGGAAGAAGAAAAGCAACAATTCAATTGTTTATTGCCATAGTTTGAGAAAATATACCGCCCTGAAAAAAGTTGTTATCGTAACTTCCCATGGGTATGAGCTCAGTAACAGTTTCCTTCCCTACAGAAATTTGACTGTAATTGTACTACTGATACTGTAACACCTGACAGTATTTACTTGTTTAGTCTTGTCTTCATGTAATATTTTTCTCACACTGAAATACTAAGCCAAATAATAATCCTACCATTTAGTCTATAGCTCTAAATATTGCTATGTTTGCATCTGCTTCTTTGTCTGTACTAGGCTAATAACTTGTGATCAGTTGAAGTCCCCCAAATGTGAAAGTTACTAAGTGAGGGGTCCACCCAGAGGCTAAATAGGTTTCAAAATATGTAATGAAAATTCCTATTCACCCTTCCTGTAATGGACTGATACCATAATTAACAGATTTCACATGTATAAACATTACACATACACATGACGTTATGTAAAGGCATGTATCATTGAACCAATCAGTCAAAGATTAGAAAAGTCTCATGATAGGAACAACCTGGTTTGAATAATTCATCACCTTTCACAATCAACAGGCTGCTCGATGTCTAACCCCCTTTTTGAAATACCACTGGAAAAGAAGACATCATTAAAAACACACACGCAAAAACATGTAAGGACACACATGCACGCTCTCACATGAGCACATTCACACTGAACAGCATTGCAAATACAACCACCATAACAACCGCACAGACGACGCCAACAAACAGCATACAAAAATAACATCAGGAATTACAGTACAAAATGTTGACGTTTTCAACAACAATGCATAACAAATACCTTGAAAAATATATTAAATGAAAAGCGACTAAAAGTATTAGCTTATAGCTAGGGATGCTCCGATCAGGGGTTTATGCTGCCAATTTCGATACCAATCATCTATGATTAAAGATCTGCTGTTGCCATGCGAATGGCAAAACAAAAAAAAAAACATTTAGCTTTTAGTGCAGCAACAAAAAAACTAGTATTCAGTCAAAAGGTTAAACTTAAAAAAACAGTATCATCTAATAGTGACAATCTTTAACAAGTCAAAATAACTCAACTGGACTCTTAACAGGCTAAAGCAAAAAGCGTCAAAAGAACTCAACTGGACTCATAACAGGCTAAAGCAAAAAGTCAAATAAAACATGACATTCACATTGCTTTGATCACATTGCGTCATGTTGAATAAATATATCAAATTAAGGGTTCATTAATGCAAACCAGTCAACATAAATATTATAGTGGCTTTGTTGCTTAGTATGCAAAGTAAAATAGATCAATTTCCTTTCCAATAATATTTTAAAACTGTCTAACAGGCTAAAAAAACAAGTGAAATCACAAGCACAAGAGAAATATAGTGCATTTGCTTAGACTCTGGGGAAAAACAATCAAAGCTGTCTCTCAATTTTCTTTCCTTGGTAACACACAGCGAGGTTCAAAATGAGTGAGCTTTAGAACTCACTATATTTCTGCCCAGTATTTGCTTTTTAAATGTCAAATTGTGTATTTTATAGATTTTTTTTCCATGTCAAATTTTTCCAGCATTCGAACAACCGTCGAATTTCCACAAAGCAGACATATTTGTTTGGGTCAGTAGCTGCCGTCTGAACCTCCGCACTGGGAAAAGGGAGGCACCGACACAGTACCCTGAACAAGGCTGGGAGGTTCAGTAACTCCATTTGTAAGCGTGTAGTATTTCCTGAACGACTTGCAAGCTTGCCTACAATACGATAGTTATTGATGTATTTCTGAAATTTGGAAACTGGCCATTAATTATCGGTGGTCAATCGATCGGAGCATCTCTACTTATAGCTACTGCCCCTCAAAGTTTTGGGATCACTCAGACAAAAATAACAAGGTGGTGAAAGTAAAGAAACACTTGAAGTGACCTTTAGGTTTGTTTTATTAATTTAGAGCAATGTAATCGAACATACACCATATTGCCAAAAGTATTTGCTTACCTGCCGTGATTTATGAATTTAAATGACATCCCTTTCGTAATGTATAGGTGCGTATGAGACCAAAAAGCATGTTTGTTTCATATTTGACGTGGTGTTTTATGCTCCCGAATGAAATGGACGGCTTGGATGTGTGTGGAAGCGATTGTTTTATGTATTCAATATTTGAATGCCGCGCCATGAAAATGAGTGACTTTTAGTGCTTCAGTCTCAGGTTGAGGGCGAATGCGAATGTGACATCACCCGGGTCAGCATCTCACAATACAGCATTGCTTTATAGTAAGAGTGTGACAATATCTCGATACAGCGATATATCACGATATTTTGCAACCCGATTTGTTATCGATATGCTCCCACCAAGTATCGATACTTTTAGTTGACATATTGGCCATACAATGGAGTATGAATGCTGTAAACTGCTCAATGTTTGTTGAGCAATTCCTTGGCGGCCCACTAGGGGCGCACATGAGTGGTGGTGAAGGTAAAGTGCGCACAAGTCGTCTAGAGAAGGAGAGACGAAGCTCCAAGTGGGTTGAAAAAAATAAAAACGCTCCGTGAGAACGGTGGAGGAAAAAGTGAGAAAATATTGCTACAAATCACACATGAGGACACACTTTAGATTATACACCAACAAGAAAGGAAGTAAAGTGAACAAGGACTTTGCTGTATTCTAAGAAAAATAAGGTTCACTGGCAGCTGGTGACGTAGGGGACACCGGAGTTGGTGTGCTTCGCTTGCATCACTTGAGGTAAGAAAATTTTGCAATGTAATTGACTTTTTAATTTACATGTATTATTTTGATGATATTTGGTGTTGAATGATATAAAATAAACCAGGACCCTAAACTGGATGAAAAGGAACATCAAACAATTCTACATGAATTTACTGATTTATTTGATATTATTTGAGTAACACTTTCCATAGTTTACTACACAAACTGTTATTACTACCATTTTGATACAATAAGCTATAAAAATGGTTTGAATAGCTTCCAAGATATATAAGGTGATGTGCATGTTAATTAATGTAGCCTACATATTTAAAAAAAAAAAAAAAAAAAAAAAAAAAGGTAATTATTGCATTTTTCATGCATTTTTATTTGCATTTCTATACATTCATATTTTTTTTTAATTTACTCAATACTTCCAACACAAAAAAAAAAAAAAAAAAAAAAAAATCAGGATTTAAACTCAAAAGCTATTAGAAGCTAATATATTTTGTTTTATTTTGTTTTTAAGGTGAGGAAGAATGCGACTGACTGAGTGCGACATCTCAAACGCTGAAGCAGATTGGGGAAGGGCTCAAACCAATGCTTTTGGCAACAAAGGTCATATAAGAAGACCCACCAATTTTATCATTGCCCCACTCCAAGCTCAACTGACAGACACCTACAGCTCTGTTAATTATTTTTTAAAAGATTTAAAACTTTAAAAGAAATTAAGGGTGCCAATCATCATGATCTGAAGAGATATCAGTGGTTGTGGTGTGTTTCCTCTATATGTGCAGGTACACAATTTGCAGTAGATGTACATTTTGCAGCAATGTTGCACAAAAAAGGTCACTGTTCAATAAATGACTTAAACAGTATTTTTTTCTATTTTGAAATATATATTTTTTTTTCGTTTCAACAGTTGTATCGTAGACTATCATGTATCAAATTTCTGACCAGTATATCGATAATTGCTGTATCGTGATATCGTGAGATAATCGTTATCGTGTACCTTGTATCGCGAATCGTATCGTATCGTGAGGTGCCCTGAGGTTCCCACCCCTACTTTATAGCATGCAGATGGACTGTGCATTCAGCTGATTTTGCAGATTAATTTGTTTATTTTTCGCATCGCGCCAGCCAAACGGCTGCAGAAAATTGTCGGCAGACCAAAACTTATAATACATGCCTTTATGGAATCTGGATTGAGCTTTGGTGCACAGTAATTTTCGAAGTGGAACAGTCCATCAGCAAACTATGAAAGACCAGGAGTGCAAAAAATAAATACACAATTAAATCAGTTATTGGATGTATCATTAAAAGGCTTCTATTTCAATATATAATAATCTATTTCAATGTTTCAATATTTATTTATTTCAATTTATGCTTCTTTATTTTTATTTTTATCTATTTCAATTTATTTATAATTATTTCAACATTTATTTCCATTTTATTCATTTATATCAATTTTTATTAGGGGTGTAACGGTACACAAAAATCTCGGTTCGGTACGTACCTCGGTTATGAAGTCACGGTTCGGTTCATTTTCGGTACAGTAAGAAAACAAAATGCAAAATATAAATGTGCTAGTTGTTTATTACACACCATTGTGCTTTCAACAATCGGAACATTAGCCTATTCAAAGCTAGAATTCTGCTCAAAAAGTAGCGGGTATTTAAGATAATCCAACAACAATTTGTCTTTCAGACCCCGCTTATTGGTCAGCTTTCTTTCTGAAAGAAAGAAGAAAAAAGAAGTCCTGTGGTAAAGAGAAAAGCAATCCCAATGACAAAGATTTTAACATGTACTTTACAAATGAAATGCCTCAATGAATCATTTTTTCTTCTTATGAACGGTTTTCAAAAGCTTTATTGATGGATTTCTCAAGTTAAAGCGCCACACAGAAATTTAATTGTGTAAGCAGGACCTGTGTATTATTCTTCTTATATAATTACAGGTGTTTTAGCTCATTTCAATTTATTTTATTTAAATGTGCTATTATTTTTTTTATTATGTGTTTATATTTTACAAATGTGATGTAGTTTTCATTTATATTGTATAGTGATATTGTATAACTTTAGTTCCTATGTGAATATTAGTTCCTACTTGTTTTGTTGTGGTAGGAGGGTTTTGTATTGAACACGGGGCAGTGTTGGTTATTATTATAGCAGAGAAGAGCAGTAAATCAACAAAGGACAAGTCAACTGTGCCCTGATCTACCACTCAAGAGATCTGATGGACTCAAAAAGTGGGTTATGATTGCATATTAGTTTGAAAATCGACCGGATCCACCGTATTTTTACACGAGTGACTTCTGGTGTGCCTGATCCTAGCTACCGGTAGTAGTATTGACGTAGGAGGGTCGCGTCGCCGTCAAATAATAAACTCTGCCGTTCTTTTCGCGTGCTTCGTGTTGAGCCGCTTCTGGGACGCATCTAACACGCGGCCGCACTGCGACTGGTGTGCATTGGCTGATTGACTTTAATGCCCGTGTTTCACTGCGTTCTCGCGGCGGCCACGTTGTGCCGTTGAAGTTTCTGGGTTATACTGTCGTACCGTGTTGGTCCTCATTATAGTAGAGAAGACGGAGTAAATATAATCTACACAAAGAAACTGTAACCCGATCGACTCACAGCCTCGCAAAGTAAGAGTTACATTACGTCAGAAACTCGTTCAGTACGCCTCCGTTCCGAACCGAGCGCCACGTACCGAAACGGTTCAATACAAATACATGTACCGTTACACCCTTAAATTTTATTTATTTTTGTCATTATTTATTTCAACATTTATTTATTTCACTTTTTATTCATTTCATTCTTGCACTCGTTCCCCTTGGACTGCATGAAATAATTTTATCCGTCATGGCTCATCAAACTCGGTGGGTGGCCGTTAACTAGGCGGGGTTTGAGTTGAGCGAGTCAAGCTACATGGCTCCGGAGTCAAGCTCGTGCTCCTTCCTTCCCAAGATGGCAGCGTGGCAGAAATTGCTGATGTTCTGCATAAGCGTTCTCTGGATTTAATAACGGACATGTTAGACTTGGCAGAACATGTTGACGGAGGAAATTCAGACCCTGAGCACATGGCTTACAAAATACAGCGGATTATCGCAAGAGCTCATGTAGAACCTCACCAATCTCTGCCACAATGCCATGACAGTGTGGCAATAACAGACTCGGCGGCGTTAGCACATGTATATAAAAACTAGATGCGAAATGACAGACTCGTCAGCGTTAGTAAACAGCCGCCATCTTAAAGCAGTAGACTTCTCTGGAAGGCTGGAGCGAACCTAATTAACTTTTTATCTAAAATACTCCTAAAGCGGCTAAATCTTGACAAGAATCTATCTTTAAATGATGAAAAATTTAAAACTTTCACATGTCGAAAGTAGACAGAAGGGAAATTACAGAATAAAGGGAGCAATTTTAACAGCTAACGGTTAATTCATAACATTAAATTGATTGAATGTACCGTAATTTTCGTAATTTTGTACATAAAGACGCCGCCCACTAACTTTGACTCGAAAACGACATTTGTTCATAGATAAGCCGCACTTGACTACAAGCCATAGCTGTCCTCACTGTATTATGGGATATTTACACCAAAAGATATTAACCGGTGACACTTTGACAGCGGCATCATACGACTGTCATGAATGAACCACCATGCATCATTGCTTCAAGAAGCTTCATTTGGCTATCACTGCTCTCTTGGGGGAGACATTCAACCTCTACTGCCACCTGCTGTCAACACTGTTGTTGTTAGACATGCCCCCTAGCATGCATTGCAGCATTACAGATGTTAATAACAATCCAAATTAATTGTTCTGTGCTGATTATTTCTTCGGTTACTGTTCCAGTTGTTTCATTAATTGCTAGTTATGGTATTTGATAACAATTCAAAGTTCAAAGTTTGCTTTACTGTCAATTCTACCACATGTGCAAGGACAGACAGAGAATTGAAATTGCGTGACTCTCTAACCTCAGTGGCAGTAAAAATGAAATAAAAGAAATAAATATATATAGAAATAGACAACTGTAAAATCTGACAATATGAAACAACACACAAAATAAAAACAGGTGAATGGAAAAGTAGCAGACTGCAATAGTGCAAATGTATTTGCAATTTATTTGACAGTGGCACCTTAAAGTCCTAAGACAATCATAATTATGACATGACACTGTCATGACCATTAATTAATGCCAATAACAGATGTCATTTAGTGTTATCCTGCTATCTCACTTTTTAATGGATGTAAAAGATCTGAGCTGGACATAAATGGCGTTAATGACATAATTTGCCGAATGACACTTAATGACATCTGTCATAAGCATTTAGTAATGCCCATGATAGTGTAATGTCATAATTATGACTGTCTTATGCTGTCTAATAAAGATTTACCTATTAACCCAAATAAATCAACAAATACGCCCACTGGACTATAAGCTGCAGGATTCAAAATGAAGGAATAAAGTAGCGGCTTATAGTCAGAAAATTACGGTAGTATTAAGCTGCTGATACAGAATGGGGACTTTTTTTTTTTTTTTTTTTTTTACTGTTTTGAACGGTTAACTTGATACTGAAATAGTACTTTTTTTAAGCCTGAGAGGATTTTTGTACATTTTTTGTTACTAATGTACAAAACATTTAAAGCAGTTAATAGCTGGGGTGGTGCATCAATAATCGATTTATAATCGAATCGTAAGCCTCTGAATCGTAATCGAATCGTTAGTGCCCCAAGATTCCCACCTCTACTAACCACTGTCCACCGTGCCGCCTTCATAATGTGAATTTTTAAACAAGAATAACATACAAAAATGCTTGTCTTTATTAAAGTGCATGTTGACACGAAAAAGCATGTTTATTTCATAATACACGCAGTATTTTATGCTCCTGAGTGATATGGACCGATTGGATGTGTGTGGAAGCGATCGCTGTATTTATTTAGTTTTTTTGAATCCCGCGCCATGAAAATGAGTGACTTCCGGCTTCGGTCTTGCATTGAGGAGGAGGGCGCTGTGACGTGTACGGTAGAAGCCGCCCTCTTCACTACACAGCGTACTGTTGTGTATGAAGATGAAGGATTCAGCTGATTTTGCGGATTATTACGTTTATTTTTCGCATCACGCCAGCCAAACGGCTGCAGAAAAATCATTCTGTATGAGGGAGAGGCGTATGCGCCTTTTTGGAGTTTCAAAAGGTTCCCATTCACCGTGGATTTTGGCCAAAACAAGCCCGACTACTGTGGGACCATTGGACTTCCAAGGAAGTGAGTAAACATCTTGTTTAGTATTATGTCAAATATTACTACAGCTATTACAAAGTAAACACTACAAACTTTCTTTAAATAAAGGACTACTTACGGTTGATCATTGATAGGCATGTAAAAAGATCTCCTCGTGCACATTAGCAGCACGTTAGCTGCACAACAACTGCAGCCGCCCCGGGGAACGAACTGTAAATTGCTGTCCGCTGGGCGGTTTGCCGATCCGCAAAGACAATTGACAACCCAGTCGTCATGTCAAATAATCCAGGCTAGTTATGTGTTATTTTCCGCTTCGAAGACTTTGAAACATCACTCGGTTCGGGTTAGCATGTTGGCTAGCTGTCACGCCTTTTGGTTTGTTTACATTCTCCGAAGCCGGGGAAGGGAGATGACATATGTCCGATTTAGGTGTCATAAAATATCGTTCGGGAGGTGCGACAGTAAAGGTGAAGTCGACAGTTTTGACCATTATGGAGTAATTTTGCCATGTCGTCCTGAATAAATGCCTTTTTATTATTTCATATTCCATTTAGCACAAGACTGTTATTTGTCATGACCATGCCATTTATTTAGAAATTGGGGAAAATACTTGGATAAAAAGAATATCCTGTAAAAATATTGAAGTAAAGAGACAGAAACAATGACATTTTGCAGCTCTCTTCGTCGCGTTTTCCTCGTTGTGAATAGTTCCCCCTTGACGGGCTGACTGGTCCTTCTCAAGCCATTTATATAGCTATTGGGGAAAAATACTTGGATAAAAAGAATATCCTGTTAAAATATTGGAGTAGAGAGACTGAAACAATGACATTTTGCGGCTCACTTCGTCGCGTTTTCCTCGTTCTGAATAATTCCCCCTCAATGGGCTGAATAGTAAAACCGATGAGCCCAGTCTACCGCTGACGTCATCCACCTGTTGGGGACGCTAAAGCCCTATAGACCCTACTCACCTACGTCACAAAATGACGTGTCGCTGTATCCGGCCGCCATATTGTCCGTCATTTTTTAGCCCTATTCTCAATGGTTTCAATTAGTCGTGCAATTTATAGAGCAATTCATGGAAGCCCCGGTGTTATCTGACGCTGTAAACTCATTGGATGCGTTGCATAAAAGGCGTTATGTGGAAAAGCTTCAGTTTATCCATTCGCCAGATCCATATTTGATGCCTAAATCGATGTTTTTCGACCCGCTGTCTTCGCCGTCTCTGCCTGACATCTGCTACCCTGATATTTACAACTATCTTGTCCACACAAAATCAGCCTATTCTCACGAAAGTTTGAAAAACTTTAAGAGCTTGGAGGCTTATAAATACTTCGTTGCTGGTTGGGTGAAACAGGTCCTCGTCCACGAAAATTCGGCAGGAATCTATCTTGTGCTCGGGAAGGTGAGTTACGAAATTTTCAATTCAAAATATTTTGTTCTTGCTAACATCCACTGTCAAGTCTAATGTATTTCATAGCGTCTGAGTGTATGTTGTCGGCGATTAGCCTAGCAAAGATCTTAATTGTGGTTGTCAGCCCAAAACCCTCTAAATATATATTAAATTCATCTTACCAGATATAAAATGACTACTACATAATCTGTGGTAATCGTTTGGAGCCCAGTTTTCTCGTCGAATTGCAGCAGCCCATCTCGCTCTCCTCTCCGGGTCTCTTGGAATCCGGTAGAACTTCAAGTCTCTCCGTCTGTCTTCTCTGTTATTGCAACCGACCGCCACACACGCCTTCACCATTTTGATTATTAATGTTAACGAGCAGAAAAACACGCCATAGTAGGAGGAATTTACGTAGCGGTAATGCATCAACATTGACGAGATGACGGACAATATGGCGGGGGGGGGGTGTGGTTGTGACGTCATGTGAGTAGGGTGTATAATGGTAGGCGTGGCTAACCGGCAGATTAAAAGACTAATTTCACGTCATCTGCGCTTTGCTAAATTGTTGTATATAGTCGAATCGTCTCAAAATATGATTCTAATTCACATAATAATGCCATTTAACACTTTTTTTCTCCTGTCGTATGCTCTTTAAATGCTTCATTGAGTGAGTCTCCTCAAATTCACTCAGGCTTTGATGCTCACGCTGCTGAGAACAACCTCTCACTTGACAATGAATGAGTTTGCACAGCACACTTCAGACTGGGTAAGGCAAAATTAAGCCTTTGATCGAGCAACGGCGGCTTCTTTGGCCAGATCAAAGCTACAAATCTGTCAATCATCGTTAAGGTTAAGTAACAAACGCCAGCTGCACTGGTTACAAAGAAAAACAGTTTTCTCTGCTTGGCAGGAGGGAGAGTGAGAGGCTGTGGCGTTGTACGAGCATGAAGCAGAAAAATGTAAATATATTTTTAAAATTAAAAACCCGATCCTTTTCACTCGAGTCCGATCCTCTGGAAATGGCGAGCTCACATGATGGATCGGGGACATCCTAATTTATTTAATGCCGTTCAATCCAGGCTTGCTGTATATAAAAGGGATGTAGGGTCTGCACACTTGCTGTTTTTATGAAGTAAAGCTGTTTTTTTGTAGTAAGTTTTAAGTTAACATGTCAAAAAAACAATTGTACCTTCTACGATGTGACAATTGCGCATGCGCCCATTGCGATGACGATGTTCAAACGATATATTGTGCAGGCCTAAAATGGGATGTCACATATATACGCGAATCACACGGACTGTGAGCGAATACTTTTGACAATATAGTTTGTGGCCGTTTAAGTATTCAGGACTCATTACACGTTTGATGGTGCCAGGACGACAGTTCAAATCTGGCCACTACTTACAATTCAATACACAAAATGGCGACTACCTGACAGTACTAAGAACCCTAGACAATCACGTCCTTAGCGTTATCATTTGTATTGAATCTCACTTATTTTCTGTCAAGTGATCCCAGATAACAATACATTCTTGTATGTCACTATGTAATGTCACTCTAGTACGTAACTTTTTGAGTATTATGCTCACACATGTGTGTTGTTCATGTATATTCATATATTTTAAGTGTCTTGGCATTCTCATTTGAATCCAGCATGACTTGGCTTTATAACTGAATAGCTGTCCTTGATTTATTTTAAGTATGTGTCCATCAAGGGAATCAGGATGGTTATCAATCACCAGTAATCTGGTAAATATTTTCAATTTAAGGTACAAAAATACTGAAAATTAAGTTTTGTGTGCAAACATACTTACAAGAGCTATAACCCCAGAATACACCATTCACAGTTGAGTACCACTTTATCAATGGTACAGACTAACTTCTCATATATAAATGTTTGGATTAGCTTACTCCTTCCATAGATACTAAATTGACTATTACACTTTATGTCTTTTTTTACCTGCTCAGTGTTCAATGTGTGCCTAGATTTGTGTCCGCATCATATTTCACACATAAGCAACAGTTCTGCAGTATGGAGGAACTCACCCAGGCTGACAAGTGTGCGTGCCACCCACAGCACATCAGCAACAAGAGCAGGAAGAATTAGAGCATTGCTCACAAAGTTCCCATACTTCTTCTGGAATGGGTCCATCATTGTCACATACTTGTTCTCTCTCATAGGTTTTGCAAAGAAAAAGCCACCTGGAGTATAAAGGAAAGTGTTAGTGCAAAATAAAGCTTTTAAATTAGTGTAAAGATACAAGACCTTAATGATGAAAAGAAAAAGACAGCAAGGTGTGGGGTTCTGGATAATGTGGACATGAAGAAAACAAGCATTTTCTCAGGAAAAAAAATAATCTGAACAACCACATAGTCAACAACAGTCAAGAACAGAGCAGGGTTTATATTTCATGATTTCTAATAACTTTCGCAAGATGTCGGTCGTTGTGACATTGCCCCAATGTACTGGTCATGTCATCTGTTGCAAATGTGTATATATCTCTGTGATTAGGGGTCTCTTTAGTTCAAGTCACCACTTCGCACCTGTCGCCTCATATTACCATCCTCAACTAATTTCTCCTGATCCTATTTTTAACCTAAGCAACACTTTTATAGGTTGGTTCAGTAAGATAGCCTAGGGCTGTTATAAAGAAGCTGTCAGTGGTAAACAACACGAACAAAGTTGTAAAGATTGTTTTCAGACCACTGTGTGCTTATTTCTAGAAAATTTGCACTGAACTGCTTTTTATCTTATTGCAACATGCTGTAAAATTAAGGCTGAGAGGCCCCTAAAAAAAACACTTTCAGATCAAGTTACAGTTACATAGGGGAGTATAGAGGTTACATAATGTACAGCCGGACACGCTTCTATGAGTATCTAACTTTATTGGCATTTCCTGCTGCTTGCTGGTGTCAATTTCAAACCCTTCACACTTGTTTACAACTATCGTCTTTCATAAGAGTTTACTTTTAACAGTTTACTTTTTGTCTTCAGTGTTTGTGTGATGTCACTCACCTAAGAAGAATGTAACAACGTAAGGCACCGGCATAAGAGCCCACACTGCTCCTAATGTCGGGTTGTATGTTGCTTCAGCTATACCCAGGATAAACCCTCCTCCTACCCATGTGGCTGCAAGGACAGTTTTTAACATGAGTTATTTTGTTTCTTTCCTCAAACAAAGTAAGTGCCACTTTATTACCTGTAAGAGTGAAGACACCCACAAGCAAGTTGATTTTCCGTCCAGCAAGTAGTGTAATCTCTAGTCCATCTCCTTTCCACTTTTTCTCCTCCTTCTTGGAACGCATAGAAGCCCAAATGCCTGTTCCCAGGATCAGCAGGTAGAAGGCTGCCATCACCACCAGACCCGGTACATTCAAAGTCATGGTTAAAAATTGCCTTTCTGTTGAAAAAGGAAAGGCGCATAAATACACAAGAAAAAAAAAACACAAAGTGCAAAAAACATTTGTTTTAACTTGGTTGAAAAAACATTGTGACCATTCTATGCCCATTCTTTATTATGGTCAAGTTACTATCACTTCAAGTGATTTAAAGTATCAGAAAACGTTAATTACTTTTGTTCTTAACATAAATTGACCATCATTTTTAAGGGGACAAAACAAGGAACGGGCTCAGTAAACAAATAAAGCCATACAATGTTTAGCCATGACTCAAATTACAGCAGCCAAAGAATGTATGGATGTTCACTTGAGAGAGAGTATAGGGGGAAAAAAGGAAATGTTTGTCAAGGGAAGGGACTGAAAAATACAAGCCAAGAAGAGTATGTACTGTATGAGTGCGTATATGCATTTGTGTTTATGTAAAGGCATGGAAGGAATGGACGAGATGCTGGGATTGTTGCCAAAGTCAACAAATCCCTGAAAAACTCACTCATATGGCTCGAGGAATCTACAAGTGTGTGTGTGTGTGCGCTTGTACTGTACAGCTATTTTTTCACACCACACATTGCAGAGTTCAAAACTGTACTGAGAAAATAATTTTATGGCTGCAATAAAATCTTGTGTAGGTTTCAATAGAGGCATCGCTAGAAATGCATTGTAAACACTTTTAACACCAGTTATTGCAGTTTAAAACTGAGCTGCAATGAAGACAGCAAAAACTATTAAAGTCGGGCACTAGTCCAAGAGCAGTAAATATACATTACAAGGGGAACGAGAATTCCCTTCAGCAAACTATTATTTAATTGCTTGGAAAACCACACAATCTTTCTTCTTACGAGATTTCCCTACCAGAAGTTTAACGATTATTTGGCGAGCATTACATTTAAATACAGGTAGACTTCCTAAATAGCTCAGTATACAGGAGCTCTGTACCAATGTTCCCTTCTAAGCTGTGCCCATGCGCAATCGCGCGCTGCTTGCACATGCTCAGCGTACAAGAAAATCTATGCAGCTCACAAAATAAAATTCAACAGAAACGTATCATAGCATCACTATCAGCGCCGTAGTAATGTGTCAGCGCGACAGTCCTATTGGAGCGTTGGATACCGCAACACGACAAGTTCAACTGTCGGCGCATTCGATACAGCAGCGTGACGCTCCCATTGCTGCGTTCAATACGCCAACGTGACGCTCCCATTGGTGAAAAGTGAGGTTGACTTCTGTGCTAATTTACTGAAGCAACATTCCGTGCCAATCTTTGCAAGTATTAATTAATATCAAATTTTAGAACTGATATAATCTCGTTAATTGGACCAACAATTTTTTTGTACCATTTTGCAACATAACTCAAGGAACGACAGGTGTCTAGCCAATAATATGATACAATTCACTTTACTTACGCTGTGCTGCCAATCATAGCATATTAACAGTGTTGTGCATATGTGCCTTGCCCAAGATAGCTAGCTAACAACAGTGCGGCAGAGGTAAGACACGCAAATGCTAACCCCTTATCATGGCAAAAGGAACGGGCAGCCATACTACATTCATAAAGCCAAAGTAAAAAAGAAATGTGATTCTTTAAAGATGGAATGGCTGTCGGAGTCCGTGCAAATAGAGGGACAAGCGGTGAAACTGATTTTTTTTTCAGTTCCCCCCCCCTTTTTTTTTAACCTGTCCACTGCAAATTTATAACTTTTTAACTTTTCTTAAATCTAGTCAAATACTTTTCTCCATCATGTTTTGAGTGTTAAAGACTCGTTAACAGATGACTATGTCAGATTAATCCACTACCTTTTAGTAAATATGACTGTTTTTATCAAGCCCATATATCTAGAAGCTGATCATTTTTCACCTAAATCCAGAAAAAATGTTTTCAAATAATGTTTTGAAAAATATTTATTTTTGATTTAATAACCTTTCTGACAAGCAAGCTTTTTTTTAAGTCCTTAAATTTATTTTCACGGAGCTCTTTTACCTATTTCAAGAAATCTGAGTAAAATTTACTTGCCACACCGGCAGATAATTTCACCATTTCTAGTAGATTTACACCGAAAACAAGGGAATTTAGCTTGTTTTAAGGAGATATGTTTTTGCAGCGTTGCTGCTCAGATAGAGAATAGGAATTTTGAGTGTCCTTATTTTCTGAAAAGTTTTAATATGGGAGTTTGATACACTGTACTCCCATTGTGGTTGTTCATTATGTTAACTCAACCATTCTACAACTGGACCCTAACCAGGCCAAAACAGGATTCTTCCTATGGTTAAAGCAAATCTGATGTTGCTCACCGTGGTCCGCAGTGTGCTCAGGGAGCTTATGTGTCTGCTCAGACACATGAAAAGTTAGAGGGAACATTGCTCTGTACATAACATAACCTTCTGATCTGAGGGTATATTATTCTGCATTTTTTTAATGTACCAATACATTTAGAATGTTCCTAAAATATTGTGCAGCCCTAGTATACTTCCACTGAAGATATTTTTAGCACTTGGTCAACCAAAGCTGTATTTAAACAAAGACAACTTGCACTTGTTACAATAATGGTTAATAATTTCCATGTGCTCAGAAAGGTGAGGCAGCTACACACAAACCCTCTGTGCAAATCCTGCCATCATTTACACGCCCTCATGGTAAGTAGGCCCTTACAAAATCTGGTCTAGTGCCCTGTGGACGTAAATCATCATATTGCATGTTTTGAGTCACTTCACTTCTCTGGTGAATCAAGGGATGGAAAATAAAGAATGTTTTTCCTGAAAGATTCACCAATTAATCTCCAAAATATATATTTAAAAGATAATTGGACTCAGGCCATGATTTTGCATTGAGCTATCTTTCAACTGGATGTACTCATTCATACTATTTGATGGTTGTGAAACATGAAAGAAAATAAATAACAATTTTTATTACAGCTCCTTAGTTACTTGTGTGTTATTTGCATATTTACATGAATGTTTTTACAAGATGACCATAGTGAATGTTAATATTGAAAATTATGTTTAAATTAGTGGTCACCCCCCTTTTTTAAAAATGCATTTAGATGTTTTCAGATGGTGAAGCATTTTTGAAAGCCTCGTCCTTGTATGTATGCAAAATATTTCACATCGGAGTGAGGCCTGGATCCCTTCATGGGGATCGGACCTATTTTGAAGTTGGGAGGAGGGGGACTCCCCTTATATGTCTCCCTCCCTTTGCTGTCCCACTCCCTGTCTCACTCCACTCCTAACACACAGTGAAACCTAGCCAGTGATTGTGAATCATCTGTCATTTCTCACAAAGACTGGACATACTTATGTTTCAGTCTTCTTGAAATACAATACAGAAAAGTATTGCCTTAAGTATTTCAAGTGATTCAGTCACATTTCATTTGCCGTCCTGCCGTACCTTCGCATCTTTAGGTGCTGAAAAATTGAAGTCTGGATGTAATCTAACTTGGATAACACCAATATTTTCATCCAAAAGCGTATGAAAATGTCTGAAAAGATGCCAAGTTAATCTTTAACCCATATGTGGTGATGAGAACTCCTAGCCGAGCTACAAAACTGGGATAAAAGAACTGAAATAGAAAGCATGGATATTGGATAATGTCCATTAATCGTGCCCTTTGTCAGTATAATCACCCTCAGCCTGTGAGAATTCTCTCTGCTGTACTTTCATGCATGAAATAGTTCCAATAAATAAGGCTGTGGTTTGATATGGATTTACTTAATGTAAATTATGAAGCGACACAGCCGTAACTGACTTTAACTATTGAAATTGACTTCCAATTGACCTAGAAGGCGTTACAGCGCACTACAATGTTTTGTTATAAAGCCTATTATCTGCCAGGAGACCTTCCATGGTTTACACATAACATTTAGTCCGGTTGAAACTTCGTTTAATAAGCTTATCAGCTGTCACAGGAACCCTGGCTGTCAGAAGAATGAGATATAGGCTTTCACATTCCTCACCCTGCCTCCTTTTTTTAACATCCTGACGAAAAAGCAAAAAAAAAAAAAAAAAAAAAAAAAAAAAATCTTAGGCGAGCTATAAATTACCTGTAAGGCCCAAAGCAACCACAAAATTCCAATAAAAGAGTGTTGTAAACCACATCGCTAGTAAAACAGTAGAACCTCAATCACTCATTGTTGCTTTCGTGAAATTCACAGCTTTCTATTAATGTTGGCCAGTTGCAACAGTTGGGGTAGGGAAAAGTTTTTGTTCTACACATTTGCTTTACTACCATGCATAAAAAAAAGTAACAGTGCTGACTTCGCTGAAACTGTTGTATCATGACAGGAAAACGTATAGTAGTGGAATGAGTTATTCATTAGACCTCACCCATTTAACCAAATACATCAAGTCAATTAACAGTCATGCAATATTTCAGCAGACCAGCTTTTTCTTTGGCTTTTGCTGCCATTTTCTACAGCAAAATATACCCGTAAGGCCAAACAGCATAAAAACCACATTGAAAATTATTGTAAATATATAATCACCCGATCAAGATGATTTTGGAATCAGTTTAGGAAAGTAAAGGATCAAATAGAGTGGTGCATAGAACTGACAATTAGGAATGTCACAATGCGTTTCGGACAAGTTTCACGCACTTGCATAAATCAATTACAATCAAAGTGCAATTTGTAGCTCAATTATTCATTTTAATTGTTTTTTTTTTTCTTGTTAGAATTTCCAAAATAGTTTAGAAATTGGAAAAGCATGCACCTATCTATGTTGATTTCGTACTTTGGCATTCTGTACACTTTTTTGAAAACACACTTTACAGTGAAACTAGACTTAGTCGATGTCATCGATGACGTAAAAACGTTGACAAGCACACAATCCTGTCGATGGTTAACGAAGGGTTAGAAAAAATATACGCGTGGAAAGTTGAGAATGGCGGACACTCGGGATGCAAGCGGGGAAATCGGCACAAAGCCAAAAACGTGCACCAGAGTAGCCAAAGCATGGAATTATTTCAACAAAACAAAAGAGGGTACAGTCGTGTGCAGTCTCTGCAATGCCAAGCTTGTAAGCCATGGCAGCACGTCAGCCGTGAATGAACAACTAAAGCGCAGTCACCCAGTAGTAATTTTGGAAGACTGTAGGAGACAACAAGCTGGTAGATCGTAAGTCCATATAATTAACTAATGATGCCTTATGTGCATTGTATCAACGTGCATCATTAAGTTATTTTCACGTACTTCACTCCAGTGACACGTGACATTTATTTATCTACTGTGCTGCTGCTCCAGAAAGCTCCGAGCAAAATTCATACAGGCTACATTTATTTGAATTTGAATTTTTATTCTTTTTTTTTTTTTTTTTTTTTTTTTTTACAACTTGTTTTTTAATTTTTTAATATTTATTTAATGTATTTGAATTTCTTTACAATTATTTATATATTTTACTACACATGGTTTATTAAATAATTATTATTTAATTAATTTCTATTAATTTGTATGTTTTTTATTGCCAATCGCAAAGTACGTGCGCGCAAAACTAATACTACAATTGGATGTCAAAAAACATTGTCCCGTGACTAACGTGGGCACAATTGGGCCCTAGTCCACAGGTTTGAGACCCTTATCTTATATGAATGTAATAAAAATATTTGAAGAAAAAAACTATTTGGCATGAAAGGGTTGAAGTTGCACCATCAGGCTAACTTCTTCAGTGACGTGCTATTATGAATTCCTTAGCATTGAATGCAAGAACTGCTCCACTGCAATATGATTGGCTGCTGCATCCATGAAGATACTCCCTCCTGGAACCGTTATGATGAATCTAATTAACCCCAAGAGTCAGACATCCTAACCATAATCCAATTGAATGTTTTTGTTTTTACAAATGTGTTTAATAAATATTTGCAGTGTCATAATGGTGTATAACTTCTCCACAATATGCAGCCAAATATGTTGCAGTGACACATGTCCTGTCAAGAACGCCAATGTTCAACGCAACTTTCCATATATTGGTTTGTTTAAGAGAAAAAAAGATGAGCACTAGAAGTACATATAGGATGTGTCAAAATAGTACCCAAGTTATTTTGTGAAGGAAAATGTCAACAAAAAGTCTATATAAAATAGTAATGTGCCTCTTCTTGACACAACCAGTTGGAGTGAAGTACCGTAATTTTCGGACTATAAGCCACGACTTTTTTCCCCTCATTTTGAATCCTTCGGCTAATACTCCAGTACTGCCTATTTGTTGATTTATTTGGGTTAATAGGTAACACTTTGTTTGACTGCGGCGTCAAAAGACTGCCGTAAGACCATCATAATTGTGACATGACACTATCATGGGCATTAATGAATGCATATGACAGATGTCATAAAGTATCATCTGGCAATTATATCACTAACTTCACTTATATCCAGCTCAGATCTTTTACATCTATTCAAACCTAGAAACAATTTGCCGGATGACACAAAATCACATAATAATGCCCATGACAATGTCATGTCATAATTATGATGGTCTTATGATGGTTTTATGGCGCTTCTGTCAAAGTGTTCTCAAACACAACAGCTAGCAATTCATGAAACACCTGGAAGAGTAATTAAGGAAATAATTAGCACAGAACATGCATTTTGATTGTTATTTATATCTGTAGCACTGCAATGCATGCTAGGAGGCATGTCGGACGACAACAGTGTGGCCAAATTAAGCTTCTTGAAGCAATCAAACTTTGCAGCCAATTGGTTCATGGTGGTTCATTTGGTCTTATGACAGTCCTATGATGCCGCTGTCAAATAAAGTGTTACCAGTTAATATCTTTTGGTGTAAATATCCCATTATACAATGAGGACAGTTGTGGCTTATAGTCCAGTGCGGCTTATCTATGAACAAATGCTGTTTTCGTTTAAAATGTTGTGGGTGGCGGCTTATAGTCAGGTGCGCCTTATAGTGTGAAAATTACAGTAGATTTAGCCACTTTGCATAGTAACACATGACGTCAGAATTATTGATGTGAGAATGATTGCTGGGCGGCGGGAGGAGGGATGGGCTACGCGTGGCCCCCCCACCCCCCCGCCTGCCCTCCCTCCCCGGGCTGGCTGGGTGGGGGCCGTGGCCCTGGGTTGGCGCCCGCGCGGTTTCTCCGCCCGTCTGCGTGGCTGTTGCGCGCCCGGTGGGGCTTGCGTGCTGCTGGATGTGGTAGGGCATGCTCGGGTTGGGGGTTCCGGTGCCGGGATTGGCGATGCGGCGGCGTAGGGTTGGTCGCCAACGGGCTTACACTCATAAGAGATTCACACGATTACTGGGTTCTAGATCACAGAACTGATTTGTGTACACTCTACCCCTTTCAATCACTTGGCTTATAGTCTTATAGACACCCCCACCCCCATTCTCCCCTTTCACTGGCCAATAGGCCCCCACATGGTGTAAACCGGAAATACATCTCGCTGACGATAGCACCAGCATATTAATAACTAGTTTAGATGTTCAATGTATTTCTTGTTGTTGTTTGTGTATGTGTTTCTTTTCTTTCTTCTCTTGTATTTCTTTTCTTCTGTCCCCTCAACTCTCAATGTGAAACATTAAAACTGTTCAGAATCCGGGCACTTAGACTTCCATTCTCTGTGTCAAACAGCTGAACAGGACAGGTTTAAAAAAAAAAAAAAAAAAAAATTATTGATGTGCAAAAGCCATCCACTAGGGCCGAGTGAGCAGGGTTCTAGTATAGAAAAAGTGTACGCTGTAGGCTTTGAGTTCTGTATAGATTCTCATACATTAAGGGTATATAATCCCAGAGCAACAGCAATTGGACATACATTATATAATATTGACAGTACATACACTAAATGTTTGACTTCACCTACTGACATTTTGCATCAGGGGGCTTGGTGTAACCTTCGGCAACATTTGGCTGACAGACAGCTGGCATAGCCTGTATTTATTGCCAATCTAACTAGAGTAACTTTAGACATGAGCACACACTCTCTCTCTAAATAAGCCATGTCCTCGGCTACAGGTGCAGAAGTGTGACTTGGCAAAGCCCATCTATTACTATCTATGAATACCTTCCTCCCAAGCCACACATCTCCATTTCCCTGCCTCTCAGTACTTTTCCGCTTGATACTTGTAACTTTTCACACACTAAGCCTGCAATCATGTGGATAAGTTATCATTCACTGCTATTAGCCTTTTGAGACATACTTAATGCAAATAATTATGTTCACTTTCACTTGTAAGAAAAAACTAGTTGTTAAAGCCTCACTGAAATATGACATGTGTTCCTTAAGAACCAACATTTTCTTTTAAGGAACAGAATCAAGGTTGACAAGAGTCTGAGGCAAAATTTATGAAGGAAAACACTACTTTCTCAGTGACATTGAGAGGCTGTTTATGTCTAAGTGGGATATCGTTAAAAATAGTTGTCCAATCCATTTCAACTGGGATGGCTGATAGCAATCACTACCAGCCTCTCCCAGTCGAAATGGATTGGACGTCTATCGCCGTCAATGGTAGCTATTGAGTTAATTAAATTCATGACAATTTTTTGGGGGAGGAAAAAAAAAAAAAACTTTAGTAAAGGTCGAAGAAGTCAGTTTAGAATCAAGACAGCCAGTTTTGTCATCATAGTAAGATATTTAACATTTACTACTTAGATTGAGCGTCTGGATTATTGCCATTTATGAATGCTCAACTACTATGAAAATACACAGCAGAATTCACAGAACATTGACAAGCTGTACACCACGTCGAGGCCCTCTAAAGACTCAATGTGACTTCAACATTATCACTCAAGGCTATTTAGAGCATAGGTATGTGTGCTGCTTCAACTTCATAAGTAACGCAAGGAAATGTAACGCAAACATGCGTGGAGTCGCCATGACGCACATTAGGTGAATTATAGCAACACGAAAAACTATAAACAAGAGAAAATGATACATACCCAACAATGCGTTACACGGAACGTCTCAGGCCTTTGTGATGATGGACTGATGGAAGAGAGATGCTAATTTTACAGGTCACGGAACACGCCGGATGATTGAGTCCGTTCAAAAGGATTGGGAAAAACGTGCACTCAACTGGAATGGTGTTGCAAACTGTTCAGGAAAAAAAAAATTACGACCAATTTAATGTTGAATTAAGTGGTCAGTGAAAATTGTAAAAAAAAAAAATTAAAAAATGCAGCTGGGAGGTGAAGTTCACTACTAAAACGGACTTAATGAAGGAGGTTGGAACTCTCTGGAAGCGACACGCTGGGATTTTTTTTTAAAGCTGTCCGGGGGGGCGTCACCAAGTGGCCAAACTGGAAAAGGGAGGGGGCACGGGACCACCAACACCTGATTGGTGAGTGGCCAGAGACGCCGGTCTACAGCCAATTAGGGACGTGCACAAGGCATAGTGAAGCCCGGCCCACGTGTAACGGCATCCATATGGGGGTGAGGGATGATTTTGCTGCTGGAATGACACTGGCACACATCTAGTTTGTCATGATCGGCTTATTAACCTCCCACTCTGCTCAACACTCTTGCTGTCAGTTCCTTCATCCAAAAATGATTAAAAAATGTGTTTAAAACATCTTTTTGTGAGCTCTAATAATTAAATGTATCCTCTTCTTCTACTAAACCCAGGGTTCTCAATGAGCGGACCGCGGTCTGCGACTGGACCACGGCACACCTCTCTGCGGACCCAGAGCAAATGCCACTTTTCGGAAAAAAACAAAACAAAAAAAAAACCAAACATATTGTAACGTTGACAAAGAGTCGCCTCGCTTAGTTAGGTTGCAATTATTTATTTTGGAAACTTGTGGAATAACACACGACTGGGGTCTGCCGCAGCCAAAGCACAAGCGACCCCCAGAACAACGACAACAGGAAGGCACGTCTCTCGCTTTCCCGCACCTCCCTCACCCTCGTAAGTCACGCAGTGCATTCAGGAACGCATGCAAATATCCCCGCTATATTATAACCCGATTCGTTACAATATATTATTTGTATGAGTCGCCAATCTGTTGCTATGTGCGCTATTTTATCTGTAAATTCTGTTCCCACTTCTTAGCAAGCGAAGTTAATTTCCACTCAAATTTCTTATTTAGACTGCATGTTTTCAAACAGGCCAAATGTCATTTTTATCTTCTATCCCCTCCTCACCTCACATATGATTTTCATGGCGTAAAATCTGACGCAAATGTTTTAACGTAAACGCAGTGCACGTTACCCGTAGGTCTGCTGTACTTCCTCATACCAAGTGAGTCAACCTTCCACTGAGCAAACTTGTTTGTCCTCCCATCAGATAGAGCAGGGGTCCCCAACCTATTCCACTAAGGCACACTGTGGGTGCAGGATTTCATTCTTACCAAACAAGATTACAACACTTTTTCCCCAATCTGGTGTTTTACAAGTGCAATCAGTTGATTGCAGTCAGGTGTGGCTTGTTTTAGCAGAAGCCTCATTGGTTCAACTGTCTCTGCTGGATCGGCTGGAACAAAAACCAGGACCCACAGTGTGCCTTGAGGACTGGGTTGAAAACCCCTGAGATAGAGGACTAGCAGTTGAATGAATTGGAATATAGCTTATAAATTGAAGACGAACCATTATCCAAAATCTGGTCTAAAACGCCACTTTGCCTAGATTTAGTCAGCGTCCAAAAATAGGGCCCTGCGTGTCTTAACCTTCAGCGAACCCCTCGACTGACTTACCGAACCCCTAGGGTTCGATCGAACCCAGTTTAAGAACCACTGTACTAAACCATATAATAAGCAACTTAGCTCAATGTCTCACCTACCTGTTGTGTTTCACAGTGACCGAACAGCCAGCCACCAAGCTCGTCACACCCACAACATATAGGAGAAAACATCTCTTTCAGGCTGCCCACTCTGTTGCCCTCTTTCAGTTTGATTGGTGTGTACTGTGCTAATGTGGGTGCCTCCTTGCTCAAGACTTCCACAAAGCTCTCCTTGTTCCTCTCCGTATGGTTTAGTGCATGAAGTATTGAGTAAATCACATGGGAAGAAACCTTCCGGCAGTGGTATAGGAAAGAGTTCACTGAAGAGGTTCACTCTTGCAGGCAAATCTCTCCAATACACTTGCCCTCCACCCCAAATCTTTTGCCTTTAGCCTCTACAACAAGTCATTATCACTCAATGTAATGTTTCCATTTTCAATATTAAACAATTTGTTATCCAATCAACTAATTATTAAAGCTCAATTATGTCAACTATCTAAACATATTTGTAAGAATTTACAATGTAGGACAATTGTGTGATTCCAACTTTGTGGAAACAGTTTTGCCCCTTTTTAAATCAAAGGTACAAAGCAAGATCACGTATGAGTTTTTTTGAGAAATAACTGTTTATTTTTATTCACATTTATTGTTGTTGTAGTTGTATGTTTAATAGGTCCAACCATCCACACCAACTAACCAACCAAAACATCAAGCCAAGTCAATTAATGCAAATGCTAAATACTAACAGAATTCATTTGCGTCATCTGATCAAGATTTAAACAAAAACTGCGCACAAAAGTGAAAATTAACATAGGCACCGTCCCACTAGAGCTGACCAATGCTCTACTGGAAATTTACAAGTTAACAACTTCCTAGCAGACATTACTTTTAATCTTGACTGTGACCTTGAAAATAACTGTGTTGACTGACACTGAGTAATCCATGGTGTAAAATAATTTGCCCAAATGAAAAACCTATCACTATGTCGACCCATGATCTCACCGGGCAAGATTAAAAGGTAGTTCAAAATAAGTTTAAAATAAATCAGGATAATCAAAAGCTGTTAGTCAAGTAAACATCTGAGGCATTTTCTCATTGTAGTATCAGAGCCGAGACAAATCTTGGGTCAAAGGAGAAATCAAAATCACTACTGCACATCCAGATCATACACATGGAGACATGTAAGAGATGTCAAAGTTAAAGAGGTGCCAAAAATGCTGGACGCCTGGGTCTAGGGGGTGTGAGACAGTGCTTTACTTTTTTGATTATGGCAGGAGAGAAGAGCAAAACTGTGTAGTCTGACTGAAAATGGTGACCCTCTAGTTTCAAAGTCCTTTCAATAAACTACAAGGTGAAGTTGACTATGGCTGAGATTTTAATTAAGAATTTTTGGAGAAAAATAGTGCCACAGGGGAATTTTTACCAGGGATTAAACATTTACAAAAGAAATCTATTCCCCATCCATGGTTTTATCTATAGCAATTGTTTGATGTAGTCTTTGCCAAGAACAATTTTGCATGAATGCTCATGCCAAAGCTCACAGGCTGTTGACGTGTAATCTAATTTAAAATAATGATAATAAATTATTAAAAAAAAAAAAAAAAAAAAAATCACCACACAATTTTTTGTAATTAGTTCCGGTTAATCCCAATTTATCAACACAATTATGCGATTCATCAGTCTTGTACCTCAGGCTAAATAAAGCTTGTAACATATTTGCTTGAAGAAAATCATGGAATTAAGAATTTGCACATAGAAAATAGAAAATGTCATTTCTGGAGAAACTGCAATAGTAGCTTTGCTGTGACGGTTGGTATATCAAAGAATTTTTATTTTAAAAAATATTTATTTTAAAAAATGAAGATGAAAGAAATGTGGTGAGTACTAGTTCCACAATCTCTTCAATGACAATGTATTTCTTTGGCAAAAATAACATCAAGGCAACCATTAAAAAAGTGATATATCGATGACATTCAGTGACATATCTCATGAGTTCTTTACATTCTATGAGTGAACGTTGAACAGCTAGTTTACATTTTCAACTAATGAGAAATAATAATTGAGTGAGACCACTTTTTGCCTATGCTAAGCAAAGAGGGTGCACCTTTAAAAAAAACAAATGTGCATCTAAGGGCGCTTTCACATTATACCAGTAGGACCAGGGTCCGGTTGGAGAGCGATCACGCAGCAACACTTACAAACAAGAAGTTAAAAAACCCATTCACAATGCACCAACCGAACTTTCAGAGTAGCATCACATGGACGAAAGGCGAATTTATCTATTGGACAAATAGAAAATACCTCCCTCCTGGAAGGAGAGGGAGCGTGGAGCGTCACAGCGTGGTGCTGTGATGCTCCACGTAATGTAGGATAACATTTTTACATGATAAATTAAATATAAATTTTTTAATTACTGTCTTTTATTCTGCAATGATAATATAACCGTGCATCTGTATGTGTCAATTTTTTTGTGAAACAGAAGTTTGTATGCACGTAAGTTTGAATTTAAAAAAAAAAAAAAAAAAGGCGCTCCCAATCGCTCTCACTTTTGTGACTTTTTGGACAGTCAAATTCTCACCACTTCCAGGAGAGCAAGACTCACGAAGCGGCCGCCCCGAGAGACTCTGCCTGTCTTGGCGAGTCACTCTCACACGGTACATTCAGCAACAGCATGTAAAACACAATCGTCACACGGTACGTTCAGCAACAGCATGTAGAAGACAATCGCTTCATTAGAACCCGATTCTGTGTATCAAATGCAACTGCTTAGTGCAGCAAAGCTAATCATCTATGATCTTGCCATTGTTGATTTTGAATAGCGTCCGCGCTTTACTTCCGCTTCCAAGGATATCCTGCGTGTACCGTTACAGCTTAGAGCACCACAGCTCCAAATTGTGACGCTGCATATAGAGTAGCAAAAGCGTACCCTGCTCCAGTTGCATTTACAACCAAAGCAGGTTGCGCTTAAAGCGGACCGAGACCCACGGTTTTTGAGCGGACCAGAGTTTGGTTGTTTGGTCCTCACTAGAGTTTGGATGCGCGTTCACAATTACAAAAAGAAGCGGACTATATGAGAAAAAAACTGGTCCGCCCTAAAAGCCAAATTTCCGGGAATTACCAGTTCCGCATCAGAATCACTAACCTTCACATCTTTATTTGCCTGCAGTGACAAACGTCAGCACTTGTCATACAAACCATGAAACATTAGATCGCTCTCTGGCGATCGTCGGCCTGTAACTAGACGTACGGCCTCCTATTAACTCTTCCTACAAGTCTTCAAACTTTAGTTTTCTTGTCATACAAACCACAAAACACTCGAGCGCTTGAAACTGGACACATGGCCCCCTATTAACGCTTATCAGTCTTCAAACTTCAGTCTAAAATCCACTCAGAATATCATCATAAATAACACTTTTTCCATATCACTGGATAATTAAAATACCAGTATTTTAATTGTACATAATCACTGTCTTATATTCACACTTGGGAAAATTAATCATATATTTTTTCAATTAACCTAATATGCGACTCGATATGAGGATGAATGGAAAACCCTGATCAGGACCCTCTCGACTGTGAGGAATTTCTGCTAATCACGCCTAATCACTAAATACATTTTGCTTACTTAGTTTACATAATATCCTTGATAGACTAAGTTCATTTTCCAATGTAAGTGTGCTATATTTACACCAAATACTCCATAATTAAGATTAACATACATATACTGTATATATAATCATCATAACCATCTCTAATATCATATGTACACTGCTGGCCAAAAGTATTGGCACCCCTGCAATTCTATCAGATAATGCTCAATTTCTTCCAGAAAATTACTGCAATTACAAATTCTTTTGGTAGTAATATCTTCATTTATTTTGGTTGCAATGAAAAAGGACAAAAGGTAATAGGGGAAAAAAATCATTATCATTTTACACAAAACTCCAAAAATGGGCCGGAGAAAAGTATTGGCACCCTTTGAAAAATCATGTGATACTTCTGTAATTTGTGTAATTAACAGTAGCTGTTACTTACCAGTGGCACATAACAGGTCATGGCAATAACTAAATCACACTTGCAGTCTGTTAATGGATTAAAGTTGACTCAACCTCTGTCCTGTGTCCTTGTGCGTACCACATTGAGCATTGAGAAAAGAAAGATGTCTGTCTGAGGACTTCAGAAGCAATATTGTGAGGAAGCATGGGCAGTCCTAAGGCTACGAGTCCATCTCCAAATACCTGAATGTTCCTGTGTCTACCGTGCACAGTGTCATCAATAAGTGTAAAGCCCATGGCACTGTGGCTAATCTCCCTAGATGTGGACAGAAAATAAAAATTGACGAGAAAATGCAACGAAAGAAAATGCTCATGGTGGGTAAAGAACCTTGACTAACATCCAAACAAGTTCAAGCTGTCCTTCAGTCTGAGGGTACAACAGTGTCAAACCGTACTGTCCGTCGTCGTCTGAATGAAAAGGGACTCTAAAGTAGGATACTCAGGAAGACCCCACTTCTGTCCCAGAGACATAAAAAAGCCAGCCTGGAGTTTGCCAAAACTTACCTGTGAAAGCCAAAAATGTTTTGGAAGAATGTTCCCTAGTCTGATGAGACAAAAGTTGAGCTTTTTGGGAAAAGGCATTAACATAATTTACAGGGGGGAAAAAAACGAGGCCTTCAAAGAAAACACACGGTCCCCACAGTCAAACATGGTGGAGTTTCCCTGATGTTTTGGGGTTGCTTTGCTTCCTCTGGCACTTGACTGCTTGACAGTGTGCATGGCCTTATGAAGTCTGAAGACTACCAAAAAATTTTGCAGCATAATGTAGGGCCCTGTGTGAGAAAGCTGGGTTGAGACATGAAGCAGTTGGCCAAAAAAGAATGGTCTAAAATACCAGCAGAGCATTGTAAGACACTCATTGATGGATACCGGAAACGGTTGTTTGCAATTATTTGTCTAAAGGTTGTGCTACCAAGTATTAGGCTGAGGGTGCCAATACTTTTGTCCGGCCCATTTTTGGAGTTTTGTGTTTTTCGTTGCAAGCAAAATAAATAAAGATATTACAACCAAAGCATTTGTAATTGCAATCGTTTTCTGGGGAAAATTGAGTATTATCTGACAGAATTGCAGGGGTGCCAATACTTTTGGCCAGCAGTGTATTTATATAAAACCACATAATTATAGAGATGGCATCAATTGGAATGTAAATTTTACATTCAGGTAAAATTATTTAATAGTTGAAGAATTAAAGTATATTTCTCAGCATTCAGGCAAACGCTTACTGACAAACTATATGGTGTATGTGATTATTTAAAGGGGTTTCTAATTGAATGGGGACGAATAAAAAAGTCTGACCACAAAGCGTCCCCCACCATCAATATCCAAAATGGCTACCATGGATGCCACCAGCAAATAAGGAGGCGTACTTGTTTTATTTTCATACGGAATCAGTTTTACTTACATTTCTGTATATATTTCTTTATGCGTAGAATTGTTGCTAACTTCAGCCACCATTTCTTTTCAGAAAGGCGTGTTTACATACTGCTAAGAGGTATTTTGAAGCAGCCAATAAACTAATCAACGTGACTTAATTCTGTTACCGAGGAGTGTGTCTCTAGTTTGACAACCGTTTAAGCTTGTGTGCCCCGATTTTCAGATTCGACAGATGACGTTTATGTTTTGTCAAAAACTTTATATTACATGGATGAAAAGCGATGCCCTTTGCCCGTCACTGCTCAACCAGAACGTGTCGCGTTGGAATTGCTGTTCAGAGGCATTTGCGTCACTTGTCCCATAGTCGTCAAATTTTATATAATAATGGTAAAGACAGGATTGTATTTGTATTGTGACAAATGCATGTCTCATGCGTGTTGATAAAATGTTTAAAAATATATGTACACCAAGACGTTTTATTTACTTTAGCAATACTTGAGTACAAATGGCGTATCAATGGAACGTTTGGCTCACTCGTCAATCCTTGCATATTCTATCCAAATATAATGAATATAACGTACCTCTGTTGATTTCACAGGTAAAGATGACTACGCCCTACGATTTTGAATGCTGCACGTGTCATTAAATGTATGAAATCTGTTATAAAATAACAAACTAAATAGATGTATGAAACGAGATGGTGGAGATTCAACAGACGGGTCCACTGCGTATTTCTAAAGAGGTCTAAAAGAATGCCTGAGGTAAAATGGAAAAAAATAAATAAATAAAAATAAAAGTACACATGTAGGTACGTCGGCCTACGTATGTTGTCGGCATAGGGGTGTGCTAAGTAGAAGTGATGGTGAGATGACGTGAGATGACGCGAAATGCCAAATGGTTCGGCTTCCTGTGCACAAAAAACACCCAATGGCAAAGTTATGTCTGTTTTGGCTCTTGGCCATCAATGTAAGATTAGGAATATTAGTATTATAATATTAGTATAAGGAATAAATTATGTCGAATAAACATATGCATATAGTTTTTCAGTGTATTATTGTGTGTTAGTAACTGGGAGTGCAGACAGAAAAAGTGGAAGTGTTTGTGGAACTAGAAAGAGGTGCTGAAGATCCTTATGTAACTTGGACAATGGGGAAAAAAAAAAAAAAAAACACATGGGAGATTTTATTAATATTTATTCAGTATCGACAGCTTTACAAAAGGTGTAGTTTTAAGCGAGTTATTCTCTGACAAAACTGCTCCAACACACGCAAGACTCTTAAAATTGACTGCTGCTCTCCGGAAAAAGATCATATTTTTAATGTAGAGTATTTATATTGCTGTCAAATCAAGGGCGTAGGTTTGCATGGGGACGGTAGGGACATAACACTACCAACTTTTCAGGTTGCTCAAATTGTCCCCACCAACTTTTAAGGTAACCTTATTTACATTATATAATGACAATTATATTGGTAATTTAGACTGTCTACCCATATGTTGTAAGGATATAATTTATTAAGTGAATTATTTTCATTATGTTCAGACTTACATTTACCCCTTTTCACTGCTGAGTGTGCCAGTCCACCCCCCCCCCCCCCACACACACACACACACACACTCCCAGCCCCATGCCACCTCCTCCACCCTCTTCGAAGAAGAGGGATATTAGAATTTTTTTTTTCCTGACCAGTTGCAGCCATTGTATTTAATGTAAAAAGACGTCAATGTTGTGGAGGTGGGGAACACACCGCTAATTTTGCTAGTGAAATTCCGACCTGTATCAGTGTTAGCATAACATTAAACTGTGAATTTGCTAACCTGCAAAACTTGAGTAGGAAGCTGCTGAGAAAGAAGTGTTGTCCTGTATGTATTTTCTACTGTTAACGTTAATTAAACTGTAAGAAATCTAGTGAACCGAGGTTTCTCCCCAGTTTTCATTTTTATTTTATTTATGTGGTTTTAAAGCAGCCCAAAGGAGATTTCATTTTTATGTGGTTTTAAAGCAGCCCAAAGGAGATTTCATTTTTTTGTTGAGTTTGGCTGTGCTTGTGGAAAAAAGCAGTAGTGTCATACATGAAGGAAGGCTGAATTTTTATTTATTTTTGTTTATCCCTGACTAAGAGGTTTTTTGTGTGATTTCTAATGTATATTTTTTATATATTATATACTGTATATGTTGTATTAATTTGTCAACAATGTTGAGTGGTGTTAAGACAAATGTTTATGTTTTGCATTCCTGGATAGTTAAGAGATTGTTAACAAGTTTGTATTTATTGTGTATTTTAATATAATTTGAGTTATATTTAAATATTGAAATATACATTTGATAATTAAATCCAGACATGTATTCTGGAAGTGTTTCTTTAGTAGTTTTTGAAAACAAAGCTTTGAATGGAAAAGTGTATCCCCTGAACAAATACATTTGAAAATTATTATAAGTCAATACAGATACTGTATATTTTGCATTGATTATTTAGCCTATCAATTAATTAGGTTTATATTAGTGAGAAATGTAGCCCTGATCCCCATTCACCCGATCTGTTTGGTCTTATTAATGTCCCGCCCCCAGCAAAAAGTGTACATGCAGGTTATGCTGTTATATCGTCCCTACCAATTATGAGACCAAACCTACGCCCTTGTGTCAAATAGTGCACCAGTCACCAAATAATTTCTTAAATCAGTCACATGCTGCTACGAGACTTCGAAAATCATAATATCCAGCCCCTCCCTTCAAGCCTCAATGCGCACTCCGTGGAAAAGTTCCAGTTCCATTTCTCGACACAAGCTTCGAAGCCTCAGTAGTGTCGGCACAACACTACACACTGTATACTATACAGTGGGGCTGCACTATTTTGACTAAATAAATAAATAAGGATTATTTTTGATAGTTATTGAGGTTAGCTGGAATTCTGAATGAAGTAACTTTTACATCATTCTTGCATAAATTATGTTGACAAACATGAGAATGTGATAGCCAATTTGACATGTAAAACATTGAAGCTCTACACAACTGATGCTTCAAATCCTCACAGACGCTCAGGTGGATTATAGGGATGTACTTTTATTACAGTTTACTAGTGTCCACAAGAGCAAGAACAACAAAAAACCAGAGTAGTGACTTGACAGACCATCAGTCTGAAAAAAAAATTGTAAATGTAATACAGTATTATTAAAATACTTTTTAAACCAAAAAGTGATTGTCAGTCAAGGAAAACACTTCCGTACATTTTCACCACACTGATATTGCAACAACATGTAGATAGAAAATGATAAATATTGTGAAGTATTGTTGTAAAACTCAAAATATGTGCACCGTGGAACGACGCATATCAGGTTTGTGGTAAGTGATATAACACTGTGATCTGCTTGTGTATGTCTTAAGCCAAGTGCATGCAATGTTGGTTGCATTTGTCTTGTATTGAATGGGGTATGAAGAAATCAGTAGTATGGGAACCTCCTGGATCTTTCATAGCCATACTAGCTCCTACCAAGGCAGGAAAGCTCCTGTTTCTCATCAGCTTGTGGAGCATGCAAATATTGCATGGAAGCAAAACCATTTCCCAAAGGAGCCCTTATTTATGGAAACAATTCGCGAACACTGGACATTGCGCGGGAGTTCAGCCAGGTGCATCAACATCACTCAGTGTGCAGCACCTGTAACATAGGATGCCCCTCTCACAGTCCTATATTAAAAAAACTGAAAATATTTTGCGGCCTAAAACTAGGTGCTTGGTAATACCATCGCTCTGCTCATCCCATCTTTAGTGTACTTATCTTGTACAGAGTTGCAGGAAGATGGAGTGTATTCCAGATGACCAGAAGACCTTCACAATCCAAATCCTCAAAAATGCATGTTAGATTACTTGAAGAATAAACACTTTCAACTGTGTCGATGTGAGTGAATTTTTGATTGTTTAGTGAGTGTGTGACTGCCTTTCTGCCACAGTCAACTCGTATAAACCTCAGCTCATGGATAAAATGATTAATATTACTGTACGTTCAGGAAGAAAGGTCAGGGGTTATCCAAAAGTACAATGAAGGAGTAGGGTGACAGGCGAGTTTCCCTTAAATTATATGGAAAAGTTAAAATAATGTTGTGAACAATGTGGTTAGTTTGAGTTAAAAGGAAGTCAAACATATGTCATTCAAAAGGTTTCAGGATTTTAGCTGAGAAACAAGCAAGCTAAGTGAAAAGAGAAACTAAGTATATTAAAAACTAATTCAAATTTACTGAATCAACAGGCTTTACAGACAAAACAATTCAGTTTACAACACATCTGAGACAATTGGGGTCAAATCTTATTTAAGGTGGAAATTATTTTTGGAGCGGTACTGTATGAAGTCAGGCGGATTTTATTGTTTCATTTCTGGACTTCAGTCCCACCTTTTGGAATGTTTAGACTGACTTTTGTGGTAACAATTTCCTCTCAGCAAGAACAAACAAATACATTAAATGAATAAAGGGGGCATAGAAGAAGGGGACTGCTGAGTTTATTTTTGGGGCTTATAAATAAAACAATTTTTCTCATCAGGCTTCCGGATGAATTGGAGCTGATTCCAGGTAACTTTGGCGAGAGGAGCACCCCCAGGATAGGTTACTATTCATGTTTCGTACATTTAGATAATAATTCTCACCTACTGACAGTTTAGATGTTCAGTTAACCAATCACGCCTGCTATTATTTGTTCTCAACTTAAGATAATGATGCTAATAAATATAAAGTTAAGGCTTTCCACTGTTTTCCGTACACCCAGTGCTCTGATGCTTACATTTTTGTGTGTTAATGCCCTTGGATGTGCAGTACACATTTTCTCATTTTAGAGGTAGGGCATGTGTTTCTCAAATTGAAGAACTGCTACCATGTTTCCTTTCAAATGTCTTCCTTAACCTTCACCTTAGGTCACCCAGGCGGTCCATGTGTACTGACTTATTCCATTTAGCTCGTTGCGCAATTAAATAGCTTGCATAAGGTCACTGCAACTATTATTATTGTCAGCATGGGCAGGGTGTGACTGGCATTGTTAACACCTTCTAATTATGTGGGTCTGTTTCATCATGGCAAAATGTGGTCCTTATAACACCTATTGTAAGAGAACTAACACTCAGGCTGTTTGCTATTTGCCAAGTGCTTCTTTACTCACCGAAGTAAGGATTGGAAATGGGTTAATTGGACAGTGTTTAAACTTCCTCTGACACATCCATTGAAGCCAAATCGCTCAAGTAGGTCAGAATCAGGTTGGAACAGGACTTGTAGTGGATTTGGATTTCAGTTTGTAAGCAAAGCAAAGCAACTTATAATGTGCCTTTCACAGACAGATGTCACAAACAACAAGGATGTCTTATCCTGCATTAAGCAAAAAACCTTGATGAATGGCCATTTAGACAATGTAACTCATTGGATCAGAGAAATGAGAGGATTATTTTGTTGGAAAAGCTGCTTTGTCTTTTGTAATTTTTCAAAATAGAGACATAACTGGGGCATCCAAATGTGAATAAAGGACTTCAGGCTTGCTCTTATTAATGTTTGTAGCACTCAGATGAACTTGCGCAAGAGGTAGGGTACAATAGCAAGGACCACATACTGTATGTAGGCAGATAACCATTCATACAGGACAATGTGGAGCCTGCAACGAATCTAACATGCATGTTTTCTGGAATGTTAGAGGAAGTCAGAGTTCCTGCACACAGAGATGGGGGAACATACAAATTCTACGAAGCGAGGGAGGAGCTGAAATTTATATCTCCAACCTATGAACTATGAGATAGATGTCCTATTAGATCATAGTGCCACCAGAGGTGTGAAATGTGCCGAAAGAAGACGTCCAGATGATAAACAGTTATAAGAGATATAAAATGTACGTCAATGCTTCTGTCAGTACCTAGGACAACATAGAAAGGTTTTGCCCTGACTTTACACTACTAGAATTACTGAAGACAAATAACTAAAAATACATCAAGTCCCTGCTCTTGTTTCTCTTTATCTAGTGTCAGCGGAGAGAATCCATTCTCCCTTTGTTTTTAAAAGAAAAAGGCTCCCACTACAGACGTCTTTTAAAACTTTACTTACTGTATATGATCACAAGAAGAACATTAATCACGCACGGAGTACAACAATGCTCTGATGTGGCAGAGCTCAGATGATTGTTATCATACCGAAAGGCTGGGTTAACTGGTAAAAATAATGGTCATATGATTATAAGAAAAACACCCCATATCATGAAGCGGAGCTGGGCAGCCATGAGGCAGCACTTCACCAATTAAATGTTACATTGTATCTTTGCCTGCCCTCCCTCGCTTTAGGATGTAGACAGCTGTGCTCTGACTTATGAATTTTAGATAAGACTTGTACAATAATAAAGCTTAAGCTATATATATATGTATCAACATTTGAGTTATGTTGGGAAGCAATTACTTGACATCCAGCAATTTCCATCTTGAGGTCATGGGAAACAATGAGCCCCAATGTACAGGTATGCTATTTATTGTATGTCTAGCCTACTCTAATTTTGTTTTGGTCTTAGGCTATTGCAGACAAAACTGTTAAGATGTTTGAATTTGAATCAAGGTACCAAACCCCCCTTTTTTTTCTTCCCCCAAATCTCGCGATTCTGGATTTCTCTGCTTTGAATTTGATCCAGAACATCAAGTGAGTAGTTGTCTAGAACATTACTTTAAAGGCTACTACATTTTGATTCTCTAGATGTGATGTCACAGCTGTGAGTGGTTGCGTTTACAGAACGCGTGGAATTCAGTTCAATTCAAATCAATTCCTTTATTGTCATTGCAAGCCAAGCAAACAACGAAATTAGAAAGCTACTCTGTGGGACTATAAAACACAAGACAATAAAATAACACTGGAGAACCCACGGGGTCAAATTTCGCCCCTATAAATTCTGCTACTCAAATAACAAAGATTTTTTTTTTTTTTTTTTTACAAATTTTAACTTCTCAAGTCCAGAGTGCCACTTCTGACCCCTTCATGGGGCCATCTAGTGGATGAATATTGCACTTACATGAGCCAGAGTGGTGGTGACAAGATGGCTGGCAACATGCTGTTTTGTTGAGCTGGAAATCAATCCAAACAAAACCATCATCTCAGCAAACCATCAGATGGTAAAATTGTTTTTTTTTTTGTTAATCTATTTCATATCATGTTGCAGAATGCCTAGGAGTATGTTTTATATATATATTTTGATAAATTAGCAACTCTCAGCTAGTCCAAAAAACAATGGGTCAAAAATGACACTTCGGGTGTATGGGGTAAAAAATGTCAGCCACATTGGTTCTGGTGACTTTGTCACAGAGAATGATGACAGTCTTGTATTTGGCTAAAGACTTGAAATTAGTTCATTTGTGTAATATATTTTACTAAGTTAAAAGGTACAGGGACTGATAAATACCTATATCTTTTTAGGGAGTATGGCCAGTTGCTCTTTAGGACAGGGAAGGCAACAGAGAAAGTACACTGTAAGACAAGTATTGGAACAACTTGAAGCTGATGATAGTGACTTTGGTGCAGAATCGGACAGCGATAGTGATTCTGATGAATCATTTCAACCGCATGAAAGTGAGGGTGGTGAATCTTCTGCCCAAGACAGTGACTCGCCCAATGACTCGTCCAGTGATGAAGATCTGCAAATTACAGAGACTGCAAGCCCACAGTTAGACCCTAATTGTGCCACAAAAACTTACAGGTGGCGAAAGAAAGTCTTTGAGTTACCTCCATCCATCCATCCATTATCTTCCGCTTGTTCCGGGGTCGGGTCGCGGGGGCAGCAGCTTTAACAGGGAAGCCCAGACTTCCCTCTCCCCAGCCACTTCAACCAGCTCCTCCGGCGGGATCCCAAGGCGTTCCCAGGCCAGCCGAGAGACATAGTCTCTCCAGCGTGTCCTGGGTCGTCCCCGGGGCCTCCCGCCGGTGGGACATGCCCGGAACACCTCTCCAGGGAGGCGTCCGGGAGGCATCCGAACCAGATGCCCGAGCCACCTCAGCTGGCTCCTCTCTACGCGGAGGAGTAGCGGCTCGACGCCGAGTCCCTCCCGGATGACCGAGCTTCTCACCCTATCTCTAAGGGAGAGCCCGGACACCCTGCGGAGGAAACTCATTTCGGCCGCTTGTATCCGGGATCTTGTTCTTTCGGTCACGACCCAAAGCTCGTGACCATAGGTGAGGGCAGGAACGTAGATCGACTGGTAAATCGAGAGCTTTGCCTTTCGGCTCAGCTCCTTCTTCACCACTACGGACCGGTGCAGCGTCCGCATTACTGCAGACGCCGCACCGATTCGCCTGTCGATCTCCCGCTCCCTCTTACCGTCACTCGTGAACAAGACCCCAAGATACTTGAACTCCTCCACTTGGGGCAGGATCTCATCCCCGACCCGGAGAGGGCACTCCACCCTTTTCCGACTGAGGACCATGGTCTCGGATTTGGAGGTGCTGATCTTCATCCCAACCGCTTCACACTCAGCTGCGAACCGCTCCAGTGAGAGTTGGAGGTCACGGCTTGATGAAGCCAACAGCACTAAATCATCTGCAAAAAGCAGAGATTCAATGCTGAGGTCACCAAACCGGACCCCCTCAACGCTTCGGCTGCGCCTAGAAATTCTGTCCATAAAAGTTATGAACAAAATCGGTGACAAAGGGCAGCCTTGGCGGAGTCCAACCCTCACTGGGAACGAATTCGACTTACTGCCGGCAATGCGGACCAGACTCTGACACCAGTCGTACAGGGACCGAACAGCCCTTACCAAGGGGCTCGGTACCCCGTACTCCCGGAGCACCCTCCACAGGATTCCCCTAGGCACACGGTCGAACGCCTTCTCCAAATCCACAAAACACATGTAGACTGGTTGGGCGAACTCCCATGCACCCTCGAGGACCCTGCTGAGGGTGTAGAGCTGGTCCACTGTTCCACGGCCGGGACGAAAACCACACTGCTCCTCCTGAATCCGAGATTCGACTTCCCGACGGACCCTCCTCTCCAGCACCCCTGAATAGACTTTACCGGGGAGGCTGAGGAGTGTGATTCCTCTGTAATTGGAACACACCCTCCGGTCCCCCTTTTTAAAAAGGGGGACCACCACCCCGGTCTGCCAATCCAGAGGCACTGTCCCCGATGTCCACGCGATGTTGTAGAGGCGTGTCAGCCATGACAGCCCTACAACATCCAGAGCCTTTAGGAACTCCGGGCGGATCTCATCCACCCCCGGGGCCTTGCCACCGAGGAGCTTACCAACCGCCTCAGTGACTTCAACCCCAGAGATCGAAGAGCCCACCTCAGAGTCCCCAGACTCTGCTTCCTCAAAGGAAGGCGTGTCGGTGGAATTGAGGAGGGCTTCGAAGTATTCTCTCCACCGACTCACGACGTCCCGAGTCGAGGTCAGCAGTACACCATCTTCACTATACACAGTGTTAATAGTGCACTGCTTTCCTCTCCTCAGACGCCGGATGGTGGACCAGAATTTCCTCGAAGCCATCCGGAAGTCGTTTTCCATGGCCTCACCGAACTCCTCCCATGTCCGAGTTTTTGCCTCGGCGACTGCCGAGGCCGCAGTCCGCTTGGCCAGCCGGTACCTGTCAGCTGCCTCCGGAGTCCCACAGGCCAAAAAGGCCCGATAGGCCTCCTTCTTCAGCTTGACGGCATCCCTTACCGCTGGTGTCCACCAGCGGGTTCGGGGATTGCCGCCACGACAGGCACCAACCACCTTACGGCCACAGCTCTGATCGGCCGCCTCAACAATGGAGGTGCGGAACATGGCCCACTCGGACTCAATGTCCCCCACCTCCCCCGGGACAAGGGAGAAGTTCTGCCGGAGGTGGGTGTTGAAACTCTTTCTGACAGGGGATTCTGCCAGACGTTCCCAGCAGACCCTCACAATACGTTTGGGCCTGCCAGGTCTGGCCAGCATCTTCCCCCGCCATCGGAGCCAACACACCACCAGGTGGTGATCGGTTGACAGCTCCGCCCCTCTCTTCACCCGAGTGTCCAAAACATGCGGCCGCAAGTCCGATGACACGATTACGAAGTCGATCATCGAACTGCGGCCTAGGGTGTCCTGGTGCCAAGTGCACATATGGACACCCCTATGTTTGAACATGGTGTTCGTTATAGACAAACCGTGACGAGCACAGAAGTCCAATAACAGAACACCACTCGGGTTCTGATCGGGGGGGCCGTTCCTCCCAATCACGCCCCTCCAGGTCTCACTGTCATTGCCCACGTGAGCGTTGAAGTCCCCCAGTAGAACGAGGGAGTCCCCAGAGGGGGTGCTCTCTAGCACACCCTCCAAGGACTCCAAAAAGGGTGGGTATTCTGAACTGCTGTTCGGTGCATAAGCACAAACAACAGTTAGAACCCGTCCCCCCACCCGAAGGCGGAGGGAGGCTACCCTCTCGTCTACCGGGGTAAACCCCAACGTACAGGCGCCAAGTTACCTGACGCGAGTTTTCAAGGACAACAAGTTGAATCATACCAGGATGCCACAACAGACACACTGCTGGTTTACTTTCGCCGCTTTGTTTCCCTTGATATGTTGGAAAATGTTGTAGAACATACCAATCAGCACAGTGTTCAAAAACACGGGAAATGTGTAAACACTTCAGTAAAGGAGATAGAACAAGTTCTTGGAATGTACCTCAGGATGGGATTAGTTCAGATGTCTGGAGTACGTCAGTACTGGGAAAGTGAAGTCCGTTATGGGCCTGTGGCAGACATAATGAGTCGCAACCGATTCAACCAGCTACTCTCTGTCATCCACTTTGTAGACAATGAAATGGCCAACGAAGAAGTAAAACTGGATCGACTTTGGAAACTGAGATCGTTTTTGGATTCTTTTCGGAGACAATGTCTGACAATTGCTCCTCGACAAAAACAATCCATTGATGAGATGATGGTGCCGTACAAAGGTAAATTTGGTGGCATAAGGCAATATATCAAAGGAAAGCCACATCCCTGGGGATTCAAAGTGTGGGCACGCTGTTGTGTCACTGGCCTCCTGCACGACTTTGACATATATCAAGGAAAAGGCGGTGGCAATGGACAAAAAGGGCCAAAAAAGAGTCAGCTGGGAGTTGGTGGAGACATTGTAGTGAAGTTATGCGAATCGCTCGCAGAGAAAGTAAATTTCCTGATTTTTGCTGACAATTTCTTCACTTCCATGCCCCTTATTGAGAAATTATTAGCAAAGGGAATCTACTACACAGGAACTGTGAGGAAAAACCGTATGTCCAAGTGCAACCTGATACCTGACAAAGACCTGTCCAAGAAAGGCCGTGGCTCCTACGATTATCAACTGGAGTCCAACACCAACACAGTTTGTTTGAAATGGCAAGACACGAAAGCAGTCAGTTTGATGTCAACATATGCTGGACCAGAACCTTTGAGAAAAGCTAGGCGCTGGGACAAGTCCAAAAAAGAGTACACCTACATAGATCAACCGAACATCATCAAAGAGTACAACGCTTCCATGGGAGGTGTTGACATGCTGGATGCGCATCTTGCACGCTGTAAATTTCCCATCAGGACCCGTCGCTGGTATATGATAATTTTCTGGCACTTCATGTCTGTTGCGGTGATCAATGCATGGCTCCTTTACCAGCGTGATTGTGAGGCACAGGGAATCACTGGATCTAAAGTTCTCAAGCTTCGCAAGTTTCAGGGTTTGGTTGCTCAAGGTTTGGTTGAAGTTGGAACAGCAAGAAAGCGGGGTAGGCCATCAACTCCTAGCTCCTCCTCCCCCTCATCCCCGCCACCACCAAGATTTGTTCGAGTTTATCAGAGTGCAGATGTCCGTTTTGACCAAATTGGCCATTGGCCTGTCAAGGAGGAAAATCGCCGTCGTTGTGCTGTGTGCAATGACCTCAAAACTGAAATGCACTGTGAAAAATGTGCAGTACCTCTCTGCATTAACAAAAAAAGAAATTGTTTCAAAGACTATCACAATGTCTAGTGTGAGTTCTGACAGATTTTTGGATAAGAAAGACCAATGGTGTTTTTTTTTATTTCCAGCAGTGATTTTGTCCATGTGTTCTTGTTTCCATTGGCCAAACCGTGTTTGTACATTCAAAATCCAGTTCTAAAATGCAACAAATAAAACAAAAAGGTTATATTGTTCAATGTAGCTGTGTAATTGATTGATTATTTTCTTAAATTCTAAATAGTTTACTGACAGTTTTTGGTATTCTGATTTTTTCGAAATGATACCCCTAAGTCCCAAAGGGTTAAATTTCGCCCTAATCCTAAATTAGGGAATAAAGGGTTAAAATTGAAAAAACATATATTTTGGTGTTCAGTGAACTTATAGCAGTCATTTAATGTATAATTCATAATTTTCCAAATAAGAAAAGGGTCCTTGGGTTCTCCAGGGTTAAACATACTACTAAATAAAAGACAAAGAATAAATTATTGTGCAAAAGTCGCTACATAGCAGCATCATGAACAATTAGTGCTGTTCAGTGTTGAGAACGCGGATGGCCCTGGGAAAAAAACTGAGTCTAGTTGTACGTGATCTCATCGCCCTGTATCTCCTGCCAGAGGGCAACAGTTCAAACAGGTGATGACCAGGATGGGAAGAGTCTCTAATAATGTTCTTAGCTCTTTTGAGGTGTTGCGCAGCAGCAATGTCCTTCATTCATTCATTCAAAATATGGGGTTTCTATGTGCTTGGGAAATACTGTTTGGAACAAACAAGAAAAAGCCCACATTGATAAAAAAGAAAGACAGGTGTTGAAGTAGAAACTTACAAAATGACATCATTTAATGTTGGTATCCATTTGTCAATTTATTTGGTTGCATCATTGCCTTGTTTAAGTCATTCAGGGAGTGCATGCTTGGTGTGTGAAATTCACCTGTCGTGATAAACTAATTTTTAGTAGGACTTGTGATATCTTAGCCAGTTATGTTCTATTGTTAAGTGGTAGGCTCTTTCATCAAATGTCATTTTCCCTGTTTCTGAGGAGCCTTCCTAAAGTTTTTTTTGTTTTGTTTTTGTTAAATCATCCCGTCATTTTATTCATTTCATTCAGTTTAGTAGGCACAAGCTGAAGTGACTGATTTTAAAAGTAAAACTTCATCCCAGTATTACAGTATCCCTCTCTGCTAACACATGCATACTGTAACTAGATTGCCTGCTGTATTTAGATTTGTGAATGGGTGAGTTTCACATCCTTCCATCTTCAGCCACAGGAATGTGATGATTCACACCATATTTTTTGTTATTGACCTCATGGCCAACTGTAACTTTTTGTTGCCTATGCTTAGGAGAAGATACAGTAAAATGTCACATTGTGATGAGTTGAGCAAGCTGGGGCTGAGAGCCATGGAATCGCAAGAGTACCAAAATTTCAAAATAAAAGAATAAATAAATGAGTATAGAGAGAAATAAGTTTGCATATGCGCAACTAATGCCCTCTGCCCCTGACATTTTTCTTTTAAAATGCAGTTTTTTTTCAACTGTCCTTTTTTTAATTAAAGAGATACTAAAATACAACACATAGCATACAAACTGTAGATAGTACAGTATTTTGTGATGTCTACCAAACCATGGTATTTCAAAAGGTGACTTTGCGAACCATGAATATTTAGGGTGTTCACGTGACATGTTGAGGAGTATTAATGTCCTTGTGTGTTGTGCCACTAAACCAATGTGTTGTCCTTGCAGTGACGGAGTTTCACGATTATCTCTATCACCTGTCAGTTTATCAGTGTTGCATTTGACCATGAGATACATAACAGGTCATTTGTTAAAGCTAAAGAACTTCCCACAATATCTGAAATGAAAAAACACTCACCAGATTTACTGCTGTCTACCCTGATAGTGTATGTGGTATTAAGGTCACTAACAATTCTTTGACCCCAGGCAACATGGTTATAATTTCTTTTTCCTGTTCATGCAGAAATCATGATAATCTAAAGGCATGATCAGAAATTAACACCTAGCTGTCCACCATAGTGACCACTCTCCCTAAAAGAGTGTATGTATGTACTGTATGTATTTTTTCTGAATATGAAAATGAATATGAATATGAATATGAAAATGAACAATCATAATTATTGATCTAACAGTTGACGCAGATACAGTATGTGTACTACTTTTGGTATTCACTTGAAGGATTTGTTAGTAAGTTCAGTCATGGGTGGAGAAACTATGCTTGGAAGGCAGTAAATTGGTTACATACAATAAGCAACGGAATCGCATTACATATATGAAACATGTCAGCCGTGTGTATGCAAATATTTTTAGGATACAATGACAGCACAAATTGGCAAGCACAAAACATGCGAATGGTACGGGATATACATACAGGTACCGTACTTTTTGGACTATAGGCGACTACTTTTGACACTAAGGCTAGGTTCTGACCGCAGGTCTATATGCAAAAATCCAATTTTTTCGTGCTTTTCCGACTTGAGTGAGGCATCAACTTGATGGTCTGAACTGGCAGAAGTGGACCATATCAAATCCGATCCAGGTCATTTCATATGTGGTTAAAATCCGATCTGGGCTACATTTTTCCAGAATGTGGCTGCGGTCCGAGCTGTCAAGTCTCCCAAATCGGAATTCATTCAGCAATTACATCAGCAAAGACTGAGAGAGGCAGGCGGCTACGGCAGAAATGGAGCTGTGCATTAGCATTAGCTCCTAGCTCGAATTCGGTTTTAAGGCATTAGGCGGGCTTGAGCACAGTCATGGAAAAAAATGAAAAAAGGATAAGCCTGAGAATGCTCGGTTTTCTTTCTGTGTGCCAAATCAGCAATATTTCAATATTGCTTACATGGCTGAAGGTCGGGGCAAACTGAATGTATGTGTGTACATCATGGACGCACAGTGCGTGCATGCATTCTATAAATCCATACAAATTTTGAAAATAAGACAGGGATTACATATGTTACTTGAGTCCTATTTTTGAAAATCAAAATATGATCACCCTAGAATGACATAGAGCCAGAATGTGTAGTGATTTGTTTTGATGCTTCTGCGTATGCGGGTCAGTTTGCTCAGCGCTTCTCAGACTGCGAATTATAGCAGGCTCAATGGACAAACGCCGTCTGAACGAGCACACCCCAAAAACAGATATGACAAAAAAATTCGGAATTGTGCATTTAGACCTAGCCTAGCCTAGCCTGGCCTAAATGACATCTGTCATAAGTGTTCATTAATGCTCATGACAGTGTCATGTCATAATTATGACAGTCTTATGACGTCACTTTCAAATAAAGCGTTACCTGCTGATATCTTTTGGTGGAAATATCCCTAATACAGTCAGGACAGCTGCGGCTTGTAGTCTGGTGCAGCTTATCTAAGAACAAACGCCGTTTTCGTGTCAAATTTGGTGGTTGGCGGTTTTATAGTCAGGTGCGCCTTAAGGTCTGAAAATTACGGTATGTGACCGAATGTAGTACAAGGGTAAAATACATGTATGTTAGGTTCATAGAGGACCTATTTTATGTATGCTCACAAATAGACAGATGCCTACTCCAGGCTTTTATGAGGCCTCCCGTCACATGACACTTACAGGATAGATGTTATGTAATTATGGATAGATGTGTCCTATTCAAAAACCTTTTGCGCCAAACAATCAAGCATGCCTGCCCTTTATTGCCAATGCCAAACATGGCAAGAGTTAAAAGAATCACCAATTAATGACTGCGTGGTATTCTTCCTCTTTTTGTCCAATCTTTCAAAATCTTTTAGAAATGAAAACAAACGCTGTTCCCTTTAGTCATTCTTTAATGGTCCAGTTGTTTTGATGACGTAAATTAAAAGATGTTCTGTTTTTAGAAAAGAATGGAATTTTTATTGTCATTTTATTGTAACATGCACAACCAAATTGAAGTACCATAACATCCTACTGCTTTTCTAAACTCTCTTGATTAGTTGAAGTAGACAGATTTCATTTTTTCAATATAGAGCGAAATAATCGAATGTTTATTGACACAACACTACACAATTGTGAAACACACTCAAACATCTGGATTTCCCTTTTATTAGCCTCACACAGTTATAAATAAAGACCAATATACTCCCACCCTAGAATTTTTTGCCGGAACTCCCCGACGTGAAGGTCAACACGGAGCCAGAAATTTTATTTATTTATTTATTTATTTTGTGTGTGTGTGTTGGGGGGGGGGGACAAACCTCCTAAAACTACTGAAATGCAAAGAAAACTGTTTTGGCAGTTACTTCTATGGGGTGAAAGTGGTTGGAATTTCTTGCCGGAACTTAATTATATTATATATTATTATATTATTTACTTAATTATTTATTTATTCATTTATTTGGGGGGGGGGGGGGGGGGTCAAAACTACTGAAATGCAAAGAAAACTGTTTTGGCAGTTACTTCTATAACAGATACAAAAACTGATTTTCTTTCAAAATTGTATTGTTTCAATGATTTGCAAAATAAAAGTTAACAAAAACAGCAATAACCCCAATCTTCATCCCCTAATTTTTATTTTCCCTCATTTCCTCACATGCTGAATGCTAAATCTCAATTTTAATTACTTAAGAACATAGGATGTATATTAAAATTGAAGTTAACATAAACATTTACTTTTTTTGTAATAAGATATAACATACATTCAGAAGAATAAGTACAAATGATAATACTGCATGATACAAATATTATGCAGAGTGAAATGGAATATATTTTGAAGATCAAGCAAACATTTAGACTTTTTTAAATCATAAGGAAATGAATACGTAACCTAACATAAATGAACAAATATAAGTCCAAAGTGCACATTGACAGCTAAGATGTTCTGAACCTCCCCATCAGAGCAAATAAAACTAAATATGATCAATAAACCTCCTCAACTCTTTCGTTGCTCTAAAAGATTTGATCCATTTTATGTTGCTGATAACTGCAGCAGCTGGGGAAACGTCCATGCCGTCCGAGGAATAAAATAAATAATAAATAGTGGTGGAAACAGATTACGCTACACAAGCACTTTATTATGCTTGTTGTTAACACTTGTGTATGTAAATCTGATGTTGGTAGATTGTTTTCTTCTTGGAGATGAAATGCTTGTGTGGCAGCTTAGCATTTTTTTTTTGGTTTGTTTGTTTTTTTACATAGCGTTTTGACAGTTGTCGTCATATTTTCGGAATCAAAGCACCGTGTACCGGAACAGCATTCCGGCCTTGAATCTCATACCGGAACTGCGTTCTGGCCCTGAATTTTATACCGGAACTGCGTTCCTGACCGCTCTGGCCCACTTTCACCCCTGGGTGGTACTGTAAAATTATTTTTTTCATCTCATTGTTCTGGTTGCAACACTCCTGTAGCATCTGTCATGATGGAAGGAGTATAAAAAAGTATGTTGAAGATGTGGTATATCTGTACAGTATGTGGTAATGTTCTGACCGTTTTGTGGCATGGCTGTCATATATGTGGTGCAGTGGTGTGAAGGCAATTTCACAGACAGTGTTGGGAAAGTCAATTTTCTACACAAACTAGCTCAAAGCTCAAGTCACAAATAAAATGGACTAGTCCATAACTGACAATACCAAAAAACACCTTGAAAAAGGACATTCCGGGCATTTTCACTATTAATTGTCTTGAAAACTCGGTCTACAAACACATTGATCAGGATAGATATATCAGTTTGTGAAATGGCAATCGAAACCAAACTGATTGAAACGCAAAACAACAATCAACATTGTTGTATTTTAGGTATGCCGTATTGTGTAACAAATGATTTTCATTCAAATTTCTCGAATGTTTCTGTAATAAAATGGTCAGAAACGTCATTGTCTTGCTTTGGATAAAATAAGTATCTCTAATACTGTTAAATGTTTACATTATTATGTTGGTCAGATGCCACTATATCAAATTGAAATCGCATTGTGGCAGACTATAACATAGACAAATAAATCCTTATAATTATCGGATTGTCATGAATTTGATTTACACCTCTATTGCAAACCCGTTAGGGTTACCGGGAATTTAGAATATACTAGTATCTCATCTGGCCTTTTGGGCAGGAGGTGAGCAGATTTTAGGCACAGGATATATTGTCCAGTCATGTTGGGAATCCGAGACATATTGTTTTAACTGAACAAACACTGCCCTCCTCTGACGACTTTTGAAATGACACGATGCATACAGACAGCCTTTCTCGCCGTTTAAAACGAAATCACCTTTACAGATTGATTGCACGTTATTCAATATTTTCTCTGAAAATAGGCAAATGAAAAATAACCTCAAATTAATTGATTTACAATAACTCAATATCAAAAGCCAGTCTGTTACATCTTAAATTGATTATAAAAACTTTTGCTAAATTTAGTTTGTCTCTATGTTGATAATTTATAAACCTATCTACTTGCCATTTTACATTTGCCCAAAGAGGGGGCACACATTATAGTCACCGCATTATCTACTGCCATACCGACAGCAGAAGTCTTTGCTAGTTACCTTCTCTCTCAGTTAGTAACCCTCTCTCTCAGAAGTCTTTCCTATTTAACTAAATTTCTGCTTCATTCTTTCCTTCCCTCTGTCTCTGTCAATCTCTCTTCCGCTTTCTGTCTATTATAGACATTGATGTTTGAGTGAATAATATGTTTCATTTTTGTTGAACACAACTATTATGTAACCAATTATTTTTTAAATATTTTTAGACGGTTACCTTATATCTCTGACACAAATTGATCAGATTTTTTTTTACATTGTAAACAGGCCTAAGACATAGTTCAGCCTATTTTAAGGGCCCCTTTACATAATAAATTTTAACATGATACTTAGGCACACATTCTTCTTTGTATAAGAGTGGTGCTGAATGATGTCAAAATATATAACTGTGACTGCTGCTATGGAAAAAATAAAGGGGTTGTGCTGCATGCAAACCATTTGACGTGGTGCTATAAGAGGTTTAAAAATTGAATACGGCATATGAATGGCGTATGAATCCATTTGGAAGTAGAAAGATCATCTGTATTGCCAAGACAGATGTCCTGTGCTTTAAACCCATCACAATAATGAACACAAGAGGTGACTTAACTCACCTTGTATCCAGTCCAACAATGCTCAAGTAGGTCGAAATCCAGCGTAAGGCTAGTGCACCTTAAAACATGTTTTGTTTTCTCAGTGAGATAACTGTTGTTGTGATTTGGTCTAAACCAGACATGTCCAAAGTCCGGCCCGGGGGCCAAATGCGGCCCGTGGTCAAATTTCATCCGGCCCCCAGCCTCTTTCATGACATCAATAATGTCTGGCCCGCACGCAGACCTAATAAATTGCTCAGCAAGAATGCTACCAGCATATGAAGTAGCTTACATGCTAAATGCTGCTTCTCATTTACCCACTAAAAGGCAGCAGCACTCTAAACAACATTACCCCGCATGACATTTTACTCCCAATTTTCTAAAATCGCGACAACAACAACAACCAAAAAGTTGACTGCGACGGCCGACGCTTCAAGGATAGGTGGAAATTGGACTATTTCTTCACTAAAATATGCAAAAACTGTGTCTGCCGCATTTGCGAAGAGACAGTCACTGTTTTTAATGAGTTCAATGTGAGGCGTATTACCAAACAGACACGCTGACATGTACGACAAGATTACAGAGAAGATACGTAGCGAGAAATTGAAGCAACTTTAAGCTAGTTTAATTTTACAGCGAGAAGAGATGAAAGAGATCGCCACAAAGGTGAGTTGAAACAATTTGTGGAAATTATTAAGTAAAAAAATAATAAAGCAAATGTGACACACAGAATGGCTTGCTAAAATTTGCTTAAATATATTGTTCTACATAAAGGACGTCAGCCAAGGTTGGCCCCCCTCATTTTTACCACACCAAATCTGGCCCCCTTTGCAAAAAGTTTGGACACCCCTGGTCTAAACAAATAAAAGTTGATTTGATTTTATTTGACTTAGAACACATCCATAACTGAACAGTATGGACATGCAGGTGACAATGTTTTTTTTAGGTAACCTATTGTGGTTCCTCAGTTTTATTATTATTATTATTATAGTTATTCTTTGTTCCACAGCCCCTTTGAGCTCAATTTGACTCCCTTATAATGCTTCAAAATGCACCAAAATCGGCAGGCAGGTCATGACAGGTGCAATCTTTGATACCGTGTAAAGACAAATTCCAAATACACTATGTAGCGCCCCCTAGCAGTCATTCTTTGTCCAGCCGACGCTTTGAGCCCTACTTTGACCACCTCAGAAGGCTTCAGTACTCACCAATTTCAACAGCCAGGTGAACACTGGTGAAAACTTTGATAAAATGTAAAAATTTCATTTAATTTTGTTTTTCTATTTATTTATTTATTTATTTAAGGTGAAAGAGGAGGTAACAACGCAAAGGTTAAAACTTAGAACACATCAGTACTATATGAATGGGCTACCATACACCACAGGTGTCAAACCGATTCCAGAAAGGGCCGAGTGGGTGCTGGATTTTGTTCCAACTCATACAACGCAGAGAGTTTAACCAATGAACTTCCTGCCGAAACAAGCAGCACCTGACAAAGTTTAACTGATTACACATGTAAAAGATCTAATTGGTGAAAAGTTGTCCTCTTCATTGGTTGGAAAGCAAACCTGCACCCACTTGGCCCTTTCTGGAATCGGTTTGACACCTGTGCCATACACGGTGCCCAGATTGCCGTTCGTACTACACCCAGTTTTCTTTGGGCAGAGCGTGTTTGTGGGTGGGCACTGACCACCCCTGCCTCCCCTACATACTAAATGCCAAATCTCAATTTTAACAAATTAGGAACACAAGATGTATATTAAAATTGAAGTTAATGTAAATATTTACTTTTTTTTTTTTTTTTTTTTTAATAATTAACATACATACATACATACATACATTAACTAACATACATTCAGAAAAATAAGTACAAATGACTTATATTATGCAGAGTGAAATGGAATATATTTTTAAGATCGCGCAAACATTGACTTTTTTAAATCATAAGGAAATGAATAAGTAGCCTAACATAAATGAACAAATATAGGTCCAAAGTGCACATTGACAGCGAAGATGTTCTGAACCTCCCCATCAGAGCAAATGAAACTAAATATGATAAATAAGCCACCTTAACTCTTTCCTTGCTCTTGAAGCTTTGATCCATTTTCTGTTGCATTGTCCTTTTTTTTTTTTTTTTTTTTTTTTGCTGTTTTTGAACCAATCAGCGCTATCGCTGGTGATCACATGTCAGTATGTCAGCCAATTGAACGGATAAATGAGTCCAGGCATTTTGCTTTGCTGCGTGCATTCGCATATTGACGTGACTCGTCATCGTCAGACTCAGATAACTGCAACAGCTGGTGAAACCTCCATGCCATCCGTGGAATAAAATTAATAAATATTGGTGGAATTATGCTTGTTGTTAACACTTGTTTATGTAAATCTGATGTTGGTAGATTGTTTTCTCCTTGTAATGAAACATGTGTGGCAGCTTTGTTTTTTGTTTTTTACATAGCGTTTTGACATGTCCATCATATTTTCGGAATCAAAGCACCGTATACCGGAAACGCGTTCCGGCACTGAATCTTTTACCGGAACTGCTTACATGTAGTTCCCTGTATTGGTTAAGTAGTACCTCCCCCCGCAGCCCCCGCCCCTCCAATAAACAAAAAACAACCACTGTAAATTTCCTTTATATTACGGTGACAATAAAAATGCTTTTTAAATTTTTTTATTATTGTTACCATTATTGCAACATTGGCAAAGAAGTCGCCAGCTTCCTTAGGTTTTTAATAATTTATTTCAGAACATGTGCAACATGAAACGGCTACTGTCCACTGTAGCCAACGCCAACAACATAAAAAAAGGAAAATTTTCCCAATCTACCGCACCTCTTTTTCCCTCGCAGTCACATGGTGCGTTCAGGAACAACATGCAAAAGACATCTGCCAAATTTGAACCCCATTCGTTACATTATTATTATTATTATTATTATTATTATGATTTGTATTTATGATGTACTGTATTTGTTTTGCGATGTGCAATTACTATTTGTAATTGTATCAGCAGTATTTATTAAGGATTTAGCGTAGGTTTTTGGTCTGTGAAACGAATTAATCGAATTATAAATGTATTCTTATGAGAAAATTCAGCTCGACATACGACCATTCCGATTTACAAACAAGGTCCTGGAACTAATTAAATTCCTATGTAGGGGTACCACTCTAATTTTATTTTATTTGGGGTTATTTATTATTAATAATAAATGTTTCTATATTCAAATGTTTGTATATATTGTCTGCTAACATACTTTTTCTATTGATGCGGCCTTATACATTAACTCATTTATTGTGTATTTATATGTGCAAAAACCCAATTTTAGCGGTGTGAACGGGTGGGGTGGGGTCCCCTAGGATTTCTTGCTCAGAGCCCCAAGAGACCTTAACAATGCTACTGGCAGTGGCGGACTTGGCAAAACAAATCCAGGGGCCCTCTTCATGGGTCAGGGCTTAAAAAGGTGAGAAGGGTGTGGAGGAAATATGTTCCGGTACACTAGGGCTGTCCTAAACGACAAATTTTCTCCTGATTAGTCAGCCGACTAGTTTTACGATTAGTCGACTAATCTAATAATTTTCTTTTTTTTTTTTTTTTACTAATTTAGCAATGACATTTTTGTTGACGCTTATAAATTCACTAAACCATTTTGGAACACTTAAAATCTTTATTAGAGTACAAATAATCATGTAAATAACAATAATTAATCACAAATAAACAATGAGGTTAAATGCTGATAGCATTTACTAGTGCAATAGAATGGAAAGTAAACGGATTCAGAACAGTGACTTTGCCTTTCCGACATTATTCTAAACAATTCTTTAAAAAAAATTCTAGCATTATTATTATAGTATACTACTATATATAATAGTAGTATAATAATTATAATAATTATTCATTGCCAATCATATTTGTCATAAAGAGTGTCATTTGGAAGCTATTCTTAATATAGAATCTGTATTCTGTAGTATATACTCAACATATTATAATAATTCTGAAGTATGTGGGATTAACTCCAGAAATCGTTATTTATATGACGGACATGATGTGCTTTTATTTTGACATGTTCACCGGAGGTACGTTCGCTAAACCGTTAACCGAAAGCTTTACACTCCGTAAAAAAAAAACATTCTTCGTCATTGCTTGTGGTGTCACAGTAGATTTAATTTTTGAGTTAGCAAATGCTGTTAACCAGTTGTTGAGTGTTATTGTATGACTGATTGGAACTGTACTGCATTGTTTCGCCACAGGGTGTGCTGTCATGTATTTTATGCTCAGTGTGAAGAAAAAGAAGAAAGTTAACAGAGGCATTAGCGGCCTGTTCTCAACTTCTCCCTCACTGCACTTTGGCTCTCATGGACAGCACGTTCGCTCATGTGTTCGAAATAAACGATAGTCGACGTGCAAAGTAGCAAGTGAGCTGTAAAAATAGCGAGCTTAGTGGCGTAAAAAACACAGGAGGGCTAAGTGAAGCTAACGAACAGCTAAGCGGAGTTCAGCGATGCTAAACGGAGCTAAGCGAAGCTAAACGGTGCTAAATGAAGCTGAGCGACTGATACTCAGTCCGTCGCCGTGGAACAGTCCATTGTAGTGCGTGTGTGTGGGGGAGAGATAATATAATTGCAGCATTCAAATGGCTTTCTTTTTTGTTTTGTTATTTGTTTGTTTGGTATGCTGACATAATTATACATAACGAATAGTTGGGGGTGCTGCTGGCTCCGGTGGCCCAAGCTCTTGCTCGTTGGGGCAAGGGCAGCTGGTTGGGGGCTTCCTACTGGTTGGGGGCCTAGGGCGATCGCCTACTTCGCCTGAATAATAGATCCGCCTATGGCTACTGGATATGTCTGTATTCTGCTCGCTCCTGTGATAGCTCAGATAGACACCATTCAATTGATGCTGCTGATGGGGCAGACGACGTCCTCTGGTGGCAGCTCTGGAAAGAAATAAAGAGGAAGCTTGATGATAGGATTACGTTTACACTACATTTTAGGTTCTGTATTGCCCCACCTGTCCCCTTTTTAGTGATGCCATTGATAGGTAGGTTCAAGACTAAGATGACCAGATTCCAATTCAGGCCTGGAGTGGCCAATCGGGAGAATCGGGACAGTTCCCGGTGGGTTGACGTTTGGGCCGGCCGTACTATACATTTTTAACGAAGCTGTCAATTAAACTAGTTACTAACGGCATTAATGCAACCCCACTTCACGCGATAAATTGTGGCCTTTCTAGCATTCTGTAGTTTGAAATGCGATAGCCCGCCAGCACTCCCATCTCCAATGCTGACAGCTCTGCCTCTGAGAGAGTGTATCATAATATCATCCTGTTGACTTGATCCTGGTAAAACTTAATTTTGGGTTTTAATGGCCAGAGTGAGGCACGTTGAGGAAGCGTGACGAGTGTGAACCCGTGTGGTTGTTGGCGCGACCCATTATGGTTGTTTTCGAGCATGTTTGGATGAAAGTACAGCGATGAACCTACTAGGGTGTTAGCCGCCCGAGACACCCTATTCATGTAGTTGGCGTGATGTCACGATGACGTCATCTCGCATAGCAACGTGTCGCCATTTTGAGATGGGGGCACGCACAGGTAAACGTCCATAAACAAACGTTGTCTGAAATTCATATATTTCAGCTATGGTTTGCATCTTTTTTTCATAAAAACGTCTTAAACATGACTTATTATTATCACGAGTCACTGCCGACAGACGCGAGGAGGCAACACAACTTTAAAATAGCGTGTATTGGCCTGCAAATCTGCCCATACAAAGTCACAGCTGATAGCTGGATAAACAATCCAAAGGAATTGCCTGCAGTGGAGTTCGGAAACATATACAACTACCTCATAAAGGTACCCAGTAAGTTGACCTTTATCAATTACGTGAAATATGTACTGTGTGGAACTAAGAAAACTGGTAGTACATACGGAGTGATTATTTCTGCCGTAACCGGTAATTCGCCTCCAAGCGTTATTTAGCCATGAACACGTCACGGCAAAATAACCAATTCCCACCAGGCCAATAATGTACCGATTGACCGATCAGAGCAGTTCACGGCAAAAAAAAAAAAAAACGCTTTGCGAGTTGTCGGTTCCGGTAATAAAAACCACTTCCTAGTCTATTGAATCCTAGTAGCTAATTGGGGCAAAAAAAAAATCAATTAAAGTTTACTCACCAGTAATAAAATGTCGGCTGCAAACGTAAATGTGCCTGGTCCACGGAACCCTCTTCTTTTACTGTTCCTTGTTGATTGCTTTCAGCCGATTGCTTGTCCTTTTCTTCTCACGAGGAAGAATGAAGAACTTCAAATGCGGCTCCGAACTCTTCCTTGTGTTACAACACGCAACACGGCAACTTTTAGTCATTCCGACGGAAAAAAAGACCGCAAATAAGACAAAAGTTCAATGCATTTGTACTATAATGCACAAAAGAGCAACTGCTTGTGACTCCTGTTTTGCCACCATTTCAATATAGCGACACTTTGTTGTGGCTGGTGACGCCATTAATGCCCGGATGTCCGACTGCGAGAATAAGTGGCCAGAAGCACTCGGAGGCTACTGCAGGCAGGCCAGCTTCACCCTTGGGGTGAAATCCCCTGGCCGGCAAAATGTAACTTTCTCTTTTTGTAGACCAAAATGTGGCACTCTTGTCATTTATTACTGCAAAGCACAGATACAGTAGTAAACGTTGAATGAAAATATAGAATGAAAGAATTTTAATGAGAGCACCACTAAAACCTCCAGCATGGAGGCTCCAAGCACTTCGTGCTTGTGTCGTGGCCACTGGAAGCTCACTATTTTTGGACACAAAGAGGGAGGATTGGGGTGAAATCCACATTCTCAGCCAAAACCTAACTTTGGCATTTTAACCCAAAACATTGCACTCTGAGGTGGACTGATGAGCATGAACTACCCTAAAATGCACAGATGTTTGAACTGTAGAAGTGCTTTGGGAGACAGCCGTTTTGGTTAGTTCAATCCGGCCCTGGTGTTAATGACGAGTTTGTTGATAGTTTTACGTTTACTCCTCGTACTACACTCGATATTGTCGCTCCCCCCAAATTAAAGTCTGTCAAGCCGAGACGAGCCTCTCCCTGGTATAATGCTGAAACACGCTCTCTTAAACAATCGGCACGTAAATTAGAAAGACTTTGGCGCCGTTCCAAAACAGAGCACACTCTCTCTGCCTGGAAACACAGTGTAGTGACCTATAAACAGGCCTTGCGTACTACTAAAACCAGATATTACTCATCCTTAATAGATGAAAACAAAAATAATCCTAGGTTTCTGTTCAGCACTGTAGCAAGACTGACAAACAGTCACAGCTCAATAGAATCTTATGTCCCAACCACCCTTAACTGTGATGACTTCCTAAAATTTTTTAACAATAAAATCGCAACTATTAGAAATAAAATAAATGAATTACTTCCAACTATTCGGTCTGATAAAGTGCAGACAAAAAATTCAGAATCTCCTATAAACCCCTCTAAAATATTAAATAACTTTACCACTGTAGACCAAATTGATGTAATTTCAATTATAATGTCCTCCAAACCATCAACGTGCCTCCTAGACCCGATCCCAACCAAACTCTTTAAAGAGACCCTGCCTCTAACTATTGATATTATCTTAAATATAATAAATACCTCATTAGTTACTGGCCACGTACCGCAGTCCTTTAAATATGCAGTTATTAAACCGCTTTTGAAAAAACCCACTCTTGATCCTGATATTTTGGCCAATTATAGACCTATCTCTAATTTACCATTTCTCTCCAAAGTCCTTGAAAGAGTGGTAATTAAACAGCTCTGTCAGCACCTACAGGACAATAGTTTATTTGAACATTTCCAGTCTGGCTTTCGAGCTCATCATAGCACGAAACTGCATTAGTTAAAGTAACTAATGACTTGTTACTAGCCGCTGACGTTGGATTAGTCTCGATACTGGTTCTGTTGGACCTGAGTGCAGCCTTTGACACAATCGACCATAATATCTTATTGCAGAGATTAGAATGTGACATAGGCATTAGAGGAGCAGCCCTCTGCTGGCTTAAATCATATTTATCTAATAGGTACCAGTTTGTCAATGTAAACCAGCAATCATCACCGTACTCTAGGGTTAGTTATGGTGTGCCGCAAGGATCGGTCCTCCGGCCCATCGTGTTTACGCTGTATATGCTTCCTCTAGGTAATATCATCAGAAAACATAGCATTAACTTTCATTGTTACGCTGATGACACACAACTGTATTTCTCAATTAAACCTGACCAGATCAGGCAAGTGGGCAAACTCAGCACCTGCGTCCGAGATATAAATACCTGGATGAGCACTAACTATCTTCTACTTAATCCTGAAAAGACAGAAGTCCTTATAATAGGCCCAAAAAGTGTGAAAGACTATTTAACTGCCCAGATAGTCACTCTGGACAATGTAAGTGTAGCCTCCAGCACCACAGTTAAAAACCTAGGAGTTTTATTCGACCCTGACTTATCGTTTAAAGCTCACATTAAACAAACCTGCAGAATGGCCTTCTTTCACCTGCGCAACATAGCCAAAATTAGAAATATTTTATCTAAAAGCGATGCAGAAAAATTAATTCACGTGATCGTTACATCGAGATTGGATTACTGTAACTCCCTACTTGCAGCTTGTCCTAAAAGTTCCCGAAAAGGTCTTCAGCTTGTCCAAAACGCAGCAGCAAGACTTTTAACAGGAACCAATAGAAGAGAGCACATCACCCCTGTGCTCCAGGCCCTTCTCTGGCTTCCAGTCGAGTTTAGAATTAAATTTAAAATCCTCCTTCTTATATTTAAGACCATTGATGGGTTGGGGCCATCTTATTTCTCCGATGCTCTGGTTCCATACCGCCCCAACAGAACACTCCGCTCTCAGAATGCAGGTCTACTGGTAGTTCCCAGGGTTTCCAAAAGTACTGTCTGAGCTAGAGCCTTTAGCCACCAAGCCCCTGTTTTATGGAATCAGCTTCCAGCTAATATTAAAGAAGCCGAGACAGTCTGCACATTTAAGATTATATTAAAAACGTTCCAATTCAGCAAAGCTTATGGTCAGGCTATTTGAAGTTGGAGTAGACTCAAAGTTTAGTCTAAGCTGCACTAGAAGTTATAAAGCTGGGGGAAGTACATCCATTGAGTTCTATCTCCTTTTTTTCTCACTCTACCTACCACTTATCTTACTCTATTTCTATCTTCTAATGTTAATATCTAGTTGTCTAGTCTCTTCATCACTAGTCACCCGGTTTCCCCTTTCCCCCCTCCCCTCTGGGGAGGGGCTATATTTCAGCTGCAGCATGCTGACTGTCCGGACCCCAAGCTGGATGGACGTCCTCATTGCTACCCCCGTCTCATCTGGCTAGATGGACCTCTTCTTGTTCCTTTACTCCACCGCATTTTTTACGGACTGTAACTTCGCCTGCTAATTCCCATTAGCGGTCCTGGGGCTTCCTGTCTTTCCGTCCTGGGAGTGGATCTCTCGTGACTGTGGTACTCCCCAAGGTTTCTCGTTTTCTCCCGAAGACTCTGGAGTTTTTCCTTGCCGACATGGAGGGTCTAAGGATGGGGGATACCCAGGACTTGAATTTATTTATTCATCTTTGTTGCTTCGTTTGCTGTTTCTGAATGTGTATCATACTGCCTCTGCAAAGCCCTTTGAGACAACATTTTTGTGATCTAGGGCTATACAAATAGAATTGAATTGAATAGAATTGAATCCTTCTTTCAATCAACCAGTCTTTCACATTTAATTTTCTTTTTTGTAATTTTATGAATAAATTATGAATAATATGAAAACACTGATAACCAATGATATATTACATTAAAGTATATGTAATACTCCCGTAAAATTTTGAATATCAAGTAAAAGTTGTTTTATTTTGGCAATTTAACATAAAAGATTAAACCAACAAAATTGAATATGTCAGTTTGCATGTAGTGGCTCATCTCAAGCAGTTCCTCGTAACTATTCTGATGCTGAAGATTTTTCAGCTTATTATAACCACAAACTTAAAAAAAAAAAAAAAAAAAAAAAAAAAAAGGATTTGATGAGAAGCTTCAGTTTTGTATACACTAGCCACATGTGTAATTTAAAAAAATGCAAAAGGTTCCTCAGCCTTTAAAAAGCCAGTTTGATATAAAAGATAAAATTAAAGCTAGTACCCCAAAAATAAAATGGTAACTCCACACAGAAACTGTGCTTGAGCCCTTGTTCTTAGAACTGTCAGCGGACATGCAACCACTCTTCCTCTGTGCCTCCCTTTTTACAAGTTATTTGGGGAAAATTCATGTTTGATTCATCTTTACAAGTGTAAAGTAAAACTCTTTTCTTGTTTCTAATTAGGCTTAAATTTGATGAAAGGAAAGCACATAGACCAACTCCTATGCTAATAGATGTATTTAAAAATTAAAATATATAATTTATGCATTTAAAAAAATGCCGCTAATCGAAGTTTACTATTGCTTGACAGCACAATTATTTTTACAATATTTCAATACGGTACGTCATGATAAAAAGAGGGCCGGTCTGTGAAACGAAATTCCCGGGCTGAAAATGAGTCCCACCCTGTTCCAATTCACCTAATATGGGTCAAAGACTACACCTGTGTGAGACAATGCGGTACAACAATACTTGTTCCAAGAGCACTAACGTACATAGGATAACGTAAGGACTCAGGAAGGGGACGGAATCTGTATCTATCCAAATGTGCTCACTATTGTAAAGCTGTCAATTGAAACGAGTGCTTTATTTTTTTAAATAGGTACTTTTAACTACCCTGATCTCCTTGCGACCATACTACTCTGAAATCTAGTCTGACCTCGAAAGTAGGGAGTAGGGCCTGGTTTGGATTGGAGACCGCCTAAGAATTCCAGGTGCTGTAAGCGTTAACATCATTGTATCTTGTTAATGTAAATACTAGGAAAGAGCCAGACTTATATTTTTGGGATGAACTGAGTACAATGTGTTTTCTTTTAATTTCTGGTTTGAGTTTGCATTGAGTTGAGTTTTCACAAATGGAAGGGTTGGTACTGACGAAACGTTGCACGTTTACTAGTGACAAACTTATTTAAATAACAAAAGGAGGAAAAGACCACATGATTAGACATCCACTATTGTGAATATACTGTGAAAGAGTTAATAACCGTTTCCTGCAATTAATGCAAAAATTTATGGCTGCTCAACTTGTTTTGGCATCCTAAATCATGAATGACAGCCCCATCTAAAATTATCAAGACTTTATTAAAATTGATGTTAGCCTTCTGATATCCTGCATTTTACATAGTAGTAGAAGTAATATAGCAAAAGGATAGCCAAGTGCAATTAATAAAACACCTTTATCGATTGGTCCATGGTGGATGCACAAACATTGGTCGTTTTGATTGGTCCATTTTATGATATACGAACGGGTTTACATTAAGGTGAGTTAGCTCCTAGTCATATATGATCTTTATTCAGGACTCTCACAAAAGGTCCATAGCACACACACCAACAAAAGAAAGAACAGAATACAGTACATACGGAGACATAGTAATAAAGTGACAAGAAAGGAAAAAAAGAAAAACAGAACAGAACAGAACAGAACATCAAGAAAGCACTGGCTATCAGTGCACAATAAACAAAACAATGGCGCCACAGGCTCGAACTATATACTGTAGTCATATTTTCGGGATCAAAGAACTGAATGCCAGAACGGCGTTCCGCCTTAAAAGTTTATCCCGGTACGACATTCCGCAGCGTTCCGGCCCACTTTCACCCCTGACCCTTATTCAGTGAGGGCCTGCAACAGTGACAAAGGATAAACCCTCCACTAGGATCCAAATCTGCTCCCTATCCAAATGTTGTCATTCGAAACTTGTTGACTTTTTTAAATAGGTATCTTCCACATTACGGCCAGACTACAATGAGAACGCTCGACAACGGAATGGTTGCGCCCTGCACAGATTTGCTAGATAAACAAGTCCAAAAATATCCTAACCCAAGCCCAACAGGGCAAAAGTGCCAGTCGGGAAGGCAGCTGAGCCAAATGTTGCCTATACTTGATCTGGAAGTTTTAGGCCCTACTACAACAAGACGAGGGGGTCGGAGGTTGCAGGCAGAGAGAGTTTAACACTTAAAGACTACATAGAGCTGTCGCTCCTTGCAACATCTTATGCTTGTTTTAGGCCCTCCCCTTACCCAACCACGCCCCCTTCACGACTTCTAATCGGGCATGATGGAGGTGGCCTGGGCCCGGCCGCACTCCCCATTGCTCCGCTCCTGTTCCAACATGTATGTATGTATGTATGGATGTAGTATGTATGTATGTATGTATGTATGTATGTATAGCGTATGTATAGACTTACGTACGTATGTATGTACAATTAAAAAAGAAATCGTTGTCTCGCCAACCCGGGCGGTATGGTCTCTACTTTCAAGCTCGTGTCCTCTACCAGAGGCCTGGGAGCTTGAGGGTCCTGCGCAGGATCTTAGCTGTCCCTAGGATTGTGCTCTTCTGAATGGAGACGTCGGACGTTGTTCCTGGTATCTGTTGGAGCCATGCACCCAGCTTGGAGGTTACTGCCCCTAGTGTCCCGATCACAACTGGCACCACTCTTGCCTTCACTCCCCACATTTTCTCCAACTCTTAACCCTTGATATTTCTCCAGCTTTTCGTGTTCTTTTTTTCTGATTTTACTATCGGTCGGAATTGCTACATCTATCACTACTGCTGTCTTCTGATGTTTATCCACCACCACTATGTCAGGCTGGTTGGCCATCACCAGTTTGTCTGTCTGGATCTGGAAGTCCCACAGGATCTTGGCTCGGTTGTTCTTGACCACCTTCGGAGGTGTCGCCCACCTTGACTCCGGGGTCTCCAGTCCGTACTCGGCACAGATGTTCCTGTACACTATGCCTGCTACCTGGTTATGTCGTTCCATGTATGCCTTGCCTGCTAGCATCTTACACCCTGCTGTGATGTGCTGGACTGTCTCAGGGGCCTCTTTGCATAGCCTGCACCTGGGGTCCTGTCTGGTGTGATAGACCCCGGCCTCTATTGCTCTTGTGTTAAGGGCCTGTTCTTGTGCTGCCATGATCAGTGCTTCCGTGTTGTCTTTCAGTCCGGCCTTTTCCAGCCACTGGTATGTTTTTCCCATGTCAGCTACCTCCTCAATTTGTCGGTGGTACACACCATGCAGGGGCTTGTCCTTCCATGATAGCTCTTCAGGGTCCTCCTCCTTATGGGGCTTCTGTTGCCTGAGGCATTCACTGAGTAGGTCATCACTGGGTGCCATTTTCGTGATGTACTCTTGGAGGGATGTAGTTTCCTCCTGGATAGTGGCTCTGATGCTCACTAGTCCTCGGCCTCCCTCTTTCCGCTTTGTGTAGAGACTCAGGATGCTGGACTTAGGGTGAAACCCTCCGTGCATTGTAAGGAGCTTCCTTGTCTTGATGTCGGTAGCCTGCATCTCTTCCAGTGGCCAGGATACGATGCCAGCAGGGTATCTAATTACTGGTAGGGCACAGCTGTTAATTGCCTGGATCTTATTCTTGCCATTCAGCTCACTCTTGAGGACCTGCCTCCCCCTCTGTAGGTATTTGGTTGTGGCAGACCTTCTAGTTGCTTCCTCATGGTTTCCATTTGCCTGTAGGATCCCCAGGTATTTGTAGCTGTCCTGCACATCTGTTATGTTGCCTTCAGGTAGTTCAGCACCTTCAGTTGAGATCACCTTCCATTTTCTGGATACCATTCACCCACACTTATCTAGTCCGAATGTCATTGCTGTATATTCTCGTGATGTGGATCAGGGAGTCGATGTCACGCTCGTTCTTGGCATACAGCTTGATGTTATCCATGTAAATGAGGTGACTGATGGTTGTTGCACTTCGGAAGCGGTACCCGAAACCACTCTTGGTGATGATCTGGCTGAGGGGGTTTAGGCCTATGTAGAACAGCAGGGGTGACAGAGCATCTCCTTGGTCGATACCACATTTGATGCTCACATGTGCAACTGGCTTCGAGTTGGCTTCTAGAGTTGTCTTCCACAGCCCCATCGAGTTCTGGAGGAAGGTCTTTAGTGTCCTGTTGATGTTATACAACTTCGAGCATTCCAGTATCTATGTGTGTGGCATTGCGTCATAGGCTTTCTTGTAGTCAATCCAGGCAGTGCACAGGTTGGTGCTCCTAGCTTTGCAGTCCCTGGCGACTGCCCTGTCCACCAGTAGTTGGTGCTTGGCTCCCCTGGTGTTATTGCCAATCCCTTTCTGTGTCCTGTGCATGTATTGCTCCATGTGCCTGCTCATTTTAGCCGCTATGGTGCCTGATAGGAGCTTCCATGTGGTGCTGAGGCAGGTGATCGGCTGGTAGTTGGACGGTACTGTTCTCTTCTGGGGGTCCTTCATGATGAGGACTGTCCGACCTTGGGTTAGCCACTCTGGGTGGGTCCCCGACCTCAGCAGCTGGTTCATTTGTGCTGCTAGGCGTTCATGAAGTGCAGTTAGCTTCTTAAGCAGGTAGGCATGAAACTTGTCGGGCCCTGGAGCTGTCCAGTTCTTCATCTTGGACAGTCTTGTCTGGATGTCTGCTGTTGTGATGAGTACTGGGCATTGTTCTGGGATGTTGTGATGTTCTGACTGCAGGTCTGCCAGCTATTGGGCCTTAGTGTTGTGAGACGCCTCTTTTTCCCAGATAATCTTCCAGAATTGTTCAGTCTCAGCCCTGGGTGGGTCTGCTGTGGTCTTGGTACCCTGCCAGTGAGAGTAGACCTTAGCTGGATTATTGGAGAACATAGTGTTTATTTTCCTGGCCTCTGCTTCTCCTGTGTACCTCTTTAGGCGGCTAGCTAGGGCTGTGAGCCTTTGCTTAGCAGTCTCCAGTGCCCCAGCTGTGGACAGCTTGCTGTATTTCTTGGGCAGTTGTTTCTTAGGTTTCACGCCTTTGCTCAGCTCTGTTAGGAGGCTAACTTCTCTCCGTGTTGTTCCGATTTTTGCCTCTAGCCTTCGTTTCCATGGAGGCTCCTTCCAGCTACTGGTGCTGCTTATCTTGTAGCCAAGTGACTCTAGGATTACTGATACTGCTGCATATATCAGCTGATTGGTCTCAGTGATGTTTACGGTGGGGATGTTCAGCAGTGCTGTGTTTACATCCTCCAGCAAAGATTTTGATGGTACTTTGTTTGTTAGCCTTGGCAGGTAGGAGATAGTTGAGTTCCCCCAGGACTTCATGATCTTCTCTCTAAGGTCTGCTGCTCTTTCATTCTCTTCCGCTGCTCTTGGGGCTTGGTACCCAATCTGGATGTTGGGGGGTGATGATGAAATCACCCCCCACTTGACCTGGCGTCCTGGCTCCCCCTTGCTGTAGCATATTTGTACCTTGGATGACACACATTGTGATCCAAACATGATTTTGAGGAAATATTATCAACAGTATTAAATATACAGTACAATTACAGCATTTTTTTTACATTTATAACAAACTAATTTGAAAACCTTTTGAAAATTGTCAATGAGCAACCTATAACTATTTCAAAGTACACGTTCAACTGAATATGATGCTATTTTATTGAATAGCTCTGACACAAAATGGCTGATGAGTGACAATGCCCGTCTTTATCAGCTCATAGCATGCATCTACCCTCAGAGATGTGATATTTAGAGGCTAAATGATCTCTGACATTAGTTTTTCAGCTAAAGCTTCCATAGGACAAAGCAATTGACTGACACCATTTTTAGGATCTGCCAGTCTCTGATTTCGCAAATTTGCAACACAAGCCGTTTCAAATGCCATGACACAATGAGGGAGAATAGAATAGACATAGAAAGATTAAAACAATTTGCGGGACTGTCACACGTAAAACGGGACATTTGGTCACCCGAGAAGGTACACCAGTCCAAATGATGCTCGTTCTAAAAATCCATTGAAGACATCAAATCTCAGATGAGGAAGAACTTTCTCCTGCTCAACCATGAAAAAAATGAAGTGTTAGTTTTGTTACTTTTTAGTTTTTTTTTTTTTTTTTTAAATCTTTTTTAAATTAATTTTTTTATTTATTTATTTATTTAAGGCTCTGAAATCACTTTTATTCCACACATGACTGGTTGAGGGATTGTCACCATGACAGGCACCAACCACATGATGACTAAATGTCACTCCCTCTCTCCAGAACTTGCATGATAATAAATTTGTACTTTAATGCAAGATGCATCATTTCATACATTGTTTGTTGGTTGTTAGTTTTAAGGAGAATCATAAAGTTGGACTGCTATAGATTCACTAACAAGATACAAATTACAAACACACAATTGTGTTAAGATTTTGTTTTATTTATTTATTTTGGGGGGGGGGGGTATTAGTAGGCTGAAAGTTTATTAATAGTCAGTTGGGTGTTACAGTGCATTTTGAATAAAAAATAGCTTTATAGTAATATAATAATACCGTACATAATAATAATAATATAATTAATGGTGATCTGAAATGTGAATAAAGACAATTAAAATGATGACAACAATACATATTCTTGCAGAGTAACTCAAAATACAGTGTTTCAAAAGAATATGAACAATAAACAAACTACAATAAATTTCTCCCCAAAAATATCAACACCAATGTTAACAAAGGAGTCCCTCTTTGACTTGAGCAACTCTTGTATGCAATGAACTTGCAAGTCCATGTACAGTGTATCACAAAAGTGAGTATACCCCTTGCATTTCTGCAGATATTTAAGTATATCTTTTCATGGGACAACACTGATAAAACAACACTTTGACACAATGAAAAGTAGTCTGTGTGCAGCTTATATAATAGAGGTAATTTAGTTTCCCCTCAAAATATCTCAAAATATAGCCATTAATATCTAAACCCCTGGCAACAAAAGTGAGTACACCCCTTAGAAACTACATACATCACTAAATGTCCAAATTGAGTACTGCTTGTCATTTTCCCTCCAAAATGTCATGTGACTCGTTACAGGAGTGCTGTCAGCATTGCTGCGGAGATTGAAGAGGTGGGGGGTCAGCCTGTTAGTGCTCAGACCATACGCCACACTCTACATCAAATTGGTGTGCATGGCTATCTCCCCAGGAGGATGCCTCTTCAGAAGACAGTACACAAGAAAGCCCGCCCGTCTCATCAGACCATAGGACATGTTCCCAGTAATCCATGTGCTTTGTTGACATGTTTTCAGCAAACTGTTTGCGGGCTTTCTTGTGTACCGTCTGTGCATGTCAATAGATTATTAAGTCTATGGTACATATGTATAGAAATTCACGTATATATAAAAGCATTAGAAAGTACAATGGTAAAGAAAAGTGGAGAATAGAATTTCAAAGTCGTGACCACGAACCCAAACTTTTTGGGAAAAAGAAGTGTTTTTATATTTCAATGCGACGAAACATACTAGGAAATACCACTTAGAACCTGGGAACAAAATATGTTACAAGGTGTTATTTTGTCTGTTACTGCTTAGCTTGAACCATTGGCCCTTTATTTCAATAATTAATTAGTGGAAAAGTTTAAAAGTGCAAATGATTATTAAATTATTACTTTAAACTAGGGCTTTCAAACGATTAAAATTTTCAATCGAGTTAATTACAACTTAAAAATTAATTAATCGTAATTAATCGCAATTCAAACCATCTAAAAAATATGCCATATTTTTCTGTAAATTATTGTTGGAATGGAAAGATAAGACACAAGATGGATATATACATTCAACATACGGTACATAAGTACTCTATTTGTTTATTATAACAATAAATCAAAAAGATGGCATTAACATTATTAACATTCTCTTACAGCGATCCATGGATAGAAAGACTTGTTGTTCTTAAAAGATAATGGTCAGTACAAGTTATAGAAATTTTATATTAAAACCTCTCTTAATGTTTTCGTTTTATTAAAATTTGTAAAATTTTCAATCAGAAAATAAACTAGTAGCTCGCCATTGTTGATGTCAATAATTACACTATGCTCACTCATGGTACTAACCCATAAAATCAGTTGGACCCAAGCACCAGCAGAGGGCGCCAAACACCAAAAACAAGTAACAAGCGGGGCATGTGCGTTAATTGCGTCAAATATTTTAACATGATTAATTTAAAAAAATAATTACCGCCCGTTAACGCGATATTTTTGACAGCCCTACTTTAAACTATAAACTATTATTTCACAGAAATAATTTTAAATACTCTATAATCACAATTTACTCAAATTTACTGATTTACTGAAGACACATGAAAATTAAAACTTACTACAAAATTATTTCACTACGAATGAGTCATCCAGTGTTTAACTAATTAATGCAAATTACAAACCAAGACAAAACTCAGTTCAGGTTTCTGACAAGGAAGTGATTAGAAATGATTCCAATCACTAAGATGACAACCATGACAAGAAACATCAAACCACGACGTATGAACAGCTGCTTTACACTGAGAGCATCACGGATTTGAGTGGATGCAGTTTCACGCCGGCCCTCTGCAGTGCTCTCGCATCTTGGTGAAAGACGAGGACCAGCAACCTGTTCAGTGTTTGATTCTAGAAATTGAATTGAAAAAGTTGAGTTATATTAAATTTTATAGCGATATCGCACAAGATACTGTGGTATTGACGCATCATCATCTGACATCAACACTGCTTTATCCAACAGTTCGATGTGCGGTCATAGGTGGTTGATTATGAATTGGACATTTAAATGTGATACGAAGTCTCTGCTTAAATTTGTAGTTTGTACTGTACACATGGACTTGCCTGGCTGACAGACTACCATCGCCATGCCTTCATTTATGATCTGGACTCCTGCTCTCAGCTGAGCCTGATCAGAAAGAATAACGTGTTAAAAATAGAAAACGTTCGAATAAAATCTCACATTTCTTTTGAACTTAATCACGCACCTCTTCAGTAGCCTTTCTCCAATCAAGTTTGCACAAATACAAGACAAAGAAAATAGCCTGCAGTACTACACAGAGGGTAAGACCAATCCAAAGTCCTGTTCAAGAGACAGCAGAAGCATACTGAATCTTGTTGCTGAACAATTGTGATAGTGATTGCTTCTACATACCTACGACGCCCATCTCTGTTGCAAAAATTAGGGTCACACCGATGGGAAAGCCAATGAGGTAGTGTCCCACCAGATTGGAAAACATACCAACCTTTTGTTTTCCAGCTCCTCGAAAGACACCTCCACTCACACCCTGTGGTGATAATTGCAGCGTTATTAAATTTAAAATTTGAATTTTATAATCCCCTAAAAATGTCCAGACACAAGGACTCACTGCAATAGAATCGGCAAGATGCATGAAGAAAAAAAGGACCATGACATCAGCAGTCCTTTTCAAAATGTCCCTGAAGAAATGATAAGTTATTAAAACACACATATACACAAAGGTATGTCATAGAAAGGTATAACTCACGGGTCGGTGGTGAAAATGTAACCAATTACATCTTTGGAAAGGGTGAGGATAATTCCAACACAACATGCCACGACAGCTGCAATTGGCAAATGACAAACAGTGAATAAAAAAAGAAACATGTAAAAGTTGGCTAACATGTTTTGTGAAAGGTCGTGCATTTTTTAACTCACACTCCTAAAATAGTTCGAAAGTCACTTAATAGCATGTTAATTCTGAATGTTTAACTGTTTTCCAAAGTAAAAAGCGAGAATTTTGGTTGTTGTGAATGGCCCAACACAGTTGCTGCCTTTCCGTCAAATTTGTTGTTTCTTTGTGCCCACTGCCATCAGACTTGACAACAGCAGAGGACTATTCATATTCAATTGACCATGAAACATAAGGACAATGACAGTCACACTCTCACACATCTCTTTTTCTATCTTGCACACAAACATTGCTGGATCTGCAGTGTTATTTTGTCATCGTGCCTATCTTCACTGTCACTTGAGATTCCACTTATAGTTGTTGTTATTGTTGTAAACACTTTTTACATACCTTTTATATTATTTATATTGTAAGAGTAATTTTTCAAATATATTTTTTATATTTTAGGGCGCTATTACATTAGACCAAGAGGACCAGGGTCTGGTTGGAGAGCTACCTCGCAACAACACTTGCAAATGACTTGTTGAAAAGGTTCAGCGTTCACACGGCGCCAAACAAACTTCAGTAGTACCATCACGTAGATGAAAGGTGCACCCATTGATTGGACATATAGAAGAGAAAATACATCCCTCCTGGGAGAGGGGGGAGTGTAATCAGAGGTGGGTAGAGTAGCCCAAAATTTTTCTCAAGTAAGAGTAGCGTTACTGTAAAATAATATTACTCAAGTAAAAGTAAAAGTAGTCATCCAAAAAAGGCACTCAAGTACGAGTAAAAGATTTTTTGGTGAAAAGAATACTCAAGTAATAGGTAACAATGAGTAACTGCTTATATTTTTGTTCGATTTAAAAAAAAAATTTTTTTTTTACAATGGTATTTTTCTCTGAGCACAAAGGTATATATGTGGACTGTTGTAATAATGATAATGTACAATAACCCATTACATAACCACATTACCTACAAAAAAGAAAAAAAAAATCATTGAATTCCGATGATTAAAAAAAAAAGACATAAACGACGCATTCTTTGACTAAAGAGCATGAGTGCCCTCTGGTGGAGAAAATAGTTCCTAGTTTGAATAGTGAAGAGTTCCTTCATAATTCCTATTTTGAAATTAAAAAGATCATATATCCGGGGTCAATCGGTGCCAAATAAGAACTAGGAGAAAGGTTAAAATCTGCACTTTTGAGTCATGTTGAGGACGCTCTATATCAAACACATCATTTTTTTACGGTGCTTTAAAGACACCACATGATTGAACAGGCTGGTGTGAAGATAGATCGGCAAGGTTGCGTCTGATTTGTGTAATGCAGTCATGTGATTATTGTTGCGACGTCTCATTGGTGAAATCGGTAGAGCTACCCTGGTAATACACCAGGCATGTCTCTACTCTTGGCATCGCTGGCATATTAAAAAAAAAAACATATGTAGAATAAAGAGGAAAAATGTAACGACCCCTTGTGTAGCCCAAAGTGGGGTAGTAAGAGTAGCGTTTTTTTTTTTCACGACTAAAGTATAGCATTGTAAAACTACGCTTAGAAGTATATTTTTTTCAAAAAGTTACTCAAATAAATGTAATGGAGTACATTTACCGTGTTAGTATCCACCTCTGCATGTAATGTAGCATAAATTAAGTCACCGCTCAGCCAGCGGCAGAGTTGCTCCCTTCCGAATCTATGCCGAGCGAACTGGAGTATATAAAAATGCATTAGGGAAAATTAAACCGTGAAAGGGAACCACGTCACACAGGCGCGATCGCTCTCACTTTCGTGACTTTTTGGACTGTCACATTGTCGCCACTTCAAGGAGAGCGAGATATGGCCGCTCCGAGAGGCCTTGCCTGTCTCGGTCACTGTCACTCTCACACGGTATGTTCAGGAAGAGCATGCAAAACCCAACCACCACATTAGAACCCAATTTTGTGTATCAAATGAAACTGCTTAGCGCAGCACAACAAAATTTGGCCATGGATAATCATCTATAACCCATCTTGAATTGTAGATTTTGAACAGTGTGCGCGCTGTACTTCAGCTTCCAAGAATGCCCTGCGTGTAGGGTCACAGCCTGGAACATCACAGCTGCAGGCTGTGAAACTGCACATAAAGTAGCAAAAGAGCACCCTGCTTGAGGTGCATTCCAACGAAGCAGGGTGCGCTTAAAGCGGACCGAGACACACAATTTTTGAGCGGACCAGAGTTCGTTTGTTTGGTAAGTAGAGTTTGGATGTGCGTTCACATTTACAAAACAAAACGGACTGTCTGAGAAAAAGAACTGTGGTCCGTTTTAAATGCACCAAACAGTGCTAGTGTGAAAGCGCCCTTATACTTTTGACTGTATGCTTTTTTTTTTTTTTTACGTTGCTGCAATACCTGAATTTCGCCTATGGTGATCAAAGTAAGAATGATCTCATTTTATTTTATCTTAAATTTGAACTTTCCCGCCACCAAGTCTCTTACATGCACAGATGATGGAGACTTTGCAAGACAGAATGGCTTGCTCACGGTTTCCTGCGCCAAGAGCGTTTCCAACTCGAACACTAGCGGCAACAGACAGTCCCATTGGGATCTGCAGAAGTAGAATGCATTGGAATTAGTGTGAGTATCAGAATTGCATTAAATAAGATTTTAACTAAGACGATGGTGGAGTAGGCCTGAATTTGTTACCATGAAAGATACAACCGTCAGCTGATACATCACGGACTGGGCTCCCAGCTCGACTTCACTAATGTAGGAAGCAAGGAATCCTCCTACTTCAAAAGCCCACCACTCCATACAAAACATTAACATGCTTGGGATGGCCAACTTGGCAAAGGGTCCCCACTCTTGGAGACATTCGAGTGACCAGCCTGCAGAGCAAACATCTGCCTGTCAAACCATTGTCCAAACATCTATAAATTAATTTCTCATTAACTTAAAAAGGATATTTTATCATTAATTCTAAAAGAAAAAAAAATACTGGTGATGTAATGTGAATCTCTTTAAAAAATATATATTACGCAGGATTAATCTCTATGATGTCATACTAGTAACACAAGTACATGATTTTGTCACCCAGTCCTAATATTGATACAGATTGCAACAAGTTTAGACGCAAAGACTGGAATTTCACAAGAAACCACTCGCAAAAAGGTGATCATTTACGAAAAAATGCATGCACTGCAACTCGAGAGGAACATAACTCATTCGTGTCCACTGACGGCAACAGATGTCCAACCCATTCACACTGGGAGGGCTGCTAGTGAAAGATTCCTGCCAGCCATTCCAGTTAACATGGATTGAAACCTATTACCATCAACGGAATAAAACAATTCATTCAGCATATTAAGGATTAGTAATGGGACAACTGACCTCCCCACGTGGCTTTATGCAAACCCCTCCAGTAAATATAGGCCAGTAAGAGGGCAGGCAAAACATACTGGGAGATTGTATTGGCTGCAGCAGAACCACTTTAACGAGGACAAACACAGATTACACACAGCCCAAGAAACCCAAGACAAAAAACCTATAGAAAGTATTTGTTTGAGGTCAACTTTTCTTTCTGTTGTTTTGAACCAGAAATCTCTTGATAATAAGAATTGCTTTTAACCAGAAAATTATGAAGGGGAAAAAAAGGACTTTGTAGTCAAATCAAATTGGGGGGAATTAGTTATAATATTACATTTCATTGCAGAAAAAAAACATGACTAGTGTGGCAACAATGAAAATGCTCAAACCAAAATGCATTCAAAATCAGATCAGGCAAGTACAGAGTGTATTGCTTTGTGTAAAATATTATGATGATAAATCTGAGAACACCATTGCATTTTAAAAGAACAGGTGTTAATCTGACTTCAGATAAATTGTAGCCTTACCTTCAGTATACTAGCAAAATTTAGTTAGGATTATATTTGTTTTCCAAAATAAAACTCCTGATAACGTTAGAATCATGGAAAACTTACGCAACACCCAAATCCAGACAATGGAGAAGGACGTAATTGATCATTGCATTCAGGATGTTTCCAATTGCACCAGTTATGACCTGAGGCCAAATAATGCCCTGCAAAAAAAAAAAAAAAATACCACACACACCAACAGATATGACTGAATGTGATATTCATACACATGCTAATAACTTAAATATCAATGATATTGTGCTGCTACTGAGCACCTGGTTCTGAAGGTATCTGCCCAGCAGCTGGTACATGAATGCCGGCTGAAGGGAAAAATCATAATGTTATGCTATAAAGGCTTGATAATTCAATCCTGTGATGAAAACGAAGACAGACAAACTCACCGGCAAAGCAGGCATGAAGATCTTCACATAAAGTTGTGCCAAACTATGCGGCAAAAAAATGGGCATGGGAAATTTTGGTATGAAAATATTTACACATGATTAATCAGGCATTAGATCACATGCATTTTTGTATTCAGCTAATGGAAGAGTAATAGCAGGGAAACTCAAAATTCAATGGACCTAAGATCATACGATTTTAAATTCAGGTAACATTGTGAGGCAGGTAAACACTGATGTGTTGATCTTTCGTTGCTGTGGTATCATGGTGTGCAGTTTTGTCCCCTAGTGCAGTGGTCCCCAACCACCGGGCCTCGGAACGGTACCGGTCTGTGGCCCGCTACCGGTCCGTGGCGCATTTGGTACCGGGCCGCAGAGAAAGAAATAATTTATTAACGACTTAAATCTGGCCTGTGGCTCTTGACTTATCAGTATCCCTGTCTACTCTAACTGTCTAGAGCAGGGGTCCCCAAACTACAGCCCGCAGGCCGGATACAGCCCACCTCCACATTTGGTCCGGCCCCCTGAACAATACCAGAGAGCATTTTTATTTTATTTTATTTATTTTTCTCTCTTTTTCTCAATAGGGTTATTTTTTTCCTGGCCTTTTTCTGTGAAGAACTCAAAGAGGGTTATTTGGTTATTATCTGTTTAAGTAATAGTGTTGTTGTTATTATTATTTATTATTATTATTATTATATTATTATTTTTATTTTATTTACTTTTGTTCCGTGAAGAATCTAGAAGGGGTTATTTGATTGTGGCTTTCTGAAAAATAATAATTTTTTTAGGGCTGTCAAACGATGAAAATTTTTAATCGAGTTAATTACAGCTTAAAAATTAATTAATCGTAATTAATCGCAATTAATCGCAATTCAAACCATCTATAAAATATGCCATATTTTTCTGTAAATTATTGTTGGAATGGAAAGATAAGACACAAGATGGATATATACATTCAACATATGGTACATAAGGACTGTATTTGTTTATTATAACAATAAATCAACAAGATGGCATTAACATTATTAACATTCTGTTAAAGCGATCCATGGATAGAAAGACTTGTAGTTCCTAAAAGAAAAATGCTAGTACAGGCGGCACGGTGGCTGAGTGGTTAGCACGTCTGCCTCACAGTTCTGAGATCAAGGGTTCAATCCCGGGCTTCGGCCTTCCTGTGTGGAGTTTGCATGTTCTCCCCGTGCCTGCGTGGGTTTCCTCCGGGAACTCCGGTTTCCTCCCACATCCCAAAAACATGCATGGTAGGCTGATTGAACACTCTAAATTGTCCATAGGTGTGAGTGTGTGCGTGAATGGTTGTGTGTCTCATTGTGCCCTGCGATTGGCTGGCAACCCATTCAAGGTGTCCCCTGCCTACTGCCCGAAGTTAGCTGGGATAGGCTCCAGCACCTCCGCGACCCTCGTGAGGAATAAGCGGCATGGAATGAATGAATGAATGTTAGTACAAGTTATAGAAATTTTATATTGAAACCCCTCTTAATGTTTTCGTTTTAATAAAATTTGTAAAATTTTCAATCAAAAAATAAACTAGTAGCCCGCCATTGTTGATGTCAATAATTACTTACACAATGCTCATGGGTGCTGAAGCCTATAAAATCAGTCGCACCCAAGCGCCAGCAGAGGGCGGCAAAACTCCATAAAACACAACAAGTGAGCGTTTCACTGTACTGTCATTTAAATCTGTCATAAATCTGTCATCCACGTTAATTGCGTCAAATATTTTAACGTGATTAATTTAAAAAATTAATTAATGTCCGTTAACATGATAATTTTGACAGCCCTAATTTTTTTACATTTAGGCACTCCTGCAATCGTCACACTATTTCTGTTACAAACTGACCCCAGGCCCTCATCTGAGAAGGGAAAAATTATGTGGCCCTCACAGGAAAAAGTTTGGGGACCCCTGATCTAGAGTCTCCCTCCTCCTCCCTCCTCTAGCACACCTGAATCAAATGCATGTTTATTAGCAAGCTCTCCAGAAGCCTAATAATACTCCGGATTATTTGATTCAGGTGTGTTGAAGGAGGGAGACATGGAAAACAGACTGGATAGGTGCCCTCTAGGACTGGAGTTGGTAACCCCTGCTATAGACTAATCTGAGTAAAGATTTTTATAGGTCGCCATCAAGTGGTTGGCCGCAATTACTAGGGTGTTTGCACACCTATAGCAGCCCAGCGCCAGTCAACTGTAAACAGTAACTTTAGCTGCTGTTGACTGTGTGTTGCGGGCGGCAACGTCTTTGGACAGTTTTTTTGCGAGGAAAAGGCCACCTGCTGAGCCAGAAGAGGAGCCTACAACCAAGTCCATTCTGCATAATATGTGGCTAAAAGCTAGCAAACGAAGCAACAAAAGCGAATGCACTGAGAGCAACATACCAAAATATTGTGATTATTATTTCAGAATACAGAATTACGGCAATTGATAACGATAGAACACTGAATTTTATGTTTACTTTGGTTATCGGCATTAACATTTTAGATGTTAGATTTAGATGTTTGACTCCAAATTTTTGGAGTTTCTTAATTTATGAAACATTTTTCAAAAATATGTAATTTTCTTTCTTTTTTTTCTGAAATGGAGGGCTATCACCGTCAAATATCAGTCATAGTTTACTGATGTGGTTATGCAGTATAGCCTAAAATGTAATGTCCACACATGTGTCCACCAGGTTATAGACGAATAAGATGCTGTAGGATAAATAGTAACTTACTTAGCAACCTCTGGGCTCTGTTTGACTGCGATTAGAAGTGGTCCAGTGTTGATAAGGACAGCCCAGCAGGGGAAACAAGCCAAGAGCAGAATCAGAACTCCCCTCTGAAGTATAACACCTACACGCATCAGTTGTCTGCCTCCAAATGTCTACAATAGGGCAGATTCAAATGGGCAATATTTGTGTTCCGGTATCAGCAAAATTAGCTGTTTTGAAGTCAAAAAGGGTGACCAACATGAATTGTGTAGATCCGAGGAGAAAATGTTTATGGAGGTGTGGGGTGGGGCGGGGGGGTGTCGGGAGATGTTTTTTTATGTCGGACGTTTGGTATGCAAGCGGGGAAAGCGGCACAAAGCTTAAAAAAGCACACCAGAGTGGCCAAAACATTGCCTTATTTCAACAAAACAAAAGAGGGTACACTGTTGTGTGTGTTAGTCAATCTGACTAACTAACGACATGTTTTATTGAAGCTGCTAATCCTGTCGTAATATGCAATGAGTCCATTTATCGCACGGTAAATAAAGATGAGGGCGGTAATTTTCACGGCTGCTTTCATTGTCGCGCGCATGTGCGTGCATACATTTGAGCGTGCGTGCTGATGGCATATGAGACAACATTTCCTTTTACATATGTTTATTGGTCATCAACATGCCTTAGAATTAAATTTCAGGCGTACAAAATAAGGAAACACATCTATGTTAAACACTGTAAACGTTAGCATTGCTACATTGAGGCTATGGGGGAAAAAAAGACAACCTACTTTAGCCTGCTTATAAAAGCTTACGGTTAGCGGTTTCGCGAACGTACTTCTGGTGAACATTTCAAAATAAAAGCACGTCTTGTTTGTCATATAAATAATGATTTCTGGAGTTAATCCCACATACTTCAGAATTCAGATTCTACACTAAGAATAGCTTTAAAATGACACCCTTTATGAAAAATCTGACTGGCAATGAATAATTATTTTACTACAATTATATATAGTAGTATACTATAATATTAATGCTAGATATTTTTAATCATATTTTGAATCATGTTGGAAAGACGAAGTCTGTGTTCTGAATCTGTTTACATTCCATTCTTTTGCACTAATTAACATTATCAGCATTTGACATCATTGTTTATTTGTGATTTATTGTTTTTATTTACGTGTTTATTTATACTTTAATACAGAATTTAAGTGTTCCAAAATGTTTTAGTGAATGAATAAGCGTCATCAAAAATTTCATTGCTAAATTAGTAATATAAAGGGGGAAAAATTACATTAGTCCACTAATCGTAAAAATAGTCGGCTGACTAATCGGGAGAAAATTAGTCGTTTGGGACAGCCCGAGTTGTACAGTGTACCGGAACATATTTCCTCCACACCCTTCTCACCTTTTTAACCCCTGACCCACTTTCATGCCAATGCATTTAACAGTAAGAAACACTTTCAACACACAAATAGTTACAGACTTGACGAATGAAAGAAATAACTCAATAGACCAGTATTTTTCAACCGGTGTGCCGCAGCACAGTAGTGTGCCGTGAGAGATCGTCAAGTGTGCCGCGAGAAATTACTGTATCTAATGTCGCATTTATATATATAAATATTGTAATGTCCGTAACTGTGCGGGCCCTTGAAGGGGCCATCAGACTGCAGAGTGATGACGTAGCTGGAAGCGAGCAAGGAGGGAGGGTGAATGGCGTGAGAGCGGAGTTAGCGGTCGCATGTTGGGGATGTTGCTGTTACTTTATTATTTTCCATTGTTGCCACAATAAAGTGGGAAAGTCATCACCGACTCCTCTCCTTTCTATTCCCCCATTCGGGGCTATAACAGTTTTTTTTTTTTTTTACGTCGTCGGGCGGAGTTGCAGTAGGAAGGTAGGAAGGAGTTGGTAGAAAGTTCTCGGTCGTGTGCAGATGAGCACAGTATTGCTCGTGTCGCGTTCAAAAACTACTCGGATTTCTAGCCATCAACGACCTTGCTGTCCGCGACAATGTGGACCCCAGCACGTCTACTGCACATTATTTGGTTAGACTCATCATGTGTCGATATACTCGAAAGTGTCCTTTCTATTTCATCCATATGTGACGACCGTCAATCCTCCCCCTATGTTTTATTCTAACACATTGTCAAGGACAGCAAAATGGCTGACGGATAGTAATCCGAGTAGTTCTTGAACGCGACACGAGCAGCTCTCCTAAACGTCATCTCCAAACTAAGCACCCGTCACTCCAAAACTACTCGATGGACTATTTTGTTCGCCTTCGTGAAAACACAGAGAAACAGGCAACTTTGTTGATTAAAAACTACAAAGGTAAATGAGAAAGCCCTCAAAGCCAGTTACCTTGTTGCTAAACCCAAAAAGTCCCACACTGTGACAGAGACATTAATACCGGTACTACCTGCCTGCAAAGCATAAGCGGAGTTTAAGGGGGGGTGGGGGTGCAGCCTCCCCCTGGTGGCCGAAAAGTGTCATTGCATGTAATTGACTTTCCTATAATATGTAAAAGTTGGAAAGCAAGAAAACAAACAACAAAAATGAATGAAATGAACAAAAAAAATATTTTTCTAATGGGTCAAAATGATTTTTCGAACAGATCATGTGACTAGCACCTTAGACAGTCATTTGCTTTGCATATCATTTTCCAAAAAAAAAAAAAAAAAATGGGGAGGGCAATTTTATTTTTTATAAATGATTTTTTTCTTTGATTGAAAATATTTTTTTTTTATGATTAAAGCAACTTTTTGGGGATTGAATGATTTAGACCAGTATTTCTCAAATAGTGGTGCGGGCCCATTGCAGGGCAATGCTGGGGGTGGCACATGTGACCTTGGGGAACATACATTTTTGTCATACTAAGGTGGAAAAGCGCTATATAAGTATAACACCATTTACCATATTCATTGCGAGTTTGTTGTGTAAATTTTGTGCCACTTGTCAAATTGTGTGGCTCGTTTTATGTTACGCCCTTCGTGAGCCGTCCTTGGGCATAACACTAGCGAACACAACAACAACTATGCCACGACTATTGCCACGAGTTGGCTTTCGGCTAACGTCGCTAGCTTCTACTGTACATTCCACAACAGTTGGCAGCTCTGCTTTGACAAAGTCATCAGTCATCTATCCAAAAATCACACTTACTTTTTGGCCAATCCTTGATCATAAGCAGACCGGTTAAGGAAGCAGGCATCTTCGAAGTGTTTGCAGCAGAGAACACTACTCGATGATGGCGTGAAATTCATTCGCTTTGTGCAAACGAAAGATGTCCATTTACGTGCCGTGCTATGGCTGCTTTGGCCACTCATCCAACTTTTCGTTTGAGTGAGAACAAAACATCACCACACACCGCCATGGCATCTTACCGAGAAGCAATGCAACAAACAATACTCTTTTATGGCGGACTTTCTCGCACTTCCCGGTGTGACGTAATTGCCGAAGATTTCCGAAGATTGCCGAAGAAAAGCATTTTCGTTGTCAGGGGCGTTGCTATGGGTTAAACAAACAATCTGGAAGGGTTGCGTTAAAAAAAAAAAAAAATGAAAATATGCTTATAATTGTTTAGCCATTGATATTATTCAAAAACATGGTTGGCCAACCTTACTTCACATTAGTGCTTTAAGTGTAATTGCACATCTACTCAGTGGGTGGCAGTGCCACTCTCATTTTCAGCGTGTGCGCAGTATTTTTGAACAAAACGAGCACACAGCAAAGAGCTCTTGAGATATTAAAAGCTTAGACAAGGAAATATGACAAAGCATATGTAGCATTTAGCTTTTGGCTTTGACTTTTAGTACAGTGGGAGACAAGGAAAGACCAGACTGTTTACTTTCGCAACGAACAGCAGGAATTATTTTTTTTCAGCGACTGCCAAATATTGGCAACAATTGTCCTGCTTTGTTAGTGTTACATCAGTAAACCAGCGAGCACTGACAGCATCATATAAGGTAGCATACCAAGCTGCTCAGTGCAAAATAATAATAAATAAAATAAAAACTGTCCCTCTGTCCAATGACACTGTCCTTCTTGTTGTATTAATTTTTGTTTTTTCGGTCTAACTGTTCGACATATTGTCCTAATGAGTTAATGTTGCTAATCAATTTTGAATTTATGATTATTTATTGATTTTATTAAATTTTAGTTTTCAGCATCAAACGGTCGAAAAATGTATCTTGGGTGTATTTTTACAGAATGGATGTGGGTTTTTTTTTTATTTTTATTTTTTATTTTTTTTTATTTTTTTTACACTTTATTGTAAGTTGACCTACATTACTTTTTTCTTTAATATTAAAAAGAACACAATGTATGTTATGCAGTGTTGTACTTATAATAATAAGAATTTATATACAAGTGATACTACAGTATATTTACGGTGGTGGCAGAGAGTTGGGGGGGCATGGAATATTTACGTCTTCCGGGGGGGGCGTAACAGAAAATAATTGAGAAGCACTGATTTAGACACAAATGCCCTACCTATAATATGACCCAAACACAAAAAGGATTGCTAACATCAAAGAAAACTTTTTTTAAACGAAAAATTAGGTGCTCAAATGCAAATTTTTGGGTCTCACATATTTTTGGAAAAAAAAAAAAACAAAAAAACTTTTTTTTTTAATGATTAAAATGTTTCTTTTTTTGATTGAAGTTATTTTTCTTTTGAAAATATATTTTTGTTGTATGAAGCAACTTATTTTTTCATTGATTATTAATGACACAAATGTCCTAGCCAAAATGTGGCCCAAACACAAAACAACATTACTTCAATCACAAAAGTTGCTTCAATCAAAAAAAGTGACTTCAATAAAAAAAAAAAAAAAAATTCAAATAAAAATACCTTTAAAATGATTTTTTTGAATTTCAAATATACTTTTGCATTCAAACATTTTTTTGATTGAAGTGACTTTTTTTAAAAATTGAAAATATGTATTTTGATTGTAGCAACTTTTTTTTTTGATTGAAGCAACTTTTTTTTTCTGATCGAATAATAGAGACACAAATCTACCTCCATATGCCTCTGCCCAGGGGATACAATTTTTAACTGAGGTAACTACATTGGCACGACACTGGCGGGCGTACCATATTCAATGAATGATGATCTTGGTGAAAAGTATAGCTGTCCTGCCAGCAGCCTGATTTAGAATTCCCCTCAAGAATGATGGGAAACAAAAAAACGCTCATTTTCAACTTCTTATTATAAATATTCTTGTAAGTTAATTTTATTGCTGACACTGCGTTTCGGGGTCATCAACATGTTGTGACCCCCCTTCCCTAAAAGTCAAACTCCGCCTATGCTGCAAAGCCACTGTCTGCGAGATGCTCGGCCCTGATGTGGTTAAAGACATTGCTCAAGTCCCCCTGTCTGATATTCTGAGCTTTTTTCAAGCCTAACTGCTATAAAAAAAATAAAATAAAAAATAAAAACAGTGACAGACTAAGAGCTGTTGAAGAATAAGGATATCAACTTGTTGTTCATCTAAACAGGCTCAAGTTTCACACTGAGTAAGTACAGTATATGTATTATTTATTTTATAATTAAATACATATACTGTACAGAAAATAATTTTGGAACATTTTTGGTTTGTGGTGTGCCGCAAGATTTTTTCCAATGTAAAAACATGCCGTGAGTCAAAAAGGTTGAAAAACACTGCAATAGACCATATTTTGTTGGTGGAACTCAGACATTGTTAGAGTAAATTCAAATAGTGCTGTGTAAATTATATAAATAAAGCGTAGGGGCAGCTTTAGTTGAAGACAATACCTGGGATATGAGAGTATCACAAGTTAAGGACAATCCAGTTCCAATGGCAATACCAGTCACATTAACCACCTGCAATTGAAGAGACATTGTTAATTTATGTATGTAAGTTTATGCAAATATATGTAATTTTTGCTGTTAAATACAGGAATGCTTCACTTCATCTTTCATATAATTGAGACAGTGTGTTGCTCACTTTGTTATTGTTATTTCTGTAAATTGTATCGACCATTATTCAAGGGGATTCTTACATTGAAACAGTGTAACGAACTATCCCAAGGTTTCATTTTGTGATGTAAAAAGTCTTAGAACTTTGTTGTTCTGAAGAGTTATTGCAAATCATACGAGTGGGTTGAAAGATGAGTTAATATTGATATTGTGTCACACAAATCTAACATTGTTTTTTAAGGATAATTTAATCAGTTTTTTTTCCCTCGGCCTTTGTGTGTTTTTTGTTGTTGTTGTTACCTGGCCAATATTTGTGGATCTGGTGGCCCCATTGCATTTTAGGAATATTAAATGCTTCAAAATGAAAACATCCATTTTACATACTCAACTGAGGAGATATAAGTTTATACATGACACAGGTTTTTCAATACTGGATTGATTTTGCAAGACATTTGTAGGAAAATGTCACGGACCCGACAGAGGAGGACCACAAATGCGTCACGTTTTCAACAATTTATTGACAGGACCAGCAGGGCAGGTGTAATGATGGCAGCAGTACAGACAAGGGCTAGGCAGAAGACAGGTTTCCAAAAGCAAAAGGCAGGTCGAGTTACCAGGGCAGGAGAGAAGGCAGCAGTCGGGCAGGTTCAGATTCGGCAACGAGAGTCAGATTCACAGAGCTAGGCAGGCAGGTAACAGGCAGGCTTCGCAGACGGTCTGACAGAGTGGAAGTGAAAATCTGGGCTTTAAATACACAGGTTGACTGCTGAATGCAGCAGTGCTATTGGCTGGGCTGTGAGTAGGTGAATTGAGGACAGGTGGGGATAATTGAAGGCAATTAGGCAATGCTGCAGCAGGGACTGAGGCCATGACAGAAAAAGTAGTTGAGGTCTGACATTTTTACATTAAAGTAGTGCCTACAATATGTTTTTGGCTGTCGAATTTCCTATACTGTCACATTTGCAGTACACACTCAGCTGAAATTAGAGAAATTATCAAACAAGATTTTTTGTGACAAACTGGAGCAATGCACATTGTGAACACACAACTGCTATGCAAAGTGCATCTGGGTGCCATTCCACTGAGTTAAGTGTAGTCTGTGTGTACTTTACTGTTATTTTCTTCATGCGATCATTTTTCTTTCTTTTTATTTTTAATCACCTAACATCAAATTCAAATTTGACATTCAGATTTCTTTCAAGTCAGGCATGGGTGTATTACTTACAGGTATGATTCACTATTACTAGTTTGCTTTAATAATGTTTGCCTTTTTTTTCTGGGAATTACTCTTCAAGCAAGTAAATCGCGTTGGACAAAATGATGGAGCAATTATACTCACCGCAATTGCCAGTGATACAGCTGAAAATTCTGTTTTGCCCAGGTGGCCACAGAATATCATGCTGACGGTACTGATCATGAAGACCATCACCTGGAATAAGATCTGCAGGGGGAAAAAAGACCAAACATAAATAAACACTCACTAAATTCAGTAAAAGAACAATAACAAGAAACTCTCCATAATAAATTATTATTAATTAATGAAAGTCAATCAAAAGGGGTAGCTTGATGTCCAGCAACATTTTAATCTCTCCCTATAGACGTTCTATTGCTTTCAAATATTTGGACTTTGAAAGTTTTAATCCCGGGAAAAATTACTTTTTTTTTTTTTTTTTTTTAAATCCTCATATACTGTAAATATTTTTTATGTATATAATTATAAACACCATTAGTTTACCACCACTATTTTGTATATGTATATACCTATATGTATATAAATTTTGCACTAAGTTCACTGATTTATGCTCCCCCCCACCTCTGATTATAACTTCTCAATCCTATGGTAAGGGTAACAGCATTAATACTGATAAACTTTAATCAACTTTTTTTAAGTTCATGCATTGGTGAGGTCAGAGCTATACTATGTAGCCGGAGCATTGTCAACTTGTGAAAGTCTTAGGCCATATTGGGATAGACAACAATTGCACCTGATCCTGAGCAAGGGGGACCACACCCAGTGGTTGACAACACATTAGAGAGCAACAATAGTGACAGCATGGCTGACCAATATCAGCGTATACTATGTATATGTATATATATACTGTATATATGGGTATATCTAAATTATACTACGACTGAGTCACACATTCATTTGATTCATCTTATTCATGAAATACTGGAAAAAGAAAAAGTTGGATTCCATGGAAAATCCTCTGATTTCTACATTCCAAATGTTCTTTCAATTCTAAATCTGAACACATTGCACAGCAACATATAAAAGCATCTACAAATACACATACACACAAACATATACAATGCAAAACAGAGGAAAGTTTGTCATTCATTACATGATGTCATCTTACCACTGGTCCTGCAAGCTTGAAAAGTTGAACCAATTCATCGCAGTATCTTCTTGAATTGAAGCTTTTTAGCCACAAGCACCAAGAAGAGGCTTCTTCTTCTTCCTCTGAATTTCGACACATCTCCACAGGATCTTCAACTGTGTCGTCAGCGCCATCCATAGTGATGCACTTAGTTGTTTTCTTGAAACTACTGAAATTACCTATTCCTCTGCTTGTCAGTGGAAAAGTGAGAGGAACTCAAGGTCATCCACAACATGTGGTAATGGGTGCCTGCCCAATCCCTCGCTCCTCCCTACTCTGCCGCCTACTGCGATTGTTAAAAGTTGAGAAGCGCTCAAAATATGATAAAGAAAAAAAAAAAAGCATTCCTGCATCATCAGTGGGAGAACTGGTGTTGAATCCTTTTATGGGGTAGACGCCATGATTGCAGCCACTTTCACTTTACAACTTTGCTGGGCAAGCCAGTGTTAGCATTATTGTAGTTCATTCATGAAACAACATGTCTTGGATGACAACTACTACATGTGCATTTGAACTTTCAGTACTAACAACTCAAATTCTTACAAAACACGGAAATATTGAATGGATTTGGTGTGTCAATGTGCCTCCACGATATATGAGTGAGACAGGAGGAGCTACAGTACGACTTTGAACCTGCATACCCATATGGAAAAGATATATATATAATTCTATTTGGAACTTGTGTGTAAAGCATGTGACACTCAAACCACATATATGTAACAACCGCTTTCCTTAGTTAATTTGTACAATATGAAAGTTGTATTATTTGGGAATATACCCATATGGAAAAGCTACAAGGTCACGTTGAGAAAGATGCTATTGGAATAGAAACGTTAACTGTTGACAGAGGAGGCGTTAACATGACACAAAAACAAATTAGCAATTTTTTCTTTACAAAAATCAGTGAAATGTTCAAAATTTAATTCGGGGTTGAAAATGAAGACGATTATATGAATTTATAATTGGGCCCAGCGAGGAAAAGTTAGCTGCAGATTTAGACCGTGCGAACTTCAAATAGGTAGGACACGCTTGCGTTGCAGCCATATTATTCTTTGTTGTTGCTGCTGAGCTGCCGCCATGCAGAGCGCTGTTGCATATTCGTGTGCAATTTATTTGAGTGTTGTAAAAAGTGGGTATCAAACCGAGGCTTATTGGACCATTTGGGTTTTAAATGTGTTTGTGTGTCATTGCGCCATCTAGCTGCAGGGATTTGCATTATATCACACAGGGGTTTTTATTTCCAATACAAAAACTACAACACACACTGTAGGTGAAATAGAACGCTGTCTGTGTACTGCCATTATGCACGCCTTGTATGGAGAAAAAGTGCGAGCGTGACACGTTTGGACCGAAACGGCTGTTTCGGATTGGGAAAAACAAAATAAGATACTCAGCACCCCCTGCTGTGAGTGATTTCCAGCGCTCCTGGCAACTCTTCACACTTATATTTTCATCTTTTCAATCTTATGCGACATAAGTTCATAAACATATCCACCCATATGCACTATGTGTCCCTCTTATGAGGGTCCCTGGTGTGCAGGAATGTATCGCAGTTAACTCAGGATGCAGAGTATGCAATTTAATGGTCGTTCAATCTCAGGGTACATGTAAACAAATGATCATTCAATCTCACATTCACATGTAATGGTAATTTAGAGTCATCAAATCAACCTGGGGGATAAAGTGCAAATCAAAAACTGAAAACTAATTGCTTTTTTCCCCCATATGTTTTTAACCCTTTCATGCATAATGCATGAATTATGATTTTTTTTTTTGTTTACTCTAAATAATTTTAATGCATTCATATAGGACAGGGGTCTCAAAATTTCAAACCCTTTTTTGCAATGAGCAATAATAAAAACATAAATGATAATATCTGAAATAATTTAAAATCAGATAAACTAAAGAGCACAGTCAAGGGAGTAGGTTTGGTCTCAACATTGGTAGGGACAATATAACAGCATAACCCACTTTTTGCTGGGGACGGGTAATTAATAAGACCAAAAAGATTGGGTGAATAGGGGTCAGGGCTACATTTCTCATGAATATGAACCAGCCTTAATGCTGCTGTCCCGGACATTTTACTAGGATGCGACCTGGTTAATGTGGAAATTGCTTTCAGACGTAAGGGCTTCCCGTTTAAATCCCGGGATTTTCCCGGAGTACAGCGTATGTATGAAAGGGGCTTATGTTGCCTGGTCTGGCAGTGAATGAGTTAAACTAAGGATAACTTTTGAATAGATGTCCACAGTAGTGACCATTATCCCTGAACAGGTTATTGTAATACACACACAAAAACCTTCATATTTATATATTTAATGAAGTGCAGTATTTTCTGCACACCAGTGTTGTTTTCGTCAACGTTGACTATAACGTAAATGTTTCGGCGATGAACAGTTTTTTCATGACGATGACGAGCTAAAAACTTATATTGGGAGACTAAAACTTAACAACACAAATGCAAGTTTTCGTCTGACATGATGAGAACAAGACGAAAATGCGCCATAGTTTTCGTCGCAAGTTAACAACGTGTGACATTTTATGTGTAGGTAGCCTGCCTGGTTGTGTCACTCATGTGACGTGCTGCGACCCCCCCAACTCACCCACTAGTCTAGTGTCCTCTCCAGTCTCCCCATTGCTTGTTTTGAGACACACACGGTATTATTTGTCTTCTTATCTCTGCAAGAGAGAATATGCAATGTTGTTTTAGCCTTTAAAAGTCTGTGCTGAGTGCAAAATGTAACTCGTAGCATTAGCATAGCATTCACTTTCACGTTACATTTGGCTATTGCTACCGGCGAGCGTCCTTCTAGACTTTTTTTTTTTTAAATAACAGTTCATAGCGTCCAGCCGGGTATAACTAATTAGAAATAATGTTGCCTACTGTTTTCCTGCTGAGTGTGTGTCATCACGTGACAGATTTGTAGATTCTACAATATTTGCTCATCTGCCTATATTCATTGGAAACCTTCTCTTACTTATTTTTGGAGTGAAACTTTCAAATTTTACAGACAAAAATATTGAGTTAAAGTCGATTAAAACTAGACGAAGACAAACACATTTGCAAATGACTAAAATATGACTAAGACAAATAAGTATTATTGTCCACAAGACGATAACCAAGACAAAAATTGAAATGGCTGCCAAAAACAACACTGCTGCACACGCATACTACATAAATACATTATGTACATACATTGTTCAGTACATACTGTATATGTATGTGTATGGTGGAAAACACTCAGGTGACTTGAAGTTCTACTCTGAGACCCCCAATTTGGCCAAATTTCAGAATTGTCCTATATGATGTTGAGACATCATTGGAAAGCTTTAAATCTCAATTTTCTGGGTGAAGAAACATTTTGAATACTTTACTTTTTCAAATACTTACCCTTTTAAACTTTTTTCCCCCAATTTTTCTTTGTTTGGATCATTATTTATCATCAAAAATATCGGGGAAAATGTGACAGTGACAATATAACCACAAAATAACCATAACTGTGACCTATTTACAAACACTATTTTTTTCATTCTGACGTAAATTGTTTAAAAGTTTAAAAGATGCGAGTGAATAATTTTTTTAAAGTTTTTTTTTTTTTTAAACTAAATACTAGACACGAATTAATGATTCTTAGCTAAAAATGATAGACATTTCGAATAATAAATATAACTACTTACCTTATTTTTATGGCTGGGTTGAACAAAAGCGGTTACGCGTTGTCTGTAAACGGAGCTCTCCAGGGTAAAATGGACAAATTAAAAATAATTCGGAGGCTTAATGCGCCATGAAACTGCTATTGCAGCAGATAGACATAATGTTCTATTAAACACAACTGTTATTTTTGCTTAAAATACAGCAGTTTATTTTAAAGAGGGATGCAGGAGCAGAAACCTTTTCAGCCTTCTCTGTTTTCCGCCATATACAGTACTAAAATTTTGTGTGTTGCCACTGTACACTGGTAAATTTTGGTTGGTTCTATTTTGAGATAAATAAAGGCTTGTTGTATTTCATTCTATTCTATTCCAACTGACAAGTAAGAACAGGAGACAGTTTTTTCAACTTTGACTTTGTTTTTGTCTTTTGTAAGAGGGATCGAACTACAACTTGATAAAGTATTTTTCAAGAAGAAACTGCCTTGTGCTATACTTAAATGTAGCAAAACAAATGATTAGGCCTGAAGAAGTATGACGTATTTCTGTTTTCTAGATTGTTACAAGCTACTTCCCAGGCTTCACTGCTGATCTGACCTTAAAAACATTACTTCAGTATTAGTAATAATTCTTGCAGACTTATCACTCGAGTCTTTTTTTTCACGCGGCACATCTTAGATAGTAAAACTACTTACTCTCACATGATAGTGTCAAAAGTCATATAATTTTCTGGTATTGCGGTACTGATTGGATATTCCTCAATCATGTCTTTCCACATCAGCATGGTGTGCTTGTGGTTTAGTAGTCTGCCTCACAACACAAAGGTTTTGGGTTTGAATACCTGAACAGGCCTCTTATAAGGAGTTTCGCTGTTGATGGAAAGTTGTCAAGTGGTTTTACACATCTTCCCTCCTCTTTCCTTTCATTCCAGCAGTAAATCCATCATCAATTCACTTTTTCCCCCTAATTCTCTAAGACTCCCTGAGACTCTCATCCATGCATTTGTTACATACAGCCTGGACTACTGCAACAAAGTATTTTTCAGGCTAAGCGGTAAATGGTACAGGCCTGGAAAGGCTCCATTACAATATGTCCGAAAGCAGCATGGGTCGAAGCTTTTGGGGCAACCATGGCTGCATCCACCCTCTGGAACTTGCGCATCCTGAAATCTGAAATAACCCATCATCGGAAAATATCAAACTCACCGGTTTCACTTGGCTTTTAGTGTCCTTTCTTTTGTGTTTTTGTCTGTCCCGTTTTCTGTAAAGTAGTCTTGTGCTTAATGAAAGATGCTACAGCATTCAAAATTATTATTATGATATATGAAAAAAGAGCTCAATAGAACTTTAAGTAATGCAACTGACACTGAAGAAACAAACTTCTTGAAACACATTACATATCCCACTACTGAAATCCTGTGTCTTTATTGAAGCTTGGAGGCAATAAAATTGTTATGCAACACAGCAGAATGTTTAAGCACTATAATTACAATGCACCAAAATAACAGTAATTAAAAGGGACCTCCAACAAAAAGACATGTGATTTTGAACAGGAAATGCAAGACATGAAATATATAGAACAGCCAAAGTTTTTTTTCCCTCTCTCTACACAAGCAGCACAGCATATACTATACAATCACACACACACAGTAGTGATGAGCAGCACAGCATGAAAGTTGAGAGTTTAGTGTTCAAATATGTGCTTATTTGGTTGTCAATGTTATTAGGTTTCCTTTGCATACCCGGTCTTCCTCACACTTTTGTTAAACATTAGTAAATGAGTGAAGACTGGATTAAGCATTAATTGAAAATGGATGTATGGTTTCCATGATTCTGTTATTTTTGTGGCGCAGTCTTGTGATGACAAAAGGTATGGTTTGATTGACTTCTCTCAATTTATACTATTTGGTGGCAGAGGTGCACGATATTTATCGGTCCGATACTTATCGGTCTGATAAAAGGAATTATGACGTTGTCCCAATAAATCCGATAACTACCGTAATTTCCCAAATATAACGTGCACTTTTTTTCCCCCCAAAATCAACTTGTAAAATCATGGTGTGCATTATAAACGGGTACATGGATGGAGACAGAAATATATATATTTTAGGGCTGTCAAATTTATAGCGTTAATGGGCGGTAATTAATGTTTTTAATTAATCACATTAAAATATTTAACGCAATTAACGCATGTGCGGCATGACCCACTCACGCATCGTCGCATTCAATCTATAATGGCGCCGTTTTACCAATATACAAAACTAACAGGCAGCATCAAATTAGTGAAGTGGATTCTAGCAGTCTTTGGAGCAGTGCTTTTAATTGGCCAAAGCCTTTAAATCCCTCCCACATCAATTAGAAAATTTGTAGGAAGCAATGTTGGGAAGAATGGCAGTAGTTGATCTTTTTCTTCACACCCTATGTTATTCCTAACGCAGAGAAGATATATATATTGGTGCCACCACGCACAGTCATGGTTGCACTTCCCATCATGCATATGGGCAGAACTGTTAAATTGCTACAGTATCATTTACTGAAAGCTCAACAAATACACTAGATGGCAATATTTAGTCACAATATACAAAGTCAAATTTATCCTTTAAGAATTACAAGTCTTTCTATCCGTGGATCCCTCTCACAGAAAGAATGTTAATAATGTAAATGCCATCTTGTGGATTTATTGTCATAATAAACAAATACAGTACTTATGTACTGTATGTTGAATGTATATATTTGTCTTATCTTTCCATTCCAACAATAATTTACAGAAAAATATGGCTTATTTTAGACATGGTTTGAATTGTGATTAATTACGATTAATTAATTTTTAAGCTGTGATTAACGATTAAAAATTTAATCGTTTGACAGCCCTAGTACATATCCGTCTTGTGTCTAATCTTTCCATTCCAACAATAATTTACAGAAAAATATGGCATATTTTAGAGATGGTTTGAATTGCGATTAATTACGATTAATTAGGATGAATTAATTTTTAAGCTGTGATTAACTCGATTAAAAATTCTAATCATTTGACAGCCCTAGTTTTTATTGAACAACGGATATGGCTGTGGCTCAGGTTGTGTGTCCTGATGGCAAAAAACAAGATTAGTCAAGAGTTCGACAATCGATTGTCAAAACTACATGCGCAGTTGGCCGATGTACCACTGGTGACTGGCAGAATCATCTTGCACCTATTTGCTGCCCAAGCCGATCCTTATGAGCAGTGTTGATTGTTGATGAGCTGCAGGTGCGCTCCCAGGTGAGCCAAGATTGAAGTGATTCCATACATCAAAACAGGACGTGTTATATCAATAAAAGCCAGCAGAGGGAAGTGTGGGCAAGAACTACCGCAGGGTGGCAGGAACGTTTTGGATGACTTACTACTTGTACCATTTGATTTCAAGATTTAAGATAACAAAGTTAATTAAGTCAACTCAAAGATTTTAGACTTAAAAATATAAAGCGTCTACAGAGAGAAGGGGCTGTTTGTAGCAAGATGGCTAAACCCAACCCTAGATAGGTCTGCTGACAGATACACTTGTCAACAAAATGTTCATCAACGCCTCCTTTGCTGCAAGTGCCTAATCACTGAACTACACCGTGGCCTCATCAAAAGTTGCTCAAGATGTGTTACAAGTTTGACAGTCTGAAAGGTCCGGCATTAATATGAAATGTGCATAAAATTGGCATTTGTGCGAATGGGTGTGAATGTATTTTTCCTATGAGCGAGGTGGCGTATATGCAGGGGTGAAAGTGGTTAGAATTTCTTGCCGGAACTCCCTGTCAAGAAGGTCGCCACAGAGCCAGATTTTTTTTGGGTTTTTTTTTTGAGGGGGGGTTAAACCTCCTTAAACCATTGAAATGCTTTTGGCACCGTTATTCCTATACCACATACAAACAAAAAATCATTTTCATTCAAAATACCGTAATATTTTTTCAATGATTTGCAAAATAAGTCAACAAAAACAGAAGTAACCACAACCTCTAATTTCCCCCCCACATTTCCGAAATGCAAATTCTCAATTTTAACCAGTTAAGAACATTGAATGTACATTAAAATGGAAGCTAATGTAAATGTTTACTTTCCTTTTTTTTTTTTTTTTTTTTTTTTTAAATTTTTAATAAGGATACAACTAACATGCAGTACAGGCCAAAAGACACACCTCATTCAATGCATCACAAATGAAGGTCCCTACCCCACTGATAAAGCAATAAATTCCACTAACCAACCCTGAAAAGGCATACCTGTGAAGTCAAATACAATTCTAGGTGACTCCCTCTTGAAGCTCATCAAGAGAATAGCAAGAGTGCACAAAAAGTAATCGGAGCAAAAGGAAGCTACTTTGAAGATACAAGAATATTATACATGTTTTTAGTCCCTGTCCCTTAGCCATGTCAGAAACATCTGCTTCTCAGTCATAAAAGCCAAGCGTTCAGACACACCCAAATCCGCCACCAGAGGGCATCATTTGACAAAATACAATACTTTAAACAAACCATCACGCATAGGATTTTGACAGTTGCCGTCATATTTTCGGGATCAAAGTACCGTCGGAACGGCGTTCCGGATCGAAAACTCATGCCGGTACGGAGATCCGGCTCGTTCCGGTCCACTTTCACCCCTGTGTATATGTAGATTTTTTTTTTTTTTTCTTGGCAGAGGGAGCAGAATATTTGGGTTTTAAAAATCCCTGCTTCTGTGCACAAAGCCTGGATCTAAACTGCGGGAGCCTGATCTACATTGGTTCTTACTGTATTTGTGTAATTTCTTTTTTTGAACATTGTTTGGACAATATTAAATTACTCAGGCTCCTTATCCTGACAATGCTGATTTAAAATCATTATGTGCGGTTGTATCACCCCTCAACACACAACGACCTCAGAATATCATAGACACGTGCCGTTAAGTTGAAGCCATAGAAACAATGGACACATTCAATTGTATTACTTAATTATATTAAGCTGTGAGTTAGTTACTCAAAAAGAACAAGAAGAAGAACAAGTTACACAAAGTCAATGTACAGTATTTAAGTTAGTATAACATTTTGTAAAACATTTTTATTCCACACTACACAATCTATTAATTATTTAGAACATGCGGATTTGCAGTGTACTTGCATGTTGAGTCATATACAATCGCGGTCTAAACATGATGATTTACTCACTACACAAACCAGCAATTTATTTTACAAGCGGCTAATACGGAAGTCCTATTGGCTCCTCCAGTGTTGACGTGATTACTGTCAGTTACAAAACAACCAAGATTCATTTTAACAGTTTGACAAAGAAGTGACTGGCAAAAATTCCAGCTACTAAGATGACAACGCAGACAAGTAATATCAAGCCACGCCGCAAAAGCAGCTGTGTTACTGTGAGAACATCTCCGACTGCGGTGGGTGCCGTTTCATCCTGGCTTGGAATCTTTTGGTCCTCCACAGTGCTTTCACCGTTTGGTATAGTGGATGGAAATGGGGCCTGGTTGGTGTTTGAGTCTAAAGATTTCAGAATATAACTTTAGTTAGATTGCATTTATACTAATTCAACATTTCTCCTAATGATATATTGCAGTGCCATCACTCATTATACAGTATTGACAGTCCAGAGATAGATATTGCGACATCGAGTGTCCAACATCCAGATACAGTTGCAACTTAATGAATGAATTAGACTTTTTAAAATGTGACCTCATGTCCTCTGCATATACTGTCATTTTGTGTAAATAACACACGTGCCATATTTATTGTGGAAAACTGAGAGGAATATGAAGTAAATAGAACATTAACAATCAATTACCTGGACTCTTTTCATGGCACGCGAGTCTGCTTAAAATTCAAATCATGACCCACACAAATACTTACATTTCTGATATTAAATATACTGTAGTATACAAACCAGATGTGTTATTTTTCCAGTTGATCCTAAGAACGTGTAATTAGAGTAATACTGTAGAATTGCAACAAGACAATGATCAAAACACTGAAGTAAATCAACCTCAGAATAGTTTTAGAAAAACAAAATACACGTACACGGAATGGCTAAGTCAAAGTCCAGACTTGAACCCCATTGAGATGTTGTGGCATTACCTAAAGACAGAGATTCATGCCAGACATCGCAGGAATCTGACTGAACTACAGCAGTTTTGTAGAGAAGAATGGGCCAAGATTAGTCCTGATTGATGTACCAGACTGATGTGCAGCTACTGGAAGTGTCTAGTTGAAGTTATCGCTGCTAAGGGGGGGGGGGGGCACAAAATAATAAATGTGATGGTTCACTTACTTATTTTCCCCCTTCTGTCATTGTTTGCATACTATCCTCATTAAAATATGAAAACCTATAAATGTTTGGTTGTTTTAGTTAAAGCAGACACTGTTTTTACATCTGTGTGATTTTGACAAAGATCAGATCACATTTGCTGGTGATTTTATGAAGAAATGTGAGAAATTCCAAAGGGTTGATATACTTTCTTCATAGCACTGTATTGTGATTCGTGATATTATCATATAGCTGGAATAATGTTGTTCTATGTGATTTCCAGAGCTAGTCTGCACGCATGGACTTGCCTGACTTACAATCTTCCATCTTGATCGTGTCTTGAAAGGTGACTTTGACCCCTGCTCTAATTTGGGCCTGACCAGAGAAATTCAAGTATGACAAAATGGAAATAATTTGAATTACGTGTCACATTTGTTTTCCGGGAGCTTAGGAACACACCTCTTCGGCAGCCTTTTTCCAATCAAGCCTGTACAAATATATAAGGAAGAAACTAGCCTGCATGAACACACAGAGGGTGAGTCCTGTCCAAAGTCCTGTTAAAACAAACAACATAAATATTTGTGAATCTCTTACAATACATTATGATTGCAGAACCCAAAAAATCATGGTAATGGTTGCTTCTTACCTAAAATACCCATTTTTGCTGCAAATGTTAAGGCCACGCCAATGGGAAAGCCAATGAAGTAATGTCCCACCAGGTTACATAAAGCACCAACCTTTTGCTTCCCAACCCCTCGAATAACACCTCCACTCACTCCCTGTCGTCAGTGTTACAGGTTTTTACAAAGCATATTTTCAAGTTCTAACAAAATATCAGTCAAATGTAAAAATGTTTTTTTTTTCTTACCGCGATAGCATCAGATAGATGCATGAAGACGAAAACAATTAAGACATCAGAAGCCCTTTGCAATATGTCTCTGACAGAAAAACAGAATATTGTAGTTTGTTATGCTTTATCTCTGTCACGCATTGTGAGTGCTATTGTTAAAAAAGTGATTATTTCACATTTAAATTTATATTAAATTTAGGTTTGGTAACTCACTGTTCTGAGGTGAAAATGTAGCCAATCACTTTCTTGGCAAGGGTGATGCAAGTTCCTACAATCGAGGCCACGATGACTGGAAAGAGAGGGATGAACAGAAATAGTAACACATCGTGTTTTGTTAATTGAAGTCACCAGTGACAGGATAAAAAGGATGAAAACTTCTGTTCAAAAGCTTATTATTACTGTTATGAAAGTGTACATTGACACCACAGATTAACCAAATACAGTGGGGCAAATACATATTTAGTCAACCACCAATTGTGCTAGTTCTCCTACTTGAAAAGATTAGAGAGACCTGTAATTGTCAACATCGTCAACCATGGGAGACAGAATGTGGAAAAAAAACAGAAAATCACATTGTTTGATTTTTAAAGAATTTGTTTCCAAATTAGAGTGGAAAATAAGTATTTGGTCACCTACAAACAAGCAATATTTGTGGCTGTCAAAGAGGTCTAACTTCTTCTAACGAGGTCTAACGAGGCTCCACTCATTACCTGTATTAATGGCACCTGTTAACTCATTATCGTTATAAAAGACACCTGTCCACAAGCTCAGTCAGTCACACTCCAAACTCCACTATGGCCAAGACCATAGAGCTGTCAAAGGACACCAGAGACAAAATTGTAGACCTGCACCAGGTTGCGAAGACTGAATCTGCAATAGGCAAAACGCTTAGTGTAAAGCAGGGGTCCCAACCTTTTTTGCACCACGGACCGGTGTTATTTGAGTCTTTTTTTTCACGGACCGGTGTTCTGACAAATTTTGCAACCCATCAAAAATTGCAACGATGCGGTTCTGCGCATGCGCGTAACGTTAAACATAGCCGCAAAATGCGCAAATGCAGCGATTCCAAAGTAAACACTACAAACTTTCTTGACAGAAAGGAATATTAACTTACGTTTGATCACGGAAGGACTTGTAGAAAAGTTCTCCTCAGATTCATCCTGCCATGTAAGCTTCACACAACAGCTGCACACCGCGCTCACCATTAACGACTTCGCCTTGTCGTTAAACATTAATTAAGAAGCCCGCTACACAAAGATACGATGTTGGAAATTGTAGCAAGGTTTTCAACGCTCTTGTCGCGATGTCAGGATATTCCAGAATGACTTTAATCCAGAACCTTGGTAGAGTTGTTGTCTCAAATGTACGTTTAATAAGGTCGCCGTCATTTGCGATCTTTCTGTTTATTCACAAACGGGTCACGAATCCATTCCTTCACAGTTCATGTGTCTTCGAGGTTGTAGGCTCGTCAGGTGCCCTTTTCGCCGTAAAAATATTTCCAAAGACGTCTGTTCTCCTGTTATCTTCGCTCGTGTGGGGGCTAATTATTTCTGGGAACAAATGTGCTGCGCCGCGGCCTAGTAATACGCTATTATCAAGGACAAGCGCACATAGATATATTATATACACAAACAAGATGAACTGCTAGCAGTCCAATCAATGGACTTCTATAACAACATTGTAATCTATCCTGTAGTATTATATCTAGAGTAGACAGAGAAATTGGTGTGTTAAGCAGGGGCACAGGGTTATTTCGGCCAGAATGCGGTCGTTATTAAATTATTTTTTTCTTTGCGGCCCGGTCGCAAATGCGCCACGGACCGGTACCGGTCCGCTGCCCGGCAGATAGGGACCCCTTGTGTAAAGAAATCAACTGTGGGAGCAATGATTAGAAAATGGAAGACATACAAGACCACTGATAATCTCCCTCGATCTGGGGCTCCATGCAAGATCTCACACTGTGGCGTCAAAATGATAACAAGAACGGTGAGCAAAAATCCCAGAACCACACGGGGGGACCTAGTGAATGACCTACAAAGAGCTGGGACCACAGTAACAAAGGCTACTATCAGTAACACAATGCGCCACCAGGGACTCAAAGCCTGCACTGCCAGACGTGTCCCCCTTCTGAAGAAAGTACACGTCCAAGCCCGTCTGCGGATCACTAGAGAGCATTTGGATGATCCAGAAGAGGACTGGGAGAATGTGTTATGGTCAGATGAAACCAAAATAGAACTTTTCTATAAAACACAGGTTCTCGTGTTTGGAGGAGAAAGAATACTGAATTGCATCCGAAGAACACCATACCCACTGTGAAGCATGGGGGTGGAAACATCATGTATTGGGGCTGTTTTTCTGCAAAGGGACCAGGACGACTGATCTGTGTAAAGGAAAGAATGAATGGGGCCATGTATCGAGAGATTTTGAGTGAAAATCTCCTTCCATCGGCAAGGGCATTGAAGACGTGGCTGAGTCTTTCAGCATGACAATGATCCCAAACACACAGCCAGGGCAACAAAGGAGTGGCTTCGTAAGAAGCTTTTCAAGGTCCTGGAGTGGCCTAGCCAGTCTCCAGATCTCAACCCCATGGAAAATCTGTGGAGGGAGTTGAAAGTCGATGTTGCCCAACGACAACCCCAAAACATCACTGCTCTAGAGGAGATCTGCATGGATGAATGGGCCAAAATACCAGCAACAGTGTGTGAAAAGCTTGTGAAGAGTTACAGAAAACGTTTGGCCTCCATTATTGCCAACAAAGGGTACATAACAAAGTATTGAGATGAACTTTTGGTATTGACCAAATACATTTTTTCCACCATGATTTGCAAATAAATTCTTTAAAAATCAAACAATGTGATTTTCTGTTTGTTTGTTTTTTTCCTCCATTCTGTCTCTCATGGTTGAGGTTTACCCATGTTGACTATTACAGGCCTCTCTAATATTTTCAAGTGGGAGAACTTGCACAATTAGTGGTTGACTAAATACTTATTTGCCCAACTGTATCTCTATAGAATCCCATTAGTCAACAGGCTAGCTAGATCTGAATGAATGTTGCCTTGGCTGGGTCCTTCCAAACAGTGATTGTATTCCAATTGGTGAACAACTAACTACATGTCTTGAACAGTGTTGACTCGATTTTTTTTTTTTTTTTTTTTTTTTTTTTACGCAATCCTTGTTGTTAAACAAATGCTTTCATATTTACATAAGTCAACCATAAAGGGCTTCTTACATGCACATATGATGGAAATTTTGCTCGACAGCTTGGCTGCCTCAGTGTTTCCCGCACCAAGAGAATTACCAACTCGAACACTAGCAGCAGAAGAAATTCCCATCGGGAACTGCAAAAGTAGAATGTAGGCTACATCAACATTTAGGGCTCAATCTGAATTCCATTAAATAAAACTATATCAGGGAGTTGCCAACATGTTGAAAGTTTTTAAAAGCAATTTCTATGATGTGAGTGATCCCAAACAGGTGATAAATGTACGTAACATAACCAACAGACAACATCACATGCAAAAGAATGGACAAGTGTACTGAACACTTTATTGTGAGGCTGTTACTGTGGTTTTGCATGCATTCAATTTGTTGCTTTACGCTATTGTGCTAATAATACTAAACATGTTGGCAACACCAAGTGAGGTTAATTCTATTTCTTTCCATCATGATTCTTATCTCTTCAAATTGACTGTGCATCTCACACATTTCAGGGTTACCTCACACATCAAACCATACATTTCTCACGCACCCAAAAAAATGTAACTCGACATTGTCATACTGTAAAAATTAAGTTAAAGCAATACTAGGTAAGGCACGGTGGCTGAGTGGTTAGCACGTCTGCCTCACAGTTCTGAGATCAAGGGTTCAATCCCGGGCTTCGGCCTTCCTGTGTGGAGTTTGCATGTTCTCCCCGTGCCTGCGTGGGTTTCCTCCGGGAACTCCGGTTTCCTCCCACATCCCAAAAACATGCACGGTAGGCTGATTGAACACTCTAAATTGTCCGTAGGTGTGAGTGTGTGCGTGAATGGTTGTGTGTCTCCTTGTGCCCTGCGATTGGCTGGCAACCAATTCAGGGTGTCCCCTGCCTACTGCCCGAAGTTAGCTGGGATAGGCTCCAGCACCTCCGCGACCCTCGTGAGGAATAAGCGGCATGGAAAATGAATGAATGAACAATACTAGGTAACTTTCCAACCTTTGTAAAATATTTTCAGAACATTTGTGATAATATGTTGACTGACGACTTGTTGAATTGAGGGGGTCTGTATCGCTTTCACCGACACTAATTAACTTCGAGGTGAGGTGACACACACACACACACACACACACACAAACACTACAAATGTGCTGACTGCTTTACGGCATACGTCACTTCTTCGTTTTCCCATTCATTATAAAAACGGAAGTCGATGCGAACGCTTTCAGGCGAATTCTGTATAGATGGCAGAGCAACAGAAGAGACAAAAAGTTTTGTCTGAGGAGGGAAAAAAGGAAGGCTACCAGGATATACAGAATAAACATTGGCCCGGCTTTCACTTGCTGGCGTGAACCCCCCCCAACCAAACTTGTTAGCACTGATGAGTTTGGGTTAGGTGGAGGGTGTTAGGTTTTGTGTTTGGTTTCTCCTTGTGTGACTTGTCCCTGTGATTACCCATTGCTCTCACCTGTGTGTGTTTTCCCAGTGTATCCTGCAATCTGCATCCACCTGTGTTACCCAGCTGTTCCTCGTCTCATTACCCCTTGTCTGCGTATATAATGACCCAGTTTCTTGTCACTCCTTGTTGCGTCATTGTCTACGTCAATGTCTATGTCTGTCTTTACCAAAGTCAAGACCCGTCCAAGCCCTCGCGTACCTGTCCATCCGTTTAAGTAAGTTTTGTTGATCCATAGTCCTTTTGTTTGTACTTTGTGATTTTTGTTAGTTATTATTAAAACGTTTTTTGAGTTCACTGCCTTGCTGCCTTTTTTTGTTTCCCTGCATTTGGGTCCACACCACCTGCCTGCCCGCTCACTCCCTGACATAATGACGCAACCAATTGTGGACCCAGCGGGAAAGATCCGGCACCGGCGTGCACGCCGACGTTCATCCGCCCGTTCCCCTGATTATGTTCTGCCTCGCCACGTTTTTTTAGATTCCGATTTTTCTGATTTTGAAGAATATCACAGTTCATATGATTTTCTTTCTGACACCGACTCCTACCCAGATTTTGATGCCATGCCCTATTCTTCACCCTCTCAGTTTTTGTCACGCCTCAGTCATACAACGTCCCCTTCCCAGTCTTTTTCCCTGGACCCTTACCTGGGTTCCCGTTTGGCTATCTACACTGGACCTCCGCGTGGTGGCCAGCGGGGGCGCCCAGGTAAGGGCCGTGGTTCCTACTACCCTCCTTCACCATGTAATGTGCCACCCAGTCTGCCACAGAACATCGTCCGGAAGCCTCAGCGTGCTCGTCCACGCCGACGGCATGGACCCGCGCCGGCTCCCCGCAGTCAAGTTCCTCCCGCGCCGGCTCCACACAGTCAAGTTCTTCCCGCGCCGGCTCCCCGCAGTCAAGTTCTTCCCGCGCCGACTCCCCGCAGTCAAGTGCCTCCGGCGCCGACTCCCCGCAGTCAAGTGCCTCCGGCGCCGACTCCCCGCAGTCAAGTGCCTCCCGCGCCGACTCCCCGCAGTCAAGTGCCTCCCGCGCCGGCTCCCCGCAGTCAAGTGCCTCCCGCGCCGGCTCCTCGCAGTCAAGTGCCTCCCGCGCCGGCTCCCCGCAGTCAAGTGCCTCACGCGCCGGCTCCCCGCAGTCAAGTGCCTCCCGCGCCGGCTCCCCGCAGTCGTGTGCCCGCGCCGGCTCCCCGCAGTCTTGTGCCCGCGCCGGCTCCCCGCAGTCAAGTTCCTCCCGCGCCGGCTCCACGCAGTCAAGTTCCTCCCGCGCCGGCTCCACGCAGTCAAGTTCCTCCAGCGCCGGCTCCCCGCAGTCAAGTTCCTCCAGCGCCGGCTCCCCGCAGTCAAGTTCCTCCAGCTCCGGCTCCCCGCAGTCAAGTTCCTCCAGCGCCGGCTCCCCGCAGTCAAGTTCCTCCAGCGCCGGCTCCCCGCAGTCAAGTTCCTCCCGCGCCAACTCCCCGCAGTCAAGTGGCTCCCGCGCCGATTCCCCACAGTCAAGTGGCTCCCGCGCCGACTCCCCGCAGTCAAGTGGCTCCCGCGCCGACTCCCCGCAGTCAAGTGCCACCCGCGCCGACTCCCCGCAGTCAAGTGCCACCCGCGCCGACTCCCCGCGGTCTTGTGCTCCCGCCAGCAGACTCCTGCGACTCCGCTGCTGTTTCGCCAGCAGTCTCCTGCGACTCCGCTGCTGTTCCGCCAGCAGTCTCCTGCGACTCCGCTGCTGTTTCGCCAGCAGTCTCCTGCGACTCCGCTGCTGTCCCGCCAGCAGTCTCCTGCGACTCCGCTGCTGTCCCGCCAGCAGTCTCCTGCGACTCCGCTGCTGTCCCGCCAGCAGTCTCCTGCGACTCCGCTGCTGTCCCGCCAGCAGTCTCCTGCGACTCCGCTGCTGTCCCGCCAGCAGTCTCCTGCGACTCCGCTGCTGTTCCGCCAGCAGTCTCCTGCGACTCCGCTGCTGTTCCGCCAGCAGTCTCCTGCGACTCCGCTGCTGTTCCGCCAGCAGTCTCCTGCGACTCCGCTGCTGTTCCGCCAGCAGTCTCCTGCGACTCCGCTGCTGTTCCGCCAGCAGTCTCCTGCGACTCCGCTGCTGTTCCGCCAGCAGTCTCCTGCGACTCCGCTGCTGTTTCGCCAGCAGTCTCCTGCGACTCCGCTGCTGTTCCGCCAGCAGTCTCCTGCGACTCCGCTGCTGTCCCGCCAGCAGACTCCTGCGACTCCGCTGCTGTCCCGCCAGCAGACTCCTGCGACTCCGCTGCTGTCCCGCAGGCAGATTCCTGCGACTCCGCTGCTGTCCCGCCAGCAGACTCCTGCGACTCCGCTGCTGTCCCGCCAGCAGACTCCTGCGACTCCGCTGCTGTCACGCCAGCAGACGACGACGACTCCGCTGCTGTCACGCCAGCAGACGACGACGACTCCGCTGCTGTCACGCCAGCAGACGACGACGACTCCGCTGCTGTCACGCCAGCAGACGACGACGACTCCGCTGCTGTCACGCCAGCAGACGACGACGACTCCGCTGCTGTCACGCCAGCAGACGACGACGACTCCGCTGCTGTCACGCCAGCAGACGACGACGACGACTCCGCTGCTGTCACGCCAGCAGACGACCCAGACGCTGTCACGCCAGCAGACGACCCAAAAGCTGTTCCGCCAGCAGACGACTCCGACTCTGTTCCTGGTCCGCACGACGACTCAGACTCCGTTCCTGGTCCGCACGACGACTCCGACTCCGTTCCTGGTCCGCACGACGACTCCGACTCCGTTCCTGGTCCGCACGACGACTCCGACTCCGTTCCTGGTCCGCACGACGACTCCGACTCCGTTCCTGGTCCGCACGACGACTCCGACTCTGTTCCTGGTTGGCACGACGACTCCGACTCTGTTCCTGACCCTCGCCCCGACGATGCTGCTCCCCGTTTCCTGCCACAACGTGGCGGTATGGACGACCGAGCACTACCTCGTCTGGGACGCCCGCCTGATCTGCCCGTGCGGTCACCCAATGTCTGGCGCCCCGGGCGCCCTCCCGATCGACCCGTGCGATCGGCCCACGTCTGGCGTCCTGGACGCTCGCCTGACTGGCCGTGACGGGCTGGCTCCCTCCTCCGATCAACCTTCTGACTTTTTGTTTCCTCGGGATGTCTGGGATCCGTCCCTTGAGGGCTCACTCCCTGACAGAGGGTTCGCCAAACTCTACAGCTTTTGTCCACTGGTGTCGCTAAAATAGACCAAAACTGAAAAGCTGCCAGGTGTTGCTTTAAGTCGCAGGATCTTAAACCTTTTCCATTTACATTTGCTGCGCAACCGTCATCTAAAGATGCTGTCTGTGCAAAGTGACTCGCCTCATAGATACCACATATGCAGTGTAAGGCTTTAGGTTGAATATCTACAGGAGGAGTCAGTAAGTGTAAGTAACTGGAGCCCATCTTGTGTCCAGGGATTTCTTTGGCGGGCTTTATCGTAGCGTTGTTAGGTTTTGTGTTGGTTTTCTCCTAGTGTGACTTGTCCGTGTGATAGCCCATTGATTTCACCTGTTGTGCCTGCTCCTAGTGTATCCTCCAATCTGCATCCTCCTGTGCTCACCTGTTCCCCGTTGTGTGGTTACCCCTTGTCTGTGTGTGTATATTAGCTCCTAGTTTTATTTAGCCCTCGTGTACTAGTCCCTCCGATAAAGTAAGTTTTGTTTGAACATTGCCTTTTTGATCCCCAGTCCTTTTGGTTGTTGTTGTTGTGTTTTTGTTAGTTATTATTAAAACATTTTTTGAGTGCACCGCCACCTGCCTTGCTGCTTTTTGTTTCCCTGCATTTGGGTCCACACCCCCTGCCTGCCCGCGTTCCGTACCAAGCGATCGACTGAGTGAGTGATTTTCTATACTAAAATAATCTTGACCCACTGAATTCCTGACAGATTTACAAAACAGCTTGGTTGACAACAAAATTCTTAACATGGCTGTGATTGGAGTTGGAGTTTGAAAAAATGTTTTGAATATTCTTACATTTGAAAGACAATCTTTTTTTTTTTTTTCTAAATATGAACAATCTAAAGGTATTTCAAAGTAAATGCTCCATTAACTAAATTGTTATGTTGGCATAAAATAGGCTAGATGTAAAATGGCTGATGACAGACAAAGCCTTTCCCGATTGCCGCACTAAAGTCTGGGAGAATAATGGCTAACTAGGTTTGCAAGCCGTCCCAAATATGAATGCTTCGCATGTGCACGGCAATAAAGTTAAAAGACAATCACAATTTAGTCATTCCTTGTTTTTCGCGGTTAATGGGGACCACAACGTGGCGGGATAAGTGAAAAACGTGAAAAAAGTATCCCCCCCCCCCCCCCCAATTTTTTTTTTTAAATTCCTTCAGATTCAACATTGGAAAGAGATACATATAAGACATTTAAAAAAAAAAAAAAAATCCCCCAAATTAAACAAGAAAAAAACTATTGTGTATATATATATATATATATATATATATATATATATATATATATATGTATATGTATATATGTATATATATGTATATATGTATGTATATATATATATATATATATATATATATATATATATATATATACAGTATATTGTAAATAAATGTTTTTAAAGCACTTCCAATGTAATATTTATGATAAGTTTTAAACATGTTACTGTCCCACCGAATTATTTTTAAACAAGAATAAAGTAGAAAAATGCTTGGCTTTCTTAAATGCTTCATTGAGTGAGTCCACTCAAATCCACTCAAGCTGCTCACTTACACACAATGAGTTACCACAGCAACTGTTTAACAAGTTAAACGATGATTGACGCATGTGGCGCTTTAAAGCTTCGGCTTACAAGCATTTGTGGGAAGATCAAATATTAAACGTCTGTTAATCATCTTTAACTATAATTAGCAACTCCAGTTCACTGCCTGACCAACAAAGAGCAGCAGGAGTGAGAGTGAGACTACCTGATCGGCTCGGGATGGCTCATCTGAATTTATTTATTTAATTGAAAAAAAAATCCGTAATGGACTGAGGGCTCGAAGTTTGAAATGCGAAGTAGCGGGGGATCATTGTATATTGATGACTCGCTGACATTAGGTAACAGTAGGCTAACGTTAATGACTACAGGCTATTATGTAGCTGCTGACCACAATATCAGAGTAGCTTAAGCTTAAGACAAGATGAGGCTAGTAAGGTCTCCCCAGCTTTGTATCGACTAATGCCCCCCCCCCCCCTTTATTTTTTATTTTTGTATAAAAAGAAGCGGCATGGAAAATGAATGAATGAATGAATACATGATGTTTATATTTCTGTTATAAATAAATAAATACATATTTCAAAAAGGATTGAAATAAAATATATGTACAGTATATCTATGACATATACATATATATATATATATATATATATATATATATATATATATAATGAAAACAATTACTGTATATTTATTATATTTTTGTAGTGATTTATAATAATAAATACATTTAAAATAATTAAAACTGTATTGAAATCTATTTCTGCACCTACTGCTTGACCTAGTGGAAACACTCTACAAACCTCCCACACATACACACAGTCTCAGTTTACACAATTTTAGAACTCAGCTTACCATATAAGCTACTACAGTCAGCTGATATATGATGGACTGGGCTCCCAGTTCTGCTTCACTAATTATACCAGCAATAAATCCTCCCACTTCAAACAGCCACCACTCCAGACAAAGCATGAGCATGCTGGGAATGGCCAACTTGATGAAGGCTCCCCACTCTTGTAAGCATTCGGATGACCAGCCTGTGGACCAAAGAGCAATCAGTCATACCACTTTTTTAAAAACATTAACTCATCACTTTTACAAGACATGAGTTTACTCATGAGATGTATTACTGTAGTCATAGGATACGTAAGACATAGGAACCAATCAATTAGTTCAAGACGAGTACGCAAATAGATTCAGATGAATAAATCCAGAAGATAGTTACAGTGGTACCTCTACATACGAAGTTAATTCGTTCCAGGACCTTGTTTTGTAAGTCGAAATGGTCTTATGTCGAGCAGGATTTTCCCATAGGAATACATTTTAATTCCATTAATTTGTTCCACAGCCCGAAAACCTACACTAAATCCTTGATATTGGTGATATTGGAAATAGAAATTACACAGAGCAAAACAATTATGAATAAAAAAATGGAATAATAATTTAATGGTAGTAATAATGTAATTAAGATACCTATAATAATGTACCGAATCGGGTTGTAATGTGGCAGATGTGTTTTGCGTGGTGTACCTGAATGCACCGCATAACTGACGTACCAGAGTGAGAGAGGACTTTACTTTCACTTTTCATGTTCAACTGCGGTGGACAGTAAAGCATGTTGTGTTGCACAAGTTCTGAAACAAATGATTAAAAACCTGACGAAGCTGACGATTTTTTCGCGATGTTACAATAATAATAATCACCTTAACTTATAAAGACTAGCGGACCGAGGTCGGAGGAGGAACGTCGAGATTGTAGACATTCTACGGCTGTATTGTCGAGTCAGTTCAGTCACTCATTTCCATCTTCATTTCAATTAAAAGCCTCACCTTTTTCCTTTTTTTATGACCTGCGCTAACATTCTTGGCACCCATGTTGATTTCTCTCACAATAAAATCTGCCGTGCGTCCATTTTGCGGGAAAACAAAGAAACTGCGGCACTGTCATAAATCGTCATATTTTGAACTGGTCGTCGGATGTAGAAACAAATGGCGAGTCATATTTTATGTCGGATTTAGAAAAGATCGTGTGTCGAAGTGGTCATATGTCGGGGTACCACTGGACTTAATATACATAGAAAATAATTTATGGTAAACACTCTAGACGAGGGGTCGGGAACCTATGGCTCACGAGCCAGATCTGGCTCTTTTGACGCATCTAGCTCGCAGACAAATCTTTAATCACAAAAAAAAAAGTTTCCTCCTTTGCGCATTGCTTTGCAGCAGAGGGATTGCCTTTCATCACATGAAAAACAGCATCCGCCCTTCCACCTCTAACCCTCGCGCCCGACAATCATGCCGCTTAAGAAATACTCATCATTGATTAGCAACAGCATAACAATGTTATTAAAAAGAATTCAGACTTATTGTAGTTTAAAAATGTTGAAATTACATACAATGCACACATTACTTGTATTTTTAGTTTTAAACATTGTATGGCTCTCACAGAATTACATTTAAAAATATTGGTGTTCATGGCTCTCTCAGGTTCCCAACCTCTGCTCTAGACCAATTATACTAAACTTGTAGTAATTTTTTATGGGCAAATAATGAAGCTGAGCATCATCCCCTCTCATCTGTTTCAGTATTTCAGTATTTAGTTATCGAGTATCACCAGTTTTGTTAAAACATTACACATTGGACTGTCACGACGTACGCACTGTAACTTCAAATGAATCTAGAGAAGAAAATGAGGAACAAAGAAAAATGAATCATTCATTCATAATCAGGTTTAGGGTGAGTGAGAGGGCAACTGACCTCCCCATGTGGCCTTGTGCAACCCCTTCCAGATAATATACACAAATAAGACCACAGCCAACACATACTGTGAGATTGAATTGGCTGCAGCGGAGCCACTTGAGCAAAGACAAACACGGAATGATTAAAACACAGTATAAACTCTTTTTTAACATTTGTTTGAGGTTAATTTTCTCACAGCACTTTCTGACAAGGGGTCTGAAACCTGAAAGTGCTTTATTAGGAGAATAATTTCTTTCAATGTAATGGTAAGACATAGTTCTGGCTATCTTTGTTTTTCAAAATAAAATTCCCAATTTTAAAAAATGATTCAGGAAAACTTACGCAACTCCTAAATGCAGAACATGGAGAAAGACATAATTGATAACTGCATTTAAAACGTTTCCAATTGCACCAGTTATGACCTGAGGCCAAATAATTCCCTGCAAAAACAAACAAAAATGTAAACACATACACACTGGTATTCATAAACTTGTTATTTATACACATTATCGACTTTCATATAAATGATATTGTGTTGCTACAGAGCACCTGGTTCTGAAGATATCTCCCCAGCAGCTGGTACATAAATGCCGCCTGAGCAGAGAAATCATAATAATACACAATAGAATCACACTGTGTATGGTACTTAATCATTAAGTGTCCTACATTTATTAACATCTGCAATGAGCATTTACTGTATATTAATGACAGGTTTTATATCATAATTAAGAAAGTCTTTTGACAGTATTATGACAAGCATTCAAATAAAGTGTTAACAATGTTTGTAACTCATGCACACTAACCCAAAATGAACTCACCGGCAAAGCAGGCATGGCGAACTTCACATAGAGTTGCGACAGACTACGATTCACAAAAAGCCATGTCAAATTACATTTTGAAGACAGATGCACTCAAAAACATACTGTACATCAGTGTTGTTAATGTTACTTCTCCCAAAAGTAATTGAGGTAGCAACTCAGTTATCTCAACGTACAAGTAATTGGTTACTCGGCAAAGTAACTGACGTTACTTTTCATGTTCTACATGTTATTACATGAACCAATCTATAACGTCTTTCACATCAAATATGTTTATATTAATTGATTGAATTGAACTGTCTTTTTTTAATAAAAAAATATAGGTCACCCTTTTTAGATTTTTTTTTAATTCCACCTGTATAAGAGTGCAAACATTACATATAAACATTAACTTTCAAATGCTGTGCGAAAAAAGCCTTTTTCCTGTCGTACTGAACCGTTACTTGTGTCTACCATCACACCCCTAACATATATAAATATATTTTTTCAATATGCAGATGAGGCTCTGAATCTCATACATGCTATCCTTTGCTGTAGTTGTTTTGATTAAAAAAAAAAAAAATCACACAAGGTTTATGTATACGTAATTTAAGAAAAGTGTTAAGACTATTTTTGGTAAAAAAACAAAAACAAACTATTATTATGTTGTAGCATCCAGGGGTTAATTTGTGCAGGATCTTGCCGGAACAAGATCCGGCACCTCTTGATTTTGGCCGCCCTGTGTTCTGGGACATATTTGGGCAGATCCGGCACCTCTAGTGTATTGAAAATAATAATAATCTTAAAAACATTTTTAAAAAATGTATTGCAATAACCCCGAATGGGGGTAAAAAAAGGAGAGGAGTCGTTGATGGCTTTCTCCACTTTATTGCGGCAATAATAAGAAAACAATAAACAAAATAACAGCAGACTGCCGCCACATTCGAAGGTGAAATTTTGCTTCTCGCCCATCTCCCCCTCACTTCCTATAACTCACAGCTCTCCAGTCCCAGCGTCTCTTAAAGGGACTGTGCATAGTGTCTTGTTTTGAGCTTTTTGTTGACAAAGGTATCGAACACACGACATGCTGACAACTTTGTTTCTTTTTTAATACATGGAGCTAGCAGCACGAACATGATTTGTGGCTCTCAGCAGGCTGTGCCTCTCTATCGATCTCTCCCGCATCATGTGACCAAAACACCAGCACTTTAGGGTACCTCGGAAAACATTATGTCAGAATGTTACACTTAGTTACGGACATTACAGTATAAAATAAAATAATGAAATGCATAAATTAATTTACAAAACAAATCCCAAGAATTGCATGTTGTTTATAAAAATTTAACATCATTTGAAAGAGTCGGAGATTTGTTGATGCACTGAAAAGCAAATCAAGGCCCTGACGATTTAAAAAAAAAAAAAAAAAACTTTTGAAATTTGCGACAACTGGGGAGCAAGCAGCCAAGATCAAACGGTATTTCAACATGCTAAAAAGACAGTCGCATTTACTGTTTTTTTATTTATCTATTTTATTTTATTTTTTTTAAAGGTAGATGGTTCAAAACGGGTCAGAAAAGCACAAAGAAAAGAATGAAAACAAGAGAAGTCCCACAGTATGGCAAGTGGGCATTTGCGTGTTGTTTTCAGCACCATTTTCTGCGTATGTTCCGGGACTGTGCCCGTCTCGTCATCGCAGCGCTGTCATATGTACTTTGCGTTCAGGCACCTTATGATTTACAAATCAAGCCCTGGAAGCATCTACAAGGACCACACCCACTTGGTGATGATAATGTATACTGAACAGAAAAAGTCCATTTATTTTTAATTAATTGTACCCACCTGAATGCCACAAACTGTGTGGAAAAAAAAAAAAAAAAAGAAAGTTGCCTGAGCGTTTAAGATGATGCTCGCCACGCTAAATGCTACTGCTAGCGAGAACGCGAATGCTATGCTAACACTTCGAGCCACCTAGCATTGCGTTTGCAACGGCGTCACAACACCCTTCCCCTCCTCCCCTGTCAGGCTCTGCTTTCTCCGTGTCTCAGACATCTCTTGTCATTCAACTAAATTGTAGTAACGCACGCCTTCACATCTTCAGTAACGGCGTTGCAAAGATGGGAAAAGTAATTATTTAGATTACACACTACTGACACACACACAAAAAAAACACTGTTAGTAACAACGTTATACTCTAACGCCGTTATTAACAACACTGCTGTACACATCAGCATGTACAGTACATTGTTTTTTTCTTCTTTTTTTCCAAACAGAAGTTTTGTATTGAAGTAGTACTACTAGTAGTAGAGGTAATAATAATAATTATTAATATTACTATAACAGCAGTATATAAGGAATAACTTCTTAAACAAAAATGTTGTGTCCAAGATGTTATAGGCAGTGTTGTTAATAACGGCGTTACAATATAACGGCGTTACTAACGGCGTTATTTTTTTCAGTAATGAGTAATCTAATTAATTACTTTTCTCATCTTGGCAACGCCGTTACCGTTACTGAGGCGGGAAAGGCGTGCGTTACTACGCGATAGATACTAAGTTGGTTGAATAAAAAAAAGTCTGAGAGAAACGGACTCACGGGGACGAGAGCAGAGCAGGAGTGGGGAAGACGCCGTTGCAACCGCGATGCTAGATGGCTCCAATAATACCTGACTGCAGCCATAGCCGACAAACTACGCCCACATGACACGGTAGATATCATATTATAGATCTAGATGCATATGACAGACACTGCTGCATTGCCAACATGTTTTAAGGACTACATGCGTTTGTAAACAGCCGCCATCTTAAAGCAGTAGACCTCTCAGGAAGGCCCTGATGTAGAGATCCTTCCTAGCGAACCTAAGTCATTTTTTTTTTATCTAAAATGTTCCTAAATCGGCAAAATCTTAACTTAAATCTATCTTTAAATGATGAAACAATTTAAAAACTTACACATGTTTAAAGTAGACAGAAGGGAACTAATGCAATAACGGGAGAAATTTTAACAACTTTAACTATTGATTCACAACTTTAAATGACTTCCACACATAGCAAAGGTTACTAGCTAGTTATCGCAATACCCTTGTGTCTAGTTAAGTGGAGGGTAAAGAATTGGGCTTGGGCCAATTGTCCCCCAAGCCCTTTAAGCTTCACATTGTGTGACCTGTTTTTTTTTTTGGGGGGGAGAAAAAAAAATATATCACTAGTTACTTTGCCAAGTAACTAATTACTCTTACATTCAGGTAACTGAGTTACTAAAGCAATTACTTTTTGGGAGAAGTAATTTGTAACTGTAATTAATTACTTTTTTAAAGTAAAATTAACAACACTGCATGGCACTAAATGCGTTAGTAGACAGCCGCCATCTTAAAGCAGTAGACTTTTTAGGACGGCTCTGTTGTAGAGAACCTTCCTAGCGAATCTAAGTGACTTTTTATCTAAAATACTTCTAAATCAGCAAAATCTTGACTTGAATCTATCTTTAAATGATGAAACAGTTTTAAAACTTTCATATGTCGAAAGTAGAGAGAAGGGAACAAATGCAATAATGGGAGCAATTTTAACAACTTTTAACAGTTGATTCAGGGTAAAGGGTAAATTAGGGTAAAGAATTGGGCTCGGGCCAATTGTACCAAAAACCTTCACAAAAAACTTCACATAGTGTGGCCAATGTTTTTTTTTTTTTTTGTGTTTTTTTTTTTGAGGGGGAAAAAAAAAAGTAATTATCACCAATTACTTTGCCAAGTAACTAATTACTCTTACATTCAAGTAATTGAGTTACTAACGCAATTACTTTTTGGGAGAAGTAATTTGTAACTATAATTAATTACTTTTTTTCAGTAAGATTAACAACACTGGTTATAGGTAATAATAATTTACCTGGCAACCTCAAAGCCCTGTTTGGCCACGATTAAAAGAGGTTCAGTGTTGATGAGAACAGCCCAGCAAGGAAAACAAGCCAGCAGTAATATAAGAACAGCCCTCTGAAGGATCACCCCTACACGCTTCAGGTTTCCGCTCCCATAGGTCTACACAAGCCAGAAGCAAATAAAGAATGTCAGGAAACTCCAAAACAACACAGACATTTACAACAGGGATACATGAAAGTGATAATTTTGCACTGTTTGAAAGTGCACTTCCCTGCCTGAGATATGAGGGTATCACATGTTGACGACAAGCCAGTCCCAATGGAAAGACCAGTCACATTAACCACCTGTAATTAAAGAGACCGTCAATGTAGCACACAGAAAAGGTATTGTGGTAGAATGTCTTTGAACATGTGTCCCAATTATCTAGGCGAGAGGATTATCATATTTTTCAGACTATAAGACGCACTTAAAATGGTTATATTTCCCTCCAAATTCATAGTGCACCTTATAGAAAAGTTTCCGAGGTACTTCCGCATTTCTGCTCGTGACTTCTGTTTTACACTTTCTCCAACTAAAACAACAGTGGAGCTGGAGTGGCATTACTAATCAAAATTGCTCAAAAAAGACCATTTGAAAATGCCACATCCATCTGCCATCATCACAACATGGGAGGACAACATGGAGAAATGGTTGAGTCCCCACAACCAAAATACTTGTCCTTCTCAAAAAATTAGCATATTGTGATAAAGTTAATTATTTTCTGTAATGTACTGATGAACATTACACTTTCATATATTTTAGATTCATTACACACAACCGAAGTAGTTCAAGCCTTTTATTGTTTTACTATTGATGATTTTGGCAAGAAAGTCAAGAAAAACCAAAAATCCCTATCTAAAAAAAATAGCATATCATGAAAAGGTACTCTAAAGAAGCTACTAACCTAAATCATCTGAATCAACGAATTAACTCAAACCCCTGCGAAAGATTCCTGAGGCTTTTAAAAACTCCCAGCCTGGTTCATTACTCAAAACCGCAATCATGGACAAGACTGCCGAGCTGACTGCTGTCAAGAAGGCCATCATTGACGCCCTAGGGCAAGAGGCTAAGACACAGAAAGAAATTTCTGAGCGAATAGGCTGTTCCCAGGGTGCTGTATCAAGGCACCTCAGTGGGAAGTCTGTGGGAAGGAAAAAGTGCGGCAGGAAGTGCGGCACAACCAGAAGAGGTGACTGCACCTTGTGAAAGAATCTGGGGAAGGGCCAAGTCCAGACTTTGGGGGACTTGCAGAAACAGTGGACTGAGTCTGGAATAGAAACATCCAGAGCCACCGTGCACAGGCGCGTGTGAAACAGCGGCCGAAGCGCCTAACTGGGCTACAGGGAAGCAGCACTGGACTGTTGCTCAGTGGTCCAAAGTACTTTTTTCAGATGAAAGCAAATTTTGCATGTCATTCGGATATCAAAGTGCCAGAGTTTGGAGGAAGACTGCGGAGAAAGAAATGCCAAAATGCCTGAAGTCCAGTGTCAAGTACCCACAGTCAGTGATGGTCTGGGGTGCCATATCAGCTGCTGGTGTTGGTCTACTGTTTTTTTACAAAAGGGCAGGGTCAATGCAGCTAGCTATCAAGAGATTTTGGAGAACTACATGCTTCCATCTGCTGAAAAGCTTTATGGAGATGGAGATTTCATTTTTCAGCACGACCTGTCACCTGCTCACAGTGCCAAAACCACTGGTTTACTGACCATGGCATTGTTGTGCTCAAATGGCCTGCCAACTCTCCTGACCTGAACCCCATAGAGAATCTGTGGGATATTGTGAATAGGAAGTTGAGAGTCACCAGACCCAACACTGTGGATGAGCTTAAGACCACTATCGAAGCATCCTGGGCCTCCATAACACCTAATCAGTGCTACATGTTAACACACGCTGCACAAATTGTTAGAATTTTGTCCAAGAACGATCACCGAAGTGACGAGAACAAACACGCAATCTTTTAGGTGGATCCTTTAGGGTTAAACCTGCGAGCCAAATCCCTAATCTGCTGCGGGTTTCAATTTAAGGCGTATGGCGAGGTAGCTCCACAGTGACACTTTGAAGCTGGGCGCTGTTCAAAACATTCCACTTCCAAGCATATATTTAGGCGTTTCCAGGAGTTCACACAACCACGAGCAGCACAGAAAATCCCGGAGTGTTATTTACGTTGCCGTGATCCATTTTTGGAGATTCCGTGGGTTCCTCTGCTTTGATTTGGCAGTTTAAAACTTTGTATACTTCAACCGCAGTTCATGGTGTTTTGTTTAAACCGGAAATCTGTATCAGAAAAGATTGCGCCGCCAAATTTTCGCTCAGGAAGCTTGTCTATAATCCAGTCTAATGTATCAATTTTGGTTGTGCTCAATGACCTCAAACCTATTTTGTTGGATCATAACTGTATTATACTACTCCAGTCAACATTCATCAAAGTCATTAATAAAACAATAAAACAAACAATTAAATAAAACAACAATTAGAATGTTAAAAGATAAGGAACAAATTACAAATGCAGTAAATTGATGCACCAATGCACCTTAAAATCAGGTACGCCTTATTTATGAAAATTATGGTGTGCTTTATATTTCCGATGCGCTTTATAATCTGAAAAATATTGTACTTTATATATGTATATGTATATGTATATATATATATATATATATATATATATATGTGTATGTATGTATGTATGTATGTATGTATGTATGTATATATATATATATATATATATATATATATATATATATATATAGTAGGCTTAAATGCTAAATAGCTTAAATGCTAAAACACTTACAATGCTCTTAACAAATGCCTCAGACACATATTCCCACAAAAAACGGCTAAATATACCGATAAACTAAATTACGAATGCTTTAAAAAAAAAACATAAGCTCAAACAAAAACTTAGTTTATGTTGGTCTTAACATGGAAGAGCTGGATTCAGCCATGTGAAATGAGGTAGACTAGAGGGCAGTGTATCCACCCAAATCAATAAAACTAAATACAAACACTTTCAAAATAAACCATTACAACGCCACTTTAACTCATTCACTCCCAGCCATTTTCCCTGGAGCAAGGCCCTTCACTCCCGGCCGTTTTACTGGATTTTGACTGATTTTGCGAGGCCCACAGAAAATTCTGTTCTTTTGCTATATAAACATGGGACCCACCAAAAGAAAGATTAGACTCAATCTTGGTCTCACACAAAAATACTGTACACACGGTCCCAGGCTTCAACTGGGACCGTGTGCTTTGGTCAGATGAAACCAAGATTGAGCTTTTTGGCAACAAACACTCTAAGTGGGTCTGGCGTGCCACGAAAGATGCGCATGCTGAAAAGCACCTCATATCCACTGTGAAGTATAGGGGTGGGTCAGTGATGCTCTGGGGCTGTTTCGCTTTCAAAGGCCCTGGGAACCTTGTTAGGGTGCATGGCATCATGAATGCTTTGAAATACCAGGACATTTCAAATCAAAATCTGTTGCCCTCTGCCCGAAAGCTGAAGATGGGTCGTCACTGGGTCTTTCAGCAAGACAATGACCCTAAACATACTGCCAAATCTACACAGAAATGGTTCACCAGACACAAGATAAAGCTCCTCTCATGGCCATCTCAGTCCCCAGACCTTGTTTTGTTGGCAAAAGGGGGTTGTACAAAGTATTAACACCAGGGGTGCTAATAATTGTGACACACATTTTAAGATGTCAAATAATTTTTCCTTTATGTGGGATTTTTTTCCCCACTGAATGAATGCACTTGTATTGAAGGCTGGATTTTTCTCTCTTTTTTCTTCCATTAAGGCAGTACTTCTCAAATAGTGGGGCGCGCCCCCCTGGGGGGGGACGCAGAGCGATGCCGGGGGGGCGCATGTGTCCTCGGGGAACATGCTTTTTTTCTTTTTTTTTGGCCGTACTGGAATAACGTGTACTTGCACATCCACTCAGTTGGTGGCAGTGGCGCTCTCATTTACAGAGTGCGTTCAGTATTTTTGAACTAAGGAAGAGCACTCAGGAGTCAGCACACAGAAAACAGATATGAAGAGCAGTGCGCCGCCGCCGTTTTCGAAAGCCGTTTTCCGACCGGACTCACTCACGCAGCGACCCACGGTCTTGTCGGGTTCTCACGTCGCCGCCCGAGAAGTGCCATTTTCGGCTTGGGATCGTCACGTCGACCGCCCTCACCTACGGTTCTACCTCGGCCGCCGAGAATGCGCCTTTTTCGTGCCGTTTCCTTTTAGCTTTGACTTTTAATACAGTGTGTGATGAGGAAAGACCACTGTTTACTGTGTCCAAAAATATTTATAGCGGACAGCCAGAAGCCAAATCAATTAAGACGCCACTTAAAGACATTCGACCCCAATCTCATTGATAAGCCGCTTGATTGTTTTTCAGCGAAAACGTGCCGAATATTGCCAACAGTCGTCCTGCTTTGTCAGTGTTATATCAGTAAACCAGTGAGCATTGATCGCATGCTCATTGCAAAATAACTCCACACCATTGCAAAGGAGGTAATACTGAGTGTGAGCAACAAAAATAAAAACTGTCCTTCTGTCCAAGGACATTCTTTTTTTTTTCTTTTATTCACTTTTGTTTTTTTCGGTCAAATTTTTTGGCATATTGTCCTCATGAGTGAATGTTTCTAATCAATTCGAATTTGTTATTATTTACTGATTTTATTACATTTAATTTTTCTGTATCAAATGGTCAAAAATGTACCTTGAGTGTATTTTTACAGTTTGAACGTTGACTTTTTTTTTTTTTTTAATTCAGGCAAATTGATGCTCGTCAAGTCTTTGTTACAAACAAAACAACGTTAATAAAGTTATACTTTATTATAAGTTGATCTATGTTACTTTTTTTCTTTATTAGAAAAAAAGGACACAGTGTTAGGCAGATGCGTATTTATGATAGTAATTTTATAGACAAATGATACTATTTACAGTGGCGGCAGATAGTTTGGGGGGGCGCGAAACATTTACGTCTTGCTTGGGGGGGGCGTAACAGAAAATAATTGAGAAGCACTGCATTAAGGTCCCATATTATTTGAATAAAACAAAAATTATTAGAAGCTAAAAAACATATCTTTTTCAGGGGTGCCAATAATTATGGAGGGCACTGTAACTTTGACAAACATAGCATTTGTTGATGCGTAAAACACAAGACAGAAATTAAGACATTTCAGATGTATGTATATCTGCAATTCTTGGAAAATTCACTTATTTGTAATGCTCTGAAAGGTAACAATACAGTGGCATAGCTTGGAAAGTATTAATTTACGATGCATGTTTTTTTTAATGAGAGGTTAACCATTTGTGTGTATGCAATGAGCTAGATTTAACCAGTTTTTTTTTATTTTGCTGAAACTATATCGATCCCCCAAAAGCATTTTCTGATTTGCCCTCTTTTTATTTTGGTAGTAGAGGAAGCTAGATTTTTAAAAATGTATTTTTTCATTTTGTTCCATGTAGCGTTTAGATAACAAGTTGGTGAAAGCTATATTCTAGTTTTTGTTGTAGTTATTTTCGCTCTGAAGGAAAACTTTATTGTGAGTTGTTCCCATTCTGTTTGTTCTTTCTTCTTGTGCATATACATTAATAATGGACTGCTTTTGTTTGATTTTCTGTTTTGACTTTCTTGAAGCTCCTTACTCCTTTTATTACTCTACCTACCACTTGTCTTACTTTATTTCTATTTTCCAATGTTAATATCTAGTTGTCTAGTCTCTTCATCACTAGTCACCCGGTGTCCCCTTTCCCCCTCCCCTCTGGGGAGGGGCTATTTTTCAGCTGCAGCCTCCTGACTGTCCGAACCCCTGGCTGGATGGACGTCCTCGTTGCTACCCCCATCTCATCTGGCTAGATGGACCTCTTTTTGTTCCTTTACTCCACTGCACCTTTACGGACTGTAACTTCGCCTGCTAATTCCCATTAGCAGTCCTGGGGCTTCCTGTCTATCCGTCCTGGGAGTGGATCTCTCCTGATTGTGGTACTCCCCAAGGTTTCTCATTTTCTCCCAAAGACTCTGGAGTTTTTGGAGTTTTTCCTTGCCGGCATGGAGGGTCTTAAGGATAGGGGATACCCAGGACTTGAACTGCATCTATTCATCTTTGTTGCTTCATTTCTAATTGTGTATCATATTGCCTCTGTAAAGCCCTTTGAGACTTCTGTTGTGATTGAGGGCTATACAAATAAATTGAATTGAATACAAATAAATTGAATTGAATTGAAGCTAAGCAGTTCATTTCCATACTTTTAGATAGTGGCGCACTAAAAGTTACTTTTACGTGTGTGATTCTACATGGAAGCAATTTTCCCAAAACTGAATAGAAAAAAGTCAAAATGTTGCATTCATGGACATTCATTCATTCATTTTCCATAACCTGTATTAATCACAGTCATTTGAGAAAATGTACTTACGGCAATTGATAATGATACAGCTGCAAGTTCTGTTTTCCCCAGATGGCCACAGAACACCATGCTGACAATGCTGATCATGAAGATCATCATCTGGGAAATAATCTGGAGCAGGAAAAACAAACACAATACCTTCACTTGTTTTATGTATTTTTCTTTTTTTCTTTTAAAAGGCATAATGATATCCTCAAACACACATCAGGAAATATTAGATGAGAGCTTCCCAAAGTGTGGGGATAAACCCTTGGCTGGGGTAAGGAATGTTGGTTTTAGGTGGAAACTGCGAGAGCGAACGCAAATAGGTTAGCAACTAGTATATACAAACTGTGCACATGCGATCTTTCAAATACAAGATAAATAGGCTTCATCTGTTAGGACGCCCATCCATCATCTAACGCTTAATCAGGGGTTGGGTCGCGTAGGCAGCATTTAGCAGGGAAGCCCAGACTTCCCTCTCCCAAGCCACTTCAACCAGCTCCTCCCGTGGGATCCCAAGGCGTTCCCAGGCCAGCCAAGAGACGTAGTCTCTCCAGTGTGTCCTGAGTCATCCCCACCTCACCAAGGAGGCGTCTAGGACAGAGGTCACGGAACCGCGGACCTCGGTCCAGTTCCGGACCCCCAAGCCGTCTGGACCGGATCTCAAGCTGTCGCGACTAATACACGTTGCAACAACAAAAATCATTTTTGTCTGCGGGTTTGCAGAGCGGAGTTGGTCAACAAACAAAAACCTTAGCGGTGACGTGCGTGAGCCAGCCAATGGGAGTGAAGCATTTGAAAGTTATTTTTAGAAGAGCATGTCTCACACTCGCTTTCCAGACTCCGCGGAGTGACAGCCAAATACTGAGCCGAATGAAGTTGGAGGAAGATGCAAAAAAAGGTACGGCAAATGGCGTGCTCAAAACTACGCAAGATTAATGCAGAAAACAGAGTGTTTAAGGAGTAGTGGACCAACACATTTTTGTTCATTTTGCCTGGCGGCTCATCTGTTCAGAGACGGTAGCTCTTGTAAAGAGCAGCAATTTGAAAAGGCTCTATGAAACGAAGCACGCAGCTTTTTCGCAAAGTTTCCCCATGAACTCTGCCATCGATTCTCAAAAAATAGCGGAATTAAGGGCTCAATATGATCGCACCTCAAGGCTCATGGTTCATTCATTCACTGCACAGCAATGCACAAATGAATGCTCCCTCAGAATAGCGTGGATATTGGGTCAAAACAAAATGTCTTTCAGTGACACACCGATTGTCAAAGATTGTATGAGTGCAGTTGGTGAAACTTTGCTTCATGGAAAGCAAAAAGAAGAGGTCTGTCAAAAAAATAAAGCAAGTCCCCCTGTCAGCATCCACAATTAAAAAAAAAAGTATTGAACATGCTCTTATGTTGCTATTAATGATTCAATTAAAGCACTTTTTTAGTTTTATGCACCTTTTATATATTATTTACATTTTTGAATGTTGTAATTATCAGCATGGCCATGTAAAAATACGTTTGTATTTTTGGGAAAAAAAAGAAGCATTAAAAATATTTCCGGACCCGAGATTGTTGTAATTTTTTAATTTCAGACCCAGAGGATTTTTAATTCATGACCCCTTGTCTAGGAGATATCCGAACCAGATGCCCGAGCCACCTCAACTGACTCCTCTCAAGGCGGAGGAGTAGCGGCTCGACACCGAGTCCCTCCAGGATAACTGAGCTTCTCACCCTATCTCTAAGGGAGAGCCCGGACAACCTGCAGAGGAAACTCATTTTGGCCACTTGTATCCGCGATCTTTTTCTTTCGGTCATGACCCACAGCTTGTGACAATAGGTGAGAGTAGAAACGTAGATCGACTGGTAAATCTAGACTGGCTGAGTTCCTTCTTCAGCACTACGGACCGGTGCAGAGTCCGCATCACTGCATATGCTGCACCGGTCCACCTGTTGATCTTCCGCTCTCTCTTACACTCACTCGTGAACAAGACCCCAAGATACTTGAGCTCCTCCACTTGGGGCAGGATTTCATCCCTGACCCGGAGAGGGCACACCACCCTTTTCCAACTGAGGGCCACGGTCTCAGATTTGGAGGTTCTGATCTTCATCCCAACCACTTCACACTCGGGTGCGAACTGCTCCAATGAGAGTTGGAGGTCATGGCTTGATGAAGCCAACAGCACCACATCGTCTGCAAAAAGCAGAGATGCAATGCTAAGGTCACCAAACCGGACACTCTCAGCGCTTCGGCTGCGCCTAGAATTTCTGTCCATAAAAGTTTCGAACAGAATCGGTGACAAAGGGCAACCTTGGCGGAGTCCAACCCTCACCGGGAACGAATCCGACTTACTGCCGGCAATGCGGACCAAACTCTGACACTGGTCGTACAGGGACCGAATAACCCTTATCTGTTTGGACAGGAAATGGTTTTCCTGCGGCGTTTTGTCTTTTAAATTGAATTGTTTTGAATTACATCATGTCTACATGAAACACCTTTTCAGGACTGAATGTAAGGAAAAGAAGACAAATCTTTTCTTGCACATTGCCAGAACTTAAACTACTTGTAGTTCCCAGTCCATCGTAGGGGGACACACAACTATTCAAGAGGCAAAAAAAATAATTCGCTTTATGTTGGTCTTCCTAAGTCCTGTATTTCTCATTTGCAACTTGTTCAAAATGCTGCTGCTTGATTTTTAACCAGTACACCCAGATGTAAACATATTAGCCCTAGGCTATCGCCGCTCCACTGGCTTCCAGTTCATTTTAGAATTGATTTTAAACTTTTACTGTTTGCTTTTAATTCTATTGATGGCCAGGCTCCTTCTTATTTGATGGAGATTTTAACCAAGGGCGTAGGTTTGCATAGGGCTGGTAGGGACATAACACTACCAACTTTTCAGGATGCTCAAATTGTCCCCACCAACTTTAAGCAACCTGATTTGCATTTTATAATGAGTTCAGTTATATAGGTAATTTAAAATGACTTTCCATATGTTATAAGGATACAATTGACCCTACCATTATTAAGTGAATTATTTTCATTATGTTCAGACTTATATTTACCCCTTTTTCACTGCTGAATGTGCTGGTCAATTTTTCCCCCTCAAACTCACGTTTGATTGGCTGATGACTTAACCACACACACACACAATGACCCGACAAAAAATACAACACGTCGCCAACATGCCGCCTCATCCTCTCCCTTCAAAGAAGAGGGTATTAGAAGGTTTTTTTTTTCAGTCAGCAGCCACTATAAGTAATATAAAAGGACATCAATGTTATGGAGGTGGGGAACACACCACTGATGAACAACCTGCATCGGAGTTTGCATAACATTAAACTGTGTGGATTTGCTAACCTGCAAAACTCGAGTTGGAAGCTGCTTAGAGAGAAGTGCCCTCCACTTTTGTATGTATTTTCTGCTGTTAACGTTAATTAAACTGTGAGAAATATAGTGAACCGAGTTTTACCCCCTTCTACCCAATTTCATTTTTGTTTTGTTTATGTGGTCTTAAAGCAACCCTTGGTAACTTTTCAGTTTTGATCGATTTTTGTGACGTTCGTGGACAAAAGCGGTAGTTTTCTGAAAAGTGTACATGCATGTTATGCCGTTATATCGTCCCTACCAATGTTGAGCCCAAACCTACACCCTTGAGTTTATCCCTCCGTAACTCTGACAGGACTCTTCGTTCTACCGGCCAGCTTCTTCTGCAAGTTCCAAGGTTGAGACTTAAACAGTGTGGTGATCGATTTTTTGCGGTTGCTGGCCCCAGGTTGTGGAACAGCCTCCCCCCTGAAATCCGCACCATTACAAATCTTGGCCATTTTAAATCGCGGTTACAGAGCCACTTTTTTAGACTCGCCTTTCCTCCACTCTAGGGTAACCTGGTTTATTTCTTAAGGGTTTTTAATGTTTTCAGATTTTATCTGTTTTATTTGCTGTTTAGACTTTTATCAAGATGCGTTGTTTTCGTTTTTGTTTCATTTGCACCTTCAGACAATTTGGAGTGTTCAAACAAACTACATGTGTGTTTTTGGTCGTGAGAGAAAACCCTTGTACATGGAGAAAATGCAAACTCCATAACAAGAAGGCCACAACCCAGTATTAAACCCTTGATCTCCCGACCAAGCAGTCTTCCACCGTCCTGCCCTCTGTACTGAACAGTATGGTGCAGAAGGAAAAGATTAACAACTGAGTTTTACCGTAGCAAAAGTGTCTTCGGTGACAAAGGTAAAAAAAACAAAAAATGGACATAACTGGTCGCAATGATTAACTGTGTGCTACAAAAGTTGCAGGACTGTGCTCACAGTCCACATAGTTTTCCTCCTCCGCCTGATCCACCATCACGTCAACAAAAGTGAACATCAACAAAAGAGACCCTGTGACGTCACATTGTCTCAATATGTTAAAAAAGATGAGTTATTGCAAGTCAACTCTGGCCAAGAACCCACGCCTGGACAACCTCCCTCCCAACCTGACCCGGCTCTTATGTGTGCTTCTTTTACTCGTTCTTTAGTTCAAAAGCGTCTTCAAAGGGACCTGGTTTTAAGATGCACACATTATTAAGATGGCTGTGAAGAATTGCAAAGAAAACCAAGTGTGCGAACATGGAAGGCAAGGGATGTAAAACTAATATTTTGGATGCATTTTTTGTTTTACTGTGATAAAGGTGATGGTTTGGACTTATTATGGCACACATGTCAAATCAGATGTAATCAGAATGTTGAAATTTTCCATAGTTAAGTGTATGTATGTGTGTATGTGTGTGCTGTTTGACTGGGCCCCTACTAAAAGCTTTAAATAGCTTATTCGGAGTGTCCCTTTCATGCATCTTGTCAGAGGAACTATCAAATTGTTATCAACTATCAAGATGTGTATTGTATAATATGACCAAACTTGGGAGTAACTCTTAGTTAAATATTAAAGTCACATTTGTGTTTTCCCCCTGGTAATATTAAAACAAATAAAATAATGGAATCTTTGTTTCCTTTTTTTCTTTTTATTGCCAATTAAAAATAGAAGGAATGAATGAAACTGATTATTTTTAATATGACACACTGTGCTTTTTCTTAAGAAATATTCCAATTCAAGGAGTTATTTAACAGAACAACACACAAATGCAATGAGCAAAAATTTTATACAGAAGACATCTTTTAACATCTGATTACTGTATATATTGTTAATATATCGTATAATTGTAACTAGACTTTGTTGACACATGAAGACAACACTCCAGCCTACTGATGAAGCATTAAAGACCCTCCACAAGAAAAGCTGCAGGTGATGCCTTCATGTCTTTTGGCTGACTTACCACTGGTCCCGCAAGTTTGAGAAGTTGAACCAGCTCAGTGCGAGAGTTCGGCGAGATACAGTCACGAATACGTGTCCAAAAAAATCCAGAAGAAGACGTTTCGTTTGCCTCTGAATAAACATTCTCAGAGTATTTCTTCATATCAACATCCATGGTGATACAGAGTGCAGGGCGCTCTTTTGTTAATTCAAAGCGTCTTCGGTGCTCTGCAATAGGAATGACCTGTGTCCACGGAAGTCATTGGAAGAGTAAGGAGAAGGGGAAGAGGTCCGTTTTTAAATCAAACTTAACTTGGAGCAGTCGCAATATTCCCTCCCTCCTCCGCCCCCTGCTCCCCCGCTGTCTGAGCCAGTGTTTGAGGCACGTGGATGAAACGTTTATCCAGAGGCATCCATTCTAGGACGGTGACTATTCAGGCCTTCTCCAGCTGATTATTAACAGGTAATTTTCTTACATGACATGAGCATACGAGAAGGAAGGCTTGGAATGAAAAGCTTCCAATACACTATCATACAATACTTCTGCTCATTGTGGAAAATAAAAATACTGTACAATATAAAATTAGAAGTACTTCTGGCTGACTGAATCAGACCAATGTATTTTGTTTGAGACTTTTGGACGATTCAGTCCAGCACACACACTCAGTGCAACCAGTGTGAGTTTGCATATTTTCCCCATACTTACATGGTTCTGGGTTTCTCTGTCATTTCATAAACATGCCAGTAAAGTGCTTGTAAAATGTTACTTTTTGTCTCCAGTGCTATTTGAAGCCCTCTGTCAGGCATTAGGGATGTGACATTATATTAAAATGGTGATATGTCGCGATACTTCGTATCCCAAAAGGTTATCAATATACCGTAATTTTCGGACTATAAGGCCCACCTGACTATAAGCCGTCACCCACCAAATTTGACACGAAAATTGTATTTGTTCGGAGATAAGCGGCACTGCACTATTAGCCGCAGCTCTCCTCACTCTATTATGGAATATTTACACCAAAGGATATTAACCGGTAAAACTTTATTTGACGACGCCATCATAAGACTGTCTAAGACCAAATGAACCACCATGAAGCTTTGAACCAATTGTTTCTAGAAGCTTCATTTGGCCATCATTGCTCCATTGGGGAAGACAGTCAACCTCTGCTGCCACCTGCTGTCAGCACTGTTGTCGTCCAACATGCCTCCTAGCATGCATTGCAGCGGTACAGATGTAAATTACAATCAAAATTCATGTTCTGTGCTAATTATTTCTTCAGTTACTGTTCCAGTTCTTTCATTAATTGCTACCTATGGTAATCAGAAACACTTTATGTATGTATATGATAGCTCATTGGCTGCCTTTGACGGCGCTAGTCATCTAATTTATTTTGACGGGGAGTTCTAACGTTATAACATTCGTTCATTCGCCCCTCTCAGTCAAAATTAATTTGACGTCTGGCGCCGTCAATGGCACTGAAAGATGTGCATTCACAGTCAGTCTTTCTGGTTTTGGGGGCATTTCAAGGTCACTTCCTGTTTATTTTAGGGCATTTACGGGTCACTTCTTGTTGATTTGGAGTCATTGCTTATTCATTTAGGGACATTCCTGGGTTGCTTCCTGTTCAGTAACCCAAAATTAACAGGAAGTGACCCACAAATGCTACAAAGTCAACAGGAAGAGATCCAGAAATACCCCAAAATCATCAGAATGTGACTGAAAATCAACAGGCAATGTCCTGATATCCCCCAAAATGAACTCAATTAAATTCAGAACTTCATTGGGAACTTCAGTCATAGACCTCACTGTCAGTTGATATGAAAGCTCCTACTGATATTGCGCCACAGCTTCCTGTAGGTGGCTGGGCCAGGCAGAGCGTGTAGGCTTTCACTGCGATAAACTTGGAACACACGCTGTGTTCTAACACCGGATTTAGGTGGAAACAGACCAAAAGTTTTAGTGCATGCAACCAGGCAGAAGTGTCTCAAGAGTGATTTGGTCGAGGATTCGAGGTAATTATTATATTAAATAGCACCATACATGCACTTTGAACCGTTTTGAAAAAAGTGATTTGAATGGAAAAAGAATGATAACTGCCCATTTTTTGCTTTTAACCAAAAATCTAGACTGTTTTTCATTCATATCGATAGAAATTCCGGGATTTACACATTTATTTACAAGAATTTTCAACTTAAAAATCTTTGTTTTGTGATGGCCACCATGTTGGATTTTATATCCATACACAATAGCATAACTTTCCATTCAAATAATCAGGTAATTTCCAGCCAACTAGACATTTCTACGTCTATACAACATTTTTTGGGGCTTTTACGTGTTTTATTTTCTGTAACATTTCAATCTAAAAACAACGAGGGTCAGATTGCCAGCAAGACATGCTGAGGGAATAATGATATCAGAATTTGACCTAAATATGTTTGGATTGTATATAGAAAAATGCTGAATTTGCTTTTGTTGAGTAAAATTATGATTATTCTGTATGCTTTCCTCAAGTGTTAAGTTTCCGATGTGAAAATTGAGTGATTTATTAGCTGTTGAAAACTAATGTCAAAATTGCACCAAAAAAAAAAAAAAAAAAGTCACTATTTTGGGGAAAAACTTGAAAATCTTGTGCATCTAGCGTAAAATCTGAGAATTTTAAAGCCATTTTTGTTATACTTACACTGCTGGTCATAAGTATTGGCACCCCTGCAATTCTGTCAGATAATGCTCAGTATCTCCCAGAAAATTACAAATACAATTACAAATGCTTTGGTAGTAATATCTTCTTTTACTTTACTTGCAATGAAAAAACACAAAGGAGAATAGAAAAAAAAAAAAAAAAAATCACTATCATTTTACACAAAACTCCAAAAATGGGCCGGACAAAGGTATTGGCACCCTTTGAAAAATCATTGTGATGCTTCTCTAATTTATGTAATTAACAGCACATGTTACTTACCTGTGGTACATAACAGGTGGTGGCAATAACTAAATCCCACTTGCAGCTAGTTAAAATGGATTAAAGTTGACTCAACCTCTGTCCTGTGTCCTTGTGTGTACCACATTGAGCATGGAGAAAAGAAATGTCTGAGGACTTGTGAAGCAAAATTGTGAGGAAGCGTGGGTAATCTCAAGGCTACAAGTCCATCTCCAAAGACCTGAATGTTCCTGTGTCTACCGTGCGCAGTATCATCAATAAGTGTAAAGCCCATGGCACTGTGGCTAACCTCCCTAGATGTGGAAGGAGAAGAAAAATTGACGAGAAATTTTAACGACATATTGTGCGGATGGTGGGCTAACATCAAAACAAGTTCAAGCTGTCCTGCAGTCCAAGAGTACAACACTGTCAACCCGTACTATCCGTCGGCGTCTGAATGAAAAGGGACTCTATGGTAGGATACCCAGGAATATGCCACTTCTGACCCAGAGACATACAAAGCCAGGTTGAAGTTTACCAAAACTTACCTGAGAAAGCCAAACACGTTTTTGAAGAATGTTCTCTGGTCAAATGAGACAAAAGTAGAGCTTTTTGGGAAAAGGCATTAACATAGCGTTTACAGGTAAAAAAAATGAGGCCTTTAAAGAAAAGAACACGGTCCCCACAGTCAAACATGGGGGAGGTTCCCTGATGTTTTGGGGTTGCTTTGCTTCCTCTGGCACTGGACTGCTTGACCGTGTGAATAGCATTATGAAGTCTGAAGACTACCAAAATATTTTGCAGCATAATGTAGGGCCCACTGTGAGAAAGCCGGGTCTCCCTCAGAGGTCATGGATCTTCCAGCAGGACAATGACCCAAAAACACACTTCAAAAACACGAGACTATGGTTTGAGAGAAAGTACTGGAGACTTCTAAAGTGGCCAGCAATGAGTCTAGACCTGAATCCCATTGAACACCTGTGGAGAGATCTGAAAATGGCAGTTTGGAGAAGGCACCCTTGAAATCTCAGAGACCTGGAGCAGTTGGCCAAAAAAGAATGGTCTAAAATTCCAGCAGAGCATTGTAAGAATCTCATTGATGGATACCGGAAGCGGTTGTTCGCAGTTATTTTGTCTAAAGGTTGTGCTACCAAGTATTAGGCTGAGGGTGCCAATGCTTTTGTCCGGCCCATTTTTGGATTTTTGTGTAAAATGATAATAATTAAATTTTTTTCATTCGTTTTTGTGTTTCTTCATTGCAAGCAAAATAAATGAAGATATTACAACAAAAGCATTTATAATTGCAATCATTCTGTGGGAGAAATTATCTGATAGAATTGCAGGGGTGCCAATACTTTCGGCCAGCAGTGTATATAAAAATCATTAATCGGGATTTTATTAGGGAACGATTGTGAATTTTTTTATGCTGCTGCTAATCGAGACTCATATATGCCTAAGGGAGGTCCCTGTTTTGCTTTTAGGTCACTAGCAGCTATGGTTTTGAAAATATTTGAATTTTAAGTTTTTGATAATAGGCCCCCTATTTAGCGGCCCCACACCCCTGATAGTGAAGTGTATGCTTCAGTTGTGCAGAGCATCAGTGCATAACCATGAAATCACAGAAAACTCAATGGCTGCCATTGATGACTATAGACGTCCGATCTGTTTTAAGTGGGAGGGATAGGAGTGAAGAACATTTATTCATTCGCTGCCACCCTTCCACTTCAAATGGATAGGATGTTTACTAGTGAGAAAATCACTGAAATTCACAGCAGATTGATAATAATTACGTTTTTTTTTCTGGTTAACAGTTGTATTGTAGAATATTGAAGAATGATTTCTTGACTTATGTATCGATAATTGTGGTACCACCATATAGTGAGGTAGTCATTATCGTGTGCCTTGCATTGCAAATCGTATTGTATCATGAGGTACCCAGAACTTCCCAGCATAGTGTTTATGCATCAAGAAGTTGCCATTAAATATTCCTCAATGAAGAAATGTTTGAAAAGTATTTTGAGTCAAAGGGCTGTTAAAGATCACTGAAGCTTACGCATACAGTGACGCGGTCTCATCTTGGTTAATGTAAAACTGTCAGCAGGACATTGCAATCACAAGCCGCAGAAAATTACTGTTACAAGCAAATATGCTGTTGTAAAGAATGGACTACTGTTTACATGGATGAAAATTGTAATGTGTTGATAAAACGCACCAATAGAGTGTACTTCCACTCTTGCAGTTGGAATCTGTTATTCTGCACATGCGTTTATTTACTTTAAGTAGTAACCAAACCATGTCATTGATTTACAATAACTGTAAACCTACCTGTTACCAAATAAAAAAGCTGATAGGAGAGCCAGAATGTTCTTCGTGCTCATAGAATAACTAAAATGACCGAATCAATAAGAACAGAATAAAGTTGGACTTTTACTCATGGTTTTTTTTTTTTTTTAACTTGTTTCTAAATAAATACAATCACCAATTAAAAAGTGCATTTATGTTCACTTGGGTTTTCTCTGATGTTTACATTTGGTTGATCATCTTAAATATCAAAATAAGGAAAAAATACAATGAAATAACTGATACGGGACAAATAACTTTTCATGGCACTGTAATCTATTTAGAAAACGTCTCGGAATTCCCTTTACAAGTTCTTTAACCCATGAAATCCTAATTTAAAACTGTAAAATGATGCCTGTTCATTCCTGTCCAGATTCAAGGTAAATTACCAGGGTATTTTGATATTTTTCTGTAATACAAAGTTTGTATTTTTTATTTGATATCGCTAAAGATGACCAAAAGGCTCAATTGTTTGGATCCAGATCACTGGGGTGCTGGCACAACTTGACCTTGGAATATTTACCCACTGTTCTTTGGAGAAGTTATTCAAATATTATTGAATACTGTTGTACACCTTGGGATGAGAGCCAGCTAGAAACAAAACACTGCAAAAAAACCTTTAAGAATAATGCTGTTGTTTAAATGCTACATCTTTAGTCTGATGTATTTATATACAGTGTATTTATATTGCTGATAAACCATGCAAACATATTGAGTTCAGTGTGTGACATAACCTCAGGCTCAGCATCTGAAAACATAAATAATATCGTATTTAGTTATCAACTTTTCCCTAAATGGCCATTATTAATTGTTATTGACAACATGATGTCATCCTTTGTTCTATGTTAAGACTATTACTCTCCATGATGTATTACTTTAGAAAACTTTGTGATATCATGATTGGTAATAATGTCTGATGTTTGATTTCTGCTGGGCAGATACAACTTAATAGACTACTTTGTCAAGGACTGATGTCAATCCTTTACTCAACAGCGTGACAGTGAACTTCCTTGAGCTTGGAGGTGATGTGACAAGTTAATTTGGTACTTGATTAAGTAAAAAAAGATTATTGTACAAACAGTGAAACAAAGGCTTTTGAGGTAGATGAAGTATAGTTAAAATTACAAGCTTGTTTAGGTAAATAATCAAGGATCAAGTGCATATTTTTTAACGTGATGTGATGGTATGACCAAAATGTTGTTTATTTGGTGAGACAAAAATGTATGACGTAGTCAATGTTACTTTTTAACAATTCATAATGTTTAAAAAGCCTTTTAGGTAGCCATTGTGAAGGCAGTAGATGACATTTGAATTGGTGTGGATGTGATTCAAATAGTACTTTAGATTTTTTACACAATTGCAGAGCGAAGTACTGCATCTTATCTTAAGAAAAGGAAAATGAAGAGGTATTTTATAATAATATAAAGCACACTGCATGAAAAATGCATTTGATGTTTACTTGCGTTCTCCCTGTCTGATATGTACGAATTGTTTAATTGAAGTTACGAATCTATGCAAGAAAATAAGAATGTGAAAAGAAGGTGAATACTTTTACATGGCCTCATAATTCACTGCGAAAACATACAATATTAATGTATAAAAATCTGCAATATATTTTTACCCATAATAATCACGGGCAGGACTGGATTAAAAATTAATAGTATGTCTAATAGTCTTTAGTAATCTAATCTCACAGCAAAGGCTTTTATTTTTGAAATGCAGAGAAGAACAGAACTGTTTGCACTCCTTGTGATTTTGCAAATTCACCCACTTAGAAAATAGGTAGAGGTCTGAAATGTCAATCATAGATGTATTTTCACTTATAGAGACATAAACTAAAAAAATAAAATAAAAAAAAATCCAGAACCCATGTTGTTTTATTTTTCAATAATTTATTTGTAATTTACTGTAGTTCATAAATATTTGTACCCCTGAGAAAGTCAGTGCTCATATTTAGTGCAGAAGCTTTTCTTTGCAATTACAAAGGTCAGACGCTTATTTTGGTTCTTCATTAGGTTTTCACATATGGAAACAGGGATTTTGGCCCATTCCTGCACACAATTCTTCTTTAGATCTCTCTAGATCTGTCAGGTTTCGGGGCTGTCGTTGGGAAACACCAAATTTCAGCTCCATCCAAAGATTTTCTATAGGATTGAGGCCTGCAGACTGTCTAGGCCACTCCAGAACCTTGATATACTTTTTACGCAGCCACTCATTGGTAGCTTGGCTGTGCGCTTCGGATCATTGTCATGTTGGAAGATCCAGCCACGACTGATCTTTAAGTCTCTGACTGAGGGAAGGAGGTTGTGGCTCAAAAGCTGATGATACATTTCACCATTAATCCTCTGCTTTATACAGTGCAGTCGTCCTGCCCCCTTTGCCAAAAAGCAGGCCCAAAGCATGAGGCTTCCACCCTCATACTTCACAGTCGGGATGGTGTTCTTGGGATTTAGCTCATTCTTCTTTTTCCTCCACACAAGATGAGTAAAGTTCGCACCAAAACGTTCTACTTTGGTCTCATCTGATAACGTGACTTTCTCCCATGACCCCTCTCCATCATTCAGATGGTCCCTGGCAAACTTCAGATGGGCCTTCACAAGTACTGGCTTCAACAGGGGAACCTTCTGAGCAATGCATGATTTTAAACCATTGCACCATAGTGTTCTACTGACAGTAACGTTTGAAACTGTCGATCCAGCTCTCTTCAGGTCATTGACCAGCTTCTGTCCTAGCTCCTGTCATGTAAATCGAGGCTGAGGCCTCTCTTTTCTCATCATGAGTGATTTCCCACAAGAAGAGATTTTACATGGAGCCCCAGTCCGAGGTAGATTATCAGTCATGTTTAGCCTTTTCCATTTTCTATCAATTGCTACAACGGTTGATTTATTTTATTGATTAATTCCCTAGCTGCTTTCCAATTGTCCCATAGCCTTTTCAAGCTTTGTGGAGCTCAAGAATTATTTTTCTGGTGTCTTTCGAAAGCTCTCTGGTCTTGCCCATGGTAGCAGTTAGATTATGACTGAGTGTAGGGTGCATGGGTGATAATAATGAGCTCAAACGGGTGGTGGTTTGGTGGTTACTCATAGGGTAAAGGTGGACTTTTTTAAGGTAGACTGACAACTCTTTGAGTGTCATAATTATTGCTGATTCTCATGGGTAGAAATACTTATGAACACCAATAAATTACAAATAAATCATTGGAATCCCCCCCCCCCCCCCCCCCCCCCCCCGAGTATGTCCCTATAAGTGGAAATGCATCTACGATTGAAATTTTAGACCTCTACCTATTTTCTAAGTGGGTGAAATCACAAGGGGTGCAAATACTTCTGCTCCTCACTGTATATTTTTCGATTATAGCCAGAAAACACTGTTTCAACTAATACAAATTCATGTTATGAAAAAAATTGTATATCATGTTGGTGTACGTTTTGTTTTGTGTTTCAGAACCAGCCATTACTGGATTCTAGTGGACTGCACTTGTTCAATTTTAGTAAAACACTTTAAACGGGCTTGTCACTTTAAGACAGAATCTACATTTGTCAGCCAAAATGTGGACTGGCTCTAGCTTTGAATGGGCAAGTATACAAAGGCGTCGAAATAATGAGCAAGAAAGAAAAGAGAGGATTTTTAATGATAAAGTGAGAACCATCGGTGTTGACAAGGTAGGCCTTGACAAGCAGGTTGATGACCACAAGAAGAAAAAGGATGCAGAAGAACTGGAGCAGAGCTCTTTTGAGGCCCAATTTCTACATAATAGCAAGCAAGCGTACCTTCTCCATGTCAAAGAAACAAAGGAGAAACGTGCACAGGAGAAGACCAATTTTCAGGAACAATATCAGCATGTAATCCAGGAGAGGTTGAACCGGGATGACTCTGAAAAACCACTTGAACACATGATGCCCCCTGGAATGGCAGGTGAGGACCCGGGAAGTGAAAGCCGAATACAGAGGCAAAAAGAACAACTAAGGGAGTGGCTTCTCCAGCAACAGACAGAGCAAGCCGAGGAGAAAGAAAGACAGAGGATGGATAAATTGAATTACGACAAATTCAGAGTTCATATTGACAAAGTAGCAATGCAACTGGAAAACATTGAGATGGAGAAAAGGAAACAAAATGCTGTGGAGATGAACGAATTCAATCAGGCCATGGCCATAGAGAAGGAACGTCATGAACGGGAACTGAAGGATGACCCCAGAGAGATAAAGCCGAGTCAGGTAGGGGTACCTGGAATTTTTCACAGCTATGATAGAAGGCCACGTCCCGAGAGCTATCAACAAATGCAAAAATTCTGGAATCTTCAAGTAGAAGAGAAAATGATGACAAAGTTAGAGGGGATCAAAGAAAAGAAACAATATGCTCGTTGGTGCTCCAACGCGGCCCGCGCGGCAATGATTATACAGAGACAGCAGGAACGACAGAAGAAGGAGCTGCGGCAAGAGCTGGACTACGACAACAGCACTACAGCCGAATATGACAGACGCAACAGACCGGACATTAAAAGAGGACGCATTGATGAAAGCTTCTTTGCCAAATTCAATACCTGCAGTCGTTGAAACGCCGCTCACGAATGAAGACAATGGAAATATCATTGTTACTATTATATACAATATAATCAACAAGCATAACAGCCATAGTGAAAAAAAAAAAAGGACAAACCACTATTTTGACTTTTTGTTAAATAAAAACTAAAATCAGATCATCCCTCAATTGAAAATATCTTCATTTTATTTTTAATCAATTCGTTCTTTCACGCTTGTCCTAACATGACAACTTCTGTTTCATTTGTGGTTAAATGAGTGTGTCAGTGGCTATAGTAAATGGGCAAGTGTGTGGGAGGAACTCTGTTGCAAATTCTGCAAAAGTTGATGAGATAAAAGAAATATTCATGCTATGACTTCTAAGTTTTTGTGAGCTACAAAACATTTCTAGAATAACATACAGTACATATAGTCAACATTCACAGACCTCTTAATGTGTTTAGCTTATTAAACATTAAACCACATAATTTTAACTTAAAACCAACCTTTGTGAACATTTGCACGCTATCTCCCTTCAAACCACAACATTTGTTGCTCACATGAATTATTTATATATGACAAATCGTAGCCAATAAAAAACAAGCGAACAACTACAAAATTACAAGTGTGAATGATAAAAAACACAACTATTCCTCCACCTAGCAATGTGAGGAATGTTCACGATCTATGTGTAGCGCCTTTCATTTTACAAGGCATACTTACATCATTGAAGGAGCACCCACATGAACCGGGAAACGCAGAACTGGAAATAAAAGCATGAGCAGTTTCCAAAATAAAAGTGCCGCTCTAAATAGACGGTAAATTAATTGAACGTCTAAACCAGGGGGCATCAAACTACGGCCCGCGGGCCGGATACATTTGGTTTGGCCCTCTGAACAATTTTTTTTTTTTTTTTAAGTGTTAGTTTTAGTGTTATTTCCTGGCTTTTTTCAGTGAAGAACCCAGAGAGGGTTATTTGGTTATTATCTAATTAATAGTTTATTATATTATATTATATTATATTTAGGGCTGTCAAACGATTAAACATTTTAATCGAGTTAATTACAGCTTAAAAATTAATTAATCGTAGTTAATCGCAATTAATCGCAATTCAAACCATCTATATAATATCCCATATTTTTCTGTAAATTATTGTTGGAATGGAAAGATAAAACGCAAGATGGATATATATATATTCAGCATGCGGTACTTAAGGACTGTATTTGTTTATTATAACAATAAATCAACAAGATGGCATTAACATTATTAACATTCTGTTAAAGTGATCCATGGATAGAAAGACTTGTAGTTCTTTATGAAAAATGTTAGTATAAGTTATAGAAATGTTATATTAAAACCCCTCTTAATGTTTTCGTTTTAATAAAATTTGTAAAATTTTCAATCAAAAAACAAACTTGTAGCCCGCCATTGTTGATGGCAATAATTACTTACACTATACAATCAGTCGCAAGCAAGCGCCAGCAGAGAGCAGCAAAACTCCGCAAAACACAATTAACAAGTGGGCCTTTCACTCTGTCATTTAAATCTGTCTGAGCTGGGCCAAGTGCGTTAATTGCGTCAAATTTTTTAACGGGATTAATTTAAAAAAATAATTAACGCCCGTTAACGCGATAATTTTGACAGCCCTATTTATATTATATTATATTATATTATATTATATTATATTATATTATATTATATTATATTTTCGGCTGTCAAACGATTAAAATTTTTAATCGAGTTAATCACAGCTTAAAAAATAATTAATCGTAATTACTTGCAATTCAAACCATCAATAAAATATGCCATATTTTTCTGTATTGTTGGAATGGAAAGATAAGACACAAGACGGATACATACATTCAACATACTGTACATAAGTACTGTATTTGTTTATTATAACAATAAATCAACGAGATGGCATTAACATTGATTAACATTCTGTTAAAGCGATCCACGGATAGAAGGACTTGTAGTTCTTGAAAGATAAATGTTAGTACAAGTTATAGAAAATTTATATTAAAACCCCTCAATGTTTTGGTTTTAATAAAATGTGTAAAATGTTCAAACAAAAAATAAACTAGTAGCTCGCCATTGTTGATGTCAATAATTACACAATGGTGCTGAAACCCATAAAATCAGTAGCACCCAAGCGCCAGCAGAGGGTGACAAAACACCAAAAAACGCAAGTAACACATTGACATGACACTGTGCTGTCATTTTAATCTGTTTGAGCATTTGCGTTAAATGCGTCAAATATTTTAACGTGATTTAATTAAAAAATTACCGATATATTACACGATAATTTTGACAGCCCTATGTATTATAATTTTTATTTTATTTACTTTTTGTTCCGTGAAGAATTCAGAAAGGGTTATTTGATTGTGGCTTTCTGAAAAACAATACATTTTTACATTTAGGCACTGCTGCAATCGTCACACTTTTTCTGTTACAAACTGACCCGGCCCCTCATCAGAGAAGGAAAGAGTTATGGCCCTCACAGGAAAAAGTTTGGGGACCCCTGGTCTAAACTATTAAACAACTTTAAAAATTCTTAACAGAAAGAAAATATATACCTTAATTTTCGGACCATAAGCCACTACTTTTTTCCCTCATATCAAACCTGCGGCTTAAAGTCAGTGCGGCTTATTTATTGATTATTTAGTTTAATAAGTAACTAACCATCATAATTATGAAATGACGCTTCCATGAGCATTAGTGAATACTTATGACAGATGTCATTAAGTGTCGTCCGGCAAATTATGTCACTCCATTTATGTCCAGCTCAGATCATTCATCCATTCAAAAGTGAGATAATTTGTCGGAAGACACAAAATGACATCTTTCATAAGCATTCATTAATGCTCATGGCAGTGTTATTTCATAATTATGATGGTCTTATTACAGTCTTATGGTGCTACTGTCAAATAAAATTTTACCAAATATAACTAGCAATTAATGAAACAACTGGAACAGTAACTCAAGAAATAATTAGCACAGAACATGAATTTTGGTTGTTATTTACATCTGTAGCTCTGCAATGCATGCTAGGAGGCATGGTGACGACAACAGTGTTGATGGCAGGTGGCAGCAGAGGTTGACTGTCTCCCCCAAGGGAGCAGTGATGGCCAAATGAGGCTTCTTGAAGCCATGACGCTTTGCAGCCAATTGGTTCAAAAGCATCTTATGATGCAAATGTCAAATAAAGTGTTACCTGTTAATATCTTTTGGTGTAAATATCCCAAAATACAGGGAGGACAGCTGCGGCTTATAGTCCAGTGCGGTTTATCTATGAACAAATGCCTATTTCATGTCAAATTTGGTGTGTGGCGGCTTAGAGTCACGTGCGCCTTATAGTCCGAAAATTGCGGTACATTATACAACTAGGTCAAATATTCAAGTTACAAAAAAATCTTTGCACATTAAGAATCATTGTCAACCCTACGTGAGTGACACTTAACAGAGACAATCTCTACCCCCACCTCCTCTTCCTTTTGCGGTTGCATGCAGTCAGTAACTGCGGTCTGCAGGGGGCATCATTGCAACACTAGTAGACAAACGTGTGCACCTCGAGTGCATGCGCCCCTAGCAATTTGCCGCCCCAGGCGACCGCCTAACTCGACTGTACCAGGAACCGCCATTGATTATTATGCCTGAGAGCTCAAGAGACCTACCGTAATCCCAAGTACACCCTTCACAAATTTATTTCATATCTACATTCTTGAAAGAAACTGTCTTTAGTAAAAGACAGAACACCCTGGACTTGTCGAGTTCATACAATGAAGGAAATACCAACATTCATTTAAACATAGAAGGTTTGCAGCAAACATCTCAAGGATTCCACCAGTGGACATATTGTACCAACTTCTACCTGTGTGGGAGGTTTTGCCCTTGTTCACAAAGCAAGCAACATAATGACGTGCACAAAGAAGTGGGGGAGGGAAAAAGGTACAAAGTATTCTCAACCTCATCCAAAACTTTTCAGATGTAGATTATGAATGGACAAAGAAGGCATTACTAGATAACACAATTTATTTAAGTTTTGAGACTACATACACATGAAAATGGATGAATATTTCTTTGCATCTCACTCACATGTTGCTTTCGGCTCCAGGAGGCAGTGTTTGCCTGCTGCCAATGACTGTATCAAAACACTGAGGCTCGATATGTGATCGGGGAACTTCTCACACACACTGTGAATAACTGTGCTGAAGGCATGCACGCGCTCCATAAGGCTCTGAGTAGCAGCATCCACCGATTGACTAGATGATGAGGGGCGATATTTTCCATCAGTCACTTCTTGGAGTTTCTTAGCCTTGCTCTGAAATTCCAACAGATGAGCTTGGTCCTAGATGGGAGGTTGAAAAGATGGGTGTGAATGGGATGATTTCACTGGTCAAATTGTAGCTCTATCCAGGGGTGCCCAACCGGTCCCCAAGGGCCGCTGTGGGTCCTGGTTTTTACGCCTACCGATCGACCACAGACTGTTTAACCGTTTCTGCTAAAACACACAACACCTGACTAAAATAAACATTACACTTGTGAAACACCAGATTAGTGCAAAGGTGTCTCCCTGTTTTGTTGGAAAAAATAATCCAGCGCCAACCGCGGCCCCATGTGGAATAGTTTGGGGACCCCTGCTGTATACAGTGCAAAAACACAGGAAATAGAATACCACATTTGCCAGCATTTACTAAGCCAAATAACATATTTTATATTATTAAACTGTTAACAGCACATCACGTAACAATGGAACAATAAAAAAAAAAAAAAATGCAATATACCGTATTTTTCGGACTATAAGTGGCCCAAAAATGCGCAATGAAGAGGGGGAAAAAAAAAACGCACCGGAGTAAAAGTCACATTTTTTGGGGAAATGTGCTTGATAAAATCCAACACATACAGTGTATCACAAAAGTGAGTACACCCCTAGCATTTCTGCATACAATTAAGTATATCTTTTCATGGGACAAAACTGACAAAATGACACTTTGACACAATGAAAAGTAGTCTTTGTGGAGCCTATATAATAGCGTTAATTTATTTTCCCCACAAAATAACTCAAAATATAGCCATTAATATCCAAACCCTTGGCAACAAAAGTGAGTACACCGCATGGGAACTACGTACATCCCTAAATGTCCAAATTGAGTACTGCCTGTCATTTTCCCTCCAAAATGTCATGTGACTCGTTACAGGAGTGCTGTCAGCATTGCTGCAGAGATTGAAGAGGTGCGTGGGGGGGGGTCAGCCTGTTAGTGCTCAGACCATACGCCGTACTCTACATCAAATTGGTTTGCTTGGCTGCCGCCCCAGGAGGAAGCCTCTTCTGAATACGGTACACTAGAAAGCCCACAAACAGTTTGCTGAAGACATGTCAACAAAGCACATGGATTAATGGAACCATGTCCTATGGTCTGATGAGACGAAGATTAATTTGTTTGGTTCCGATGGTCTCAAGCATGTGTGGCGGCGAGCAGGTGAGGAGTACAAAGATAAGTGTTTCATGCCTACAGTGTAGCATGGTGGTGGGAATGACCCCCCCCCACCACCACCACCTCTTCAATCTCTGCTGCAATGCTGACAGCACTCCTGTAATGAGTCACATGACATTTTGGAGGGAAAATGACAAGCAGTACTCAATTTGGACATTTAGGGATGTACGTACAGTAGTACCTGTGCGGTGTACTCACTTTTGTTCCCAGGGGTTTAGATATTAATGGCTATATAGAAGCAGCACACAGACTACTGCTTATTGTGTCAAAGTGTCATTTTGTCAGTGTTGTCCCATGAAAAGATATACTTCAATATTTGCAGAAATATGAGGGGTGTACTCACTTTTGTGATAGATTGTAGAACAGATATGTCATCTTGAAAGGTAATTTAACAAAAAAATACAATAGAGAACAACATGCCGTACAGTATGATAATGTTACATGATGCATGAACAACGAAATGCAAACATGCCCGGTATGTTAACGTAACATACAGTGGGGCGAATAAGTATTTAGTCAACCAACAATTGTGCAAGTTCCCTACTTGAAAAGATTAGAGAGGCCTGTAATTGTCAACATGGACATGGGTAAACCTCAACCATGAGAGATAGAATGTGGGAGAAAAACAGAAAATCACATTGTTTGATTTTTAAAGAAATTATTTCCAAATTAGAGTGGAATTGTGGAATATTTGGTCACCTACAAACAAGCAAGATTTCTGGCTGTCAAAGAGGTCTAACTTCTAACGACGTCTAACGAGGTCTAACGAGGCTCCACTCGTTACCTGTATTAATGGCACCTGTTTTAACTCATTATCAGTATAAAAGACACCTGTCCACAACCTCAGTCAGTCACACTCCAAACTCCACTATGGCCAAGACCAAAGAGCTGTCGAAGGACACCAGAGACAAAATTGTAGACCTGCACCAGGCTGGGAAGAGTGAATCTGCAATAAGTAAAACACTTGGTGTAAAGAAATCAACTGTGGGAGCAATTAATAGAAAATGGAAGACATACAAGACCACTGATAATCTCCCTCGACCTGGGGCTTCATGCAAGATCTCACCCCGTGGCGTCAAAATGATAACAAAAACGGTGAGCAAAAATCCCAGAACCACACCGGGGGAACTCGTGAATGACCTACAGAGAGCTGGGGCCACAGTAACAAAGGCTACTATCAGTAACACAATGCACCGCCAGGGACTCAAATCCTGCACTGCCAGACGTGTCCCCCTGCTGGAGAAAGTACATGTCCAGGCCCGTCTGTTGTTCGCTAGAGAGCGTTTGGATGATCTAGAAGAGGACTGGGACAAACCAAAATAGAACTTTTTGGTAGAAACACAGGTCCTCGTGTTTGGAGGAGAAAGAATACTGAATTGCATCCGAAGAACACCATACCCACTGTGAAGCACGGGGGTGGAAACATCATGCTTTGGGGCTGTTTTTCTGCAAAGGGACCAAGACGATTGATCTGTGTGAAGGAAAGAATGAATGGGGCCATGTATCGAGAGATTTTGAGTGAAAATCTCCTTCCATCAGCAAGGGCATTGAAGATGAGACCTGGTTGGGTCTTTCAGCATGACAATGATCCCAAACACACAGCCAGGGCAACAAAGGAGCGGCTTCGTAAGAAGCATTTCATGGTCCTGGAGTGGCCTAGCCAGTCTCCAGATCTCAACCCCATAGAAAATCTGGGGAGGGAGTTGAAAGTCCATGTTGCCCAACGACAGCCCCAAAACATCACTGCTCTAGAGATCTGCAAGGAGGAATGGGCCAAAATACCACCAACAGTGTGTGAAAAGCTTGTGAAGAGTTACAGAAAACGTTTAGCCTCCGTTATTGCCAACAAAGGGTACATAATAAAGTATTGAGATGAACTTTTGGTATTGACCAAATACTTATTTTCCACCATGATTTGCAAATAAATTCTTTTAAAAGCAAACAATGTGATTTTCTGTTTTTTCTGTTTTTTTTTCCCCACATTCTGTCTCTCATGGTTGAGGTTTACCCATGATGACAATTACAGGCTTCTCTAATATTTTCAAGTGGGAGAACTTGCACCATTAGTGGTTGAGTAAATACTTATTTGCCCCACTGTAGCTATTAAGACTTATTCAGATAGCATGTTCTTTACGCTATAGTTAACAAGTTTACCAAACCATCAATGCCACTCCAAAACACCACAATAACATGTGAAATTATATAACGTGTTAATAATTTCACACATAAATTGCTCCAGAGTATAAATTGCACCCCCAGCCAAACTATGAAAAAAACTGCGACTTATAGTCCGAAAAATACGCTAAGTTGCATGACAAGAATCAATCCTAAAAAAGTCAACGATGATAACAGTAACCTGTGCCATACCCTGCCTTTGATATCCTGGATGTTTGCTAGATCAGTTTCAAGAGCATCACTGGTGCCAGACAGATCCATCAGCTGCTGTTTCTCATGGGCAACAATGTTGCTCAGATTCACTTGGCTCTCCTGCAGTTCTTTTATCTCTTGGTCCCACTCTTTGACCATCTTAAAACACAATATGCCAGTTAATAACAAAATGAGACATGTATAGCTAGAGACATTCGTCCATCCATTTCCAACAGCACTTTTGCTCTTCAAGGTGCAGGAGCCGCTCCCAGCTGACAACAGGTGAAAAGCAGACTACACATTCACCTGGCCACCAGTCAGTCACAGGACAATCATTCGCTCTTACATTCACAGTCACTGAGTGGGAAACGGACCAATGCTGCCTTCATCGAAATTAGTGACTAGCAATAGACATTAAAAAAAAAAAGAAGTGATTACAACCCCCCCAACCTTTTGTGTTTCCTTTAATTTGCGGCGCAAGCCATCATTCATCAGATTGAGCTCGCCCTTCGTAATATGCTTTATATTACTGCGGGCCCGGGCATTGTGGCGTTCAATGATGTTTCCCCTCTTTTCCACAGCCGCAACACTATCTTTGACGAGCTGCTCCTGCTGCTTCATCAGCTGGTTGAGCTGCCGCTGTTAGGCACATAAAAAAACACCGGAGCAAAAAATAAATAATAATAAATAATAGAAACAAAAAATACATTTACAACATTTACAACTTACATTACAGTTGAGTAACTGCCGTGTACAGAAACCTGCAAATTTTATTTACTACTGTGCAATAGTAAACAGTAATATAGAAATATATTTTATGCAGTTGTACGTATGAAACTTTTTGGATTAGTGCATTGTTACCCAACAGAGACAAGTTCAGAAAGGCGTGGCAGTATGGAAGGTTTTGTTCTTCCAAAGAAATCTGTCCTTTTTTTGGTTATTTTTATGTCTATCATCCTCAAACATTTCTCACAGATACATCGTAAACAAATACAGTAGTAGCCAGGGGCGGTGGAAGCCACTCACAGCAGGGGGTGTTGAGGATCCAAAAACAGCTGTTTCGGTCCAAATTTGTCATGCCCGCACCTTTTCTCCATACAAGGCGTGCACAATGGCAGTACACGCACATGCTGGATAGTTTATGTACTGCTACTAAGCTACTACAAATACAGCGTTCTATTTCACCTACAGTGTGTGTTGGAGTTTTTGTATTGGAAATAAAAGCGCAAGTGGACTATAATGCAAATCCCCGCAGGTAGATGGCGCAATGACACACAAACACATTTGAAAACTAAAAGAGCCAATAAGCCTCGATTTAAAGCCCACTTTTTACAACACTCAAATAAATTGCACACGAATATCCAACAGCGCTCTGCACGTTGGCAGCTCAACAGCAACAACAAACAATAATATGGGTACAATGCTATATTAAATGCTATCATAATCATCTTCATTTTCGACCTCAAATTGAATTTTAGAAATATTTCGGTGTTTTTGTAAAGAAAAAATCGCTAATTCGCTTTTGCCCCATGTTAATACCTCCTCCGTCAACAATTAACTTTTCCGTTCCAATTGCGTCTTATCCAATGTGACCTGGTTGCAAGCAAGGTGTAAGGTGGTGACCATGTTATCAAGAAAAAAAAAAAAAAACTTTTTCAACATATATATTCAATCCCCAAAGTTAAATACGCTATTGTTTCAATGTTTTATTGATTTTTTTTTTAACAACAACAAAATCTTCCAACACTTTTTACACCCCAACACCAGGGGGTGCTGTAGCACCCTCAGCACCCCACTTCCCGCGCCACTGGTAGTAGCCTTATCTTAAGAGCTTTTAGCAATATTTGGCTTTGCTGAAATTTGAGAAGTCGAGGGTGTAAAACCCAGCTGTGCTAAAGTTCAATGACTTTGTTAAGGTATTGAACGCTAAATTTGAATCTTGAATTAAGATTAAATGTCCATTGTTTTGCCAATGAGGATATTTTTGATTGAGTCACTATAATTTCTTTAAACTATTATATGGGATACCTTATGATGTATTAGCAGTGCAACTGAACACGCTCCTATCTTTCAGAAGAACAAATGAGAATAATAATAAATGCATGTACCTCTCTACGGTGAATGTCATCCTTCATTATCTGGATGTCTGAATGACCCTCTCCCACAACTGAGAGAGTTTCTTTCATAAGGTGGGTCTTCTTTTCCCACAGCATGATCTGTCGCCTGTCACATAGCACACATGAAAGTTTGCATGTATCGAGAAACATATACCGTATTTTTCGGACTATAAGTCGCACCTGAGTATAAGTCGCACCAGCCATAAAATGCCCAACAAAGAGGAAAAAAAAATATATAAGTCGCACTGGGGTATAAGTCGCATTTGTAAGGGAAATTTACTTGATAAAATCCAACACATAGAACAGATATGTCATCTTGAAAGGCAATATAAAATAAAAATACAATAGAGAGCAACATGCTGAATAAGTGTGCAGTGTGATACTGTTACATGATGCATGCGAACGTGGCCGGTATGTTAACGTAACATAGCTATTAAGAGTTATACAGATAACTATAGCATAAAGAACATGCTAAGAAGTTTACCAAACCACCAGTGTCACTCCAAAACACCAAAATAACATGTGAAATGATATCATAATGTGTTAATAATTTCACATATAAGTCGCTCCAGAGTATAAGTCGCACCCCCAGCCAAACTATGAAAAACCTGCGACTTATAGTCCGAAAAATACAGTACACTTCTTTGTTAAAAAAAAATAAAAAAATAAAAAAAATAAATTAAAAAAAATAAATTAAAAAAGGCCAATTCATATTTAACAACTGACTCGGACTCCAACAAACTGTTGAGAAGTTTCTCCTTTTCACCCTGGGTCTTCTCCAATTTCACCTCCATCTCTATAGACTCCCGCTCAGCCTCCTAAACATTCAGTATAACAAAGCATTAACATTCGACAGCACTGGTATGATACAAACAAGACGTTTGCTGGTTCAAGAAAGAGTATGCCTTAAGTTTGTGAATAAAGTCCGCCTCTATGAAAGCATTCTCCTGTTCCAAAGCATGCTGCAACTGGGCGTTCTTGCTCAGAAGGGTGTTGAGCTTCAGCAAGTCTCTTTGAAGCATCTTCCTGTTCTTCTCCACATCATTCTCCTCACGGTGCATGACTTCAAGCTGGCCTGGTGGTGTCAAATTAAGTGTTTCACCTCAAGAATTATTTTTTAAAAATTTCAAATTGGATATTACCGTATTGGCCAGAGTATAAGATTAGACGACCCCCCCTCTTTTTCAAGATTCAAGTTTGAAAAAATTCGTAAATGAATGGCCTCTGGTTTTTGAAATGTAAATAAACCAATCTATTGGGATAAAACAACAAAATTGCAATAACTGCATCAACCATCAAAGCGAAGTATAACTGTAACTGTAGTCTTGGAACAAATCTGAATAAGGAAAAACATAGCGATAAAATAATGCAAACTGGTTAAACTTGAGAGTAACTGAGATCTGTCATGACGGAACATCGCTTCAATGATATCTGGCGCCATCTAGCGTCGTGAATGGGTATAATGTCTAGACCGCGAATATAAGAGGACCCCCACTTTTTCAGTCTTATTTTAATCCAAAAAAACACTGTCTTATATTTGGGCCAATACGGTATTTAGAAAAAACATTGTCACAAAATATGCAACGTACGCTCCAGATGAATCTTCTTTTGACAGATTACTGTGTACTTTGCCTGAAGTTTGTTGTAGTCCTTGTTGTTTTCCTGAATCTCTAGAGCCAGTCCTACAAGTGTTCCCTGGTTCTTTAACCACAGTTGTTGATCATTCTTGATTTTTTCTGATAATTCCTCAGTTTCTGTCTTTATTGCCTTTATTTTGATTTGCAGAGGACCAAGGTCTTCATGCTGGGAAACAAGCACAACACATTTTAAATGTAAATTCTGGAGCTAGGACACATACCAAAAAGGGTGTCAAACTAATCAACATCAATAGCTCTATTATATTTAAATGAACTACAGTGACATGGAAAAGTTTATAGTCAGGGTTCCCAAACTTTTGCAGGTGTTGAAAAAGTTTATAGTCAGGGTTCCCAAACTTTTGCATGTCACTGTATGTTCCCGTATTTCCATTTGAGTATATACACGCTGAAGGCCTGTCAACTTGCCGCTCATGCTGTTGTTGGGGCGTGTATGCTATCGTTTTTATGTATTCCTGTTATTCATAGACGGATCACAATGATATTTCATAGGTATATTATAGGGACGCATATTATTCAATCTTCAGAGACGGATTATTTTTTCCGCAGAGTTCATTCATTAATTGCAGACTAATTGTTGCCTCTTAGATCAGGAGTTGCATGTTCGGAGTTCGCCAGTACAGCGCATGCGCGCTCTTCATCACAGCCTTCAGCCTGTTCTAGCACTGTGCTAGAACAGGAGTGCTTGTTTAGAAAATACATATACTAAATTTCTGCCAAAATGGAAGAAGGGTAAACATTAATTTAGCAGAAAACATAAATAATGTAAATACTTTTGTGGGATACATAAAACAACGCGGTCTTGAGTAGACATGTGCCAATTACTGGTTTCTAGGTATACCGTTGTATTAAAAAGTCATGGTTTTAAAACCGCAAAAATTTTCCGCCATATTGTCCCAACGATATTAACTATTTTTTATGTCCCAAAAATGCAGGGAGAAATCCCTCGCTTCCAGCTGCAAGGCTCAACCCTCCCTCACTGGTTGTTGCTCAGTGTCAGTGAGTCAGTCAGCTGTGCTACTAGACGAAGTGAAACTCCTGAACTTTTTCCCCCATCGAAGGAAACGAAATCGCTGGTATGGGAATACTTCATTACACAAAAGTTACAGACGGCCGCGGCTTAGAGGAGGATGGCCGACCGACATGTCAGACATGTTTGCGGAGGGTGGCTGCCGAAGAGGCAATACCTTCAATATTATTTTGCATTTATACAAAATTAAAGGTTAGTAAACACTGTCATGAATGTTTCCCATGAGCTACGACAGTTAACTCCAGCGTGTTTAGTGTGTCTGGCGGTGGTAAAACGTGGTGGGTGTTTTTCCCCTCTGGTAACTGTGTTGAGAAAGAGTATGTGTATAATATGAACATGATACGTGTCATACACGTGTGCTTTTTATGGAAAATGATTCAATTATTTTTGTTCTGTTGATAATAATGTTGAACTGTGGCTGTGGGTTTAAGCTCACCTAAAGGAGTGCATTTATTTTAATTTGATTTAGAATATTTCAGTTATTTATTTTTTAAATCTATTTTAACTTAACATTACACTAATGTTCCAATTTGCTAACGTTTTGAACGTTTTGAAAAATAAAAATCTTGTTCAATTGATTTTCTTTAAAACCCAGATATCTCAAAGTAACACGTTTTAGAACTGTAGTTGCAATACCGTGATACCGTGAAACAATGATATTTTGGCTTTAGGTTATCATACCATCAGATTCTCATACCGGCACATGCCTACAGTATTCCTGAGTAAGAAACCAGTTTTTGTTCACCATTAAATAGTCATGTGAACAATCAAAAAATCCTTACCCCAGTGCGAGCTGCAATAAAGTCCTTTTTTTTGTTGTAGTTTGCAATGGCGGTCTCTTTCTGTGTGATAAGTGCATCAATGGAAGAACTTTCAGCCTGATTGGATGCGATCACTTTGTTGTACTTTGTGATTTCGTCATCAAGTTCCTTCTGAGATCGGGCCAAGTTTCCTAGTTTCTCACTGATCACTTTGCTCTCCAATGTAGCTGCCATTACCTCACTCTCTAAAATCCACAGCTGATAGACCTAAAAGGAGAGGAAGAATTGTGATGTCATATTTGTCTACATTTTTCCAGTCAACGTGAGAGTGATGAAATGATGAAATAATATGAATACAGAAAAAAATGCAGTGTAGCGTAAATGCAGAATAGATGAAACTGTTGATAAGTTAAAGGCATCGTTTCTGAATATTTATTTTATTGTAATTTAATGTTAATGTGTGCTATAAATGTAAGTTTAATTACCAATTATAATTTTGTTTGAAATTGATTTTAGTCCTTGAAAAGCATCGTAAGACCCAACTTCATTCTGGGAAGGAAAATAATATACAGTGGGGCAAATAAGTATTTAGTCAACCATTAATTGTGCAAGTTCTCCCACTTGAAAATATTGGAGAGGCCTGTAATTGTCAACATGGGTAAACCTCATCCATGAGAGACATAATGTGGCAAAAAAAAAACAGAAAATCACATTGTTTGATTTTTAAAGAATTTATTTGCAAATCATGGCGGAAAATAAGTATTTGGTCAATACCAAAAGTTAATCTCAATACTTTGCTATGTACCCTTTGTTGGCAATAACGGAGGCCAAACGTTTTCTGTAACTCTTCACAAGCTTTTTTTTACACACTGTTGCTGGTATTTTGGCCCATTCCTCCATGCAGATCTCCTCTAGAGCAGTGATGTTTTGGGGCTGTCGTTGGGCAACACGGACTTTCAACTCCCTCCTAAGATTTTCTATGGGGTTGAGATCTGGAGACTGGCTAGGCCACTCCAGGACCTTGAAATGCTTCTTACAAAGCCACTCCTTTGTTGCCCTTGCTGTGTGTTTGGGATTATTGTCATGCTGAAAGACCCAGCCACGTCTCATCTTCATTGCCCTTGCTGATGGAAGGAGATTTTCACTCAAAATCTCTCGATACATGGCCCCATTCATTCTTTCCTTTACACAGATCAGTCGTCCTGGTCCCTTTGCAGAAAAACAGCCACAAAGCATGATGTTTCCATCCCCATGCTTCACAGTGGGTATGGTTTTCTTCGGATACAATTCAGTTTTCTTTCTCCTCCAAACACGAGAATCTGTGTTTCTACCAAAAAGCTCTATTTTGGTTTCATCTGACCATAACACATTCTCCCACTCCTCTTCTGGATCATCCAAATGCTCTCTAGTGAACCGCAGACGGGCCTGGACGTGTAGTGGCTTCAGCAGGGGGACACGTCTGGCAGTGCAGGATCTGAGACCCTGGCTGCGCATTGTGTTACTGATAGTAGCCTTTGTTACTGTGGTCCCAGCTCTTTGTAGGTCATTCACTAGGTCCCCCCGTGTGGTTCTGGGATTTTTGCTCACCGTTCTTGTTATCATTTTGATGCAACGGGGTGAGATCTTGCATGGAGCCCCAGATCGAGGGAGATTATCAGTGGTCTTGTATGTCTTCCATTTTCTAATAATTGCGCTCACAGTTGATTTCTTTACACCAGGCGTTTTACCTATTGCAGATTCAGTCTTCCCAGCCTGGTGCAGGTCTACAATTTTGTCTCTGGTGTCCTTCGACAGCTCTTTGGTCTTAGCCATAGTGGAGTTTGGAGTGGACTGACTGAGCTTGTGGACAGGTGTCTTTTATACTGATAATGAGTTAAAACAGGTGCCATTAATACAGGTAACGAGTGGAGCCTCGTTAGACCTCGTTAGAAGTTAGACCTCTTTGACAGCCAGAAATCTTGCTTGTTTGGAGGTGACCAAATACTTATTTTCCACTCTAATTTGGAAATAAATTCTTTAAAAATCAAAAAATGTGATTTTCAGTTTTTTTTTTTCCCCACATTCTGTCTCTCATGCTTGAGGTTTACCCATGTTGACGATTACAGGCCTCTCTTTTCGAGTAGGAGAACTTGCACAATTGGTGGTTGAGTAAATACTTATTTTCCCCACCGTAAATTAAAAATAAAATACTGAAATGCAGTATGTACGCATACTTTATGGACAAACCCTAGAGTTTCTCTTGAAGTCCCTTTGGAAGGCAAATTGAATACCACGGTGTAGAATAAGGATGGCGACCCTTAGTGGACAAAAATACTACATGCATCCATCCCACCTGCCTATATTAGGCCTCCATATTTGTGTATTAGCGCATGTGCATGAAGCTTCAAAATACATTGATATCAAAATAAAATAAAACAACAGAGTGAAAATTTAATATTACAATGCACATATTAGGCCATCCCCCATTATTAAACTCGGAATCTTATTGGACCCAATATTTTTTTTCTTTTGATGATTGATTTTAAAGCAAGAAATCAAAGGAAAATAGTGGAATCCGTCCCACTGGGGTCTTAAGTTTGACACCTCTAGTCTCGCTTTACTTTGTCTTTTTTTAAAAAATTTTATTGAATTTATGTCAGAATTAAAAATAAACTGTGATACCTCCACATAAAAGCTTATTGAAAGCTTACCTTCTCTTTTTTGAGAGACGCTTTCTCATTTATCAGTCGCTGATAATACTGAGCAGCCTTGTTGTCGATGAGTTTCTGCAACATTTGGGTCATGACACACTTTTCCAACTCTAGGTGCTTGTCTTTGTTTTTTTCTAGCTTTCGTCTTTGATCAGTCACTTCAATCTGACAAGTATTGTACTCCTAAAAAAAATAAATAAATAAAAAAAACAGGACAAAAGATGTCTTCATTTTTTGGTCAATCAAGTCATACAGTGGCTGCCACATCAGAAGTCTTCCGTCAACCTTCGTGAGTTCTGCAAGCATCTGCTCCGTCTGCCCCAGAGCACGAAGATAGGTGCTGTATTGGGCCTGCACATTTTCATGCAGGGTCTGCTTCTGACTGATCATCTTTTTGGAGATATCACAGTCCATCTGAGCAAAGTTGTGCAGCATGGTCACTGTCTCACTTTCCTCCTGGAGCTGAGAGATAGATTTCTTGAAGCTTTCAATCTGTTTATCCAGCACAATCACTTGGTGTTCTGTCAAGCTGTGGAAAACATGAGTAGCCAAATGAGAACTACACTATATGTGCAGCTTCATTTTTCCCATTGTGCTAGAAGTTCTGTGTGTTTTATTCCTTTATTCAGTTGTCACATTTAGCTAAAATGACAGAAAGTTGTACAACAATAGATTTCCATACTTCTCACCGATTAGCCTCCTGAATTGCTCTAAAGTCTTCATCTCGTCTCCTCAAATCCACTAAACTCCTGTTCCACTGTTGTAACAGCTGTTTTTGTGACATAACCAGAGTCGCCATTTGCATTTCTGCCTAAATGTAAACACACACAAAGTTTGAAAGCATCAACATATTTTCGCAGTGTTAAAGATTAAAGTTTTTCTTGTTCCACCGTAATTTTCTCACTATATGGCAGACCCGACTATCAGCCGCCATCCACCAAATTTGACACGAAAACGACATTTGTTCATAGATATGCCGCACTGGACTATAAGCCACAGCTGTCCTCACTGTATTATAGGATATTTACATCAAAAGACATTAACCGGTAACACTTTGACAGCTGCATCATGTTCCGATCATAAGACAAAATAAATCACCATGAAGCTTTTAACCAATTGGATGCAAAGCTTCATTGCTTCAAGAAACTTCATTTGGCCACCTACTGTGAACACTGTTGTTGTCCAACATGCCTCCGAGCATGCATTGCAGCGCTACAGATGTAAATATCAAACAAAATTGATGTTCTGTGCTAATAATTTCTTCAGTTACTGTACCAGTTGTTTCATTATTTGCTAGTTAAGGTATTTGGTAACACTTTATTTGACAGTGGCGCCATCAGACTGTCATTAGACAATCATAATTATGACATGACAACGTCATGAGCATTAATGAAAGCTTATAACAGATTTCATTTAGTGTTATCCGGCAAATTATCTCACTTTTGAAGCCAGATGACACTTAATGACATCTGTCATAAGCATTTAGTAATGCCCATGATAGTGTCATGTCACAATTATGATGGTCGTATGACGCCGCTGTCAAATTAAGTGTTACCAATTAACCTAAATAAATCAGCAAATAAGCCGCAGTGGACTATAAGCCACAGGATTCGAAATGAACAAAAAAAGTAGCGGCTTATAGTCCAAAAATTACAGTACATATGATATCAGAGAGTAGTACATATGGCTGAAAAAACAACAACTTCATGGTTGAAATAAATGTTTGGTCAACCATTGACTTCAAAATTATATTGACGGTACACGTTCCCCAGACACTGCGTCACGCCTTCAAGTAGGGGGCCGTCTTACAGTCTGCTTTAGTCGGTCGAAGTCGGTCGCAGTTATTCTCAAAACACATGCAGCGATCCAACGCCCGATTTAGGTTAAAAAAATACGAAAGCTGTACTGCATACAAACAGGAAGGATTGTGTCAGGAGTGATTTGTTCGAGGATTCAAGGTAATTATTACATCTACGTACCATGCATGCATTTTGAAGCATTGTCAAAATCAATGGGAGAAATAAACTACTACGGCATTGGTTTTGTAGTTCACAATATTTACATAAAATAAATGCTTAATGTACCTGTACATTTTTTTGTTGTTGCTTTAAACCAAGAATCGAGACTGTTTTCCGTCCATATCTCCAAAGAAATCAGGGATTTAGGCATTTATTCACATAAATTTTCAACGGAAAAAGCTTTGTTTTCATAAGGTGGCCGCTACATTTGCTTACTGACTAGCATCATAGTTCGCAATATTTACGTAAAATAAATGCTAACTGCAGTTTTTTTTTTTTTTTTTTGCTTTTAACCAAGAATAGAGATCGTTTTACGTCCATATATATAAAGAATTCAGGGATTTAAGCATATATTCACAAGAATTTTCAACAGAAAAAGCTCTGTTTTCATAAGGCGGCCGCCACATTTGCTTACTGACTAGCATCGTTGTTCACAATATTTACGTAAAATAAATGCTAACTGCACGTTTTTTTTTTTTTTTTTTGCTTTTAACCAAGAATAGAGACTGTTTTATGTTCATATCTATAAAGAATTCAGGGATTCAAGCATTTATTTACAAGAATTTTCAATGGGAAAAAAAGCTGTTTTCATAGGGCGGCCGCCGTATTTGCTTACTGCCTGGCATCATAGTTCGCAATATCTACGTAAAATAAATGCTAATTGTATGTTTTTTTTGCTTTTAACAAAGAAAAGAGACTGTTTTATGTCCATATCTAAAAAGAATTCAGGGATTTAAGCATTTATTCACATGAATTTTCAACGGAAAAAGCTCTTTGTCTGTGATTCCACTTGGTCAGCTTTGACCGCCACGCCAAAAATGCAGGCCTCCTATTAATCGGCCTCGCATCCCGTGTCTCGTCAATATACCATGAAGTCTATGGGTCAATCTAAAATCGAGACATCACCACATTTGTACCGCATGTGCCCTACTGAAAGTTATAATTTTGGCTACATATAGTACATGTTAATTCACAGCCTACAGTTGGAGGTACGTTATGCATTGTATACCTCAGAAAGAACCTCTTTGGTTTCCTCTGTTGTTGCAACTTGGCCTTTGGTTTGCACCTCATACATGTCTTTCTGTTGTGTTAGTCTCTCCAAGCTCTTTGTAAGGCGCTCCACATACAAATCCTATTGGTACAGTGATTAAAGTAAAAATCATAAGCAGTATCGATTGTGGATGGAGCACATTTTGTGTTGTGTTTAAATCTGTCCACCTGCTTGAGTTTCTGATCTTCAACTTGGGACTTCTTAGCTGCTGTTTTACGTGTGAAATTCTTCATGGCTTTCACGTTAAAGTGAAGATCCTCACCGACCTCTTGTGTGAAGTGAAGATGTGATCTTAATCTGTCTAGTTCTGTTTGTAGGTTGGATACTATGGATAAGAAAACACACTTTTAAATAAAGATTATTTGATCATTTGCGCCATGGTGAATGCAGAGTCAGAATTTCTGCTGTCCAAAGCCAAGGTTCTGGGTTCAAATTTACGGAAGACCTGGTTTTCCATGTGTACTCTTGTTCCATCAATCAATTTCTGTCACATTTGGGGAAATACTGTACATTGAAACAGTTTTATTAGGTTTGTTAAATGCCATTGGGAAGACAAATCACAGCATCTCACCATTGGCCTTGGTCTTGTCGCACTGGCCGGTAGTGTTGGAATGGCAAATCTTTACTGCCTCAAGTTTATCTTGTATCTGGCGATGTTTGCCCTCTGCCAGCACCTTGGTCTGCTGTTGGTCATCTTGTCTTATCTGGAGTCTTTTCAGTCTCTCTTGCTCCCTGTATAACTGCACATATATCTCTTCTGTTTGGCTCGCCTCTGCCTTTTCAAGTCCCACCTGCAAAGGTAGCAGAAAAAATACACACACAATAGTCAGTAAATATCTAATGAGAGATCAGGGCGTTGTTAGCTGTATGTAGATGTGAACTATACAATATTTGCTTCAGGCTCGGCAGATTTACGTTTTTGGTGACTATGTGTCAATTCTAACCTCTTCCCTTAGATCCAGTTTGAGCCTCTCCAGTTCCTTGATTAGCTGATGCTTCAGTGCAGCTTGCTTCTTTGCGACCAGGGGCTATCGACAGATCCGACATGAAATTTAAGTCTTGCTGTGTTCGTATCAAGAAATCTAAATGGAAAACCTATTTAAGTTAAGCAAAGTTTCCAAAGTTTTTTTTACGGATATGCAACACTTCTCTTTTCATTTTAAAGACACAGATACATATTTCATTATTTGTGTTTAAAATATTTTTAGGATGATAGAATTAACATACAATATTTGCACAAATATTAGAGAAGCTACAAACATGTTCAGCGTCAAGAACAATGAGTTCCTCATCATCCTCCATCAGCGGTTCTTCCTCTATGTCTTCTGATGAGTGGATTGATGACCCAAACTGGAAAGTATTGCCCAACTCTGGTAAAAAAAAAAAAACAAACAAACAAACAAACATAATAACAATAATTGTAGACATTGTAGAGTATTATTTAAAAGACTGTAGTGATGATTTGTACAGAACTTAATTGTACTTCGAGTATACCATAGGCGGGATTTTACTTTTGTGGCGGGGGGGCAAAAATATTGATGATCCCAAAACGCAGTGTCAGCAATAAAACTAACTTACCAGATATATGCTGTACCTACAGACATCCCAGCTGCGTGTGGGTGCGTGTGTGTGTGTGCATGCGTGTGTGTGAGCGCGCAAGTTTTTCTGTCTTACCTACTGGTGAAGTAGAGGCTGCATCCTTTTTTGACTGAATATTCCAGCCAGGAATATTTATAAAAATACGTTGAAAATTAGCGTTTTTTGTTGTACAATAAACATCTTTAGTGGGGCAAACTGAAACTCCGCTCACCATTTTAGCGGTGTTGTCCGGCGTCTCATGGTCCACATCTTCAATCCTTGGTCCTCGCTCAGTAGTTGTTGTCGCTTTTGAAAGTTTAAGTTTGAAAAAATTACGTATATCCATCTTGCCTCTTCTGGTGTTTTTTTTTTTTTGGGGGGGGGGGGGCTAAGCAAAGCAAATGACTGTTTCTAAGGTGCTAGTCACATGAGCTGTTCGAAAAATAATTTTGACGCATAATACAAATATATTTTATGTTCGTTGACATATTGACATATGGCAGCATTTTACCGGTAAAGTCTTAATTTTTTCATATACAGTGATACCTTTACATACGAAGTTAATTTGTTCCAGGACATTGTTTGTAAGTCGAAATGGTCGTATGTCGAGCAGGATTTTCCCATAAGAATACGTTATAATTCCATTACTTCGTTCCACAGCCCGAAAACCAACACTAAATTCTTAATAAATACTGATGTTACTATTGCAAATATAAATTACAAAGAGCAAAAGAAAATAAATTATGAATAAAAATTATGAATAAAAATCTGAATAATATTATAATAATAGTAATAATTATAATAATACCTGTAATAATGTAACAAAACGGGTTCTAATGTGGCGAATGTGTTTGCGTGGTGTACCTGAACGCATTGCGTGGCTGACTTGACAGAATGAGCGTTGTTTGTTCACTTGCTGCGTGGGACGCTAGGCGTGTAGTGTTGCTCAAGTTGATGGAATAAATGATTAGAATCCCAAAGAAGGTGGCAATTTTTGCGGCAATGTTACCACAATAATAATTGCTACCTTAACTTATATAGACTGCCGAACAGAGGAGGACCGCCGAGATAGACCGTCTCCGACTGTATTGTTGAGCCATATCAAGGAAGTGCACCCCACGCTCATATTTTTCTATCATATCCATCATATCTATCTTCATAAGCATCACCTTTTTCCTTTTTTTTCACCACCTGCACTAACATTGTTGGAATTTGGAACCCATGTTAATTTCTCTCACAAGAAAATATGCCTAAAATCTTGCGGGAAAACAAAGAAACTGCGGTGCTGTCATAGATCGTCATATTTAGAGTATGTCGTCGGATGTAGAAACAAATGGCGAGTCAAATTTTACGTCAGATGTCGAAAAGATCGTGTGCCGAAGCGATCGTATGTCGAGTTAGCACTGTATTGGATAGTCAATTACATGAAATGACATTTTCGGCCACCTTAATCTCCGCATATGGAGTATACGGTATTCTAAGTAGGTAATGTATGGAAATTGTGGAGATATTATGAAATGTAAAAAACTTTTTTGTTTATATTGTGTATGTTTATGTGGGGGGTGTAGGGGGTCTAAAACCCTTCACTTATATAAACATACCAGTAAGTCTGTTTCCAGCAGGGTCTCCATCAGCACTACAGTTATCAGCCTCAGACTGTGGGACTTCGTCCACAGGTTCTGATCCCGCCTGATTTGAGAGAAAAAAATAGATTTACTCAGTGCTTCTGAGTTATTGAAATTTAATAAAAGACCTTCAGATGTACTGTCTCTTGGCGCTTTCACACATATACCTGTTGATGAGACATTTTTTCTGCGACGTCGTTCGCTTCCTGTTCATTTCCATTCAGTAGCTCGGTTTGCTCCTCATCTGCCTTACCCCACCCGTCCCTGACTGCTTTCTCTTCGGCGCTATCCATCCAGACTGCACAAAAGTGCGCAGTTAGCAATAAAGCACAGCATTAGGTACGTAAACACACAATAATTGACTCTTTTAGACACTGTATGAGAAATGAAAAGGCTATCGACAGGCTCGTCCCAATAATAAGTGACGTTTTGACAGCATAGCTAACAGTAAACAGCATACCTCTTAATTTGGTTAAATCAAAAAGAGTAGCAACGACCTGGCGCACAATTAATGTCGACACTTCATATATTGACACGTGTATTTAGCTTCAATTCAAGACTTACCCTCTTTAGCTAATCAGCCTTTCGCTTGCATTGCTCTGTGGGGCTACACCGGGTTGCCTAGCAACATTAAACTTCCGCTCGACCGACACGCTTTAGCTGCCCCGTTAACTGACATGCATATATGCCGGTGTTCTATAGAGGTAGATTTGCGCCTTCATTATTTAATCCCCCCCAAAAAAAGAAAAACGAAAAAAAAACGTGCTTCAATCAAAATATATATTTTCAATTAAAAAAAAAAAAAAGTCATTTTAAATAAAAAATGTGTTTGAATGCAAAAATAAATTTGAGACTCACAAAAAAGCATTTCAAAACTGTTTTTCATAGAATTTTTTCTTTTTTATTGAAGTAATGCTGTTTTGCATTTGGGGCCACATTAAGGTCCGTGTCTCTTTTGGTAATTGGATATTACGTAAATAGAAAAATCGAAAAATAGAAAAACGGCTGGTTATTTGGTTTTCGTTTTAAAACGGAAAAATCTAAATTGAAATATAGCTTGATTTTCTTGCTTCTTATCTAGAACGAGTAAGGAAAAGTCCCAAAACAGTGTGATTTTTTAAATTTTCAATTCTTTACCCAAAATAGAATTTAGCACGAGACAAAAATCGAAAAATGGTCCGTATATTTGTTTTTAGTTACCAGAAGTTCTCTTACTGACCGGGAGATGGCGACAGCTTGACGCCTACACATATGCCTGCCATCCGTCGGTCTTTGTCAGTCACGTGCCCAAACTAGTGGACGCGCCCCCAGGCGCCATTTTGGGTGTACCGCGGATGTAAAAAACCAGAGCAGGAGTAGCCAGGGAAGCAGTGAGTTTTTAAACCGTTTTAAAACTTTTTGCTTAAAGCATGAGAGGATACCGTACAGGGACAAACTTATCAAGGAGGCAAGGGATCGGTATTTGGCTAAATTGTCGACTATCAATAATATAGATCCGTACGACCTCCCCACAAAAGAATGGAGCTCCGACGCCACATTACTGCCTCCAACTTCATCGCTGGATATAACAAACTACCTCGTTTACGGTATCATTGCTTACACATATGAACAGTTTAAACTATAAATCTCTCGAAGCTCACGGACATTTCTCGAATGGCTGGGTGCAGGATCTCTCAGCATTTCGACCGCAGGACTGCGACAACACAGAACGCTAAAGAAGACTTTTGGATCTGCTCTCGTTGCTCCTCCAAGAAACATGATACAGCTCTCACTTGAACCATAGACCATGCTTGAACATTGTTGAACTTGAATTGTAAATGGTGCTATACTTATATAGCGCTTCCTTGAATATCATCTTAAACATCACATGACTAAAACAGGTGAATGAACTGTCATAATGACATGCAAATTCATGTATAGTGCACAATATATTGTTTCAGTGTTGACATTGCCATGTAAAAATGTGCACTTCTCTCAACGCAGGACTTGTCATGTGAAGTGGGACAAATTTACTTGAATACGTTATTCTACAACTAGTGTTATTTTACTTCGTATGCACACTTTATATTTCCTTGTATTGCTATTTTCTGTTTACCATTGTTGCTGCTGTTTTGAGAATTTTAGTAAAAATTATACATCTAAAAGTAAAACCGTAAAGCTTCTCGTTTTGTTAGCAAACATCGTATTTCCTATTCAGTCTTAATCTCCACAAAATTGAATGTAATTAGTAAAGAACTTTTCATTATCAAAACCAACACTGGTTCTTTATGTACTTGAGAGGCAGAGAGTCAAGAAGACATCAAAATTGTCATTGACATACTTTATTAAACAGGTTTAAGTCATCTAAAAACGTATAAAAACTTTGCTTGCACAAATACTCAACTATTGTTGGGCAATGGTTTGTCAGTGCACAGCACACAGTGACAACCTTATCGAACATTCTGGCTTCTTCACCTTAACATGGAAAAATCATGTTTATGGGCATGGTTCCTGTTAAGAGCTTATACTTCTGACAAACATTTCCGATGACCCTTTAAACATGGATTCTCAAATTTGATAAGAAACAAATGGCTCCCTTGAGTGTAATACCTATTAAGTACTTCATAGTGTGGTGGTGCTTGTTGCTAGAAAACATTTGGGCACATGTTTTCATATTTGATGGTTTCTCAGTGAAATTTTCAAAACAGTCAATAATCACTGCCACTGTTTCCAAAGGCCTCCACAAACTGGTGAGGCATAATTGTGTGCAGAGCGTCTCTACCTGGCCATACAATCGAACGCCTCAATTTTGCACACAATGTCACATCCTGACTGGTGTTGTGTGTCTCATCATTAGCTGATCACCTTCTTCAGCTTCATGTGTCCCCTCTTCAGTCTGTAGCTGACCACTTTCTTCTCCAGCATCAGGTGTCCCCTCCTTATTCTGTTGGTGACTGTTTATTTCACCAGGCTCAGAGGGTCTCTCCTTGGTCTGCAGCTCTTCAATGTTTGCATCCTGCTGGACCCCCATTTCTGGTGCTTGCAGTGACTCTTTCCGTAGCTGCTCACGCCTACTTGCAGAGCGTGCAGTGTATGTCGGTGTAACAGATGTAGGTGACCACTGACCAGTCTGGGTCAGTCTCCATCATTTCATAAACTGGTTCACCTGCAATCACGTTAGGTTTTATTTAGAAAGCTAGGTAAGATTGGATGTTTCCATGGCATTTCACAATCGTAATCACTTAATTAGAAATGCTACCATCCTATCAGATCACAAAATTCACGCATTGATAAATATTTCTGTGCATTTTTGCTGTTTATCTTTATCTTTCAAATCATTCACTCTGTAATGTTTTTATAAACGATGACTAAATAAATTAAAACACGGATTTATCACGAAGTTTAACCCATTTCCACTGCCCCCCTCTTTGCCTGTAGTTTACAACTGAAGCTAGCTAGCTAAGGTTAGCCAATGAGAAAATAGCGACTTTAAAAAGCAAAAAAAAAAAAAAAAAAAAAAACAGCATATTCAGTATCCATACTTAAACGGAAAAAAACTCTGACTTGCCTTTATGAAAATGCCGAGAGCAAACACGCATGAAGGGAGATATGGTGTTGAAAGTGATGCCCTTCCGTCTCACCGCTCTGACCCAGGCCATCCGACGCCGCTTCGTTAGTTCAACCTGCTGTCCATATCCTCTTTTCCAAGTGGGAAAACGAAAAAAAAAATCTTACGTCGTAGTGCCATTTTTGTCTTGTGATTTAGTATGGCAGCCTTTCACACAACACGAGTGTCCCATTTTATCAAAGACAATAATGAAAGCAGACGTTTATCACTGTTCAGTTGTTTACATCCAAAATGGCGATTCGACCCACAATGCACTGCAGCTTTTGCAAGTGTTACGTCACCTGACAAAGACCGACGGATGGCAGACATATGTGTAGGCGTCAAGCTGTCGCCATCTCCCGGTCAGTAGGAGAACTTCCGCTAACTAAAAACAAATATACGGACCATTTTTCGATTTTTGTCTCGTGCTAAATTCTATTTTGGTTAAAGAATTTAAAATTTAAAATTAAACTGTTTTGGGACTTTTCCTTATTCGTTCCATATAAGAAACAAGAACATCAAGCTGTATTTCAATTTTGATTTTTCCGTTTTAAAACGAAAACCAAATAACCAGCCGTTTTTCTGTTTTTCAAACTCGTTTCAAAACGTAATATCCAATTACCAAAAGAGACACGTACCCATTAAGCTAGGACATTTGTGTCTTTATTATGCGATCAAAAAATAAGTTGCTTCCAAAAAATATATATTTTCAAAAGAAAAATCACTTAAATAAAAAAAATTAAATTTTCAATCATAGAAAAATAGTTTTTGAATGCGAAAAAACTATTTGAGACTCAAACATTTTCATTTGAACACTTAAGTTTTCATGGAAAATGTTTTCTTTGATTGAAGCAATCCTTTTTGTGCTTGGGCCGTATTATGGGTAGGACATTTGTGTCAAAATCATTCAATCCCAAAAAAAGTGGCTTCAATCAGAAAAAAAAAATCAATAAAAGAAATAATTCATTTGCAAAAATAAAATAGCCCTCCCCTAAAAATAATATTTAATGATTTTTAAATATTTTTAAATAACTTAAATAATATGCCGCTCGTGACTCTCTTCACTTTGTTAACTCTAGAGCAGGGGTGTCCAAACTTTTTGCAAAGGGGGCCAGGTTTGGTGTGGTAAAAATGTGGGGGGCCGACCTTGGCTGACATCCTTTATGTAGAACAACATATTTAAGCAAATTTTAGCAAGCCATTCTGTGTCTCACATTTGATTTATTATTTTTTTAATTAATAATTTCCACAAAGTCTTACAACTTGCCTTTGTGGCATTCTCTTTCATCTCTTCTCGCTGTAAAATTAACTAGCTTGGAGTTGCTTCAATTTCTCGCTACGTATCTTCCCTGTAAAGGCAAAGGCAAAGGCAAATTTATTTATATAGCACAATTCAACACAAGGCAATTCAAAGTGCTTTACATCACATGAAAACCATAAAAATCACATTTAAATCAACACAGCGTAAAAACCAAGACAAAAGATCGCATTTAATCACAGAATAAAAATAAATAATCTTGTCGTACTTGTCAGCGTGTCTGTTTGGTAATATTGCCTCACATTGAACTCATTAAAAACAGCGAATGTCTCTTCGCAAATGAGGCAGACACAGTTTTTGCGTATTTTAGTGAAGAAATAGTCCAATTTCCACCTGTCCTTGAAGCGTCGGCCATCGCAGTCAACTTTTTTTGTTGTTGATTGTCGCTATTTTAGAAAATTGGGAGTAAAATGTCACGCGGGGTAATGTTGCTTAGAGTGCTGCTGCCTTTTAGTGGGTAAATGAGAAGCAGCATTTAGTGTGTAAGCTACTTCATATGCTGGTAGCAGTACTGCTGACCAATTTATTAGGTCTGTGTGCAGGCCAGACATTATTGATTTCATGACAGAGGCTGGGGGCAGGATGAAATTTGACCACGGGCCGCATTTGGCCCCGGGCCAGACTTTGGACATGTCTGCTCAAGAGTGTCTGTACCGGAAACGCGCACGGCAAAATATAGTTTCCCCCCAGGAACACAACATGCCCCACCCAAGTTCCCTAGGTGAATTCTGCCAAGAGGTAGTGGTCACTACAATGTAATGATTTTTAAATATTATTTTGATTTGATTTTTTTTTTTTTTTTTTTTGATTGAAGTGCAAAAGGTTTTGGACTCACGTGTTTTTTTAAAAACAAACTTTTTTTTGAGTCTCAAATTAATTTTTTTCATTCACTTTTTTTTATATTGAAGCATTTTTTTGGATTGAATAATAAAGACATAAATCTACCTCTATAGTGCTCTGCCAAAATGGTGTACATCGGCAAAACGTCCTACAAGACGTGAATTTGACATGCAAAGTACTACCATGCGCTTTCAGCTTGTTTTGTTTAGATGCATACAGGCAGAACGTACTAAATAATGGTTGAAATACACTACGTGACTAATGTGGTCAACAGATCAAACCTCTGCTTTAAAGCTACCGCAAGAAAACACAATGCTTATTGGTATGAGGGGAAACACATGCAAAAAGTATTTCGAGGCAATGAAAAGGTGAATAAAGACTCAGTAACATAAAAATAGTAAGTACTCGCCGCTTTTAACCAATGTGCGCATGCGTGCGCACTGACCACCAGCCATATTGGCAGGGGCGACCCTATAGTCATTTCTCTTTGCTATTTAAGATTAGTAAGACCCAAGGGCATCACTAGGTTTTAAGAACAGGGGGGCTTAGCCTCCAGGAGTTACACAAGATGTAAGTGAACGTAGCATACAAACACAAAACTTCACAAACAGCTAACAAAGAGAAGACTGATAATATATATATATTGGCCAAATTTCAAAATTGCGTGATATCTGGGGGAAGAAAAATTCTGAACAGGAGAACATTAAAAAAAAAAATAGTTTTAAACCGCGAAACCCTAACTGGAAGTGAGAGCATGAGAGAACATAATTAAAGACGCCATGATTTTAACGAGATATTATAGTGTCCTTACCTTGTTTCGATCCAAAAACTCTATGTAGCATGTATTTCCGAGTGTTGACACAGACACAGATGTGAATGGCCACAGCCAGATTTTGGGGGAATTTCAAGGGTGAATCAGTAATATAGCAATGGTCGCGATGCAGAAATCGCAGACATCAAGGAGTGTTCAAGATGTTCTTTTTCATATTCACCCTTCATTTCACCCTTTTAAAGGTTTTTTTTTCAAAAAAATTTTTTTTGGGCTGGATCGAATATTTATCATCTAACATATCAGGGAAAATGCGACAGTAACAAAAAAAATACAATTAAGCGATAGGAGGTAGATATCTGTGACTGATTTACAGACAGCTTTTGTTTTTTAATGTGACGTAATTTGTTTAAAAGTTTGAAATATGCGAGTGAATAATTTTTAAAGTCGTTTTTTCATTTTTAAACGAAATATTAGACATCAATTAATGAATCTAAGCTAAAAATGACAGACATTTTGAATAACGTAACACTGTAAAATGCAATGGGCAAAACAGGAGTGGAAACAAACGCACACATCCCAATCCAACGACACCATGCCAAAAATAATATATGTTATCGGGCCTATCAATAATGTTATCGGATTTATTGGGATGATGTCATAATTCCTATTATTGGACTGATAATTATCGTGCACCTGTACTTTTAAATAGAGGTCTCTCCCCTTTCACCGTCTTTGCTCCTCTGCTCTGACTGCTAAAGGTCAATAAAGGTGGTGGAGTGATTATTATTAGTGTATTATTATGACTCTCCACTGATGATAATCATGTGAATGAGTTCAGCTCCTGTACTCATCTGTTCAAAGTGAGCTGAACACAGCTGATGCTCCAGAAGGATGTCACCCCAAAGTTAGTGGTAACAAGAGTGCACACTTAACTCTACTAGGACCGTCACAATGCATTTCAGACTAAATAGTGACCAGCAGCTAAGTAGCAGCGTTATTTTAGAGCTGGGATGTAACTTTTGACTGCAAAACAACAAAGGTAAAAGAAGTGCGCAGAGACTGACTGCAGAAAAAATAAAAAGGTAGTACCAACTGCTAGCTAGGTCACAGGGAAAACGTGGACTGGATTTTCACAGATGTGGGTGTTCTCTATATGAACAAGTGGAATGGCTTGAGTAGCAACACACCGAACTGGCTCTTTACCTTCTCTATGAAGTAAGGGAAAACTGACTGATAAACTGACTGATTTATGATCATATTTAAGTTAGTAAAGAAAGGTGAGATGATTATTAAATTTAGGCATATATATAATAACAAATATTCTGGAAACTCCATAGTGAATATGTTAGCATTTTTTGTTATATATAAATACATATAAATATAAATATATATATATATATATATATATATATATATATATATATATATATATATATACAGTTGTGGTCAAAAGTTTACATACACTTGTGAAGAACATAATGTCATGGCTTTCTTGAGATTCCAGTTATTTCTACAACTCTGATTTTTCTCTGACAGAGTGATTGGAACAGATACTTCTTTGTCACAAAAAACATCCATGAAGTTTGGTTCTTTTATGACTTTATTATGGGTGAACAGAAAAAAGTGATCAAATATGGTGGGTCAAAAATATACATACAGCAGCGCTAATATTTGGTAACATGTCCCTTGGCCATTTTCACTTCAATTAGGCGCTTTTGGTAGCCATCCACAAGCTTCTGGCAAGCTTCTGGTTGAATCTTTGACCACTCCTCTTGACAGAATTGGTGCAGTTCAGTTAAATTTGATGGCTTTCTGACATGGACTTGTTTCTTCAGCATTGTCCACAAGTTCTCAACGGGGTTTAAATCAGGACTTTGGGAAGGCCATTCGAAAACCTTAATTCTAGCCTGATTTAGCCATTCCATTACCACTTTTGATGTGTGTTTGGGGTCATTGTCCTGTTGGAACACCCAACTGCGCCCAAGACCCAATCTTCGGGCTGATGACGTTAGGTTATCTTGAAGAATTTGGAGGTAATCCTCCTTCTTCATTATTCCATTTACTCTCTGTAAAGCACCAGTTCCATTGGTAGCAAAACAGCCCCAAAGGATAATACTACCACCACCGTGCTTGACGGTAGGCATGGTGTACTTGGGGTTAAAGGCCTCACCTTTTCTCCTCCAAACATAATGGTGGGCATTGTGGCCAAACAGCTCGATTTTTGTTTTGTCTGACCACAGAACTTTCTTGCAGAAGGTCTTATCTTTGTCCATATGATCAGCAGCAAACTTCAGTCGAGCCTTAAGGTGCTGCTTTTGGAGCAAGGGCTTCCTTCTTGCACGCCAGCCTCTCAGTCCATGGAGATGCAAAACACGCTTGACTGTGGACACTGACACCTGTGTTCCAGCAGCTTCTAATTCTAGGCAGATCTGCTTTTTGGTGATTCTCGGTTGAATCTTCACCCTCCTGACCAATTTTCTCTCAGCAGCAGGTGATAGCTTGCGTTTTCTTCCTGATCGTGGCAGTCACAAAACATTGCCATGCACTTTATACTTACAAACGATTGTTTGCACTGTTGCTCTTGGGACCTGCAGCTGCTTTGAAATGGCCCCAAGTGACTTTCCTGACTTGTTCAAGTCAATGATTCGCTTTTTCAGATCCATGTATGTATATTTTTGACCCAGCAGAAATTCCAATCGAAAAATCAGAGTTGTAGAAATAACTGGAAACCCAAGAGAGCCATGACATTAAGTTCTTCACAAGTGTATGTAAACTTTTGACCACAACTGTATATATACATATATATATTATTTATATAAAACAACACAAAATTATTTAGGGGGGGCTGAATAATGTTTTAGGAGGGCTGAAGCCCCCCTAAAACACCCCAAACGACGCCACTGGTAAGACCTCGTGAGGTTCATATCATTGTCGGCTATATGAAGACAGTGGGCTTATTATGACTGTTTGTATGTGCAACCATTGCGCAATATATATATTTTTTTGCAGTTTATACACATTAAAAGAGCTTACGCTTGCCCCTGCTAGCTAGTGTATCATATCTACCAATGTCAAGTAAGGGCGTAGTTTTGGTCTTAATATTGTTAGGGACGATATAACAGCATAACCTACCTGCATGTACACTTTTTTCAGGGGATGGGACATTAATAAGACCAAAGATATTCTGTGAATGGGGGTCAGGGCTACATTTCTTACTAATATGAACCTAATTAATTGATAGGCTAAATGATTAATGCAAAATGAATCTGTATTGAACTATACTTAACTTTCACACTGCAAATTTATGTCTTAATCTGATAAATTTTGTTAAATCTAATAATATATAATAAAAAATAATTTACTCCATCTTTTTTTTTGAGTGTTAAAGTCTAGTTAACAGATTAATGCGTCAGATTCTTCCACTTACTTTAAGTAAATAATACCATTTGTTTGTATTGAGCCCATACATCTAAAAGTTGGTCATTTTTCACCCAAATCAAGAAAAAGAAAATTCTTTCAAATAATGTTTTGAACAATATTCTTGAATTAAGAACATTTCTGACAAACAAGTTTTTCTTTTAAGATTAAATATACAAACTTTTTGCTTAAAACAAGTCTGTTAAGCTTATTTTAAGTTTCTCATTTCAAGAAATCTCACTGAGTAAAATCGACTTGAAGCAGTGTAACAGTAGCAAAATTAGTGGAGTGTTCCCCACCTCCACAACATTGACGTCTTTTTACATAACTTACAGTGACTGCTGCTGGCGGAAAAAACTTTCTAATATCCCTCTGTGAAGGGGCAGGGAAGGCAGCATGTATTTCTGTTGGGCTGTGAATGCGCGGGTGTGTGTGTGTGTGTGTGTGTGTGTGGGGGGGGGGGGGTTCAAGTCATCAGCCAAACAAACGTGCGTTTGAGGGGAAAAAATGGACTGGCACATTCAGCGATTAAAAAGGGGTCAGTGTAAGTCTGAACATAATTAAAGTACTGTAATCCACTTAATAATGGTAGGATCATTTCTATCCTTCCAACATATAGGAAGACAATATAACTGAAGTCATTATATGATGCAAATCAGGTTGCTTAAAAGTTGGTGGGAATAATTTGAGCATCCTGAAAAGTTGGTAGTGTTATGTCCCTACCGTCCCTATGCAAACCTACGCCTTTGATGTCAAGGATAAGCAAGCAAAATTGTTGTAGCATTTTATTAAAGGCTGACACACCTCAATTCAGAAAGCTAATTGTAAAAGCACAGAAAAATACTTACACCAATATAAATATTTTACTGATTGAAATTTATTTTGCTTTATAAATAAGGCAGATAGACAATCACTTTATTTGGCTTTAAAAATTGCACATTAATTTTAAAATGTCAGTAATAATTCACAGATACAAGTCGCTGTTATCTTCATATACCCTCAACTTTGTGATTCTATTTACTCCAAAGTAGACAAAAACAGAAGCCACATGCCATCTCTTTGGGAAAAAAAAAAAGTTAGCATATCCCACTAAGGCATATGGGTAAACAATCACATAAGCAGATCTATGGTGTTGCACCCCATTAGTATCATTTAAAAAAAAAACAAAGAGTATTCATTCTTGTAAACAATGACAACTGTAAGTGTAGCAATTGCAACTGACACAGTAAATAGCAACAGATGTGTGTTCCTTTTAACAAAGATGACTGGCACTGTATGCCGAATGGTAGTACTTTGGTTAAAATTGTAATTACAACACGTTTTTCCACACATGTAATCTATAAGCTTATATTCTTGGAGGGAAGCATTCAATGAAGTACCTTGGCATCATCAGAGTATGGCCAAACTTAAATGACATCAACAAATGGTGTGTAGAGCTCTTTGTAAGCACAGTTGGTTGATGTTGGAGTTGTTTAAGTCAACAAGCTTAAATGTTCCATAAATATAAATGATGCAAATGTAATTACATCACATAATTCGTGAGACACACTGTACATTGCAAACTCTTCGTGCAGTCACTTGCATATCGCAATCAAAAAGGTAGACACTGTTCATTATAACATTACATAACACATACATTCAATCAATCTTTTACAAATTATACTTCTCATTAGACTTCTGTATCTATATCACATCATTCATTAGTCAATGCAGCATTTACATCATTGCACTTGTGTTTACGATTATATGGAATGTACACGGTCAATTCTGATTTTTCCCAAATAAGATTTGTCTTTGAGCATATATTATCTATATAGATGTTGATAAGTTACATTATTGACATAAAACGTGGCATTCAGGTTGAGGTCACAACACAAATGAACACTGTTAGTTAACACCTGATCAATAAGAATCTGTGCCTTTACCTGCTAAATTTTAGTCAATACCTGACACACAATCTACTCTTTTTCGGTGGCCTCAAGAAAACCTTATTCTTTGCAGGCCATAAGACATCTGGTGAATGCTTCTAAATGTGTAGCACAATAAGGCGACTAGTTATACATTGCATGTTACTAGCTATAACTAAGCCATTCTATCGCCGATACATTCTTCCTTGCATGAAAATCCTTCAAAGAAATGACAAATACAATGAACGGAGCAGCACATACCTTCTGTTTAGTGACAGTATTGTGTAAGTATCTAGTTTGCTTACATTTTGTATCGGTTGAGGGAAAACTATTCAAACAGTGGGGGTGTATTTTTGGTCCTAAATTTGGAAACACTGTATTGTAAACAAGCATCTTTTGTGGTTAGCTGGTGCTTTCCCTCTCTGGATGGGATGGCACTTTGTACACTGCAGAACAACCCGAAAGTCCAGTAGCTGTTCGTTGGTCCATGGCTGAGTGCATGAGAGTCAGCCACACATCGTCCATGTTCGGCATTACAAAAATTTTCTGAAAAAAGGCAAAGACAGAGTGACTGGCAGGTTCAACATTTGGACCCCTTAATAAACAAAACTCATTCCAGGAAGCCACTCTATTTCGTATTCATTTATATTTGGAAGCAAATTTTAAATAGAAAAGCATGGACACAAAATATAACCTAAACAAACCAAACTGTTAGCAAACAATCAACCAAAACATGAAAACTCTAAACATATTTACATATTTATTTACAGGGCAATGGCAACGGATGTGACAACACAAAAACTTTTCCAGAGAGCCATATCGTTTACACGGCAACAGCATTTTGAGGGGCTGAAAACGCAAAAATTTGAAAAAGGCCTTCCACAATGGAAATCTGGAAAATGCTCCCTGGTGTTGACGTTATCTAAACAGTTGATAACGCAAATTGAGTTTTAGGTGAGGTAAAAATAATGCTCCAATATACTGCCAGTGAATGGGGTGAAGATTATTGATGAAGTCGGTGCACGCAGACAGTCCGACAGTGTATGAAAACATGTCCTCAAGTAGCAACCTTACACACAGCCTAACTGCGTTCAACATAATTCAAGAATCTTGTCAACTAGTCACTATTCTAATTATAGCCTAATTAGCTTCGCCATGTTGTTATTTGGTCAGGACAAAAGAGGAAAAAGCAGAAGGTGTTGGGACGCCCCTCTATTATTAAAATAGTTGGTATGCTCAGTCAGCCGCAGGAGTTAGGACATGGAAGTAATGCACTCTCGTACTTTCTTGATAAGGGTTTCGTGACCAACGCATATCTACTGTGTCTTCCTTTCGACACATGCAACAAATAGAAGGGTTGGACGCAGGCAGTGTTGTTAATAACAGTGTTACTAACCGCATTATTTTTTTCAGTAGCGAGTAATCGAATTAATTACTTTTCTCATCTTGGCAACGCCGTTACAGTTACTGAGGCGGGAAGGACGTGCGTTACTGTGTTGGTTGAATGACGCGAGAAAAGTTTGAGAGAGACGGACTCACGCAGACAAGAGAGCAGAGCAGTAGTGGGGAGGAGGCAAGGGATTGAGATGGCGTTGCAAATGCAATGCTAGGTGGCTCCAATAATACCTGACTGTAGCCGATAGCCTACAAACTACGCCCACATGATGCTACGGTAGATATCAGATAATATAGAACTAGATGCAAATGACATACTCGGCGGCATTAGCAACATGTATTACTACACTCACCGGCCACTTTATTAGGTACACCATGCTAGTAATGGGTTGGACCCCCTTTTGCCTTCAGAACTGCCTCAATTCTTCGTGGCATAGATTCAACAAGGTGCTGGAAGTATTCCTCAGAGAGTTTGGTCCATATTGACATGATGGCATCACACAGTTGGTGCAGATTTGTCGGCTGCACATCCATGATGCCAATCTCCCGTTCCACCACATCTCAAAGATGCTCTATTGGATTGAGATCTGGTGACTGTGGAGGCCATTTGAGTACATTGAATTCATTGTCATGTTCAAGAAACCAGTCAGAGATTATTCCAGCTTTATGACATGTCGCATTATCCTGCTGAAAGTAGCCATCAGAAGTTGGGTACATTGTGGTCATAAAGGGATGGACATGGTCAGCAACAATACTCAGGTAGGCTGTGGGGTTCCAACGATGCTCCATTGGTACCAAGGGGCCGAAAGAGTGCCAAGAAAATATTCCCCACACCATTACACCAACACCAAAAGCCATTCTCCTCTGACCTCTGGCATCAACAAGGCATTTCCGCCCACAGAACTGCCGCTCACTGGATATTTTTTCTTTTTCGGACCATTCTCTGTATACCCTAGAGATGGTTGTGCGTGAAAATCCCAGTAGATCAGCAGTTTCTGAAATACTCAGACCAGCCCTTCTGGCACCAACAACCAAACAACCATGCCACGTTCAAAGTCACTCAAATCACCTTTCTTCCCCATACTGATGCTCTGTTTGAACTGCAGGAGATTGTCTTAAACCATGTCTACATGCCTAAATGCACTGAGTTGCCGCCATGTGATTGGCTGATTAGAAATTAAGTGTAAACGAGCAGTTGGACAGGTGTACCTAATAAAGTGGCCGGTGAGTGTAGATGCGTTATTAAACATCCGCCATCTTAAAGCAGTAGACCTCTCAGAAAGGCTCTGTTGTGGAGAAACTTCCTAGCGAACCTATGTGTTTTTATCTAAAATGCTCCTAAATCGGCAAAATCTTAACTTAAATCTTTAAATGATGAAACAGTTTTAAAACTTACACATGTCGAAAGTAGACAGAAGGGAACTAATGCAATAACGGGAGCAATATAAACAACTTTAACGGTTGATTCACAACATTAAATGACTTCCACACATAGCAAAGCTTACTATCTAGTTATCGCAATATCCGCAATACCCCTGTGTCTAGTTAAGTTTAGGGTAAAGACTTGGGCTTCCCAAAAACCCTTTAAACTTCACATTGTGTGACCTGTTTTTTTTTTTTGTTTTTTTTTTTTTGAGAAAAAAAAAACATGACAATTATCACCAGTTACTTTGCGAAGTAACTAATTACTCTTACATTCAGGTAACTGAGTTACTAACGCAATTACTTTTTGGGGGAAATAACTTGTAACTGTAATTAATCACTTTTTCAAAGTAAGATTAACAAAACTGCTCACAGGACTCAAGTTTTGGTGGTGCTGCAACCTAAACATTGGGTATTCATACTACATCGGCAAATTGGAGGCTTCATGTACTTTTGACCTTCAGTGTGTACAGTTTTCCCCACACATAATCGTCGTGAAACGTGGAATTAAAATAACGGCAAAACGCCACTTTTGTGTTATCGTGCAAGATCATTGTCGTGTAAAGGTGGCCTTAATTCTTTGTCCTATGCTGTAGTAAATTAAACAAAAATCATCCATTTGTTCCGTCTAGGTATTGTGCCTAAACAAGATCACCAAACGCACGAACAATAAAAGGACACCACGAATTCTTCGAGGCATGCTGAAATCAGGCATTGCCTCAAATCACAACATAAGTACTGTTTGACTTCAGGAGATACACTGCATCTTGGAATACAAACGCACTAATTGAATACACAGCAGATTAGTACCTGCAGCTCCTGCTCCAGTTTTTTCTCGATCCAGTCAGTGACTTGAGCCAGAGTGACTTCTCTTTCTCCAAGTTTTGGTCGTGCCTTCAGTTCCAGGTGAGGCGGCTTCCGAAAGCCATACCTGAAAAACCCAATGTTTCCACAATGACCTTCCTTCCCAAACATATGGGGAAAAAAACCCTCCACAGAGTTTACATTAACTACTGACATTAAAACAGATCCGTTAGTTTTACAATTCCTGTGCTGTACATTCATTTCACAGGTCATGAAAATGTCATTGAACATACCAAATCCTGTCAGTGGGCGGGGGAGGTATATTGACAGCAAGAGTTCCTTGGAGTTTCTGCACCTCAACTGTGAGAAGGAGAGGTGTGTTGGACACTTCCTCCATCTTTTTCTTGATGAACTCTGTCTCCGTGGCTTTCTGGAAGTATTTGGATTTGGCGATCTTGTCGACAAAGCGCATTATTTTGTTGGGTTTGTGGCCTCCAACAAAGGTATATCTACATAAAATACCAAGAAAACATTTCAAAATATGAATTTGTTTACTCAATCATCCAATGCTAAGGTATAGTTTATTGGAGGTATAGATAGAAATGACATGCAATACAATGAATTGTTCAACACTGTTGGCCAAAAGTATCGACACCCCTGCAATTCTCTCAGATAATGCTCAATTTCTTCCAGAAAATGATTGCAATTACAAATGCTTCGGCCATAATATCTTCATTTATTTTGCTTGCAATTAAAAAACACAAAAGAGAATGGGGGAAAAAAATTAAATCATTATCATTTTTACACAAGTTATGATAGAATGTGCACAATTGTGCAAAAAATATGTCAGTGTGTATTTTTATCTCATTCCATTTTTATTTTACTTTAAAAAAATGTTGCATTGAAGTTGCAAAATATTTTAAATTCATCTTAATTCTAATCTGTTATCACAAAAACATGGCGTTTCGAAGCATTGTTGAGTTGAATTTAGTTCAATAGCTTATATTTTGTGTTGCATTATTTAAAGAGGAGTTTGTTGGAAGTTGTGATTTGAGACAGAAAAAATATGATTTAAGGTTCACTTTACAGATTACATTGAAGACTGATAAGAATGAGCACCTTTCTCTGGCCATTGAATTGATCTTATATCGACTGTTCTAGTTATCTGAGAAGTACATTACATTAGTACAGGTTTCATCAGTTCTTGCACATAGGCTAGACACGACAGGTCAAATTTGACTGCTCACAGGCAATTGGTCTTAGTTACAAACATGAAAAAATCTCGATAATAAAATTCACAGGCAAAATTACAATCCTTATTTGGTAAAGAGGAGCATTAAGACTGGTAAGTGGACAATCACTCAAGTTGAAATGGAATGCTTGGGCTAGGCAGGAGCGCAAGTGACTTAAAGAAGGGGATGCTTCTCCAAATAGTATTTAGTATATAGTAGTTGTATACAAACAGTATTTACACAGTCTGGTAGACGTGGGTCACTGTGCAGTATAAGAAAATCATTATCTCTATGGATTATATTATACAGATTTGATACATTTAGAGGAACCTTCTCACCCTTCTGCTCCAGGGATTTCGTTTGACTGCTCAGAGGCATCTTCTTCATCTGATGAGCCTGCACTGGAAGACTCCTCGTCACTGTCAGCCAGGCAGTAAGTTCGGGGTCTGAATCTAAGAACACACCAAAAGACATCCAAAGTATCATTCAAAGGCCCACATATCACTTTGGTATATAGTGTGTGCAAACCCACAGCATATTTCTACATGTGACTGAAACATGTACAGTGTAGTGTCTTGCTTAAGGACACTTAGGCGAGTTCATCAGGGCAGAGAATTGAACCCATAACCTCTGGTTGGGGAACAAACTGAGGCGTGGCTCAGTGGTAGAGTAGTTGACACCGAACCCCACGTTGCTCCTAATGCTGCGTCACCAGTAGATGGATGGCGAGATAGTGTAAAGCGCTTTGAGCGCCTTGAAAGGTGGAAAAGCGCTATACAAGTATAACACCATTTACCATATATTTTTGTATCTCTCTGCAGTGCCATTTTATTTTTGGATTATTTTGCTATTTTTGAGCCCTTAAAAAGTTGGGGAAAAAATAAGTATTGATTAGGCCTCAACGTTATTGGGAAAAAAATAACATTGTGATATATATTCTCAAGGCTCCACAGTTGCTTGGATGCATTGGTCGCAGTGGTGCGCCTAACTTTCTTTTTAAGTTGCACCAGCACAAAATGAAGGCGCAAGCACATTTCCTCACCTTTAATACAATACTTTTAATCACTCGCCATAACATTAATATAATTCAGTCATTCATTCATCTTCTGAACCGCTTATTCTCACGAGGGTCGCAGGGGTGCTGGTGCTAACAAAGCTAACTCCAGGTAGAAGGTGGGGTACCCCCTGAACAGGTTGCCAGCCAGTCACTGGGCATATATAGACACACAAACATTCACACACACACACACTCACACCTACGGACAATTTGGAGTGTTCAATAAGCATACCATGCACGTTTTTTTCAGACGTGGCAGGAACCTGAAGAAAACCCATGCTCATTTTTAAACAAGAATAACGTAGAAAAATTATTGTCTTTATTAAATGCCTCATTGAGTGAGTCTATTCAAATTCACTCATGCTTTGACGCTCACACTATCGAGAATAGCTTCTCGACAACGAGGATTGACTAAAAGATTATTAACAAATTTTTGCCTTTGATCGTAGCGCTACCGAGCCTTTCTCTCGCCAGATCAAAGCTGTAAACCTGTCAATCATTATTAACTTGAAGTACCAAACGCGCGCTGAACTAGTGAGCAAGAAATGCAGCAGGAGGGAGGATGAGAGGCTGTACTAGCGTGAAGCAGAATAACAATTTTTAAATTAAAAACACGATCATTTTCACCTGATTCTGATCCTCTGAAAAATGGTGTGATCAGCACAACTTCTGATCACATGATCAGATCATGACATCCTTATAAAACACACCTCGGAAATAATGCCGTTGCACTTATTGAATGTAAAATCTCAAACTGAATGGTCATAGATTGTTGAATATGGTCAGTGGGCACTTACCAATAAGTGACACGTATCCAATTAAAAGCAGCAAAGGAAGCAGAGTCCAAGAGAGTAGAAAGGAAGAAGAGAAGGTTTGGAAAAATCAACAGAAGAAGGTGAAGTTGGCTCGACAAAATGTGATTTGTTTTGAAAATGAAAAGCAGCATTTTATACGATACGCATGGGGAAATCTCGTAGCATCATCAATCATGGAAACATGACATTGCAGTTTGAATTCTTTACCCATCTTCCCCTAAACGGAGGCTTTCTCCTTCCTTGCCCAGACGAATCAGGTTCATCTTAGTTTCCAGGGTCATCAGGAAGGACCCAGTGTAGGATATGTCCAAGTCAAACCACAGACCTGTGGGGGAAAAGTGATAATCAGAGAGGTAACATTAGAATTTGCATTGATTTGGAGGACAGCTTATAGTCGTAATTAGTCAGGGTGTTAGAAAAAAAAGTCTCATATCGATTCAAAATCCGTCTGTCCTCACACGTGTGTTTTTGGTGGAAATAAATAATACAGTGGCTGCACATCTACCGTATTTTTCGGACTATAAGTCACAGTTTTTTTTCATAGTTTGGCTGGGGGTGCGACTTATACTCAGGAGCGACTTATGTGTGAAATTATTAACACATTATGATATCATTCACATGTTATTTTGGTGTTTTGGAGAGACACTGATGGTTTGGTAAACTTGTTAGCATGTTCTTTATGCTATTGTTATCTGAATAACTCTTAGTAGCTATGTTACGTTAACATATCGGCCACATTCGCATTTCGTTGTTCATGCATCATGTAACATTATCATACTGTATACTTATTCAGCATGTTGTTCTCTATTGTATTTTTATTTTAAATTGCCTTTCAAGATGACATATCTATGTGTTGGATTTCATTAAGTAAATTTCCCCCAAAAATGCGACTTATACTCCGGTGCGACTTTTACATGTTTCTTTCCTCTTTGTTGGGCATTTTATGGCTGGTGCGACTTATACTTAGGTGCGACTTATAGTCCGAAAAATACGGTACTCACTTACACTAATTGGCAGGGCACAGCTGCCTTGCGTTGCAATCTGCTGAAGTAGCAACAACATCTCGCCTGAGTTATCCCAGGTGGCTTATTCATACTATAGTCTCGCGGGATTTGGCGCCATGGAGAAAAAGTTTCAACATGGCGGAGATAGAGATCTTCGATGCCCCGAAGCACCTTTATAAGTCTGAAATATGGGCTAATTTTGTTTTTTACTGCAAAAACGGAGGCATGGAGTGTGACAAGAGCCACACCATATGCAAGCTGTGCAATGCAGAAGAAATGCTGCGGAAACACAAAGTTATTTTTGGTCTTTTGGCCTGTGGTGGTTGGTATAGGTGGATGCTCAAGCTAATATTTTGACTATACATCCTTTAAGATGTTTTTTTTTTTTTTTTTCTCCTTATTTAGAATCCCACACTTTAGCAGATTTGGACTAAAGCAGGTTTGCACTAAAGCAGGTTTGCACAAAAAAAAAAATTGTTTAAACATAAAACAAAAACATGTTTACTTGGGTGCCAGATGAGCTTTCAAGAATAAATTGGTATAAATGTACTTTTATGTCCATCTTGATTTGTTTCTTAAAGTGTAGTATTGGGATTAATCGGGATCGAATGAAATCGTGACCTGTGACTCGTGATATGAGTCGTATCACCAGATATGGGGCAATACACATCCCTGCTAGTAAGCATGTCTGCCTTAGATTTGGCTCATATTCAGTACATTTGTGTGAGTATTCTGCAATTACTCTGAAATTTGAATTGACTATGTTGAAGTGGTAGATTCACCGATATTATTATCAATTTCTCTGAGGGAATTTTGGGCTTGGAAGAAAAGTTGATTTAGAACCCGTATAAATGGCCAATCATATCAACCAATAGACTGAAAAGGAACTGCTTAGGTAGTTTGCCAAGTAAAACTGTAATTTCCAGTAGGAAAAGACACTGTTCAGACAGCAGTGTCACTAAAGCAAGAAATATTAGCATCAAAGTCTCAGTTCTGCTTGATAATTCCTTCACCAAAATATATTTTCATCCAGTTTTTGGGTTAGTTGCCACAATTCGGAAAACATACTTTATTCTACCACTAATTAATTATTAAAAACAAAAAACAAAAAGGTTATTTTTTTTCTTGCTGAAAGAAGGTACTATATTTTTCATTTGTAATGTGTTACATATGTATAATCAGATACAACGGAATAGTGTAACAAAATGCTTAGTAACTGATGGCAGTGCTGAAAACTTGCAGTCATTGAGTAAATTTGCACAATAGTTATGTGGCAATATAGTCCTATGTCAAGAAATTGTGCGCACGAGAAATAGCGTAAACCGTGAAGTATACCCATATTTGCATTTGTTTCTCTCGCTTGCCTTTATAATCGATGAAAGGACTGGATGCTCGAAGGATCCTCGGTGTGGACACACCCATGTCTAATTCTGTCAAGGTTAGCTCATTCATGAAGTATGGCAACTGTAAAAGAGAAACTGAATTTAATTGTTCCCAAAAATATTTTATGATTTTTGAATAACCTCTGAAAAATAATCATAGTAAACAAAAAGTAAATACCACAGATAGACCTTGTTTTTACATGTCACTTCTTTGTGAATATGTGTAAGCTAAACATTTTTCAACATGGTACTGAGACTGCAATACAATATTACAAACCTTAATATTAAGTACCATTAAGGATTCTAGAACGATGTCAATATTAAACAAATAATGACTCAAAGATTGTAAACAAACCACAAAGATGAACTAAGGATGAACCAATTAGGGGTGCACAATATTCATTTTTTTGAAACCGATACAGATATCACTTCCTGCACCTCAAGGCCGATACCGTTAAGTTTTTGAACACCTGTAGGTAAAAAATACTAGTGGTGGATTCAGTATAGATTTGCCTATGACCTAACCAGAATTTTCATGATAACATGAACATTATTATAACGAACAAAACAAAGAACAGTTTTGACTTCTAATTAAGTGCCCATATTCATTTTTTCAAATAAATGAGTCAATCACAATCAATCAGTCAATATAATTGACGATGTGTTCCCCTGAACAATGAACACTGAGCTAAAACAAACAAACCCAACAGGTATTGTGCTTTGTCAGCAAATAAAACATTTGGTGCAACAGGAGAGGAGACTTTTGTGGTCTTGGGCCATAAAAAAAACTTTCATAACCTGGCAATTATAGGATAGCAAGCCTATCAATAACCAAACGGCCTCTCAAGAACGTGTAAACATAACACTGTAAAATGCCAACATTTGCTAATTGCCATGGTAAGGTTTATAACTCAGTGATGGAAAAATGCGGCCTCTAGAACAGTAACAAACCTTTGCATACTAGCAAAACGAAAGTGGAAACAAATGCACACATTCCAATCCACCGACACAGCGCCACAAGTATTATCGGGCCTATTAATAATGTTATTGGATTAATTGGGATGATGTCATAATTCCTATTATCGGACCGATAATTATGTGCACCTCTAGAACTAATCAAAATTACACTGACTGAATACTGTACGTGCGTTTTTTTAAGCCTCACAAAGACAACAAGTGTGACAAAACAATTCATTCACTGTTTGAATTTGTCGAATGTGTAAAAAAAAGGGTGTCATCTGCTCACCCTTATTTTGCTAAGTTTCATTTGAATCTTCTTGGAGACAACTTGGGCCCAGTATGGCTCCCTCAGAAAATCCCAAAAGAGACGGCCCACAGCTGCATTCACCCAGGCAACATGATCCTCCCACTCCTCCATAAGCTGCTCCTGTGCTGACGTGGGGCTCTGAGGCTATAGGAGCAGTATGTTGATAAACAGGTACACATTTAGTACTGTATAGTGAACAAATTATGATTCTACTATCGTATAATGAACACATACTGCATAATTATATAGGTGCTGTTAACACAGTATTGAGGCACTGGAGGAAACTTGGTTAGTCAAAAAAGGAATATGTAATACCTTTTTATCCGCTGCTGGGCTGCTTTGTGGACAGTATAGCTCAGAGCTGTTCTCTGGAGAATGGAGGGCAACCTGTTTTGGCAACAATGATGCCATGTAGACACTGTAGTCCAACAGCTGGGTTTTGGCACTGTCTGCTGTTGGCAAATCTTTTGTCCTGGGCTGTGATGCCAGGGCATCATCCAAGCTACTCCGGCTACTACTGCGACTGTCAGAGCTGAGAGCTATGGGCCATAATTACAAGAACAGGCTGAGGAATTATTTCAAGTTTTCAGTCCCTTTAAGGCACAGGTGTCAAACTAACTCCACAAAGGGCCAAGTGGGAGCACGATTTCGTTCCAACCAATGACGAGGATAGCTTTTCATCAATCTGTTATCTTACAAGTACTGTATAATCAGTTGAGTGCAGTCAGGCGCTGTTGTTTCAGTTGGAATGAAATCCTGCACCCACTTGGCCCTTTCTAGGATTGACACCTGTGCTTAAAAAGGATCTTGAAATGTAGCATGAGAAAAATGTATGACTCATCAACTAAAATGAACAGTTGTATGGGAGTAACTGGGTATGTTTTGGGGAAATATAATCAATCATCCATGCTTACCGCCTTTGGAGCTTGCAGGACTTGCAGCTTTCTTTAAATCCACCTTAGTCATAGAAGCTGAAATAAACCTCTGAAACCATTCTTCCTTGTCCCTCCCAGTCCTTCCGAATAGATAGAGAGTCAGATCTCTACTGGATGACATTGACCGAGCTGGCTCCTGGGCTCCTGTCCCCTCTGCGCCGTTCTCATTTGTGTCATTTTCCACTTTAGATATGAAATTATCCTGTTTGCCAAGTTCAATGCAGATGGGATATTTTTTGTTCCATATCCGTTTCCGGGCCAGGCTCTGAGGCACTAGATGCACCTAGAAGATGGTTTGAATGAAATTAAATGATTGTTGCTTTGCTGAACATATTATGTGCCAAGACCTAAGGAACAGTTGGAACTGATCATGTATGGAGTGTGTGTGTGTGCTTATGGCATGAATAAGTTATTTAACTACATACTTTGCTGTTTGTTAGGTCATAGATCTTCTGACTGATGTAGGTTACATCTGGTTTCTGTTCACCGTGTATGGCACGTCGGGCAATATTGTGGTTTGGTTTAGACAGACGGATGATGGAGCCCTCCAAGCGGACAAACACAGAATGTGTCAATGTGGCATGGTAGGTTTCTGGGTCATAGTTAGTTATTTCATTCATCCAGCCCTGAAGAGGAGGAACATTTTACAGGTTTAAGTAGTTAGAAAGGACTATAATGACCTTTCAATAAATATATAAATATGCTTGCCTTTAAAAAAATAGATAAATTGAATTTACAAATACTTTTCACTGACCTTAAAGATTTGTGGTTCTTTAATGTCTAATCGTGTGGCATTACACAATTTTTCATGGTCTTTGGAATATCTGAAGCGTCTGTCAGGTTCTGGTCCAGCCAGCCACACAATTCCTATTGCTACATAGAATCCAAACGCCACTCCAAGCAACATCCCTGTGACATAGTCTGGCAAAGGCAATATAAAACACCCATAGACCAGCAGAGTAAGGATAGAAAGGGCATAGTAAGGAACACTTGGCAGAAGCTCAGCATCTTCATCTTTATCCTCACTGCAATGTTCAGTACTTGCACTCAATGGCACTTGAGACTGCCTACTAGTTCCAGAACCAACATCGACATCAGTGTCAGTACAAGAATCAAAGTCCTCACTGTACAAAATGTAAAAGTCCTCATCCTCCTGTTTTGCGAGTGCAGACATAGAGCACTTGTCCAACGATATCGGAAATGAGGATGATTTGTTGGTGCTCTTAATGTCAAAAGGTGCCACGTGAAAATCTGTTGGTCCATTGTTTGCGCTTTCTCCATCCAATTCACTGCCTTCTTCCTCTTTGATACAGTCGTTGTTGTTACTTTCAAGATGGCCATCAGCAGAAGTCAGGTTATAGAGTTCGGACGCACTGGCAGACAGAGTCTTTGGTCGACTGAGGCTACTGCTGCTCTTTTCATCCATGATCTTACTTAGTAGTTGAAGTGGTTCGTAGATAGCCTCGGAGAGACGACGTTTAGTGTCTTCAATTCGTGCTTCAACCTCAGAAACTTTGAAGAAGCTGCGGTTATCTGGTGAGATCAATGGTGAAGAAGGGGTTGTTTTTGAATCACTGGCTGCTGACGTAGTAGTATTCTGCATTCGGGACTGAGTGAAGTGTTTGAATAGTTGGAGATTAAGGCGAGACTCTGATAGGCGATAGGTGGAGGAGTCCTGAGATGTGTCAGATGATAAGGATTTAACTAGAGATTTCATCAATTGCCTATGTCTTGTTGTGTTAGAAGTAATAGAAGAAACTCCATCTTTAGACTCATCAGAGGAAAAAGGCTTCATTAAAGTAATAAAGGACTTGTCAGTGGACGGAAAGCTTAAAGATTTTGTGGGTGATGAACTTGAATTTGTGCTTTTTTGCTCAGCGAGATGTGGCAATGAAGTTGTATGAGAAGTAGAGCGTGGTGAAAGTCTAGTAGATTGGGATGTGGGAGCCTCATCAACAGAAGGATCCAATTGCTGTGCTTCAAACATCTCCTCACTGGCCTCAATGCCTGTCACAATATTTAAGTCATCCTGTGTGGTAGATGTGGAGGAGAGTGATGTTGTGTAAAGCTCTTCCTCTTCCTCTTCTTCTTCCTTCCCAAGTACTGAGAAGTGGATTGTAACGTTCTCATTTGACTCGGATCGATGGACATGGAGCTTCGGCGCCAAAGCAGGTGGCTTTGGGTCTGTGGAGTAAGTGCTTTCTGCATGGCTAGGGTGCTGGCTAGTCATTGCAGCACTCCCAGTTTGTCTGTTAAGAAGAAAAAGACACCACAAAAGTAAGTCTACTCAGAAATGTTGAACATCAGCAGTCATTGTAGCTATAGTCAATCTACTGTATGATTGGTCAAAGGCTGTTTTAAGGTGGGACTTAAGAGAAAGGTCAATTAGGAACACAACTATAGCGTTATATTTGTGCCACTATTCTAACTGAGCAATGATAGATTTTGAGCACAAAAAAATATATTGAGTGAGCGAGTACCATTAGGGATTGAGTGTCAGTATAATGTATTTATCTCTTAAAAGAAATGTGACTGAACACAAAAAAATCTTATGACAACATACAATTGAGGAGTTGTATTGGGGCATGATGACGTGAGCCTATCTGGATGCCAACATAGTGCAAGTTACATAAGTCAATCCATCTATCTTTTACTTATCCTCACTCGGCGTGCTCTGGAGCCTCTCCAGGCAGACTTTGAGCAAGAGACAGGGCACACTCTGGACTGGTCACTAGAGTCAGTGAGAATCCTATCTGAATAGACGCTTGCATTCGGCATCTTTTAAAGCACTTTCTAATGTTTGTGGGGTTTCACAATTCTCTCTTGGAATTCCTGGCCGATTTCTTTTGATTTTCCCATGAATTTCAACATGGAAGCAGTGTGTTTAAGGAGTGGCCTTACATACATCCCCAGTTGTGCCATCAATTAACTTGCATATTGTCAGTTAACCTATCAGGAGCTTCCAAACCCATGACCTCATCATTTGGACCATTCTGTCAAGACATAGTACTAGGCATGTGCCGGTATGATATTTTGACGGTACGATAACCGTGAGCAAAAATACCGCGGTTTCACGGTATTGCAATTATAGCTCCCAAAAATTTTGAGATGTATGGGTTAAAAAAACAAAACAAAACACTTTTTTCCATTGAACAGGATTTTTTTTTTTCAGACCATAGTTGCAAATTGGAACATGAATATATTGTTAAAATAAATAAATTATCAATATAAAAAAATATTTTAAATAAAATTAAAATAAATATAACTTATAGACTATACTCACAGCCGCAGCTCAAGTTGCTCAAGATTAGAGCAAGAACAAAATAATTTCTAGAAAAAAGTAAAAACACTTCTGAATAATTTTTTAAAAAATTTAAACTGCATGACTTTTTTTTTGAGGGTGGAAAAGCTTAAGTGAAGTTTCGCCATTTTCAGCCACTGTGTCAACTCTAGTCTAAATGATGTCATGCCTTTGTGTTAAAAAGAACATAAAGAATTCATAAGTTAGTTAAAAATGTATAAGTTAGTTAAAATGTCAATATTGTTGTGGAAAGGTTTCATCTATAATAAAAAAATAAATAAATAAAATAAAAAATAAAACATTGGGAGTGAGACCTCTCCTTGATCCAGCGAACGTGGATTTGTGCTTAGGGCAAGATCATCTTTCGCAATTAGCAATCTTTGACGCTATCACTTTTTCCCCTTCATTCAAGCGAATCAAGCTTATTTTCTCACTGCTGTAACACTCAACGAAGTTGCTCTCCCAGCTAAGCCTAGGCTAACATTCATCTTTGAAAGCTTTTAGTTAGTTTGTATATTGAATTTGAAAGGAAAATGTGTGTTTTGTTTTTGGCAAAGTTTTTCCATGGTGCTAATCTGTTGAGGCTACTCACATGGAAAAATCTAATTGTACAACATTTTAAATGTATTCATTTTGTATATTACACTTATCACGATTTGAGAGCTCAATAAATTGAAAAACAGTACGCCTTATGTTTGGAGTACTTGTTTTTGGGTTAGCTGGCTGTCTAGCCGGGTGAGCGCTGCTGCGCCAAGCCGCTTCTGGCTGCATTTTTGACACAAGAAAAATAGCGAATACCGTACTACGGTCTGATGGAAAATTTTAGTGGCTTTGAAACCGCGACGTTTTCACACCACGGTAAACCGTGAAACCGGTAACCGGCACATGCCGACATAGTACTTTTTTGTGTTTGTCAACTTTTGACCTTGAATAAAATAATATACAGTAAGTATAAAATATATTTCTAAAAGTAACTCTTTCTTTATTGTAGCATTTAACTAAATTAAATAATTTCTGTAATCCTGGCTGACCTGAAACAGGAAAGGTTTAGTCTGATTTCACTATAGATAGTGTGACAAAAAATTTGAGTTGTCCGAAATTATCGGGTAGCCGATAGTATCTGTCGATAAAAGCATTTTAAAATGATATTGGACAATATTGAAATTGGCTTTTCATTATCAGTTTTGGGCCAATATGTATTTTGCCTTCAAAGTGAATTTCGACGCCTTCTGCCTTTGTACAAGGGCTGGTCACAGCTTACCACAGCAGTTATGCTTATTGACCATTAAATGTCTCCAAACTAAGATGCTTGGGATTCGTTATGTGAGCAATAGCATTAATAAAGCTTCCAGTGAGGCATCACAATACAATTGGCAATAATATGTCCACAGCCGCATATATCGGTATTGGTCTGATATCAGTCTCGGATTTTTAGAGTTGGACAATATCAGAATTTGGTTATCGGTTAAAAAAGTTCTTATCAGATACTACAAAAACTGAGATGTGTGTTTTTTTTGCAAAGTGTATGTAAAACTCTGGCGTCAACTGTGAATAAAGCTGCCTTGCCTGGGGATGGGATTTTTACAATAGCTTCCTTGACAATTTGACATGCCCTTTAAATGACAACCATAAGTAATCAAACTCGTATGATGTTGAGTTTGGAGGGAGGGGAGGGACACATTAGTGTATTGTTCTTCAAAGAATCAGTCATACTTTTCTTGGTTTTTGCCTTGAGCTGCAGGCTATTCAAATAAAAGATTGAATTTTGTATTGCGTCCTTTATGTGCTTTCATAAAATCAACAGACTGAATATAGCACTCACAGACTGGCGACTTCCAACACACACTAAGCTTCCTTTTGTGAGCCAACATTAAATAAATGGCAATCGTACCAATGTTTTAATACAGATAAATTACCATATTTAGTGTTATACATGGACACGAAGAATGCGAAACCTCTAACCAAGTATTTAAAAAAAAAAAAAAAAAAAAAAAAAAAAAAAAAAAACGCCCCCCCCCCCCCACACACACACACATACAAACACACGCACCCTCCCACATATACCACCATGTTCAAAAGACAAATTGTATCATATATTTTAATTGTCACGTGAGTAACTTCCTGTCATTAATAAACATTCAGTACACTGGACTCTTACATAGTATGTTGTGTCAAAGCAGAATTCCTGTGGAAGAGTTCTTGCAACTGTTCTCTATCTTGACATTTATTGACAGGACGTCTCATGATTTGTCTAACAACAGGAAGCTCATGGAGTAAAAAAACGTCAAGATGCTCAGTGTTCCTTTACATGAGAAAATAAAATATGATATTGTTGTGAAATAGCATTTTTCAAGGTTTATTTAACATCTTCGAAGTAGTACGTGCTATAGGTCGCCCCCCCCCCCCCCCCCCCGCCTTTCATAGAACAACTGGGCACACATGACCATGTCCAATCAACCTTAACAAAACATCATTGTAGTCAGGGCAGCATAATTGGGCAAAGCATTTCTTAGTAAAGCCAGACTGACAAAGGGCTACATTGTTATTCAATGAGTGATCAACTCATGGGAGACTGAAATGGCGAGTGTTATGTCATTGTTTTAAAAACTAATCTGTAGCTCATGGCGAATGACTCGGCTCAAAATTGTTAAAGTAGTGACTTTAATTTTGCAATGGACAGCTGCACTATCCTTCGAGCTGCGAACAAAGTTTAATAAGTATTAACTTATCATTTGCGCACTAATTACTTTCCCACCAGACGTTGCCTCAGACATACAGACAGAAACACACAGTAACTTAAGAAGTGATGAGTATTCTGGAGACGTTGGGGATATAAGTGTCAAAATCTACAAGTAGGAGACACCATGTATTTAAATAAAAACTAAAGATGCACGATAATATCGGTTACCGATAATTATCGGCCGATAATGGCAATTATGACGTCACACAGATAATCCAGATAAAAAAAAAAATTCAATCGATAACGCAATCTGATAATTATATACCGTATTGGCCCGAATATAAAACGGCCCCGATTAGAAGACGACCCCCTCTTTTTCAAGACTCAAGTTTGAAAAAAAGAGTTTTTGAACACCAAATTAATTTTTATACAGAAAATAATTACAGTACATCCGAAACAAATGATTATAACAATATATTTGAGAGAAAAAGCATGTTATTTTGCCTCATTCAAATCTTAATATCTGAATATTTAAATATGTAAACTAAAGTGCAATTACATTCGTAAATGAATGGCTTCTGGTTTTTGAAATGTAAATAAACCAATATATTGTGATAAAACAACAAAATTGCAATAGCTGCATTAACCGTCAAAGTGAAGTCTAACTGTAACTGTAGTCTTGAAACAAATCTGAATAAGGAAAAACATTGCAATGAAACAATGCAAACTGGCTCGTAGCTGAGATCTGTCATTACAGAACATTGCTTCAATGATATCTGGCGCCATCTCGCGTCATGAATGGGGAGAGTAGCTGAGATCTGTCATAACAGAACATCGCTTTAATGATATCTGGCGTCATCTATCGTCGTGAATGGGTATAATGTCTAGACCGCGAATATGAGACACAGTTTTGTCCAATTCTGCACTCCCGCCCCAACCTCTCCTCCCTCAGAAGCCCCTGTAGCATAAGTAACGTCACACGAAATGCTTTGTATCATCGCGGCTCCGTCAAGTGTTTGTTTACTTTTACGTGTGTGAAACAATTAACACTCTCGCCATTTGCAAAACATGTACTACTGAAGTTCCACGAAGCAGAAAGAAAGCGTCCTCATCCAACACTGCTAATCTAATCAGCCATTTAAAACTGCATCACAAAATCAAATCATTTGTGGAGCGAATATGAGGCTGCCGCTAGCGCGAAGGCTAAAGCTAATACTAAACAAATGGAATGCTATGGGGCTTGTGACGATCGGAGATGCTTTTGAGAAGCAGCCCCCAGCTCGGTCTCAGGCATCGCCAACCCCACTCATCTCTGGTTCAACTCATTAAACACCACGGCTGGACTGAGGCCTGGCCCGGGTGCTCATTTTGCAGCTTGACGGACGAAAGAGCACAGGCGGGAGGAGAGGCCAGGCTCGGTTGGACGAGAGACGTTTTGACCGAAGTGACCCAAGAGCCAAAGCCCCGGATGAAAAAATAATGCTGTTTATAGCCTTCGGTGACCAGCCATCATGGAGGACATGGTAAGCATGCATCCGAAAACTAGCGGGGCTTCAGATGCTGTAAAAGCAGCCAAAACCCCTGCCTCATATGACCACCATTCTTCGTGAAAAACATGCCGATCATATCATTTTCACCACGGACATTTGGACAAGTGATGTCAGTCAAGTAAGGATGCTTATCATGACGGCACAGTGGTTAGATGATAATTTCAACATGCACCAAACCACACTCACAAGAACTGCCTGGCTCAGTAATGCATTCAGTACATTGCAAATTTATAACTTCTTAATCAGATTATTTTTCTTGAATCGAGGCAAATAATTTTCTCCATCTTGTTTTGAGTGTTAAAGACAAGTAAACAGATGATGAATGCGCCAGATTATCCCACTTACTTGAAATATCAGTTTTTATTAAGCCCATACATCTAAAAATTTGTCATTTTTTCACCTAAATCAAGAAAAATTGCTTTCAAATAATGTTTTGAACCATATCTAGTCTTGAATTAAAAAAAAAACATTTCCGACAAACATATTTTTTTAGGATTAAAAACAATAATTGATTGCTTAAAATAAGGCTGTAGAGAAAAATAGCTTGCTGAAAATAAGCTTATTTCCAGAAATGTGAGTGAAATATAATTGAAGCGCTGGCACATAATTTCACTTATTTCCATTAATTTACACTAAAAACAAGGGAAGTTAGCTTTAAGTAGGTGTGTTTTTGCAGTGTGGTAATGTTGTATATGTTAGGAATGAATATATAACATTTTAAAGGCATTTTTGTATAACTTAAGCATTTACTCTGTAAGTAATTATTGTCAAAAGCTAAGCCATTAAAGTTAAACCATGTCATTGTTTATATGTTGGAATTTACTACTTGTTCACATTTGATGTGGAAAAAATAAATTCTATTTTTGCACAGTAATATTTGCTCTTGTGTATACTTTAAAATTCTACATATACAGTGGGGCAAATAAGTCTTTAGTCAACCACTAATTGTGCAAGTTCTCCCACTTGAAAATATTAGAGAGGCCTGTAATTGTCAACATGGGTAAACCTCAACCATGAGAGACAAAATGTGGAAAAAAAAACAGAAAATCACATTGTTTTATTTTTAAAGAGGTTATTTGCAAATTATGGTGGTAAATAAGTATTTGGTCTACCAAAAGTTCATCTCAATACTTTGTTATGTACCCTTTGTTGGCAATAACGGAGGCCAAACGTTTTCTGTAACTCTTCACAAGCTTTTCACACACACTGTTGCTGGTATTTTGGCCCATTCCTCCATGCAGATCTCCTCTAGAGCAGTGATGTTTTGGGGCTGTCGTTGGGCAACACGGATTTTCAACTCCCTCCTCACCCCGTGGCGTTAAAATGATAACAAGAACGGTGAGCAAAAATCCCAGAACCACACGGGGGGACCTAGTGAATGACCTACAGAGAGCTGGGACCACAGTAACAAAGGCTACTATCAGTAACACAATGCGCCGCCAGAGACTCAAATCCTGCACTTCCAGACGTGTCCCCCTGCTAAAGAAAGTAAACGTCCAGGCCCGTCTGCGGTCCGCTAGAGAGCATTTGGATGATCCAGAAGAGGACTGGGAGAATGTGTTATGGTCAGATGAAACCAAAATAGAACTTTTTGGGTAGAAACACAGGTTCTCTTGTTTGGAGGAAAAAGAATACTGAATTGCACCATACCCACTGTGAAGTATGGGGGTGGAAACATCATGCTTTGGGGCTGTTTTTCTGCAAAGGGACCAGGACGACTGATATGTGTAAAGGAAAGAATGAATGGGACCATGTATCGAGAGATTTTGAGTGAAAATCTCCTTCCATCAGCAAGGGCATTGAAGATGAGACGTGACTGGGTCTTTCAGCAAGACAATGATCCCAAACACACAGCCAGGGCAACAAAGGAGTGGCTTTGTAAAAAGCATTTCAAGGTCCTGGAGTGGCCTAGCCAGTCTCCAGGTCTCAACCCCATAGAAAATCTGCGTAGGGAGTTGAAAGTCCGTGTTGCCCAACAACAGCCCCAAAACATCTAGAGGAGATCTGCATGGAGGAATGGGTCAAAAATACCAGCAACAGTGTGTGAAAAGCTTGTGAAGAGTTACAGAAAACGTTTGGCCTCCATTATTGCCAACAAAAGGGTACATAACAAAGTATTGAGATGAACTTTTGGTATTGACCAAATACTTACTTTCCACCATGATTTGCAAATCAATTATTTAAAAATCAAACAATGTGATTTTCTGTTTATTTTTCTCCCACATTCTGTCTCTCATGGTTGAGGTTTAACTATGTTGACAATTACAGGGCTCTCTATTATTTTTAAGTGGGAGAACTTGCACAATTAGTGGTTGACTAAATTCTTATTTGCCCCACTGTATTTTTTAATAGAATTATTGGCTTGACATTATTGGTTATCACCTGGAACGAGGAGGAAATTATCGGTTATCGGTATCGGTTAAAATACGTATTATCGAATCACTAATAAAAACAGTTGAGAACAAAGTGCAAACTACTGGTACATTGTTGTGTTCGTCTATGATGACAATAATGAAAATCGACAAGGAACAAAATTTTCGTAAAGATAATGTGACGATAGCAAGCTAAAAACCTCTTAAGGGACTGAAGCATAATGACGCGAATATCAGTTTTTGTCTGACGAAATGCGTGGCATTTTCTTATTGTACGTTTGGTACGTCAGCCTGCATCGTTGCAGTGTTTGGGTCGTGTCACTCTTGTGAGATGTGTTGCCCCATCCCCCCCTTTGGTTAGGATGTGCTTCAAGCTAAGCTGCGCTACAGGATTGCTTGTTTTGAAACACATGGTAAATTTGGTTTTCTTATCTTGGCAAGAGAGAATATGCAATATTGCTTTAGCCTTTAAAGGTTTGTGCTGAGTGATCTTGACACACCAGCATGGCGAATGTCATCTAAAACTCTGACATTTTTCTTTTTTTACATACAGTTTGTAGTGTGCAGGTGGGTTTAATTAATTGAAAATAATGTACTGTTTTCCTGCTGAGTGTGTATTATCATCGTGAAGTTGGCGTTGTCCTTGTAAATGCTACAATATCTGACCGTCTGTCAATGTGCATTTGAAACTGCTGGAAGCCTTCAATTTTTCAACACATTTCGAAATGACTAAAATATGACTAAGACCAATGAGTATTTTCGTTCACAAGACAGAGACAAAAAATAAAAGGGCTGCCAAAACAACACTGCACTGTTAATAGAACAAACATTGAGTGAAAAGAAAAATAAATGATACAGAGCGCTTTCTCAAATCATGAGAGTTTCTGGAGGCAGTATGAATTTTTTTTTTTTTTAAATAGCTAATAACAAACCTATAACCACCTGTAACAACAACATATTATTCTAGCGTCTGAATCAAAAAATCCTATGAGAATTATTTGAATGACTGCATAATAAATAGGGTTGGGCATCGAGCATCGATGGGACCCGGTTCTAACGCCGGTTCTCCCGGAACTGTTCGTATTTTTAATTTTCAATTCCATGTTTCGATGCCCTGACCGCAGAGTAGAAAAAAAATGCTGCCGAAAACCACGAAGGAGAAGCAACAAGTTGATTACAACCATGGACACGGTGCGGCAGCGCTAAAAACTTTGGCTAAACTTTACCAAAAAAAAACAAAAAAAAAAACCAACAAAAAAAAGACCAGTCAGCTCAGTGCAACATTGGCAACACAACTATATCTTGCAAAGGTGGCTGCACAACCAATTATGCACGACCGGCTTCATTGAATACAAGAACCAAGAGCATAGCTAGCTGAGTGCTACGTAGTTGCCACACTGAGCCGTTAGAACCAGGTAAGTAAAACAATACATTACGTCTGTCTTCTGCTGTTCCCGTGATCCGACCCCGGATGGATGGATGGATGGATGGATGGATGGATGGATGGATGGACGCACGGAAAGTAGTACGAGAATAAGTCCTATTATTACCTCGAGCTATGGTCGATATCATGTATATAGAACGACATGCGAAATGACAGACTCGCTGGCATTAGTAAACAGCCGCCATCTTACAGCAGTAGACGCCTCTGTTAAAAACAACAGTATTAAAAGGATTTTTGTTTTGGAATCTGTTGTGTTGCTTATTTAGAAAGAAGCAGCCATATGAAGGATTCGATTACTTTTTTAATGAACTCGTAGCAGTGAAAACAGCATCACATTACATCACAAAGCATCCTAGTCAGACGCTCTCATCTCTTCTTCTCCGCATTTTACGTACACACTCCTACAGCGCCACTCACTGGCGTAACTGGTATAGTCACAAAATAAACATTGTATGTGTCTGTAAACACAACAGAATCGGTTTTACAAATAAGGAAACATTATTTTGCCTCATCTTTATCAAATTACAATCAATAGAAGAATATATATTCATGCTTCGTCGTAGCTCCCAGCTAAGGTACATGTATGGCAAAAGAATATAAGTAAATGTCTTCTAAGTGGGCTTTTGAAAAATAAACATCTTTGTGAAAGTGCACTCATGTAGAAAGAAACTTGATCACATTCGAGTTCAAAGAATGATATTTATATACAAGTTAAAAATAACCCTGTGAGAAGTTCATAGAATTAATAATTTTTATATTAATTGTATTAGTAATAAATAATAATGATAATGATACATTTTAAATTCATATAATTTAAAAAAAAAAAAATCAAAAGTTAAGACGTTAATATGAACAAATAAATTTTTAAACTATAGATTTTTTTGACACCGCCTTCTTTTTTTGGGGGGTGGGGGGGGCCTGCCTCTTAAAAGAATCGGAACCGGAATCGTTCAATTTCAAACGATGCCCAACCCTAATAATTAATTGTACTCATGAAAAAAAAAAAAAACTTGTGTCTGAAGGATAAATATTGTATCATGCAGACATAAAAATGATACAATGACGGAATTAAAGGTCTTGTGTTCAAAGAAAATATAGAGAACTCCCAGTTACACGATAAAACCATATAAAACTATAAAACGATATTCTTAAAAGATTAAACAAACCTATCCATCATTTAAAAAGTAGAGTATACAGAGCTTTTTACTCAAATCATAAGTGTTTCTAGAGGGAATATGAAAATATTTTCTAAAAATAGCTAATAACAAACCTATAAAACACCTGTAACAACAACATATTATTCTATCGTCTGCATCAAAAAGTCCCAAGGCATTTATTCGAATGCGTGCATAATTAATTGTATTCATGGGAAAAAAACAACTTGCATCTAAAAGATAAATATTGTGTTATGCCCACATAAAAATGAAACGATGGAATTAAAGATCTTTTGTTCAAAGAAAATATTAAGAATGCACAGTTACAGGATAAAACTATATGTATCATATTCTTAAAAGACTAAATAAATCTATCCATCTCTATCTCAGATGGTCAAAACTTCCCTTCAGGAGCCAAACCTGTCCAATCATCCAACAAACAACTTAGAAAACAAAGGCAAGAAAAACAAAACTGCCACTACCTGTTTTACTGCATTTTAAGCAGCAGAGAGACAGCTGTTTGCCTTTCAAACAGACAGCACACCAAGTACTTTTTTTTATTCAATGCTTGGGTAACTCAATACAAACTACCACATGTACTCCAATCTTGATGAGTTGACTATAAACCTTGACCTCACATACAATTACTGTATTTTTATCTCGCTTTCATTGACAGATAAGGGAGACCCAATTCACTCAATCATGTGGATATGCCACCGGCTGCACTGCCTCGAGACATCAAACTGACATTGCTCCTCACCTGCTGCTCAAAACATTAACCACCCCCACCCTTTCTTGCAGGTCTTCTATTTCTTTGTGCCTGCTATTTTTTCTGTGACGAATGTCAATTATCTATTTTTAACAGCTTAGAAGTTTACACACACATTGTTGGTCCTGTCTGATCTATATCAGGGACATACAGTAAATGCATAGGGTAGTAACAAATAGTTACATCTTCCTTTAACTAACCATTCACAGCAAAATATACACAATAAAGTACACTTACACATTATGGTAAATGGTGTTATACTTGTATAGCGCTTTTCCACCTTTCAAAGCGCTTTGCACTACATCACCATCCACCTACTGATGACGCAGCACCAGGAGCAATGTGGGATTCAGTATCTTGCTCAAGGATACTTAGGCGAGTTCATCAGGGCAGAGAATCAAACCCGCAACCTCTGGGTTGGGGTACAACTACTCTACCACTGAGCCACACCGTCCCAATCCCACAATACACATAAAGACAAAAACCATTGTAACCATCCAAACTATTTTCCTACTAGGGTTACTCCCGGAACCTTTCGAATTTATAAATTTTAATTCCATGTTTCAGCGCCCTGACCGACGATTGGAAAAAAAATAGCTTCCGAACACCACGAAGAAGAAGCCACATGATGCGTGTGTTTGTGCATTGCAACTTGATTTCAACCATAGACATGGTGCGGCGGCGCTCAAAAGTTAACCAGTCAGCTCAGTGAAACATTCGCAACACAGCTATATTATGCAAAGGTGGATACATGACCAATATGATTAAACACCTTCGGCTTCATGGAATACAGTACAAGTGCCAAGTACTGGATAGCTGAGTGCCGCGTATTTGACACGCTGCGCCGGTCCTCTAACCCAGTGTTCTTCAACCGGTGTGCCGCGAGAGATTGTCAGGTGTGCCGCGAGAAGTTATCCAATATCGGCCTTTTTTTTTTTTTTTTTTTTTTTTTTTACGTCGTCGAGCGGAGTTGCAGTAGGAAAGAAGGAGTAGGTAGAAGGTCGCGGTCGTTTGCAAACGAGCAAGGTATTGCTTGTGTCACGTTCAAGAACTGCTCAGATTTCTAGCCTTAGCCACCTTGCTGTCCGCGACAATGTGGAACCCAGCACGTCTACTGTACATCATTTGATTAGAGTCGTCAGGTGTCAATATACACGAACATGTCCTTTCCATTTCATCCATGTGTGAGACCGTAAATCCTCCCCGTGTTTTATTCTAACAATACACCCAGTGAACGTGTGTTCTCCACTGCAGAATGCACTATCCGTCCAGAATACTCGCGCTTACTGCCAGAAAAGGCAGATATGATCATTTTCCTCAACAAAAACTGTTTCTGATTTTATACTGTACCCGCTGCTAATCTGGACTGGGTTTTACAAGTGGATTTTTTTTTGTTTGTTTGTTTCATATTCTGCACCAGGATGACGATGGGGATGGCGTGGCACAGTGGTAGAGTAGTTGTCCCCCCAACCCAGAGTGTGAGTTGTGGGTTCGATTCTCTGCCCTGATGAACTCGCCTAAGTATCCTTGAGCAAGATACTGAACCCCACATCGCTCCTGGTGCTGCGTAACCAGTAGGTGGATGGCAATGTAGTGTAAAGCGCTTTGAGCGCCTTGAAAGGTGGAAAAGCGCTATATAATATATACTCAATAACATGTAAAAAAGCCTGCAGAATAAGACACTCTAAAAATATGTGTAAATTTTTTCTCCGTGAGCTTTTGAAAAAAATAAAATAAAATAATAATAATAATAATAAAATAAACATCTTTGTGAAAGTGCACTCCTGTGGAAAGAAACATCATATTCAAGTTCAAAGACTGATATTTATATACAAGTTAAAAATCGCCCTGTGAGAAATTAATAGTTAATTGAAAGTTCATATAGTTTAAAAAATAATCGAGAAGCCAAGAAATTAATATAAACTATGCCTATTTTTTTTACCCAGCCTATTAAAAGTATCTGAATCGAGAATCATTTGGAACTAGGGGTGTGACAAAATATCGAAATGGTGATATATTGTTATACGTTGTATCCCAAAAGGTTATCGATATGCTCCTGCCAAGAATCGAGATATCGTTATGAAAAGGTGTCAATGTCTAAAAAAAATAAATAAAAATGAACCAAGAAGTTGCTACCAAAATTTTCCACCATAATAGTGTCACAGTTAACTCTAAGGCTGCATTGACGGTGCTCGACGCCCAATCCAGTTGGACTGGGAATGTTTGTTCATTCGAAACCAGCGCATTCACAGTCATTCCGTCCGATTTTCAGGGCATTTACAGGTCACTTGCTGTTCATTTTAAGGCATTTACAGGTCATTTTCTGTTGAGTTTGAGTCACTGCCTATTCATTTGGGTGATTCTCAGGTCATTTTCTGTTCTGTAACTCAAAATAAACAGGAAGAGACCCATAAAATACCCCACAATCAACAGGAAGTAACTGAAAATGAACAGGTAAATGACCTTAATTGGCCCAAAATTACCTCATTGCCTGGCATTGGCTGCCACTCCAGCCATAGACGTTCAATCAGTTTGAAGTGGGAGGGATGGCAGCGAATGAAGCCTGCCAGTTCAAATGGATTGGACGTCTACTAATGATAAACTCATTCCAATTCACAGCAGAAGCTTGTTTTTCCTGTTTATTACCGTATTTTCCAAACTATAAGTCGCAGTTTTTTTTCATAGTTTGGCTGGGGGTGCGACTTATACTCAGGAGCGACTTATGTGTGAAATTATTAACACACTATGATATCATTTCACATGTTATTTTGGTGTTTTGGAGTGACACTGATGGTTTGGTAAACTTGTTAGCATGTTCTTTATGCTATAGTTATCTGAATAACTCTTAATAGCTATGGCCAAGTTCGCGTTCTGCCTTTGGCAATGTGTGTTCAATTCTATTATTGACTTTTTTAAATTAAAATGCCTGCTTTTAGTTTATGCCGCTATCACGCCAACGTGAGGGCGCACTCGCGCTTGTTTACGTGAAGAAGAGGGCTCACACGCCAGAATAAGACGGACAGCTACGCAGCTCTGAGTGAGTGGGCGAGTTAGCGAGAGAGAAACATGGCTGCGAACCTACGTTCATTGTTTAAGCTTGTAAAATATCTCTACGCAACGCCTGTGTGTATCATCATTTCTCTAGTTGTGTGTTTTCCACCCGCGATCAGACACTTAGAGCCAGTTGTGTGGTTGTTTGAACGATGTGTTAATACTAGCGAACACATGCTAACCGTTTGTGTCATTGCTAAGCCTGTCGCAATATGCAATAATTCCATTTATCGCGCGATAAATTAAAATGAAGGCGGTAATTTTTCCGCTGCGATTTATCGCCTCGCGTGCACGTGCGTGTGCGCATGCGGCAGACGTGCTGTTAAAAGTTCGGATTCCTCGTTACCAACTGCGCAAAATGCATCTTCGTTCCAGGTCCGGCAAAAACTAGCGCCGGAGCCAATCGTTCCCATTATATCCTATTGTTCAACGTATACCGGCCGCGTCAGTGCTCCAGAGTGACTGTGGACCATCTACGGCGCGCCGGTGTTTTGACGTGTGGGTGCTCCCGTCAGGAGTGACATTTCACGCGGGGCGGCTATTTTTCGGCACAACGCCGGATATTTACAACGAAGTCCGCCAAAACATTGTTACCGACTTGGCTGCTACGAACAACCTCGCTTTGACAACACACAGCTGAATGAAATTAAGAGCGCTGTGCTTCGAACTCGTCCTGTTTATGAAAGTCGATTTTCATATGCTGGTGTTGTGTAGTAATGAGCAGACGTGACTTCAGTGGCGCTTGCTAACTTTCTTAATGCGCCCACACACTAAATATCATGAAATGGCAAACTAGATGTGCTTCGTTCCATGCCATTGGCTACGTGAGCCCAGAGTGATTATGTCCATATACTACATCGATGAATTCTAAACTGTCATGACTGAATGGAAGTTAAGAAGGCCAAATCAATGCATACCAGTGACTATAGATAATGTTGCAAATATTGTTAATTCAGTACGTGACACAGATGGATTCGGACCACAAATAGGATGTCTTGCTCATGTAGTAAACCTAGCTGCTAAAAGAGCTGTAGCAGTCAACAGTGTGCCCTGCCTCACTTTACAAACAGTAAAGATTGTTCTCAGCACTTTTATACAATTTTTTTTCAGATCAGTAAGTAGTGAGCACATAAACATTATGCACTAAAATGCATGTTTATTTGATGGCAATTTAATTTTTGCTCGTTAGCAAAAAAAAAACAAAAAAAAAACCCGAATCAAAAAAATTTTTTTTTTTTTTTTTTTACAGAGCATTAAATGTATTGAATCCGATCGAAAATCGTGTCCCCCGTATCAAAAATCATACCGAACCGTGACTTAACTTTATCGTTGCATCCCTATGGAACACCACTGCAGAAGCTATGACGCGAAAAGTTTTCATTTGCCTAAATGCTTAAGTTATTAAGAGCAATTTTTTTTTTTAAACACATTTTATTTATTCTGTATTTCTGTGCGGTATCAATATTGCAGTTTTTTACTTAAGAGGCATGGTCTATTGTTTTTAGTTGTGATTTCTTAAAAAGTATTTTTGAATTTAAGAGTAAATATTTATCGTGTTTAAATGGGTGTACTTGATCTATTAATATATACTGTATTCTCACTGTGTTGTTGTAAATTGGTTTTAAAAAATTGGGGGGGGGGGGCGCAATAATATCGCATATCGCAATAATTTATGAGAATAATTATCGCACACTAAAATTTGATATCGCGACAGGCCTAGTCATTGCTGTAACAGCACCTAATTATCATTTATTTACGCTGATGCGAACCTGTTTGGTATCGAGGACGAAATGGATTCAGCAAATTATACGGACACCAAGCATCATCATTTGGGAGTTTAGCTCGCTGTATACCCAGGACCGAGCCGTAGCGTCCTGGTGAGGCCAGTATATTCGCATTTCGTTGTTCATGCACTGTACACTTATTCAGCATGTTGTTCTCTATTGTATTTTTATATTAAATTCCCTTTAAAGACGACAGATCTGTTCCATGTGTTGGATTTTATCAAGTAAATGTCCCCCAAAATGCGACTTATACTCCGGTGCGACTTATATATGTTTTTTTTCTCTTCGTTGGGCATTTTATGGCCGGTGCGACTTATACTCAGGTGCGACTTGTAGTCCGAAAAATACAGTAGTTGTTTGTAGAACATCCTAGAATGATTTCCTGACCAATGTATCGATAATCGTTGTATTGTCAGATCATCGTTATCGTGAGCTTTGTATCGCAAATCGTATCGTGTCGTGAGGTACCAAGAGGTTCCCACTCCTATTTGGGGCTCGGAACCGGAATCATTCAAATTCCAATGATACCCAACACTAAATATGCATGAAGCAGGTCAAAATGCGTCAGTGACCTAATCAGAGGTTGTGCTAGACTTTTTCGTTGTCTGTCATTTTGACTGACAGGGTCATAAAAATCCGGTCATAATCTATTTTTACCAGTCACTTAAATTTTTTAAATGATGTTAATGACATTGTGGTGACCCTTTGTTTGGCATAATTCACCTTCCGTACTTGTGTGTCCATTTGGCCGAGCATGTTACCGGCTACGACACAGTCACGTGACAGAGACATTTAAGAGCCGCGCGCGTTCCGGCGTGAATAGAGAGTTCACAGCGAGCAGCAGAGCTTCAGCGGTTGGACACAGCAATTCGAGCTAACAAGACTCTTAACATTGCATACCGCTTCAACAGTATTTAGTAGTGATGGCCAAATGAAGCCTCATGAAGCAATGAAGCTTTGCAGCCAATCGGTTTGCACATGTAGCAAAGCTTCATTGTGCTTCATTTACTCATTTAGTTTTCATTCAAATTAATATTCTGTCCGAACAAGCTTAACAGAGAATCCACACCCTGCCATCACACATCAAGCAGAAGAATATGTAACTTTTTCTCCGCAGTGACAAAAACAGCTGACTGTGGCCCAGGTCGGTATGGAACAATGAAATTAATAGTTCACCTGCTGTGGCCTGAACACAGTCTTCCTCCTGGTGCGCATGGACTTGAATTGCGTGCCCGCTTGTGCAGTCCCTGTTTTTTCACCTCTTTTATCAACACCATCGTCGTTTTGGGGCTTTTTGAAGAAACTTCGGACACTCAGTTGCCTTGACATTTTTCAGAGTAAAGCCAACGACGTCATGCATCAAGAGAGACAATAGCTAATTAATATGCCCACTCGCCACCCTGTGGTCTGGGGTGTGAATTGCAACCTGTCAAAATGACGGATGGACTTCAGTTTTTTCCGTCACCGTTTTAAAAAATCGGTCAACGACGGAAAATATTCGGTTAACGCGACCCCTGGACCTAATTTAGGTTAACCATCCACGCAATTTGCCTTGATTGATTGCATAAGCTTTTGAAAGACAAACAGCTTGGCAAACGAGTAAATCTGAATTAAGGGTGCTGCTGTTACATAGAAACGTACTTATTGTCTGAGTTCCTCCCTACTTTGTGGTTCGTAACCACCCACTCAACTCAGTTTAGAGGCAACGATCACGCAAACATGGGTTTTGAGCAAGACTCTGCCAGCCACCCCCAAGAGCTGCCATCAAGCCATAAAAGTACCCTATATGAAAATCATACAATATGTTGTGTTTTACTCATAATACTTATTTGTAACTTCATACTGTACATGCTACAGGTGAAATAGTGAAGCTTATGTACACGAAAAATGTCCATACTGAGTGTGCAGTGCCGGATACATTTAAGTAAGTGAATGAGAGAAAGCTAATCAATTTTAACAAGTGACATTGCTAGGAATGCTTGGACATCACAAGCTATTTGTCACTGTTGTAATATTTCCAAAAGTGTACCCTGCAACTATCGTGATAAATGCCTAATGTAAGGGCAATGCATTTTCCAAACTTGCTGAGCTAAAGTATTGCCAAACAACAAATTGAACAAAGCTGACTTCCAGGTCTTGGCCCCCGGGATTTTCGGCCGGGGCTTGTCCGGTTGCGTCTGGCTGTGCGGGGGGTCCCGTCGGGCGCGCGCTGGTGTCGTGGGCGGGTGGGGGGGCCGTGCGGGTGCCGGTCCGGGGCCGCGGCCCTTCCCCGGCCGGCCGGGGTGGGGTTGGGGTGGGGGCCGGGGGGTGTATGCGGCAGTCATGGTTCCCTCCCAGGTCCGCCCGGCCGGAGCCGCGTCTCCCTGTACCGGGTGCCGGGGAGGTGCCCTCTGGTGCCATACCGCGCGCCCCTCTTGGCCCGGGGGTGGGTTGTGGGGGGTGCGCTTCTCTCCCCTTGGTCTGTTTCCGGCCCTGTCCGCCTCCCTGGGCCGCGGCGGCCGCGGCTGCCCCCCGGCCGGCGGGGTCGTTAGCGGGGCCTCTTGGGGCCCGCGGGGCCTAGGGTGAGGCTTGTTGTCCCTTGCCGGTGGGGTGGACGTCCCCTGGTCGCCGGCGCTTGGTGTGGCGCCTGCTCGGGGTGCGGGGTGGGTGCTCGGTGGGTGGGAGGGGGGTGGGCGGTCGCGGAGGCGCCGTGGGTGTTCTGGGGCGGGGATTGATCGGGGCCCTGACGCTTCTTCCGCCCTGGGGCCGGTGGTTCTGGTGGACGGGGCCACGCCCGCGGGAGCCTGCCTCTTAACTCACGCACTTCTCACTTCGGCACTGTAAATATTTCTCACCCTGGCACTTACATGCTCATTCATTTCTCCGGGGAGAGTTGGGACGGGGCTTTACAGTCCCAGCCCGACTCCCCCCTGTTTTTAATGCACCACACACCAAGGTTGTGGGATGGTTGGGACCTGCTGGGGGGGGGGGGGGGCCTCACGGCTGCCTCCTCACCACAGGCCCCGCCATCCCTGCACCTTTTTTAAATGCACCACACACATCATACTCCACAGGAGAGCTCTGGCAAAGGGCGGTGGGACGGGCGGCTGGACAGAAACTCCATGCTGCGGTCCCACTGCCCCAAGCCAAGCTCTCCCATTTTAATGCATACATTGCACTACCCTCCCCTCACACCCCCATCACGGTGCTGGGTGATGGCTGCCAGTCGGGAACCTGGCAGCCACAGTAATAGGGTGGTAGGTGGGTCCCACACTTTTTCTATATGGCGTGGCTCCCGGGGTGTGGCCTCCCCTCTGCCTCGGCTGCCGGCCGCGGGAGTGGGTTGGGGGGTCGGGTCTCCGATCTTGCGTCGCCCCATGGCAGTCCCTGGGCGTTCTCCTGCCTCCGCCTTCCCCTCTCTTCTCTGGCTGGGCGTCCGCCCTGCGCTCCGTCGCGGGTCGCTGGCTGGGCGCCGGTGTATCAGCGGGGTGTCGCCTGCACCGGCGGGGGACCCTGCCTTGCCTGGGGCTTGGTGGGCCGCTGGGGGTCCCGTGGCGTGCCGTGCCGGTTGGGGGGCTGTGGCTCGTGGTCCGGGTGGGCGGGCGGGGGTGGGTGTAGGCGTGGGGTTGGTGATGCGTCCCCTCCTGCCATCCCTGAAGGCCGGTTGATGGGCGCGCGGGTGGCCCGGGGGACCACCCTGGGTCCCGGGGGGGGGGTGACGGTGGCTCCTTTGCTGGGCGGTTGGAGGAGGGATGGGCTGCGCGTGGATCCCCCCGCCCGCCCTCCCTCCCTCCCCGGGCTGGCTGGGTGTGGGCCGTGGCCCTGGGTTGGTGCCCGCGCGGTCTCTCCGCCCGTCTGCGTGGCTGTCGCGCGCCCGGTGGGGCTTGCGTGCTGCTGGATGTGGTAGGGCATGCTCGGGTTGGGGGTTCCGGTGCCGGGATTGGCGATGCGGCGGCGTAGGGTTGGTCGCCAACGGGCTTTCACTCATAAGAGATTCACACGATTACTGGGTTCTAGATCACAGAACTGATTTGTGTACACTCTACCCCTTTCAATCACTTAGTTTATAGTCTTATAGACACCCCCATTCTCCTCTTTCACTGGCCAATAGGCCCCCACATGGTGTAAACCGGAAATACATCTCGCTGACGATAGCACCAGCATATTAGTAGCTAGTTTAGATGTTCAATGTATTTCTTGTTGTTGTTTGTGTATGTGTTTCTTTTCTTTCTTCTCTTGTATTTCTTTTCTTCTGTCCCCCCATAATCCCTTCCTGTTCGCTGCTTTGTCATAATAAAAAGGTATTTTGAATGATCACAATGGGAGTATGTCAGACTCTCAATGTGAAACATTAAAACTGTTCAGAATCCGGGCACTTAGACTTCCATTCTCTGTGTCAAACAGCTGAACAGGACAGGTTTAAAAAAAAAAAAAAAAAAAAAAAAAAAAAAAAAGAACAAAGCTGACTTCCATATTGAATTTAAGGAATTTGAAGCAATTACAGCAAAAATAATCTATGTATAGAATATTAATGAGAGAAGCACGAACATGCCTGCGGGCGCCAGATTTTCCTCGAAGGGCCATATGAGTGGCCAGTAGCTCAGTGATTGGACATTTTATGTTTCTAGGAATGTTTTGGGGGAAAGATTTGTAAAGTTTGTCAAACATTATTAATGAGTCACTACTAAATCTTTTGGGGATGGCTATCATTGATAACGGCCATTGCTTAACATTGTGAAGTATCTTTCCATAGACAGAGCTCAATCAATAATCATCAAATGGCTTGGTTTAAGCCTACTGTGATGTAAATTATCAGCCCATTGTCCTGGTACTTGTATTAAATGTATGGGATAAGTAGAAACCTGGCTGTGTGAGGACAGGCAGAGTTTCTAGACAGCAACCTTGCAAAGCAGGTTCCTTGCAGGTAAACCAGTAAAACCCCTTTTTTTTCTGTTGACTTAAATATACACATTATCAAACACAAATTGAAATTGTTGGTTTCAAGGGAAACTTCGGCTTATCTGAGGTCGGGTCATGGGGGCAGAAGAGGCGTTTCCAGGGCAAAATTTCAAAATTATGCAACAGTGATTGCCTTAGGCTTGGTTTCTGGAGCACGAATTTGGCTAAAACTATTCATACTTTGAATGATCAATTATGGTCAATAAATGTTATGATGCAATGTACTTAGTCGCATGATATACAGTATGTTTGAATTGTAAGAAACGGTTTGCGTTTATAAATTTCATCCTACTCTTCTCCTATAGAGTACAGTATTTACCTCTTCTCTCAGTCCTCTTTTCTCTCTGTCGGGACTTTGCCCTCCCATAAGGTTATTTGTAACTCAGGAAACCGATCGATAATGAGTTCGCATTTACTGGCAAAGTGCTTACCTTTTATTCTCAGTGCCATTCAATCCAGCTGGGGACGTACATCTGCCCACTGTAGAGTCAAGTTTCACATTTTCATGATGCTCAGACGCCTGCTGTAAAAATATGAACATATGAACATGAATAAATCATCCCGCGTGTTAAAAAACGACAAAAACAAAAAAACACATCAGTGGGGAAGTACTGCTTTGATTATTAAACTGACGTTCAGTACTTAGCCTCATAATTCGTGCTGCTAGCAAGCACACCCGAAACAAACCAAAGTAGTGGAAGCTAATATCTAAAGGAATTGTATAACTGCGTGGCAAGCAAATGTGTTTTACATGTATTGTCGAACTCTGGACAATTATCAGCAAACTCTCAATTACTATACTTTTAGAGAAGCAAACATGGATTATAACAACATTGACTGAGTGTTCTCGACAATGAACAGATGAAACAAAGTGGCTAGTTTCCTACGACTTACTAAATCACCGTGTTGGCAAGTATATATTGGTCGAAGGTTAGTTACCTCGACACTCGTGATATAAGAACAGGCTTGAAAAACAAAAACAAAACATCTTACCGTGTACCAGAAACCGTGATTGTGAGAAAAATACACCAATTTTTTCCGCACTAAAACGGTGTATCCAAACGTCCGATATCAGATATTGCGAACAGCTCACTCACTGTGACACTGCCTTGCTTAGCCTGTTGACAATTGACTCAACTCCTTGTCCAAAAAACGTATTTGATATTGCAAAGGCTAAACAAGTCAATCACCGAGTAATGATCATAAACTCACTATGCTTTCGAGTTCATGGAACGATTTTTCTGATAAGCCACTTGAAGAGTCTAGAGCAGATGAGGCAGCTGTGAAAAAGAAAACAATGCGAAGTTGTGGATAAAAACTTACTGTATATTCACAAGTTTTTAATACTGTAAACCTTGGAATGTAGACAATGACAATGTATTTCGTTTCATCAATTAACCAGATAAAATTACTAAAGAGTCTCATTTCACTCTGTTCTTTTTAAATGACATATTTACCTGATTGATCAGATTAATTGTTGTATACAGTGAATTGCAGAGCAAAAAACACGTTTCTTGGGAGTAAAACTAAACAAAAGCATATTTAAAAGGAAAAATAGTCCAATATGACGTTTGACAAGGGATTATACATTATCCAAGTGAATGCAAATGTTGCCATCTAGTGTAAAATCTTGGTAGTACATAGAAATCTTTGCACCTCTCCCAACTTGTAAACTAGTCGGTTTAGTGTCTATCACTAGCCACGTTTACATGCTGACTTTTATTCATACCGATTCTAATCATTCCGAATGGAAATTTCACATCAGCTGTTTACATGTCACTTCATCTATTCCGATCCAGCGTTTACATGTGTCTGCCTTTATTCCGAAAGGACGTTTGACAACTGCCGTCTGACATGCGCAGATCAATCAAAACAAAGCGTCACGTTGCAAAACATGGAGATCGATCGTCAGATCAGCTGCTGTTCTAACTTTTCGAGTGGAAACAAAACTTCAGAATGACACGCCGTTCATTTAAAAAGTTGTGTGGGTGCGCTGTGCGTGTGCTTGGAAGCCATGTTGCATGTGACGTTACTTACGTCACCAAGTGACGTCACCATGTCAGTACGGAGCATGTGCAGAAAGAACGCAACCAGACACCATTCCGCTTCCCTGTTTACATGATATAATTTTACTTCTAATCGGTTTGGGAAAAGGAATATTCCACCCCTTGAATCGGAATGAAATTCCATTCGGTTTGGGCCTGTTCATTCCGAATGAGGTGTTTATATGGAACACATTTATTCGGTTTGAACAAATATTCCGATTGTAATTGGAATATTTGGCTCCATGTAAACGTGGCAAATGTTTGTGTAGTTGTGATCAATTGATCAATTGTGTTTGTCAGTTGGCAAGGGGTTCAAACGTTCAGAGAGAGAGAGAGAGACAGACAGACAGACACACAAATACACAGAGATAAGAGACAGACAGACACACAAATACACAAAGACAGACAGACAGAGCAAAAAAAAAAAAAAAATAGAGATCCCCATAGAGGTCCCCACCAACCTTTAAGCAGCCTTATATAATGAGTTCAGTTATAAAGGTAATTTAGATTGTCTTCCGATATGTTGTAAGGATAGAATTGACCCTGCCATAATTAAGTGAATTATTTTATTATTTTCAGACTTACATTTACCCCTTTTCACTTCCTGAATGTGCCTGTCCATTTCTTCCCCTCAAACGCACGTTTGATTGGCTGATGACTTGCATTTATTTAAAATGTATTCATTTATATTCTACATTATTTGTTTAAAATGTTTTTTGCAGCCTATACAGAGATTTTCTTCAGATAATCATACATTATTCCTAATCGAGGTAAAAAGTTCATTTTGTGGAGTTTTTCTATGCTTGTGGACAATCGATGTACTTCATTGACAATTTCAACATATTTTCAGGGCGCAGGCATCTCTTTAAAAACGATGGCCTTCACCTAAATAAGTCAGGAGTGCGGTTACTAAGCAGCAGCATGTTTTATCTCTTGAGGCACAGACAGTCTGCTTATCTCGAGGAAAGGAGGCAAGCTGTCCCAAAACATCTGATAAACATTGAGGCTGGTGAGCACGCAGGATCGTCTCCTCCAAAAATGGAGCCTACAATCGCTGAAGGAGAAGTGACTAAGCCAGCCCTGCCAGGCTGTGACCAACCCTCTGCTGAGGCTCCACTGCCTCAACGGGAGGAGACCCTGGTAGCAGGTGATCGACCTCCTTCAGAAGAGACCCAAGAAGCGGCTCCATCAGCTCAACAGGAGGAGAACCACCTGACCGTGCAATCCTCTGCTGACGAGGCCCCATCCAGCCTCAAATCCTCACACTCCAAGACGCCAACACGCTGCCGACTCCAAGCTAAAGCCCCATCCAGCCCCAAATCCTCACACTCCAAGACGCCACTACGCCGCCGACTCCAGGATAAGGCCCCATCCAGCACCAAATCCTCACACTCCAAGATGCCACCACTCCGCCGACTCAGTCAGGCTAAGGCCTCATCAAGGCCTAAATCCCCACAGTCCCGGAAGCCACCCCGCCGACGACTTAGTTTGGATGGAATAATGAGTCAACCTGGTCTGGACTCCATGGATCTAAATAGCAAGGTTAACCAGTCTCTTGATCTCCTCCTCTCTCCTCAGATCTCCCTGGAATTCTCTCGGGGCAAAGCCAAAGCACTACAACTCTGGAACTACACGGTATTATCCTTCTATGGAGGAAGCCATGTTTGCGACACCAATATGATATGCACCGGGTCCAGGCTGTGACAACATTACAAAGACTGTTCTGTCCCAGCAAAAGCCGGGGCCCTATGGAGTACAGTCTGTATGCTCAACAATCCCAGTGGTGATAAACAACACAAAAAGGGCTAGATTGGTGAGAAATAAAAAACGTTCAATCAACTCTGCCAATCTGTTAAGCATAGTATGTCATTCCCAAAACTCACCAGTGAATCCAGTCTGGCATCTCCAATTGGCTCTGCTAAATATAAGATCTTTAGCTGGCAAATCTTTCTTAATTAATGATTTTATCAGCAAACATAACCTTGACATGATGTTCCTAACAGAAACTTGGTTAGATAAAGATAAGAGCTCGACAGTTCTGATTGAGGCAACCCCCACAAACTTCAATTTCTTTAGTGCGCCAAGAACCCATAAGAAAGGAGGTGGGGTTGCCAGTCTGATCAGGGACAGTTTCCAATGCACAAATATTTCATGTGGTCAGTTTGATTCCTTTGAATATATTGTCATTCAGCTAAAAAGCCCTTGCAGAGCTGCCTGGGTAACACTTTACAGACCACCAAAGTATAACACAATGTTTTTTGATGAGTTTACCAAAATGCTGTCTTCTGTCTGCATGCACTTTGATTGTGTTGTTCTAGTGGGTGACTTTAACATTCATGTTGATAATCCTGAAGAAGGATGTGCTATAGAGCTTTTAAATATTTTGGATACATTTGGTTTATCTCAGCATGTCACAGTTCCAACACATAACAGAGGGCACATACTGGATTTAATAATATCCAAAGGTCTTAACATCTCTGAGGTCACAGTGAATGATGTTGCTCTGTCTGATCACTACTTCATTATGTTTAAAATGACCACCCCAGTCCATCCTCTGAAAAGGGAAACAGAGGTAATTAGGAAGCGTTACATAAGTGATAACACTTGTGCGTTATTCACACAGGCCTATGCCTCACCATTAACCCCTACAATAGCTCCAGTGGAAGAACTTGTAAATAGTTTCAGTTCCAGTGTGATGACAGTAATAGACACTATTGCCCCGATTAAGACAAAATCTTTGTCAAGAAAGAAGAGGTCACCCTGGAGAAATGCCATACTAGCTATAAAACAAAAGCAAGTTTGTAGACGAGCAGAACGCAGATGGCGAAAAAACAAACTCCTAGTTTTTTATGATATCTACAAAGACAGTCTTCGCAAATACAACCAGGAACTGAAAAATGCTAGACAGTCATATTTTTCAGAGATCATTAGTAGAAACACTAACAATACCCGCACACTATTTTCTGTTGTTGACAAACTGACAAACCCACAAGCATCAATACCTCAGGAATTGGCATCTGAGGTGTCCTGTAATAATTTCGCAGCATTCTTTACACACAAAATACTAAAGATTAGACAGACTGTGTGCAACTCCAGATTAACAAATGTTACACTAAATGCCTCCCAAAATGTCCCCCACGTCAATCTTAGACAGTTTAGCCTCTTGGACTATGCCACTTTAACAGAAATTGTGTCGAAATTTAAGCCCACAACATGCTGCCTTGACATCCTTCCTTCAAACTTTTTCAAAACTGTTTTTCATTGCATAGCCCCAGACATACTTCAGATTATAAATACTTCTCTCCAAACAGGAGAGTTTCCTCAGACTTTAAAAACTGCAGTAATAAAACCTCTCCTAAAAAAACCTAATCTGGATGCCTCAACCATTAGTAATTACAGGCCAATATCAAATCTGACATTCCTGGGGAAAATTATCGAAAGGGTTGTGTTCGAACAGATCCAGAATTATATGATGCAAAACAATCTTTTTAACTCATTTCAGTCTGGATTTCGACCACAACACAGCACCGAGACTGTGCTTATCAAAGTCCTAAATGATATTCGTCGGAATACCGATGCAGGCAAATCATCTGTTCTGCTACTATTGGATCTCAGCGCCGCATTTGACACGGTTGATCACAACATACTACTCACCAGATTGGAACAGTGGGTAGGGCTTACTGACACTATTCTTCAGTGGTTCACATCCTATTTACATGATAGGGATTTCTTTGTGTCAATCGGAAACCATCAGTCAGAACGAACCAAATTCACGTGTGGAGTCCCTCAAGGGTCAATTCTTGGACCACTCTTATTTAACATCTATATGCTTCCGTTAGCTCAGATAATGGAACAGTAGGACATCTCCTATCACGCCTATGCAGATGACACACAACTGTACATTTCTGTGTCCCCACATGATTATAGTCCCTTAGTCACCCTGAGCAAATGCATTCATTAAATCAATGAATGGATGTGCCAGAATTTTCTCCAGTTAAATGTGCAGAAGACAGAGGTGATCATTTTTGGGCCAAAAAAGGAAAGGTCAAAGATAAGCAGCCAACTTAGCACAATGTCACTTACAGCTACAAATCAAGTCAGAAACCTTGGCGTAATTATTGACTCAGACCTAAAATTTGATAGCCATTTAAAGTCCGTCACTAAATCCGCTTATTACCACCTAAAAAATATAACCAGAATTAAGGGGCTTCTGACTCAACAAGACATGGAAAAACTCATGCATGCATTCATTTTCAGCAGATTGGACTATTGCAACGGTATATTTACAGGTCTTGATAAAAAATCAGTCAGGAAGTTGCAGCTGGTACAGAATGCTGCAGCCAGAGTCCTCACAAATACAAGGAAGCTGGACCACATTACACCAGTTTTGAAATCGCTACACTGGCTTCCAGTAAGTCAAAGGATAGACTATAAAATACTACTGCTCGTCTACAAAACACTTAATGGCCTTGGACCAAAATACATGCTTGACTTGTTAGAGTCCTATGAGACATCTAGACCCCTAAGGTCGTCTGGAACCGGTCTTCTGCATGTTCCAAGAACAAGAACCAAGCAGGGTGAGGCAGCATTTAGTTATTATGCTCCTCACCTCTGGAACAAGTTACCCGAACGTCTGAAGTATGCTCAAACTGTTAGCTCTTTTAAATCAGGGCTAAAAATGCTTTTGTTTAGCACTGCATATCTATAACTGTCTATATATTTCAATCTACCTGCTTTCTATTCCTCTTGTTTTTATCTCCATTGCTGATTTCAATTATTATTAGTAGTAGTAGTTTTTGTTTTATTTTAATTTTATTTATTTATTTTTATTCTGTGATTAAATGCGATCTTTTGTCTTCGTTTCTACGTTGCGTTGATTTAAATGTGATTTTTATGATCTTCAAGTGATGTAAAGCACTTTGAATTGCCTTGTGTTGAATTGTGCTATATAAATAAATTTGCCTTGCCTTGCCCTGGACAAAAGTTATAGTGTTTTACCTGATGGAATGCTCCATTTTTTAAATTTATTTTTGTTATACTCTGACTAAGAAGTTTTTCTTCAGTTATATTTAACTTATTTATTTCGACCAGGGGTGCCCAATCCCGGTCCTCGAGAGCCCCTATCCAGCTTCTTTTCTGTGTCTCCCTCCTTTAACACACCTGAATCAAATGGTCAGCTCATCAGCAAGCTCTGCAGCAGCCTGATAACGATCCTGATTAGTTGATTCAGGTGTGTTAGAGGAGGGAGATATGGAAAACAAGCTGGATAGGCGCTCTCGAAGACTGGGATTGGGCACCCCTGATTTAGACAATGTTGAGTGATCTTGAGACAAATGTTTATTTTTTGCATTCCTGGATAGTTAAGAGATTATTAACAAGATTGTATTTATTTTGTGTGTGTGTTAATATAATTGAAGTTCAAATATTGCAATTTCCAATTTGCTAATAAAATCCAGACATTTATTCTGGAAGTTTTCAAAATGTATCTTTAGTAGTTTTTGAAAACAAAGGTTTGAATTGAACAGTGTATCACCTGAACCATTCATTCATTCATTTTCCGAGCCGCCTAACCTCACGAGGGGTCACCTGAACCAATACCCGTGAAAGTTAGTATAAATCAATAGATTTATTTTGCATTGATCATTTAGCCTATCAATTCACTAGATTAAGATTCGTGGGAAATGTAGCCTTGACCCCAGTTCACTCATTCTGTATGGTCTTATTACCGTAATGTCCCATCCCCAGCAAAAAGTGTACATGCAGGTTATGCTGTTATATCATCCCTACCAATGTTGAGACCAAACCGCCCTTGATTTTAACAGCCCAATCTTTTGCTAGACAGACTTTTGATAAAGCAAAAGTAGCAGCAGAAGCAGCAGGTACGAAAAGTAGCAGGTACGAAAGGCAAAGTACCGTACTGTCCCGAATATAAGACGGCCCTGATTATAAGACGACCCCCCCCCCCTTTTTTTTCATGACTGAAGTTTGAAAAAAGACTTTTTAACACCAAATTAATTTTTACACAGAAAATAATTACAGTACATCCGAAACAAATGATTATAACAATATATTTGAGAGAAAAAGCATGTTACTTTGCCTCATTCAAATCTTAATATCTGAACATTTAAATATGCAAACTAAAGTGCAATCACATTTGTAAATGAATGGCTTCTGGTTTTTGAAATGTAAATAAACCAGTCTATTGTGATAAAATAACAAAATTGCAATAACTTCATTCACCATCAAAGTGAAGTCTAACTGTAACTGTAGTCTTGAAAAAAATCTGAATAAAGAAAACATTGCAATAAAATAATGCAAACTCATTAAAATTGAGAGTAGCTGAGATCTGTCATTACAGAACATCGCTTCAATGATATCTGGCGCCATCTAGCGTCGTGAATGGGGAGAGTAGCTAAGATCTGTCATGACAGAACATCGCTTCAATGATATCTGGCGCCATCTAGCGTCGTGAATGGGTATGATGTCTAGACAGCGAACATAAGACGACCCCCTCTTTTTCAGTCTAATTTCAATGCAAAAAACACCGTCTTATATTCAGGCCAATACGGTAAGTATATTACAGTATATACTGTAATAACCATAAAACGTAAAAGAAAAAAAGAAAACAAAGCTATACAAGTCTATTTTTTCATGAATAAGAAAATTGTGTAAAATAATGTGTGAGGTGAACTAGACGTCATAAAAGTAAAGTTCAGTCATTGTTCTATTAATAACTCCAAACATTTTAAATTCAACGACAAGCTTAAAATGTACAAATTCAGTTAATACCGAGCAGTAGTTTAGCCAAGTGTCAGTAGTTTCGTAATTTATTACAATATGTGAACATTTTGCATTTCCATATTACATTGAATACTTGATAAAGACCATAACATTACATGAATTGTCTATTAACAAACATCACTTCAATTTGTCATGTTTAAAATTCATAGAAAAATAGACTATTTTGAACAAAGAGTAAATTCATGTACGACTCCTGTCCCACAAGAGTTTGATGGAGAATGTAAGATCCACGGTATACGACAACAGTGTGATACAAGCAACCACTGTTTCCATTATGACCAGCTCTGGACCTTTGCTTGCACTGTTTCCTAGCTGTATTATCCTGCTAAAACAAATCACTGTATTTACTATGTATAGCAATAGTCCCGTTACAGTGAAGCAAACCATTAATCTATCAAAAGGGAGAAAAAATTGTCCTGCAAAGTCACCCAATATTACCACCAGTGTGACAAAAGACATGATGATACAGACGCAATATGACATTCCAGACACCCACAGTTGCCAATGATGTAATCCATTGAGCAGACCATGACTCGCTTCCACAAAAAGCGGAATCATCTGAAGGCCCCCCCACAGTTGCACAATCTTGAGAAAACCAAGTATACTGCCCATGAAACCTCTTTGCTCCTGGACCTGGGAGCATAAGATGAATGATTCCAAGGAGTAGGCAAGGAAAGTAAGGCCAGATGTCACGGCAGCCGTTACAGGACGTGGCCAGGCCTGCTGTCGATCCATGATGAGCCATTGAAAATATATGGAGGCAGTAAGACACATTAGTGACCCCAAAACTGCCACAGTCACAGTCAGGTTTTTCCATGACAGCGGAAGGAGGCTGTGAAACTGGATAGTGCTGAGAATATGGATCAAAAGGGTCAATATGAAGAAGAAGCACCAGGTTGAAATACATAAGATCTTGATGGCTTGAAGGTGTTCCAGAAGCAATAGATTCTTGGTTAACTCTGCTGATTCCAGCACTGTCACCAGACTGAATGTTGTACAGCTGGATAACACTTCCCATGATCGCACCAAAAAAAGAGGACTGGCAAATTCTCTGGCTTCAAGTACAATTACAGGCATCTGAACAATTTTATATGTAGATATGGAGATATTTGCAGATTAGCGTAAAATGTTCTCTTTCTCAGTTCCTGGGAATGTGCCTGTTAGCCAGATAATATAGATTCCAACATTGTAGCATCCCCTTAAATTCTTGAGTTTGTCTGCAGAAAAAAATGTTAAAAATGTCCACTTGTTCGTTCGTTCGTTCGTTGTCCTTTGACCAACAATTTACATTGTGGCATTTACTGAATCTATGACAATAAGCCTCGCCTACTTCCTTTTTGAGGTGTCTGCAGTGCACATTAAGTCTCAAACAGGAAGGTGCAGGTGGCCACAATAAAAGGTAAATGCAAACAAAACTATCTTCCCTCTGCTTGCTTCTCACGGAATGCTATCATTGTTTTCTGAGCAACCTACAGTCTAAGCCATTGTGATCACAGCTTTTTTTTTTTTTTTTTAATCATTACTAATTTATTTATTATTAAACTATATTATTATTTCTATTATTACCCAATTTCAGTGTTAAACTGAACCATTTTCGAGAGTAAAATGTAATCTTTTTTTTTTTTTTAAATAATTAGTATTATATTTAAATTCCTTCCACGTCCCAAAAAATATGGCTGTTGGGCTGATTGAACACTCTAAATTGTCCCTAGGTATGAGTGTGTGCATGAATGGTTGTTTTCTCATTCTGTCCTACGATTGGCTTGCAACCGATTCAGGGTGTACCCTGCCTACAGCCCATAGTTAGCTGAGATGGCTCCAGCACCCCCACAAACCTCGTGAGGATAAGCAGCTCAGAAAATGAATGAATGAATATTTTTTTAAAAGTTTAGTCCTTTGTCACTATTTGAAGTGGTGTGGTAAAAAATAAAAAAGGAAAAAAAACAATAACCTTTAGAAAATAAAAAGGAAAAGTATGAATGATAACCACATTTTTGGAGCACATTTTTCAGATGTAAACAATTTCAATTTTAAATTATTTCACCATATGGAACAATGTTGAGCAGTTCAACACTGTTTGACAGCTGCCTACAAAACAGTTTAAAGTATGTTAGATTATCGTTGTTAATCAATACATTTTCCTGACTTTGGCAATCAATACAATATATATGAACATTTTCTTCAAGGTAAAGTGAGCAGTAACATCTACAACAAATTTCTGGTTTCACTGCACTACAATTTTCTGTATTCTTTTAACAAAGGCAGGTGATTCAAAACTTGAACGCATACAAAAAGTCCAGTTTTATTAAAACTTCCCATTATATTTGATCCATTTGGTTACAGCCACGTTTGTGTTCATTTTCGAGTGCAATGCTTCACATGACAGTGGGCACCGTTTGAATCCAACGGAGTAAGCATTAACTCAACCAGTGTCACGTTTATACCACACTCCTGGGGAAAAAAACAACCTATTACCAAGATTGCAATATCTTAATCAGTCAGACTATGTAGCTCACTTGACCATGCAGAGCACACTGCTCACTTAAAAGTTGTTGAAAGTTGTGCTTGCCTAAATCAAGGTTTGCTTTCCAAACTTGCAAATGCAAGTGGAATAGGATGACTTGAAAACATAGGTTTTGCAAATTTATGTTTTTTTGTTTGTCTTTTAAGACATTGCCGAAACAAGAAACACAAGCTAAACCCTAAAATCAAAACACATGATCTATTCAGTGGTAGAATGCGGGAAATCTATGACATGAAACACTGGGGAAACTGCAGGGACATCAAGGGACGAAGATGACTTACTGATGGAGGTATATATTGTTCCGCAGTCTATTTACTAAGTCCTTATCCTGTTTTACTGCGTTTACATAGTAAAGCAATTAAATGAATGTGCCAGACAAGTTGCAGCCTCTCTTATGGTCACTTTCCTTTTTGCTCACAATAAAACAAATATTTCTTAAACAGTATTACTCAGAGTCGCCCAATTTTCTACAACAGATCATCTCAAATTCCCCAACTTGACAATCACTTGCTGTTGTGTCTTCTTTACACCCCATTCAATTCTCCTTTTTTAGCCCATAGAAGAAACATAGATGAAGGGGATTGGCCTCATGCTAGGAACCTATTTTATGTGGCGGGTATGAGAAAAGTGAGAAGAAAGCAAAGTGTTTTTTTTTTTTTTTTGTTCGACTTGGCAAAGAGAATTAGGAGCCCACTTCAGGAACAGTAGGCTTTGGAGCCAGATGATTTGTTTGGAGAAGCTCTGCCAAGCCAAAAATGAGGATTAGCAGTTTGCAGGTTCCCATGGAACCAACAAGAGGTCGATAGGGCTTATTGGGTCCACCCAACCCCTGCATTATGGCAACACTATCATTAACAACAACAACAGCAACAACACAAACACACGGCTGTGCACACTCATGTAACCCCCCCCACACAGTTTTGAATACTTTAAAATTTTATTCAAAGGTTCCTCGTAATTCCCAGATGTCTGCAACATTTATTACAGATCTGCCGTATCTAATATAATACTGCATCAATAAATATCTAAATGATGCTTATGTTTCAGGTATTGAATCGAGTGGGGTGAAATGTGGCCAGCACACATAGTAGCAGCCTATCTGCCTCATGTTCTTGTCTGAATGTTTTTCATCAAGATAAACTGCACATTTTACAGTCAGCTTGTATCAAGGGCGTAAGTTTGCATAGGGACGGTAGGGACATAACACTACCAACTTTTTTGGCTGCTCAAATTGTCCCCGCCAACTTCTAAGCATTAAATAATGAGCTCAATTATATAGGTAATTTAGATTGTCTTCCCATATGTTGTAAGGATAGAATTGACCCTACTATTATCAAGTGAATTATTTTCATTATTTTCAGACTTATATTTACCCCTTTTTCACTTGCTGAATGTGCTAGTCTATTTTTTCCCCCTCAAAGTCACGAGTGGCTGATGATTTGACCCCACACACACACGCACTGAGACACACACGCACACACACCACAAATTTTGCTACTGAAAGTCTGACCTGCATCAGAGTTAGCATAACATTAAGCAGTGAATTTGCTTACCTGCAAAACTCGAGTAGGAAGCTGCTTAGAGAAGTGTCGTCCTGTATGTGTTTTCTACTGTTAACGTTAATTAACTGTGAGAAATGTTGTGAACCGAGGTTTACCCACTCCTCCCCAAATTTCATTTTTATTTTATTTATGAGGTCTTCAAGCAGCCCAGGGGAGCTTTCATTTTTTTGTTGAGTTTGGCTGTGCTTGTAGACAAAAGCAGTCGTGTTTTACCTGAAGGAAGGCTCCAATTATTCCATAACTAACAAGTTTTTTCAGTTATACTTAATTCATTTATTTAGGCAGTCAATTTGATTGGTCCTAAGCAGTGTTGGGCACGTTACTTTAAAAAAGTAATTAGTTACATTGCTCACTACTTCTTCCAAAAAGTAACTGAGTTAGTAACTGAATTACTCTATAGTAAAAGTAACTAGTTACCAGGGAAAGTAACTATTTCCGTTACTTTAAAAAGAACTTGTTGTATGTCAAAGAATTTGAAATTTTCTGAGCAGTATTCGAGTCAGTGGAATAGAGAAGAACAGACAGGTAGTTAACTTGTTAGGTGCTTCAGCAGATTTGAATTGCTTACCACAGATGTCGACAAAAGCTTTGCCCCGGGACATAAATTACACATTACATGCAGGTTCTTTCCTTTAATTTCGACAAACTTGAAATAGTGTCTATATCTCCACCTCTTAAAGGACAATTTTTCTTCTGAATGCTCTGCCATCCCGACCCTGTGCATCTGTTTTGCGTGTGTGTGTTTGCCGCACGCGCTGTTACGGTTTGCTTGTGAAATCACCGGCTCTGATTGGCTTACCACGACACATGACTCTAACCCTCAGCCAATCACAATCACTTCCATCGCATCTCTCGAGGGGCTGCTTTCAGGTAGGCTCGTTTCCCGACAATTCACGTCACCTTCAAAGCGTCTGCTGTCCTCAAGATGGAAGCAGAATTATTGCTGGCTGACAGTGGGAGATGGGAACGAGGCTAGCATCAGGTGTAGCAAACACAGAAACGTTACCAAACTTTGAAAAGCATTGTCTAATTGAATGAGCAGGGACAAACAGCTTGGAGTCAGAAGTACATGCACTATTCTCGAACCTGAACGCACCCCAAGTCTTGGATAACAAATCAACAGAGCAGAGAGTCGACTCGACACGGCTGGTAGTTTCGTCAGTTTATTCAGAGTAAGTAACGCACCGCTTTTGACCGTCAGTAACGGTAGCGGCGTTGTAACGGCAGAAAAAGTAATTAGTTAGATTACCCCGTTACACTGTTAAAAGTGCTACATCCACAATGTAGATTTAGTATATTTCAAATGCTTGTGATTTACCTTATTTTATTTGTTTTGTCATAAAAAGGATCAAAATTATTTGCCTCTACTTGAAATGCAAAATTATATATATAAGAATTTATTGTAAGTGCTACTGACACATTATATTTGAGTATTTTTTTCCACGTGACTGTTGTGTACATGAAACATTATAAATTTGAGTTTACTTGGAAAATTCATAGTAGTCCTTAAACGAAAAAATTGAGTTGAGGTTAGTGACTATCCATGAAGCTTGGCAGCAAAGGCGGCAGAGGAGGCAGACTCAGACAATACACGTCCTTTGGCATGTTCCCTACAGAGCAAATTTCCTTCAGGAAAAAAAAACGGTAAGTTCCACTAATATATCTGAGTGATTAGTTGTGCTAAAACTATTGTGACTTGCAATGTTTGCTTTAGAGGTCCCGTTTTTTCAGTTAACATTAGCTAATCGCACTTTAGCTATACCTGCCGTCACACATGGTAAATGTAAGCTAACTGCTACGAGTTAACCAACAAACGTGTTTTTTTTCCTCTATCAACATAATTCAAATGGATTCTTAAAGCTGAGAAACAGAGCTTTGCGGTGATATACGACACATTACACCAGTGCACTGTGAGGGCGGGGGGAGAAAGGCAGACAAGTGGGGCTGCAGCCTTTCCATTGTAAAGAAGAGTCCGAAGGTTGACACAGAAGATTTCTTAGATAAAGTTTAGTGGTGATTTATTTGTCCGGCATGAAAATCTCTCACCTTTTGGCGAAATTCGCCATTTTGAACTCAAAAAGGGTGACCTGCGTGAAATGTATAGATCCGAGGAGAAAATTTTAGGGGGGGGGGGATTTTTTTTTTTAATGTATAATGAGTATAAAAGTGTTCAGCCAGAGTATTTAGCCAATATCACCCTTACACTTATTTTTGGCAGGCGTAGTAGGCCTACAGAAGTTGACAATTTTCTGAGAATATGATGATTATGATGATGAATCCATTGTGTAATTCCTGTTTTTTGTGACCTTTTGATTCTTAACATGATGTTCTAGGTTAAGCGAGCTGGACTTGTAAAAGATGTAGTGATGTTCTGCCAACAAGAAAATATTGCCCCAATGACTGATAATAATGTGAGAATCCCCTTAAACGGTGTTTGTGGAAATGTTGGCATATGTTCTTAAGACTAAGGTAAGGAGAGTAAGGTAATAATTCATTACTTTTTATACTCAAAAATACAAACATGGTGACTATGTCCCTTTACTTCTTGATTAGAGGTCATCATGTATGTTAATTTGATGTATGGGCTAAAACTAAATTTTGCCTACAACTCAAGCATGTATCTTCAATAACAAAATACTCCTACCCCCTTCAGTATGTGATAAAGATGGCATGCTTCTGCTTACAGATCAGTAAGGAGTTCCGCCCAATTAATGACATACCGAACACACACCAAAGATGTTGTCACTGTTCCATGCAAAAAGAAGAGCTGTGGGCCAAAGGATCAAGTCACGGATGCTGCAACGCATCCAGGTAAGAGGGGAAAAAATAATCTTACATTAAATATTTTTCATTACATTCAAACACCTTTCCTCTCATGTAATCTCATGTCCACTCCCCTCTTCTACAAGTACTCTCCTCTCCGCTCCTTTACTGTTTCCTCATCTCCTCTTTTCTCATCTCCACTATTCTCATCTCCTCTCACCCCTTCTCTTCTACCATATCCTTCCCTTCTTTTTCATAGGACACAACTGTCTCTGTTGATAAGAGAAGGGAAGCGGTCCTGAGATGCTTGATTGAGTACATTGGGGGCCATGAAGAGGACCTTATAAATGACCATAATGTATGTGTTCGGCTTAAAGCTACTTATCTATTTGATCTGTACTACCTCACTCACCAAACTACTTTCTTCTTTGTCTCTACCAAATGGGACTTGAAAATTAGGTGCATGCAGTGCTGATACTGCCGGCATCGTCATTGACTGATACCCAGTCATCAGAGGTTTGCCCAACTTGGCAAAGGCATGCTGTCTTCTGTTTGGACTGATCTATGCTCTTGAGCTGAAATATCCTGCAAAACTGGTGCACACATATGAAGTCTTTCAGCAGCTCTTTCTTGCCATGAATGTCATGCCTCCCAAACCATCACCAAAGTACACTAATTTGCTGAACAAGCTGAGTTAAAATTTTATTTTCAGTTTTGAGATTTTTTTCTGTACATTTTCAGCCACATTGAGAGTGTGAGATTTGCTTTTGTTGTTTTTACATTGATTGCCATGGTAGTTGGCAGAGTGTTTTGAGAGGACTGCACTGACTTCTCTTTGTTTTGCTGTGTTCAAGTTAGGACATTTTTGGCCATGTTTAAGACAAAGCAAAACTTTTATGAAATAAGTGTTGTGGCAACGCAGCTGAGCCACTAAACAGTTTCCAGTGTGTGCGTGCCCTCGCTTGGTTGCTCGGTCGGTCGACTGTCTTTTATCGCTGTGCCATCTTTGTTATGCTAAATTTTGTACATTATGGCTATATCTATGCCAGGAAAAAAATTAATAAAAAATAAGAATAAAAATATAAAAATAAATATTTGAAATGTCTTTTCAGCTTGTTCTTCATTTAAAATCGTTGCTTTTCACTGTATAGTCTATTTCAATGTTTTGGTGTGCTTTACAGAGAACGAAAGCGATCTCATCTGTCAGAAAACAAAACAGTTAAATTCTCTCGGAGTAATGAAGCTCCAGGCTGCTTATATGAACTAAACACCATAAAAAATGTATTATCTGAATAAAGAACTAAAAAACAAAATAAATGAATATTTTACCATCACTTACGTTCTCTTTAATGATAAATTTTACAGTAGAATTGTTTAATTGAGATGAATGTACTTCTGGCGAATAACCAGAAGTACATGAATCTCAATTAAGGCCTATTTAAGTATATTGAAAATTATTGTATTACTTTACATGAGCTCAAAAAAATTGAGTTAAACCAATACTACTGATAATGCCTAGTTGGCCCAATCAAGAAAATTGAGTTCATTAAACGCATAAAAATCCAGTTGATTTAAACCAATACCACTGCAAATCCCTAGTTGGATAAACTTAATTTTCTTGATTGATCCAACTAGGCATTATCAGTAGTATTGTTTTAACTCAACTTAATTTTTATGAGCTCATGTAAAGTATTAAAATCATTTTCATTCTACCTAAAAAAGGCTTGAAGTTTACTCAACTTAAAAAGACCAATGCAATCGCTTGCCTTATTTTTTATAAGTAAGATGCAGGTTTTTCTTTTTACAGTGTACTGAAAAAATAACGCCGTTACGTAACGGCGTTATTTATAACGGCGTTACTCCCAACACTGGTCCTAAGACATTTTTTTTTTTTTTTTTTAATTACTGGATAGTTGAGAGACTATCACGTTTGTTATTTATTGTGTATGTCAATATAATTTAAGTTATGTTTAAATATTGCAATTTAAATTTGCTAATAAAATCCAGACATTTATTTTGGAAGTTTTCAAAATGTTTCTCTAGTTGTTTTTGAAAACAAAGGTTTGAATTGAACGATGTATCACCTGAACCAATACATATAAAAGTTAGTATATGTCAGTACAGATTTATTTTGCATTAATGTTTTTGCCTATCAATTAATTACGTTCATATTTGTGAGAAATGTAGCCCTGAACCTCATTCACTCAATTTGTTTGGTCGTATTAATGTCCCGGCCCCAGCAAAAAGTGTACATGCAGGTTATGCTGTGATATCGTCCCTACCAATGTTGAGACCAAACCTACGCCTTTGCCCTGTATGGCTGTTCATTGTCAGTGCTCCATCGCACAATGCAGTCCTATGGGAAGCAAATGTCATACAGTAAGTGTACAAATTGTACACCATTCCCAAGCCTGAATAAAATCAGAGGGTTGAATCAGAATGGGCATCTGGCTTAAAACATTTATGAGTATTCATGCAAAGTATTTCACACTGGCTCATTTGTGGCCTCTATCAGCGCCATTAACTGTGGGTCAAAGGTAAAGGGGAAGAGATGGAAAACGGCTTCATGAACAGTAAGAGATGAGGAAAGCAGATAGCCTTCAACTGAAATTAAAAATTTTGAATGCTGGGACTATGAGAGGAAAACTTGCTGACAATTGATGATTATGAGATAAGTAAATATACGATATTTCCTGTCAAAGAGAGCAGGTGGAAAAGCAGTAGTTTGTTTTGCCATTGTGCAGATAGAAATATAGTGTCAGATAAACTGATGAGAGTGAAACGCGAACTTGAGAGTTGTTTATTGTGCTTGCAATTTATAGTATGGTATGGTATGGTATGGTATGGTATGGTATGGTATACTGCTGTCCCTGTATTATTATTGTATTATATATTGTTGAATTATTAATTTATTTATAATATAATACATGATACTTCAATACTTCAGTTTATAAACAAAAATCCTCCCGTTAATGTGAAGACAATGATGACAAAAATGTTGTTGTTGGTGCTGCCCTCTGCTGGTTCAAAGTTTGAACTGTGATTCTTGATTAAAATCATTCTGTTTTTCAATATACTGTACTGACTAGCAGGGGGCGTTGTTACAGCTTTGAGGACTTATGATACAAAAAAATGTCCATTGAGAACCCCTTCATACCGCTGAAGCAAAGATAGAATTCATTAAATCTTTGCCGCCTCCCCCAAAAAATAAAAATAAATAAAATTAAAAGTCAACCACCATTTGAGCAATGAATAATAACATTCTGTTAACCACATGTATATTTAGTTATCATGTAATATGTTCATTCAAGTATAAAATTGTGAGACATCTTTCAGCAAGAGCTCTGTATGGATTAAAGAATGAACAGCCATTAGCAAAATCTTGAATGCTTCATATTAACATTTGGCATTGTATAATATTAAGTTTAAACCCCCAAAGTCAAAGAGCTATTCAAAGGGATATCTTTCTATTACATTAGACAGACAATAGTATCAACGACATGAGAATTTGAGAGTTTGATATGAATTTCACATTTCACAAATAAGGTGTTCTAATAGGATAAATCATCGTTTGCAACATGTTACAAAATTCTTGCAATATGGGTAATGATGGCAAACGTAGGATATTTAGCATTTCTTAAACCTCTAAAGAGGAATGACTTTACATTTCTGTTTAAATACATTCAAACAGACTTATGTTGTATTCCTTTTTCTCAACCAGTTTTTTTTTTTTTTTTTTTTTTACTGCATTTCAGGTTAAACATAACAACAACAAAATGAGCAGCTAACTTTAATAATAAAAATTGGCATCACTATATTTTATAATACAAATTCACTCCTACCACTTTTTTCTTGTATCAATGCAGCAACAACTGTATTAAAGCATTTTCTTTAAAAGCCAGTGAGTCTTACTGTGGAGATGTTTTAGCCTTTGCAGATTTGTTTTAATTTTGCAACAATTGAGGATTTGTGAGCATGATCTGCATTTAAGGTCATGCCATAGCACTTCAACCAGAATCCGATGTTTTTTGTTCATTCAGAGTTGGCTTGCTGGCTACAGAACTCACATATGATTCATTCTTTTTTAGGATTTTCCGGTAAAAAAAAAAAATCAATTCATGGTGCCATCATTCAAAGCAAGATGTCCAGGTCCTGAAAGAGAAAAGCAGCCCAAGAACATCATATCTTAAATGTCGGTATGATGTTCTTTTTTGTGAATGTGGTGTTACATTTAGACCAGATGTAATGACCTTTGTAATGAACGTAAGGAATGTAATGAACTTTTCATCTTGAAAGTCCATAGACTTTTATACCAAAAGTTCTGGGAATCATTCAGATGTTTGTTGTTGTTTTTTAAAAAATCTAATATCAGAGGCCTACATTTTTTGTGTTCCTTGCAAATGGAGATGAATGCACTGTTGCCCGTCCTGAGACAGACAAACAAACAAACAAACAAACAAACAAACAAACAAATAAATAAATAAACGTGTTTGATACATTGCATTTTTGTATGTGCACCTGATTTGTGGTGCGTTAAACACATCTTCTGAATGGCTTGGCATAAATTTCTGCCTAATCATGCTTTGGCGTTGTCTTTTTATGGATTAAACAGTTCAAGTCTTGTCGAATGTAGTTGTATCGCAGCTTCTTAGTTTTTTTTTTGTTTTTGTTTGTTTTTTTCCTCACTAGATTACGCAAACTCCAGATCATATATCTGGAGCAATTTGGAACACTTCTTTGGTTGGTATTAATTTATCTAATGGAATGATCAATATTCACCTATAAAGATTGGAATCTTACTGTTCATGTCATGAGCACTTCATTTTCGCAATGTGACAGACACAGTGCAGATTTGCATACCCGGAGTGCACTTCCCAAACATTACTGACAGATTTACTGCATGCTATGTGAAGGTCATACATGGGAACCAGCTGTCAAGTAGAGAACAATTCTCAACGATCTCTCCCACCCTCAGTGCTCCTCTGTCATGGATCCCCAAATATGCTGGCATGTTTGACAAATTTAACAGGCAAGCCTAGGTATACATATCACCTGCCACATTGCTGCCCCGTTACAAGGTCATATGATATATAAATATCTGTATACCAAAGCATTTTTATTGTATTTCAAGACACCTTATAAATATAATAAATGCATGAAATAAGATTAAAATTATGTCACTACCAGTGGCAGTGAACCATCACCAGGGTGCTAGGGAGCGTCAGGGGGGAGTCAACCCACTGCCATATATATACTGGACTGTCTCAGGAAATTAGAAAATAGAAAAATAGAATCCTGAGACAGTCAGGAAATTAGAATATTGTGTATTCTAATTTCCTGAGACAGTCCTGTATATATACACAGGACTGTCTCAAAAAATTAGAATATTGTGTATTCTAATTTCCTGAGACAGTCCAGTATATATATATATATCACTGAGTGTCAAGACACAGTTTTGAATGCCCACAGCTGGATTTTTGGGGGATTTTAAGGCTATAACATGTTAGTATAACAAGGGTCGTGATGCAGAAATCGCAGACATCAAGGAGTGATCGAGATTTTCTTTTTCATATATTTACCCCTTTAAACAATTTTTTCAATTTTTCTTTGTTTGGATCGATTATTTATCATCTAACATATCGGAGAAAATGCGATAGTCACAAAAAAAATACAATTAAGCGATAGTTATGAGGTAGATATCCGTGACTTTTTTACAAACGCCATTTTTTCTCATTGTGACGTCATTTGTTTAAAAGTTTAAAATATGCGAGTGAATAATTTTTTAAAGTAGTTTTTTTTTTTCAAACGAAATATTAGACATCAATTAATGATTCTAAGCTACAAATGACAGACATTTTCAATAATAAATACAATGAATTACCTTAGTTTTATGGCTGCGTTAAAACAAAAGCGGTTGCGTGACGTCTGTAAACGGGGGTTTTCAGGGTAAAACGGACAAATTAAAAATAGTTCGGGGCTTAATGCGCCATGAATCTGCTATGGCAGCATATAGACCTATTGTTCTATCAAACACAAAAGTTCTTTTGGCTTAAAATAGAGCAGTTTCTTTTAAAGAGGAGTGCAAGAGCAGAAACTGCTTTTTCAGTCTTGTCTGTGTTTTCCGCCATAAATAAATAAATATATGTATATATATATATATATATATATATACAGTATATACAGTGCCTTGCAAAAGTATTCGGCCCCCTTGAACCTTGGAACCTTTCGCCACATTTCAGGCTTCAAACATAAAGATATAAAATTTTAATTTTTTTGTCAAGAATCAACAACAAGTGGGACACAATCGTGAAGTGGAACAAAATTTATTGGATAATTTAAACTTTTTTAACAAATAAAAAACTGAAAAGTAGGGCGTGCAATATTATTCGGCCCCCTTGTGTTAATACTTTGTAGTGCCACCTTTTGCTTCAATTACAGCTGCAAGTCGCTTGGGGTATGTTTCTATCAGTTTTGCACATCGAGAGACTGACATTCTTGCCCATTCTTCCTTGCAAAACAGCTCGAGCTCAGTGAGGTTGGATGGAGAGTGTTTGTGAACAGCAGTCTTCAGCTCTTTCTACAGATTCTCGATTGGATTCAGGTCTGGACTTTGACTTGGCCATTCTAACACCTGGATACGTTTATTTTTTAACCATTCCATTGTAGATTTGGCTTTATGTTTTGGATCATTGTCCTGTTGGAAGATAAATCTCCGTCCCAGTCTCAGGTCTTGTGCAGATACCAACAGGTTTTCTTCCAGAATGTTCCTGTATTTGACTGCATCCATCTTCCCGTCAATTTTAACCATCTTCCCTGTCCCTGCTGAAGAAAAGCAGGCCCAAACCATGACGCTGCCACCACCATGTTTGACAGTGGGGATGGTGTGTTCAGGGTGATGAGCTGTGTTGCTTTTACGCCAAACATATCATTTTGCATTGTGGCCAAAAAGTTCAATTTTGGTTTCATCTGACCAGAGCACCTTCTTCCACATGTTTGGTGTGTCTCCCAGGTGGCTTGTGGCAAACTTTAAATGAGACTTTTTATGGATATCTTTGAGAAATGGCTTTCTTCTTGCCACTCTTCCATAAAGGCCAGATTTGTGCAGTGTACGACTGATTGTTGTCCTATGGACAGACTCTCCCACCTCAGCTGTAGATCTCTGCAGTTCATCCAGAGTGATCATGGGCCTCTTGGCTGCATCTCTGATCAGTTTTCTTCTTGTTTGAGAAGAAAGTTTGGAAGGACGGCCGGGTCTTGGTAGATTTGCAGTGGTCTGATGCTCCTTCCATTTCAATATGATGGCTTGCACAGTGCTCCTTGAGATGTTTAAAGCTTGGGAAATCTTTTTGTATCCAAATCCGGCTTTAAACTTCTCCGCAACAGTATCTCGGACCTGCCTGGTGTGTTCCTTGGTTTTCATAATGCTCTCTGCACTTTAAACAGAACCCTGAGACTATCACAGAGCAGGTGCATTTATACGGAGACTTGATTACACACATTAGGATTCTATTTATCATCATCGGTCATTTAGGACAACATTGGATCATTCAGAGATCCTCACTGAACTTCTGGAGTGAGTTTGCTGCACTGAAAGTAAAGGGGCCACATAATATTGCACGCCCCACTTTTCAGTTTTTTATTTGTTAAAAAAGTTTAAATTATCCAATAAATGTTGTTCCACTTCACGATTGTGTCCCACTTGTTGTTGATCCTTGACAAAAAAATTAAATTTCATATCTTTATGTTTGAAGCCTGAAATGTGGCGAAAGGTTGCAAGATTCAAGGGGGCCAAATACTTTTGCAAGGAACTGTATATATATATATATATATATATATATATATATATATATATATATATATATATATTTTTTTTTTTTTTTTTTTTTTTTTAAAGACATTTTCATTAGATGACTTGAATAGCTGTTTGGAAAGACTTTGGATGACTCACCATGACCACAGTGTAAAGTGATCCCTCGTTTTTCGCAGTTAATGGGGACCAGAACCCGCCGCGATAAGTGAAAAACCGCGAAGTTGAGCACCCTGCCCCCTAAATTTTTATTTTGTGTGTGTGCTCAATGTATTTATTCAGATTTAGCATTGGAAAGAGATACATGTAAGACATGTTTTTTTCTCACTTTTTCCCCAAAGTATGATTTAAAAAAATGTGTGTGTATATATACCCCGCGACCACTCCCAGCCATTTTCACCGGAACAATGCCCTTTTACTGGATTTTGACTGATTTTGCAAGGCCCACAGAAAATTTTGTTTTACCTCTATATGAACATGGAACCCACCAAAAAAAAGATTAGACTCCCTTCTTTCAGCAGAAAAAAATGTTCGTTCATATCTTTTTCCATTCTTTAGAAATCAGCATTAGAAAATAGCTTAGTTTGAGCAATTTTCCAATTTCTGATGAAAAAACAGAAAAATTGATCTTTTTGTGAAAGCATACATTTCAAATATAAGTTTGACTTATACACAGCTATTTTTTGCTCTAGTTACATCCCAAACATCTGAATAATGTTTTCCTTTTATAAAATAAGATGAACAACAAGACAAATAGAGCTTTTGATAGCAAAGTAACAATTTATTTACACATAACTAACTGAAAGATGACGCTGTTCTGGCCGCGACAGCCGGTTAAAGTTTTCCCTCATCGCCGTCTGTCTCATACAGATGATTTTTTTTTAGTCTCTGCGGGCTTTGCTCGCCAGCAGCACGGACTCAAAGGCTACGTACGCTGCACTAGTGGTGCCGGTCGTTCTGCTCGGTCGTCCAGGGCCTGGCATCCCGGGCGTCCTCATCCTACCGATTGTTCTGCTCGGTCGTCCGCCGCCTGGCATCCATTCGGTCGTCTTACGCTGGCGCCCAGCCGTGCGGCTTGGCCGCTGAATCAGGTTGCGGGTCTTACCAAATGCGCTACTGCCCTCCAGTGGCCAGTTTTATTGCTTTAAAATGGATTTTCAGCTTTGTGCTTTGGAGCTAAATTGAATCACGACCCAAAGATGTCTTTTTTGAAAAAAAGAAGAAGAAAAAAAGGAATACGTCTTTGGGACACTGAAACAATTAGAACTAGAACGTATTTATATGTTTTTGGGAGCAAATGAGTTAATGGCCACCAGTCACTTTATGGCGATCGTGTGAGACAAAGGCACAATTCCCACTTATGTATATTGTGTAGCAGCAGAAGAGCCTTTTATCCACTTCAAAAGCAGTACAAGAAATAGAATGTCATTAAATCAAAGGTCATTCAAATTCATGGCTTCAAAGCGAAAATAAAATTATTGCATAACAACAAACTAAATAGCATAACTTGTGATTAATGATACAATAGGAACAGTAACAAAAAATAATTTGCACAGAGAATGAACTTTGAATGCTATTTAAATCTGTAGCGCCGTGATGCATTCTGGGAGGCATGAGGCATTTTGGATGACAACAGTATTGACAGGTGACAGCAGAGTTTTTCTGTCTCTCCCAAGGGAAGTCTTTATGACACTCTGAAGGGAAAACAAAGATTCAGCTTGAGATGAACAGTGACACAAATTCTAGTGCAACCCGGTTTGTGTTTGTCTTTTATAAAAGTACAGTTCATTAAGTGACATATTTAATTCCAAATGTTCATTCTGTAGTACAGATTTGGTGAACATAGTAGATCTTTATCAGAGTCACGGGAGTGCAGAGCACATGCATCTGGAGCAGCTTATGCACAGAGTACATTTTAGGTGATGCTCTCTCGTTTCCTCCTTTGTCATCCCTCTAGCCCTCCCACCCGCAGCTGCCCCCTCAGTCACTCTAATCCACTGGTGGAATTTCACTCGACAAGTGATCAAAGACCAGTCACACGTCGCCAGGTGCGGCTGTAACTTCAACTGTTGACAACCACCTTGCACCCCCCCACCCCGCACCTTCCTTTTGCACTTCTCTGAAAAACTGAAGCCAACATAAACAAAGCTAGACAAACTGCTGTTTGTGTTTCAGTCTGTATCTTCCTCCTCCTCTATTATTTTGAAGCCTTTATTCACTTTTTTCCCCAGCAGAGGAAAGCAAGACTGTTTCACTCATTCTTATCGACTGTGATCTTTGTTACCTTGTCTGTGGTCCCCCCTCCGCGCGCTGTGTGGTGGCCAGTTTGAGGAGTTCTCTGACAGTAAATTACGACACTGTTGAGACTGACGACCAGCAGGAGTTGTGGAACAGAGAGCGTGCACGGCAGGGTTTTAGCTTTATTAAGACTCTGCTGCCAATGACGGGCACAACAACTCAGCATCCTTGTTTGCGAAAGTGAATACAGCAAAAAGTCTCTTTCTTCTTTAAACCTATAGGTGGTCTGCAAGTGAAAACACCACAACTCTAATAAGTATCTTGTGTCTTAAAGTGCATGTACTTGTTTAGAGAGTGTCAATGTAATCTGATGATATAGTGCTCTGCCTAACATGCTGACACCTACAGTACAGATATTTTATACTATAGACGATAGCTTAGTGCTTTTTTTATCAGTTCGAACAAACAATCATTTTGAATACCAACACCAACAATTATATGTCCTTCATGTAGTATTAAAATACAAAACTGACAATTAGTCATTGGAATAATCATATACTTCATAATATGTTGACGGGACATGGGGCGCGGGGCCGATTAATAGGGGGCCTATCTCCGTCAAAGCTGACCGAGTGGAAACACAAAGAGCTTTTTACGTTGAAAATTCTTGTGAATAAATCCGTAAATCCCTGAATTCTTTATAGATATGGATGTAAAAAAGTTTTGATTCTTGGGTAAAAGCAAAAAAAACACACACAAAAAAAACAGGCAGTTTCCACTTATTTTACGTAAATATGTCGAATGTGCTGTTAGTTTTTAAGCCACTGTGGCGGCATCTTATCACAAAGAGCTTTTTGTGTTGAAAATTCTTGTGAATAAATGCATGAATCCCTGAATTCTTTATAAATATGAACATAAAACAGTCTCGATTCTTTGTTAAACGAACAAAGAACCGGGCAGTTAGCATTTATTTTACGTAAATATTGTGAATTATGATGCCAATGCTGTAGTGGTTAATTTCTCCCATTGATTTTTTTTAACAACGTTTCAAAATGCATGCATGGTATGAAAAATAATAATTAATACAATAATAATTACATTGAATCCTTGAACGAATCAATCCTGAGATAATCCTTCTTGTTTGTATACGGTACAGCTTTCGTACTTTTTCAACCTAAATCCGGCGTTGGATTGCTGCATGCGTTTGAGAATAACTGCGACCGACTTCAACCGACTGAAGTGGAGTGGGGGACGGCCGCCTACTTGAAGGCGTGGCGCAGTGTCTGGGGAATGTGTCCAGTCAATATAATTATGAAGTCTATGGAATAATCATTGGTTACACCTAAATTAACAAATGTATTCATTATCTGTATCAAAAATTTCAAATAACGTGTATTAACCACCATCTTAAACACAAAAAATTGTTGAAATTACGCAGCAATAACAATAAATAGTGTTTGTAAATGGTGAAATCACTGACTTCCTTGCAAATGTACATTGGGGAAGACTGTCCTTAAACCAGGGGTATCCAACTGCGGTCCTCGAGAGCCCCTATCCAGATTGTTTTCCATGTCTCCCTCCTCCAACACACCTGACGCAAATAATCAGCATCGTTATCAACACTAGGACGGATAATTTTCTCCTGGGAATTTTGCCGACTGTTTTTGTACCTGTCCGCACTACGTTTAAGGTGCATTTAAGTGGAGTGGTCGAGATTTTCATTTTCATATATTTACCCTTTTAAAAGTTTTTTTTTTTCCAATTTTTCTTCGTTTGGATAGATTATTTATCATCTAAAACATTGGGGAAAATGCGACAGTAACGAAAAAAATACGATTAAGCGATAGTTATGAGGTAGATATCCGTGACTTTTTTACAGACGCTAGTTTTTTCATTGTGACGTAATTTGTTTAAAAGTTTAAAATATGCGAGTGAATTTTTTTTTTTTAAGTCGTTTTTTTTTTTTTTTAACTAAATATAAGACATCAATTAATGATTCGAAGCTAAAAATGACAGACATTTTGAATAATAAATACGATTACTTACCTTCTTTTTATACCTAGTTGAACAACGTCTGTAAACGGGGGTTTCCAGGGTAAAACGGACAAATTAAAAATAGTTCGGGGGCTTAACGCACCATGAATCTGCTATGGCAGCATATAGACATATTGTTCTATCAAACACAACAGTTGTTTTGGCTTAAAATGAAGCAGTTTCTTTTAAAGAGGAGTGCAAGAGCAGAAACTGCTTTTTCAGTCTTGTCTGTGTTTTCCGCCATTTATAAATTACATGTAGGTTGAACATGATTTGCAAATCATTGTATTAGTTTAAATTTATGTTTAACACAAAGTCCCAACTTCATGGGAATTGGGGTTACAGTGTTTTCATCTCTGTTTTTCGTTTTGTTCATGAGTACGTTGTCTGTCGTCAGAATGCAGATGTGTGTCACTTCAAAGGATGCATGTCTGTTTGGATTATAATGTGGTTTGGTTTTAAAGAAACCTCAGATGTGATTGGAAATGTCAGAAGAAATTGAGTACTTACTGTAAATCTTTTTGAGCTGATAAAAACACAAAAGGTCTGTGCATGAATTTCAGAATGCCATTTGAAGCAGTTATTGAATAAGAGGCAACTTTAACAAAGTAAAAGACATTGCAAATCCGCCTGCCGTGGAATACTTTTCAAGATGAGTTATTTTTGTCTTTCTGATGAGTCGGTTATGAAAGTCAACCTTACATGCGATGTGGATGGAACAGTGATGAGCATATTAAAATAAATCAAGCACAAATATTCAGCCAAGTCCTTTTAAGTTGAAAGTCTTTTTAATTGTAGCGAAGAAAAAAAATGAGGTCATGGACATCTTTCCGCCTTTAAATTTGATGTGCATATGATGAATTTGACAGGATATCAAAGTAATAAAAATCAGAGGGCAAAATCGAAAGGTTTAAAAAAAAAAAAATAAAAAAATAAACACACACATTTTCATCATAATTGCCCAGGTTCGTTTTCATTGGGCCTCTTCAAAACTGTCTTCTGGCTTTTAATGACGAGTATGTTCAAAGTGGCACAAGTCTCCCACTGCTTCCTCTGAAAGGTGCATGTGTGTGTGCGTGTGGATGCATTGCCTTGTTATTCAAGCACATTCATGCCAAATATGCACTCTCGGTCCCTTGAAAAGGTAAAACAAGTTGGGTTAAAGTTTAAATCCTGTAAAAGTGTACTGCACACATAAGCTAGTATTAATATGGTTAAAGAAATAGGAACGCTTTGGATCATGTCCATCCCAGCAAATATATATACTACTGTATATATTTTAATCATTTGAAAACAAAATTGAAATTCATTTTTATGAAGTTTTATATTGGAGAAACATGTGAACATGTCAATAAAAGCCAATATTTCTGGGACGTAAACACAATTGCCGTGAGCAGACATTTTCAAATGACAGAACTGTTTTAGCTAATCAAATGTGAGTATTTCAGATCGTCTGCAAATGCTCATGACAACTGTTTTGTCCAACTGGACAAGCCTATTTGGAAGAGGGAGACTAAATGACCTCTAAAGGTGTTCATTGCCTCAGGCAACCATCCAATGGCACCTTTATGTCGCAATACAGTTTACACACACATACAGTATACTGTATTTGAGACATACTGTAAATATGACCACAGTATGGTTCGATGCATGAAGTTTAAAAAATCAAAAAATAAAAAACTGGCTAGTATGTTTCATTTGGTTTACACGGAGGATAAAACTGGAAAAGTTGGAGGGACAAGTAAACACTTAAAAAGAAAAGTCACATCCTGTCAGTAGTTTGGTCAATTTTATGGTGGCTTTTTCACCACAACTTGTCTTCTGGGCTTGAAAGTGATAACAGGACAGCTAGAATAAGGGGCCGTTTACATGGTGACTCTCCGAGAATACGAAAAATGTGAAATTTGCATTTGCATTTGCGTCTCCATTCGAACAATGTCGCGATTCCGCATGAAAACGATGCCAGGCCCTAGGGGGCAGTGCAGATTTACTGGGTGACAGAGAATGATGCACTTTGACCCCACCAAAGTTCCTCAGCCCGGAAAAAAAATCTGCCTGCCCACTCGAAGCAATGGCATTTTTCTTTTGTTCAAAAAGGCACAAAAATGGAAACATTCAACATATTTCATTTAAAAATATTATTGAAACAGTCAATTAAAGCCGACATTCCGCCATATTTGCTGTTTTTAATGTTTAGTAGCACCGCTGCGCACGCCCAATGTGACGTGTACGAGTGCTGACGTTAACGACGCGGTCTCACGCCGCAAGAGCCTTTGATATGCATGCCGAGGAAGCCCCCCTCAACCCCTGCAATCGGATTCTTCCACTTTGGAAGCAGGATTCAGAATTTTTCGTCTTCGCCTTCCGTCTTCGCCGACACCATATGCACGCGAGGCGAGTCCGCAACTCAGTCATTGCGTCTTTGTGTCGCAGAGTCGCCATGTAAACTGCCCCTAAGACCAGTTTATCCTTCCCCCATCAGCCAAGGCACTCCTGCCCTGCAAACACTCAAGATACTAATTGGAGCAATCCAACCCTGTGGTTTTGCGAGTGTGAATGGGAATGACTAATGAGGACCATAGTGCTCACAAAAGATATGCTGATTAGGGTCAGATGATCCTTCTCTGGTTACAAAAGTGATTTGTATCAACTGATCCACCCTTAGTAGTTCTAGTGTTAAAGACATTTTGACCTCCAGCAAACCTGTCTTTTCATAAGCGATCGAAAAGTGGAGGAAAAATTATGGTCGAGATAATTGCACACACTGAACCTGCCTTCATAAGTTACATAAATGCTAAAAGGCAGTATAAAAATATCAATTCATTAAACTAATTTACTCTATTAGAAAAAATTCATGGCATCAAACAAACTTAATTTAACATCATTATTGGGTCGTCACTACGTTGTCTTGTGATTAAAGTGCCTATGACAGCAAAAAGCATGTATATTTTATATTTCATGCGGTATTTTATGCTCCTGAATGAAATGGACCTCTTGGATGTGTGTGGAAGCGATCGATTTATATATTCAATGTTTTTAATCCCGCGCCATGAAAATGACTAACTTCCTGGATTGAGGAGGAATGAGAAAGTGACGTCACCTGGGTCAGCATCTCACAATACAGCATTGCTTCATAGCATACAGATGGACTAATTATTCAGCTGGTTAATGCGTTCATTTTTCGCATCACGCCAGCCAAATGTGCTGCAGGGTTTTGTTGCTGCACCAGGGAGAGCCGTTTTGGGTTTCAAAAAGTTCCAGTTCACTGCAGAGAATGGCCAAAACAACAACTGTGGGACCATTGGACTTACGAGGAAGTAAGTAAACATTGTGTTTTGTATTATGTCAAATTTTGGGATTATGGCACACGTTTTAATAAGGAGATGGCTTGCATTTTGTGGGTGACAATGCTCCTTGTCCACCAAGAAGGCCACTCGGCCGACGACCGGCGGCTTGTTGCACACCCACTTTGGTCCTCTTCGCATGCCTGCCGGGAGAGCGCAATACTCGGTTTATGCTCGTGCGGTTCTCCAATATCGTCCAGCCCCCTATGCCCTCTTTGTGTGCCCGGCAATAGACCACTATCCTCGGGGTGGGCTTGGGCAGTTAAGCACTCCTCCGACGTCGGCTGGTTTATCTGGCGGTCATTCTCTAGCTGCTTCCAGGGCAAACGAGCTCTCCTGCCCACAGCAGGGGAACGACAAGCTTTAACTTGCTCGCCGCCGGGGGTGGGGGGGTTGCTGGTTGGTGAAGACAATCGATAACCCTGCCACCGTGTAAGGGTAGTTTTGTGTGATTTTTCGCCTGGAAAGGCAAGAATAAGACTTGGAAACGCCGCTTGGTTCGGGTTAGCATGTGTGCTAGCTGTCACACCTGCTGGTTTGTTTTCGCTCTCCAAAGCTGGGGCAGGGAAATGACAAAAGCCAGACTGATACCGGTGGCATAAAATATCATTCGGAGGTGCAAGAAGTCAGCAGTTTTACCATTATCGAGTAATTTTGCCATGTCATACTGATTAAATGTATCTTTAATATTTCATACTCCGTTTAGCACCAGATTGTTATTTGTCATGGCCATGCCATTTATTTAGCAATTGGGGAAAAATACTTAGGTAAAAAGAATATCCTGTAAAAATATTGGAGTAGAGAAAATGAGACAATGACATTTTGCTGCTCTCTTTGTCGCATTTTCCTTGTTCTGAATAATTCCCTCTCAATGGGCTGAATTCTAAATCAGATGACATTCTGACCCTGCCGATGTCATCCTCCAGCTGGGGACGCTAGAGCGCTATAATGACGAGGCGGGGCTAAATGGCAGATTAAAAGACGAAGTTTGCCAAATTGTTCTATATAGTCAAATCGTCTCAAAATATGATTCTAATTCACATAATAATGCTATTTAAGATTTTTTTTATGCTGTCACAGGCACTTTAAAGCAACTCGTGATTACATTTTTTCTTGTCGGAGGTTGAAAAAAGTCTGACTTCCCACATTCCCCGAATGCTACACGAGGGTTGTGACGCCATCAGCAGGCGCAGGCCCAAGCAGACTGTGCACCCCGAGCGGATCGTGTACCTACACTGTCATGTTGTTGTTCTTTAATCAACTCTTCTTCTGATTTCCATGACAATTTGACCTTTGCACCACAGATCATGGATGCAATAATTAATTACAGTAGGGCAAATAAGTATTTAGTCAACCACCAATTGTGCAGTTCTCCTACTTTAAAAGATAAGAGAGGCCTGTAATTGTCAACATGGGTAAACCTCAACCATGAGAGACAGAATGTGGGAAAAAAACAGAAAATCACATTGTTTGATTTTTAAAGAATTTATTTCCAAATTAGAGTGGAAAATGAGTATTTGGTCACCTACAAACAAGCAAGATTACTGGCTGTCAAAGAGGTCTAACTTCTTACGAGGTCTAACGAGGCTCCACTTGTTACCTGTATTAATGGCACCTGTTTTAACTCATTATCGGTATAAAAGACACCTGTCCACAATCTCAGTCAGTCACACGCCAAACTCCACTATGGCCAAGACCAAAGAGCTGTCGAAGGACACCAGAGACCAAATTGTAGACCTGCACCAGGCTGGGAAGACTGAATCTGCAATAGGGAAAACGCTTGGTGTAAAGAAATCAACTGTGGGAGCAATTATTAGAAAAATGGATGCCCAACGACAGCACCAAAACATCACTGCTCTAGAGGAGATCTGCATGGAGGAATGGGCCAAAATACCAGCAAAAGTGTGTGAAAATCTTGTGAAGAGTTACAGAAAATGTTTGGCCTCTATTATTGCCAACAAAGGGTACATAACAAAGTATTGAGATGAACTTTTGGTATTGACTAAATACTTATTTTCCACCATGATTTGCAAATAAATTCTTTAAAAATCAAACAATGTGATTTTCTGTTTTTTTTTTCCCACATTCTGTCTCTCATGGTTGAGGTTTACCCATGTTGACAATTACAGGCCTCTTTAATGTTTTCAAGTGGGAGAACTTGCACAATTAGTGGTTGACTAATTACTTATTTGCCCCACTGTAAATTCTACATTTATGCCCCATTGTGAAAGGGAGCATTTTCCCCATCATTCACTTCATTGAGCTGCCCTTTTCATCCTCTTTAATTCTATTCTATTTGCTTTTTTTCAACAGGTCTCTCAAGCCTCTCTTCGGCTTCAATTTGCGCCCGTTTTGGTGAACATTTGCACAAAATGGTATCTTCGGTAGGGTTGCAAACTGAATGGGCTCCGGATCTCAGTAACAGCCAGCCGCGCAGCCATGCCCCACGGTGAAACCCCAGCATCAAAGGCACAAATCTTCCCCTTTTTCTTTGCTTCCCTCCCCTTCTCTGTCTCTTTTTCCACGGTGGCACTTCCAGCAGATGGGAATGTTTAAACTTCATATATCAGCCTCATTACGAAGCCTCAAAGCCTCGCATTGATTCTAAAGGCACTCATTTGAATTTTTAATCACACGTATGTATGACTGCTGCACTCAGCAACTATCTCGACGCAAGTGTGCACATCCACGCCCTAACACTCTCATCTCTGCTCCTTCAGCTCTTTCAAAGTGCTCTGCCTCTGAAGTTGTGAAGTTCAAACTTCCTCTTAGAAAAAGTCTCAGCTAATATTGTTCCACCCTGTTTGAATTCGCGGCGACAAGCACAGCCACATACACATGCATACGCACCCTTCAGGCTCAATTGTGTGCATAGAGTTGTTGCTTTTGAGGGGCTAGGTGATTGACTTAACAGTAGCTTTTGATTGCACAGCCAAAGTGTTACGATTCGGCGTTACTCTTCTCTTTGATGTCAAATATGTAGTTCGAGGAGAGAGAAGATTCAATATTATATATACAGTTACACACCAGTCACTTGCCGGAGTGGATAAAGTGTTGCTATGTAGGGCCTCCTCACGCTCAGTTACCATGTGCATACAAAGTCCTGGATAAGCTACAGAGACTTTGTCACTCAAGCAATAACAGGGAGAAAGAATCCTTCAGATCTTCCTGCAAGAAATACACCTTTGAATCTGAATTTCCTTGCAGAGAAAGGGGCTTTGAAAATCTAATGCATAAACATTATCTTCTTTCCTCCCGCCCCTCTACTTCTTGCTCCCTCCATTCCCTCCCATCACCTATAAGCGCACAAGCTTCTGAGGAACTTTGGAAGAACTTCCCCTTTTTAGAGTCCTCAGTAACTTAAATAAGAGGCGGTTGGGGATTTGGATATTGTTCTGTCTCATCAAACGCAGAGATGTGCGCCTATCCCCCTTGCCTATTCTATTACAGTCTGTCAACACCCAGTCTTCAAGAAGGATGCCTCTCCTCAAGACTGAAGTACTGTAATTTGATATGCCCCCCAAAGCCCCACCCGCCCTAGCTTTCCTACTATGGGGGTTTGCAAAAATCTTTGTTAAGGCACATGCTGGCTCAAGGGAGTTCAAGCAAGGATGTTAGCACTTGTTCAGTCAGTTAGCTATCCTTTTTAACAGCATAATATAACAATACGAAACGGTGAAATAGGCTATCGAGTTGGAAGACAAATTTCATTTTGAAAAGGTCACCTAACTTCATTGTGATATTGTTCAAATTTTGCCAGGCTCACATGCTGAAAAACCTAATAATATAGTGGTCACTTTGACTTTTTTTCGAACTTTTTTTGTTAAGCTAAACGCAGACATGTCCAAAGTCCGGCCCGGGGGCCAAATGCAGCCCGTGGTCAAATTTCATCCGGCCCCCAGCCTGTGTCATAAAATCAATAATGTCTGGCCCGCACACAGACCTAATAAATTGGTCAGCAGTACTGCTGCCAGCATATGAAGTAGCTTACACACTAAATGCTGCTCCTCATTTACCCACTAAAAGGCAGCAGCAATCTAAGCAACATTACCCCGCGTGACCCATTACTCCCAATTTTCTAAAATGCCGATAGTCAACAACAACAAAAAAAAGAAAGTTGACTGTGACAGCCGATGCTTTAAGGATAGGTGGAAATTGGACTATTTCTTCACTAAAATACGCAAAAACGGTGTTTGCCTCATTTGCTAAGAGACAGTCGCTGTTTTTAAAGAGTTCGATGTGAGGCGATACTACTAAACAACACACGCTGACATGTACGACAAGTTTACAGGGAAGATACGTAGCGAGAAATTGAAGCAACTTAAAGCTAGTTTAATTTTACAGCAGCAGTATTTCGCAAGAGCCCAAGACATGAAAAAGAACGGCACAAAGGCTAGTTGCAAGATTTTGTGGAAATTATTAATAAATAAAAAATAATAATAAAACAAATGTGACACACGAATGGCTTGCTAAAATTTGCATAAATATACTGTTCTACGTAAAGGATGTCAGCCAAGGTCGGGCCCCCCACATTTTTACCACGCCGATTCTGGCCCCCTTTGCAAAAAGTTTGGACACCCCTGAGCTATCATATAAACCACTGTGAGATGCTTCAAGGGATCCACGGATGGAAAGACTTGTAGTTCTTAAAAGATAAACATTATTATGAGTTAAAATAATTTGATATTGAAACACCCATTGATGTTTTCATTTTTAAACAATTTGTAAAAATTGTTTAACTTGTAGGTCACCATTGTTGTTGACGTCACAGGGCGGTGACATCACATGGTTACGCTGCCGGCCTTCCAGAGTATGACGTCATCTGTTCAACCCTTTCAATTTGAACACGAGAGGAACATTAATGAGCATGGCAGCACTGTCGATATTTCACAAAATGAGCAGCAAAAGCAAAATGAACAAGAAAGACGAGATGAGATGAGAGTAAGACAAAACCGGTGTTCTGCCAAAATGTGCTACACCGGCAAAACGTCTACAAGAGGCGAATTTGACACCCAAAGTACTGCCGTGCGCTTTCAGCCTATTTTGTTTAGATGCATAACAACAGAACATACTAAAGATGCCTTAAGAAATACTTAAACGTAGTAATATCAAATAAGGGTGGTTTCAATATGCTACGTGACTAATGTGGTCAACAGATCAACAATCTGCTTTTAAGCTACCACAAGAAAACAAAATGCTTAAAAGTATGAGAGGGAAGCACATGCAAAAAGTATTTTGAGGCAAGAAAATGAAAGATAGTGATTAGACAATAAAAGACTCAATAAAAACACAAATATTAAGTACCCGCCGCTTTAAAAAAAATGAGTGCATGTGTTGAACATTTCGCCGCGTAATGGAATTGCAGTAACCCGGTAGTATTCATCGAGTGACAGTGACAATCTACGTCATCACCCCGAGCGTCCATTGCACGCTTAAGACATGGTGCCCTCCGTAGGTCAAAATGCATACTAAATATTATGAATCTTTAAATCAATGTCAATATTTTATGTGTTTCTAATAACATATTTTAATAAAAGAGAACAATTGTGTCTTATTAGAGCCTACAAGTCTTGGGCTACGTTCATACTACAGGTCTTAATGCACGAATCCGATTTTTTCGTGTTTTTCCGACTCGAGTGAGGCATTAACTTGACGGTCTGAACGTGACAAGTCGCATAGAACGGGACCATTTCAAATCCGATCTGGGTCACTTTCGTATGTGGTCTAAATCCGATCTGGGCCACATTTTTCCAGACTGTCGCGGCGGTCTGTACTGTCCAGTCCCGCAAATCGGATTTCATGCAGCAATTACGTCATCAAATAGCGAGAGAGTCGTTACCGTAGCGATGCACCTGTGCGTTATTAGCGCCTAGCTTGCAGTGAACACGGCTTTCGGGGAAGGGCTGGGCTTCACAACAGTCATAAAAAATAAAAATGGGTTGAGGATAAGCCTGAGAATGCTCAGTTTTCTCTGTTACAAGTGAGCAATATTTCAACATTGCTTACACGGACGGCCGAGAGAGAGTCGGGGCAAACTGCCCATATGTGTGTGACGTGCACGGACAGTGCGTGCATGCTATCGATCCATATAAACTTTGAATATAAGCCTAAACGGGGATTATTTATGTCTGTTATTTGTGTCCTCCTTTTGAAAAGCAAAACATGATATCCCTGGAATGACGGATGACGTGTGTCATTTGTTTTGATGCTTCTGCGCATGCGGGTCTTCTTGCTTAGCGCGTGTCGGACTGCGAATTAGTGCGCATGCGTAATACCTGAACGGTCTCAATGGATAAAAGCAGTCTGAACGGGCACGCCAAAAAAACGGATATGACAAAAAAACGGATTCGTGCATTAAGACCTGTAGTATGAACGTAGCCTTGAAGTCTGAGGTTCCCTTTATGAAATGCCCCTTAAAAAATGTAAACTTTCAATCAGTTTCAAGGGAGGTGGTGTACCGAAATAATGCATGTGAACTTCTAATTTGGAGGAAACTAATGAAAAATTGTCTTTAATTTTTGTATATAATGTGTGTAAACTGAGTTACCCTTATCTATGCAATCTGTTTAACCTAATGTTGAGTTTTTGTGTGACCTCAAAGCACAGTCACCATCTTCCCTCATATTTTTGGACATTTTCAGCTAACCAAGTCAAAGGATCATTACCAAATCCATCGTGTTGTAATAACAATCACAATTTTTCTCAGTTTTGATTCATTCAATACCATGTACTGGCACGAATTTCTTAACATACAATGAACTAGCGACAGTTAGAGTTAGAGAATGACACATAACTAGAATGCAAACACTGCTTGAAATTGCGATGTGTATTCATCATGTCTTCTTTACATTTATGCCTTCTCCTTCATGTATGCAAACCTAGAACTGAACTGTCATCAACTCTTGGTCCATATAGTCATAGCCATGACTTTGATCAAGAAGGATTTCTTTTGTGCCTTTATGCTCATTAGCCTGATGTTTCCTCTATTAAGCATCAGAGTGATAGCAACTGACAGTTCAATGTTTGGCTTCCTGCTGTTTATAGCCTCTTGTAGTACAAACATCATCAGGCAGCTGAAATGCAGTAGATCTTAATAAAAAGCTTCATGATAGAAAAATCTAACAGGGATCCCATTTATAAAAGCTCCTGCTGGAAATCCATCTCCTTGGTTTTCATTCAGTAAATGGTACACATATGTTGCACCCACTGGCCCCTGACTAGCCAACACGCATAATCTTTTTCTCTTTTAAATAAAACCGCTAGCACCCCTTCATCAATTCCCTCCCTCTCCTCTCTCTTGCACCTGCTGCTGTGAACAGCAGGAGCCCAGTGTGTGTTTCTGTTCATCCCTTGCTTTTTTCCTATTGCTCTCACCACTCCACTCCTCCATGCCTTTCTTTCATGTGTGCTCTGCTGTCAAGCCCAGCTGCATCAAGCCTGTCAGTGTAGACACACATACACACAGATTCTTTGTTGGTTTAAGACAAGCAGTTTGAACGCAGTAATCGAGGATTTTTGTCTAATTTAGACTCCATATTTTATATTTCCCCTTTCAAGCTATTTTTATTAACAATTCTTTTGATATCCATATTCAATCTCAAGACCATCTTCACTTGCAATAAAGAACATAAGATTAATCATATTATTTAGCATGGGTTCGAGTGCAGAGCTGGGTGAAGACCGAAGGCAGGAGACATTGGCGGTCCAATTCTCTGCTACAGAAGCTCGTTTTTGGGACATAGAATGTTACCACTCTTGCATGGATGGAGCCTGAGTAGCTGTGTGAGGTGGATGAGTTAGTACTACATACAGTATAGTCGGACTCACCTGGACATAAAGCTTCTGCTCTGGTACCACTCCTCTTGAGAAGGGTTGGACTACTCTACACCCTAACCTTACCTAACCTAACCTAACCTAACCTAACCTCACCTCACCTCACCTCACCTCACCTCACCTCACCTCACCTCACCTCACCTCACCTCACCTCACCTCACCTCACCTCACCTCACCTCACCTCACCTCACCTCACCTCACCTCACCTCACCTCACCTCACCTCACCTCACCTCACCTCACCTCACCTCACCTCACCTCACCTCACCTCACCTCACCTAACCTGACCTAACCTAACCCCTGGAGTTGCCCGACCAGTGCTGTCACAGATTAGTTGAAAAAGTAATTTAATTACTGATTAAGCCTCAAAAAAGTCATCTAGTTACTTTACTGATTACTGTACTATCAACGTTTCTAAGTTACTTGAAAAGTAATTTATCGGTTACTTTTTACCAATTCTTTCTTTTCTTTGCTGCCTCAACATAAGAATGACAACAGAAATATGTGCCCACCCACGCTCTGCCCACCTAAAGAAAACTGGATGTAGTATTAACGGCAGTCAGGGCACCGCGTATGGTATCCCATTCATATAGTACTGATGTGTTCTAAGTTTTAACCTTTGCGTTGTTACCGCCTCTTTCACCTTAAAAAAAATAAAATAAAAAAATGAAATGTTGGTTTTGTTCCTAGGGGGTGCTACACACATGTTCGCTTTTTTTTGTTGTTGTACATTTTATCAAAGTTTTCACCAGTGTTCACGTGGCTTTTGAGTTTGGTGAGTTTTGAAGCATTCTGAGGGGGTCAATGTAGGGCTCAAAGCGTCAGCAGGGCAAAGAATGACTGCAAGGGGGCGCTACATAGTTTATTTGGAATTTGTCTTTACACAGTATCGAAGATTGCACCTGTCTGGACCTGCCTGCCGATTTTGGTGCATTTTAAAGCATTCTAAGGGGTCATATTGAGCTCAAAGGGGCTGCGGAACAAATAATAACTATAATAATAATAATAAAACCGAGGAACCACAATAGGTTACCTAAAAATAACATTTTCACCAGCATGTCCAAACTATTCAGTTATGGATGTGTTCTAAGTTAAATAAAATCAAATAAACTTTTATTTGTTTGGACCAAATCACATCAACAGTTATCTCAAAGAGAAAACAAAACATGTTTTAAGGTGCAGTAGCCCTACGCTGGATTTCAACCTACTTGAGCATTGTAGCTCCCCCCCCCCCCGGTAAGACTAATGCCCACACACACCTGGCATCCTGGTAACACCACTGTATGTCATCGCAAATAAACGACTTTCCATTAATTGAATTTAAAGGGGACGATCAGAATTCGTTAAAAAAGGCTTAATTTTTGAGTTAGCGAGGTTTAATTAGTTGATGGCGTTGATTTCAACCACCTTTGACTCGTGCTAGCTTAGCCACTCCGGAGCCCTGAAACAAATAACTGACAAACTGCATGGAATTTTTTTAAATCAACCCCACCGACTAATTGAACCCCCACAACTCGAAGATTAAGCCTAATGTCAAAAATTCAGAATTTCGGGTTAGGGTTTAGTTAATGCACATTGACTGCACAATAATCAACAATACACAAATGAATTGCACAGTGGATTAAACACAAAAGTCGGGGTGGGTGTGAATGCGCGCGCACAACCTGGAGGTACACCGTATACACACGCGGTCAATCTGTCACCAAATCGTGACGGCAACTAAACACTTTACACTAAATCTGACTGATCAACACATCCCAAAAACGCTAAACCAGGGGTGTCCAAACCTTTTGCAAAGGGGGCCAGATTTGGTGGGGTAAAAATGTGGGGGGACGACCTTGGCTGACGTCCTGTACGTAGACCAATATATTTAAGCAAATTTTAGCAAGCCATTCTGTATGTCACATTTGCTTTATTATTTTTTTTAAATGAATAATTTCAACAGTCTCGCAACTAGCCTTTGTGGCGTTCTCTTTCGACTCTCGAGCTCTTGCGAAATACTGCTGCTGTGAAAACAAACTAGCTTCAAGTTGCTTCAATTTCTCGCTGCGTATCTTCTCCTTAATCTTGTCGTACATTTCAGCGTGTCTTGTTTGGTAATATCGCTTCACATTGAACTCTTTAAAAACAGCGATGTCTCTTTGCAAATGACGCACACACAGTTTTTGCGTATTTTAGTGAAGAAATAGTCCAGTTTCCACTTATCCTTGAAGCGTTGGCCGTCGCAGTCAACTTTCTTTTTTTGTTGATTATCGCCATTTTAGAAAATTGGAGGTAAAGGGTCACACGGGGTAATGTAGCTTAGAGTGCTGCTGACTTTTAGTGGGTAAATGAGGAGCAGCATTTAGTGTGTAAGCTACTTCATATTCTGGTAGCAGTACTGCTGACCAATTTATTAAGTCTGTGTGCAGGTCAGACGTTAGTGATTTTATGACAGAGGCTGGGGGCCGGATGAAATTTGACCACGGGTCGCATTTGGCCCCCGGGCCGGACTTTGGACACGTCTGTGCTAAACGAACACGTCACCTCAGGGCATAAATGTGCAACAGAAATGTGATGTAAAGAATGCTTGCCGACTTCGTGAGAACAAGCGGAAGCAACGTTGCAACGGCAAAGCTACGAAACGGCCGCTTATGTAGCGGCTCCAACCTATCACTGGAACCCTTCAGAAGGAAGGAAAAATACATTCATTCACGGACACACACAGATTAACATTCCCTAGCACATCTCAACACCCGCACTGCCACTGTCTTTCTCAGTCCCAAACCACTTAGCGCGTGTGACTCGAGATTAAAACAGGAAGTAACTGTGAGCGGTTACCATGGAAACGAATTCATTGTGGGAACCTTTCTAACATTTTCTATTCAAAATGCTCTTTGTGCATGACTACAATTTTCTTCATTCTACATACATTATGAGGCAATAACAAAATAGTAACATCCAGACACTAAGGAAACTGATTAGATTACAGGTTTGAAAAAATCAACGCGTTAGATTGCTCGTTAATAAAAGAAAGTAATCAGATTACAGTGACATGTTAGTGACAACACACTGAGGTCAAATGTTCATGAACAAATTAGGCAAAGTCTATTGCAGAAGGAACGAGATATTTACTGTAAATGTGAGCATTAATCAGGAGATTAATAGCAAACGACAGGAAGTGGCCACAAATTGCTTAATCATGAGGGGGTGAAAAAGGCATAAATAAATGTTGTCAGGTTCAGGTTCAGGGGCAGTTTACATGCGACACAAAGACGCAATGACTGTGTTGCGGAGTGGCCTCGCATGCATATGGTGTCGGCGAGGACGGAGGGCGAAGACGAAAAATTCTGAATCTTGCCTCCAAAGTGGAAGAATTCGATTGTGGGGAATTGAAGGTGGCTGGCTCCGCATGCATATCAAAGACTCCCACAGCGCGAGACCGTGCCGATAACGTCAGCACTCGTACACGTCACATTGGGCGTGCGCAGTGGTGCTACTAAACATTATAAAGAGCAAATATGGCGGAATGTCGGCTTTAATTTACTGTTTTAATAATATTTATAAATGAAATATGTTGAATGTTTCCATTTTTGTGCCTTTTTGAACAAAAGAAAAATGCCATTGCTTCGAGTGGGCAGGCAGATTTTTTTCCGGGCTGAGGAACTTTGGTGGGGTCAAAGTGCATCATTCGCTGTTGCCTGGTAAATCTGCACTGCCCCCTAGGGCCTGGCATGAATACTTTATCGATTTCATGCGGAATTACGACATTGTTCGAATGGAGATGGGCTCATATAAATGCAAATTGGAAATTTTTCTTATTCTTGGAGAGTCACCATGTAAACGGCCCCTTAAAGTTGCTTGGGATATGATTCTGAGGCCTTCTCACTTAGGGGCATTTTACATGGCGACTCTGCGACACAAAGACGCAAAGACTGAGTAGCGGACTCGCCTCGCGTGCATATGGTGTCGGCGAAGACAGAAGGCGAAGACAAAAAATTCTGAATCCTGCCTCGAAAGTGGAAGAATCCGATTGCTGGGGATTGAGGGGGGCTTCCTCGGCATGCATATCAAAGGCTCCTGCGGCGCGAGATCGCGCCGTTAACGTCAGCACTCGTACACGTCACATTGGGCGTGCGCAGCGGTTCTACTAAACAATAAAAAACAGCAAGTATGGCGGAATTTTGGCTTTAATTTACTGTTTTGATAATATTTTTAAATAAAATATGTTGAATTTTTCAATTTTTGTGCCTTTTTGAACAAAAGAAAAATGTCATTGCTTCAAGTGGGCGGGCATGTTTTTTTCCGGGCCGAGGGAGCATCATTCTCTGTCGCCCTGTAAATCTGCACTGCCCCCTAGGGCCTGGCATGAATACTACATCATTTTCAGGCGGAATTGCGACATTGTTCGAATGGAGACGCAAATGCAAATGCACATTTGAAATTTTTCGTATTCTCGGAGAGTCACCATGTAAACGGCCCCTTAATGTGGAAAACTCAACTTCCTTGATGTTGAATTGACATACTCTGCAAAGAAAAGACTAAACTTCAAAGATTTAGAATTTACAATCAGCAATCCCTCAATTAACGCTCAACTTTTCTCTGTCATGAGCCCCAGATGGAACACATTAAAGGTGTTATGCAGTCTTTGAAATATGATACTTTTCCGCTTATCACATCATCTCACTCCAAAACAATTTCTTCCTATTATCCTCACAGCAGGGAGTCCACTGTCCTGTAATGGTGTGCTGTAACACTTTAAAGGTATGTGCGCTGGGGAAAAAAAAAAACTCTTTATTGTTTGTACCTTGTCGCCCGGAAACATTAAACAGAATCAAAGATTCATTTGGGTTTCATCTTTGAGAAGTTGAGACAGAAACAGAGCTCATCCTGAGTGAACGTACGAATGCTTTGACTTTCTGAACTTTTTTGCAACGATGCATAAGCGGGAAGTATGATTGAAAGCTGGAGGAGGAGAAAGGGAGATGAGAGCCAAATTAAATCTCATACTATGCCGATGTAATTTCTTTTTTTGTCATCATGTCACTGTGTCTCCTCCCTATTATCCAACAATACAGCATATTTGTCATGAATTAGTGACAAAAGCCTCTGGAAGCTTCTTCTTTACGATTTAAAGTGAATGTTCAGTGCTGTTATTTTACCTGACAAAGCAATGACAAAGCATGACACATTCATAGTTAACCTTACTAATGTATGAGGTAACAATGATAACATAGTAATGATAGTTTCGCAAACAGTATTACCTAGGTAATTTTTTAATCATTTCCAGTTTTGAATGTCACTCAAAGACAATGTTACATAACCAGCGTTTGATCATATCCCTTTTTTTTTTTTTTTTTAGGGTGGGGAGCAAGGGCGTAGGATTGCATAGGGATGGTAGGGACATAACACGACCAACTTTTCAGGATGCTGAAATTATCCCCACCAACTTTCAAGTAACCTTATTTGCATTATTTAATGACTTCAGTTATATAGGTCATTTAGATTGTCTTGTCAGTTGTCATATGTAGTAAGGATAGAATTGACCGGACCATTATTAAGTGAATTACAGTACTTTCATGATGTTTAGACTTACATTGACCCTTTTTCACTTGCTGAATGTGCCAGTCCATTTTTTTCCCTTAAACGCACATTTGATTGGCTGATGACTTCAGCCCCCCCCACCCCCCACCCCCACCCCCACATTCACAGCCCGACTGAAATACGGTACAACATGCCGCCTCCTTCGCCCCCATCGAACACATGGGATATTGGAAGTTTTTTTTTTTCCGGCCAGCAGCAGCAGCAGCAGCAGCAGCAGCAGCCACTGTAAGTAGTGTAAAAAGACGTCAATGTTGTGGAGGTGGGGAACACACCACTAATTTTGTTACTGAGAGTCCGACCTGCATCAGAGTTAGCATAACATTAATCTGTGTAAATTTCTCGAACTCAAAGAGGAAGCTGCTTTGAGAGAAATATCCCCCTGTATGTTTTCTACTGTTAAGGTTAATTAAACTGTTTAAGATATAAAGATATTTAGTGAACTAAGGATTACCCCTTTATAGATAGTTAAAGGATGATTAACAAGTTTGTATTTCTAGTGTATGTTAATATAATTTGTGTTCAAATATTGCAATTTAAATTTGCTAATAAAATCCAGACATATATTTTGGAAGTTTTCAAAATGTTTCTTTAGTAGTTTTTGAAAACAAAGGTTTAAATTGAACAGTGTATCACCTGAACCAATACACACGAAAGTATAAGTCAATACAGATTTATTTTGCATTGATCATTAAGCCTATCAATTAATTATGTTCAAACTGTTAGGAAATGTAGGCCTGACCCCCGTTCACCCAGTCTGTTTGGTCTTATAAATGTCCCATCCCCAGCAAAAAGTGTACATGCAGGTTATACTGTTATATCGTCCCTACCAATGTTGAGACCAAATCTACACCCTTGGTAGGGAGTGTTTCCGTCAGTGGTTTATCAGATGTAAAGACACATTGTGCAAAAGTTTCTATCCTTCCATCAATAAATATATATATATTTTAACAACAATACAGATTCAAACTAAAGAAAACATTTTTTTTGGGGGGGGGGGGGGGGGGGGATGATATGAATGCCACTAAGCCTTACTTTCTTAAACATGTCTATTTAAGGCGACAGCACAAAGCAGGTTGATTGGAAGTAAAGTGTTACCTCGACATATGATCGCTTCGACACACGATATTTTCAACATCAGACGTAAAATTTGACCCGTCATTTGTTTCTACATCCGACGACATGCTTGAAATACGATGATTTATGACAGCGTCGCCGTTTCTTTGTTTTCCCGCAAGACGGAAGCGCTGCTGATTTTCTTGTGAGAAATCAACATAGGTTTCCAAGAATGTTAGTCCAGGTGGTGAAAAAAGGGAAAAGATGACGCTTACCATTGAAACGAAGATGGAAATGATAGTAAAATGTGAGCGTGGTGTTCGCGTCTGTGAACTGGCTCGACAATATGGCCGTAGAATGTCTACGATCTTGACGGTCCTCCTCCGACCTCCGTTCACTATTCTTTATAAGTTAGCGTGACATTATTATTGTAACATCGCCAAAGAAATCGCCAACTTCATCAGGTTTTTAATCATTTCAGAATTTGTGCGAGACAACACCCCTACTGTCTGCTGCAATTGACGCCCAACAACAGAGCATGACAACTGAAAGTAAAAACTCTAATGCACTCTCTCACTTTGTCGTCAGCCACGTGGTGCGTTCAGGTACACCACGCAAAACACATCCGCCACATTAGAACCCAATTCGTTATTATTATATTATTCCGATTTTTATCTATGATTTATTTATTTTGATCTGTGTAATTGCTATTTGCAATAGTACCAGCAGTATTTAAAAAGTATTTAGTGTAGGTTTTCGGACTGTGGAATGAATTAATGGAATTATAATGTATTCTTATGGGAAAATCCTGCTGGACATACAAGACATACCTTTCGACTTACAAACAAGGTCCCGAAATGAATTAATGTCATACTGTATGTAGAGGTACCACTTTAAATAATAAATCAGATAAGTTTTTTTGCATGTGCACCTTATGTGTGGTTCATTTTGAAAAATTAATAAATTTTCCAATTTCAAAGCATTCGGTTAGTGCCCAAGTTTAACTTTGGGGGTCTATACTTTTACAAGGTTAAGAAATCCGTGTCAAGGTTTTGGCACTATGGCTACGTTCATACCACAGGTCTTAATGCACAAATCTGATTTTTTTGTCATATTTGTTTTTTTGGCGTGCCCGTTCAGACTGCCTTTGTCCATTGTGACTGTTCAAGTATTGCGCATGCGCACTAATTCGCAGTCCGACACGTGCGGAGCAAGAAGACCCGCATGAGCAGAAGCATAAAAAAATAAGACTACACATGCTGGCTGTCATCCGTCATTCCAGGGCAATCATATTTTGATTTCCAAAAAGAAGACACAAATAACAGACATAAATAATCCCCGTTTAAGCTTATATTCAAAGTTTCTGCAAACCGATAGCATGCACGCACTGTCCGTGCATGTCACGCACACGTACGGGCAGTTTGCCGCGACTCTCGGCCGTGTAAGCAATCTTGAAATACGTATTGCTCATATAGAGCAGAGAGAAAAACGATCATTTTCAGTCTTATCCTCAACCCTTTTTTTTTTTTTATGACTGTTGCCAAGCCCGACCCCTCCCCAAAACCCGCGTTCAAGGTGAGCTAGAAGCTAACGCTGCACCGCTACCGTAGCGCGTTGTCTCTCTCGCTCTTTGATGACGTAATTGCTGCATGAATTCTGATTTGCAACACTTACCAGTTCAGATCGGATTTAGACCACATACGAAACTGACCCAGATCGGATTTGAAATGGTCCACTTCTATGCGACTTGTCCCGTTCAGACCGTCAAGTTAATGAGCATACGACAGGAGAAAACAACACTTAAATAGCATTATTATGTGAATTAGAATCATATTTTGAGACGATTCGACTATATACAACAACTTAGCAAAGCGCAGATGACGAGAAATTCGTTTTTTAATATGCCGGTTAGCCGCGCCTACCGTTATAGGGCTCTAGTATCCCCAACAGGTGGATGACGTCAGCGGGTGACTGGACTCATCGTTTTTACTATTCAGCCCATTGAGGGAGAATTATTCAGAACGAGCAAAACGCGACGAAGAGAGCCGCAAAATGTCATTGTTTCAGTCTCTCTACTCCAATATTTTTACAAGATATTCTTTTTATCCAAGTGTTTTTCCCCAATAGCTAAATAAATGGCTTGAGAAGGACTAGTCAGCCTGTCGAGGGGGAACTATTCACAACGAGGAAAACGCGACGAAGAGAGCTGCAAAATGTCATTGTTTCTGTCTCTTTACTTCAATATTTTTACAGGATATTCTTTTTATCCAAGTATTTTCCCCAATTGCTAAATAAATGGCATGATCATGACAAATAACAGTCTTGTGCTAAACGGAATATGAAATAATAAAAATGCACTTATTCAGGACGACATGGCAAAATTACTCCATAATGGTCAAAACTGTCGACTTCACCTTTACTGTCGCACCTCCCGAATGATATTTTATGACACCTAAATCGGACATATGTCATTTCCCTTCCCCGGCTTCGGAGAATGTAAACAAACCAAGAGGCGCGACAGCTAGCCGACATGCTAACCCGAACCGAGTCATGTTTCAAAGTCTTCGAAGTGGAAAATCACACATAACCAGCCCGGATTATTTGACATGACGACTGGGTTGTCAATTGTCTTCATGGATTGGCAAACCGCCCGGCGGAGAGCAATTTACAGTACGTTCCCCGAAGGAGGGAGGCTGCAGTTGTTGTGCAGCTAACGTGCAGCTAATGTGCACGAGGAGAGCTTTTTACATGCCTATCAATGATCAAACGTAAGTAGTCCTTTATTTAAAGAAAGTTTGTAGTGTTTACTTTGTAATCGCTGTATTAATATTTGACATAATACAAAACAAGATGTTTACTCACTTCCTCGTAAGTCCAATGGTCCCACAGTAGTAGGGCTTGGCCAATATCCACGGTGAATGGGAACTTTTTGAAACTCCAAAAAGGCGCACACGCCTCTCCCTCCCTAGCGATCGCTTCCACACACATCCAAGCGGTCCATATCATTCAAGAGCATAAAATACCGCGTGTATTATGAAACAAACATGCTTTTTCGTGTCACATGCACTTTAATGCCTCACTCGAGTCGGAAAAACACGAAAAAATCGGATTGGTGCATTAAAACCTGTAGTATGAACGTATCCATTCATCCACTTTGGAACCCTTCTTAAAAAAACACATCCGCAAACTTATTTGCATTAAACTGTAATGCATTAAGACATTTAAGAAGTTACCATAAAAATTGTCAAGACTTTTGCTCTTTTATCTTTTCTGCACCTCTCTGACTCATTTTACTCTATCTCTTCCCTGCCCCGGGTTTAATTGAGTCTGCTCTTGTGTAATCTTTCTGTATTTGGACCCATTTACTCCCACCCCCACTGACTCAGGTGTGTACTTTAACAGAGGTCTATTGTTCTCCAGATCCTCTGGTAAAATCTAACTTGCACAGACATGCTCCTGGAACCAAAACAATGATATCTTAGCTGGGGTGGCGTGGCTCAGTGGTAGAGTAATTGTCCCCCAACCCGGAGGTTGTGGGTTCGATTCTTCACCCTGATGAACTCGTCTAAGTGTCCTTGAGCAAGACACTGAACCCCACGTTGCTCCTGGTGCTGCGTCACCAGTAGGTGGATGGTGAGATAGTGTAAAGCGCTTTGAGCGCCTTGAAAGGTGGAAAAGCGCTATATAAGTGTAACGCCATTTACCATATCTTGATAGAATATAAAGACACATTCAGGAACACGTTGACAATCATTGGAAGGAGCCCCAAGGATAAATCAAGATTTTATCATTGATTTCCCAACAAGTTTTTGGTTGGAAGTCAGTTTGATTTATTTGCACGATATCTATAGAAATGATCAACTAGGTTTGCTGATGCCGCATAATAAAAGGAGTAGGAGTATGCCTTGATAACGCTGTGCATCACGAGGAATGGTACCAACAATAGCATCAGCGTGTTTTGTTTGCATCTATTTCAGGGACATAAAACTTTTTACATTCCTTTGCACATTTTGTTTTTACATGCTTGTGGGCATGTCATCTCACAAAGGTGATCCTTGCTTTGGAAAAATGTGAATCGGGGGATTTCCAATGCACCTGCTGCCGTTTATGTTTAGGGAAATGGTCAGCTAATCTTCTTTTTCCTGTGTTTGTCACACTGAAATCTGAAGTCAAAATGTACCTTAGGGCAAAAGTCAAATTGACAACAGCAACAGTAGTAACAGAAAATAAGTAGAGGAAAAGGGAGCAGGGGAGAAAGATAAAGGTTAAAAGGGGGTGGTAATTGAAGAAGATAAAGCAGCAATGGGAAGGGGTCTATCTGCTGAAGCTAAGACGTGACATACTGGTATCACCTGTTTAGCGGCCCGCAGGCACCATTTTCAAAGTCTCACGTATCAATGTGGGTGCGTGCGTGTGCATGTGTATGGTGTGTTCACAAGGAGTGGGAACCTCTTGATACCTCACGATACCTTACGATTTACGATACAAAGAAAACGATAAAGATGATCTCACGATATGGCGATACGGTGATTATCGATACAATGGACAGGAAATCATTCTACAAAAAAACTAATAAACAGAAAAAACAAGCTATCTTCATCCTTCTGCTGTAGGTTTATCACTAGTAGACGTGCAAACTATTTAAACTGGGAGGGTGGCAGCGAATGAACCCCTCCCACTTCAATGGCCGTCAGTGGCAACCAATGCCAGACAATGAGGTAATTAGGGCCACTTGATTTTCCATCACTTCCTTTTGATTTTGTGGCATTTTGTGGGGTTACAGAACAGGAAATGACCCGGAAATGAATAGGCATTGCCTCAAACTCAACAGGAAGTGGCCTGGAAATGATCCAAAAATTGGAAAGAGTTGATTTCATTCACCCTCCCCGGTCTTAATGAATTGGGCGGCGAGCGCCGTCAAAGGCAGCCATAGAGTTAACTGAGACACTATCATGGTGGAAGATTTTGTTTGCAACTTGTTGGTTCCTTTTTTTTTTTTTTTTTTTTTAAACATTGACACCTTTTTAAAACGACATCTCAAGTCTTGGCATGAGCATATCGCTAACCCTTTTGGGATGCAAAGTATCACGATATATCTTTCTCATACAGTTGGGAGAACAAGTATTTGATACACTGTCAATGGGAAAACCCATTGGCAGTGTATCAAATACTTGTTCTCCCCACTGTATATCTACCTTTTCGGCATTTTGTCACATCGTTAGTGTTCACCATGTCAAATGATTTATCCTTAACCTAGAGAAAACACAACATCTGCGGATACAATGACACACGCGAGTCGCGCTCATTCCCCAGCTTAGCCCCTCTGCTTTTCGGTGTGTTGCACTATTATTCACTCAATCAAAGTGGTATTATCTAGTACAACCCCGACCAAAAAGTATGGAATCACCAGTCTCAGACGAGCAGTCACTCAGACATTTTATCATGTAGAACAAACTAGGATAAAAAGCTTGAAAAAAAATAATGAATAACTTCTAAAGTGCAACTCTTTAGCATTCAGAAACACTACAAGAAATGAATAAAAAACATTGTGGTAGTCAGTAAATGTTGATTTTATAGAGCAAGTGCAGGGAAATATATATGGAATCACTCCACTCTGAGGGAAAAAATATGGAATCATGAGAAACAAACAAAGAAATAACAATCAAAACACATCTTTAGTATTTAGTAGCTACACCTCTGGCTTTAATGACAGCTTGGAGTCTCTGAGGCATGGACTTGATGAGTATTCTTCATCAATTTAGTGCCAACTCTCTTTGATTGCAGTTGCCAGATCATCCTTGCAGGTCGGAGCCTTGATGTGGACCATTTTTTTCAATTTCCACCACAGGTTATCAATAGGGTTGAGATCTTGGCTATTTGCAGGCCATGACATTGACTTTGGCTTTCTCCAAGAAATGCTTTAACAGTTTTAGCTATTTTGCATGATGCATTGTCATCTTGGAAAATGACAAACATATTTTCAATTAAAGGGATAAGAAAGCTGTCTAAAATTTCAATGTAATCTTGTGCATTTATTGAAAATTTAACCACAGCCATGTCCCCAGTGCCTTTGCCTGTCATGCAGCCCCATATGATCAAGGACTGAGGGAATTTTGATGTCTTGTTCAGGCAGTCATCTTTGCAAATCTCACTGGAACAGCACCAAACAAAAGTTCCAGCATCATCACCTTGTCTAATGCAGATTCTTGACTCTTGACAAGGTTATTTAGATCTTAATTCAATTACCTTAAAGGGAATCACGGATAGAAAGACCTGTAGTTCTTAAAGGACAGACGTTATTATGAGTTAAAATAATTTGATATCAAAACCCCTCTTGATGTTTTTGTTTTTTATACAATTTGTAAAATTAGTTTAACTCATAGGTCACCATTGTTGTTGAGGTTGCAGGGTGGTGACGTCACTGGGTTACGCTTCTGGGCTTCCAGAGTATGAATCCATCAACATAAACATGTCATCTGTTCAGCCCTTTCAATTTGAACCCAAGAGGAATATTAATTAGCATGACAACACTGTCGATATTTCACAAAACGAGCAGCAAAAGCAAACTGAACAGGAAAGACGGGATGAGACGAGACGAGAGTGGGGGGAAAAAATGGTGTTCTCCTAAATCGGGCTACACCGGCGAAACATGCTACAAGAGGCAAATTTGACACCTGAAGTACTACCATGCGCTTCCAGCTTGTTTTGTTTAGATGCATACAGACAGAACATACTAGAGAGATGCCTTAAGAAAATACTTAAACATAGTAAAATAAAATAAGGGTTGTTTAAATACGCTATGTGATTAATGTGGTCAACAGATCAGCAATCTGCTTTAAAGCTACCACAAGAAAACACAATGCTTAAATGTTTGAGAGGGAAACACATGCAAAAGGTATTTTGAGGCAATGAAAAGGTAATAAAAGACTCAATAAAGATACAAATAGTGAGTACTTTTAACTGATGTGTGCATGTGTTGGACATCTTGCCGCGTAGAAGGAATTGCAGTGACAGTGACAAAACTGCGTCATCACCCCAAGCGTCCATTGTTCGCATAAAACATGGCGCCCTCCGTAGGTCAAAACATGCACTAAATACTACAGAGTTTTAAATCAATGGCAATATTTTATGTGTTTCTCATGACATATTTTAGTAAAACAGAACAATTGTGGCTTATTAGAGCCTACAAGTCTTTAAATCCGAGGTTCCATTTAAAAAAAACACTGTAGTTTCAAAACAATCATTTGACCAAAACAACAGAATCAGTATAAAATTGAATCGTTTAGGTAAACACTGACCATCTGTTCTCTTTCTGGGTTTTATGACATGTGGTTTCAGGAAATGATTGACTGTTGAGTGTCAAATCATTTACACATGTAACCGTGGAATGAAAGAATACATGCTAACTCAGATAATAAAGTCCTTTCTGTAGGTTCCAAAAAGCATGAAAGCAGAAAAGAGCTGAAAGGAATAATATGAATAGGAGCACGTGTTATTCTGATTGTATGGGGTGTAATATTAACAAAACAATATTGGTGTTGCCACACATTCCAGGATCACATTAATTCCAACACCATGAAGAGTAAAAGAATTTCAGAGTAAATTATGTCCTCTATTGTGTGTATGACAGATTAAGTGAGACTCAATTAGCTACTCCTAGAAGTTCACAACCTCGACTTTACAGTTCTTTGCACGAACACCAATTTGTAGGGAGAAGACTGTAAAGTTGTGAAGTATTTTGAGAAGACCTAAGTGGGTTATATGCCTGACGTTGGAACATAGGGGAAGGAGGTGGGATATAAGCAAAGAGGAAGGGTACGCATGAGGAGTTGAGAGGGGGTATAGGAGGCCTTTTGTAATTTTACATGTGACAGGAGTGAAACGAGGGATGGAAATAGAACAATGGAAGAAGTGCTGAGCTTCTGAGGAGGCCCTCAAAGGCTTCCATCTTAGAAGCTGATAAAAGCCCCTCCACTTCATATTGCTGCACCCCTCTTCTTTGGCTCAGAGACATGCACACACACATATCCACGGCTCTCTGAAGAGGAAATCTTTAAGCTTTGTATCTGTGTGACTGAGCGACAGATCGCCAGGATGTGACAAACATGACGGTTTCAAGCCGAGTAGATGTCTTGAAACAGAGTCACTGCAATGTCACATCCTGATCCAGCGGGATAAAAGTAAACATGGTAAACATACCAGGAAATGTTGGTCAAAACTCTTAGTTCAAGACATTGCTATCAACAGTAAAGTTGAGGGCCCCTTTCGATTGGTCACTGCAGTTTTTTTGGTTTTATGTGAGTTCGTTTGAGTGCAAGGTAGTGCTTTATTTTGTGAGGCATATTGGGAATTGAAACTATCAAAGTGACAACTTTATTATTTACATAATTAATAAAATCAACAATTCAGTATGTTGAGAATAGGAATGTCGCAAAGGACACAAGCACATCACTCTTGAAACTATTCAGTGCTTTAAATAGTATCAAGTAATATGTTGTAATTTTACATTTTGATGGAAATAATTTGGGTTGTGTTTATTTATGTTCAAATTTGTCTTCAGTGTATGAATTTTGGCGAACTTTAAATTGAGTTGACTTTTTCAGGATTTCTGTATTTAATGAAATGAATGATGAGTTCTTTTCTGAAAAAAATATACACAGTAAGCTCCCCAAACAATGAAACATTTTGGCATTGTAGTTGTTGAACCTTAATTCATCCATCTTTTACCTCTAATTTCTAAAACACATACGTTCACAACCAGTGTTGTTAATAACGGTGTTACAATATAATGGTGTTATTTTTTTTCAGTAGTGAGTAATCTAATTAATTAGTTTTCTCATCTTGGCAACGCCGTTACCGTTACTGAGGCTGGAAAGGCGTGCGTTACTATGTGTTACTATTTTGGTTGAATGACTCGAGAAAAGTCTGAGGGAGACTGACTCACCGAGACGACAGAACAGGAGTGGGGAGGAGGCAAAAAAGTTGTGACGCCGAGCAAACGCGATGCTAGGTGGCTCCGATAATACCTGACTGTAGCCGACAGCCTACAAACTACGCCCACATGATATGGTAAATATGGTAGATATCATATATATATATATATATATATATATATATATATATATATATATATATATATATATATATATATATAGACCTAGATGCGAAATGACGGACACGGCAGCGTTAGCAACATGTACAGTATAGGAACTAGATGCGTTAGTAAACAGCCGCCATCTTAAAGCAGTAGACTTCTTTGGAAGGCTCTGTTGTAGAGAACTTTCCTAGCGAACCTAACTAACTTTTTATCTAAAATACTCCTAAATCGGCAAAATCTTGACTTGAATCTATCTTTAAACGATGAAACGGTTTTAAAACTTACACATGTCAAAAGTAGACAGAAGGGAACTAACGCAATAATGTGAACAATTTTAACACCTTTTAACGGTTGATTCAGGGTAAACGGTAAATTAGGGTAAAGAATTGGGCTAGGGCCAATTGTCCCAAAAACCTTTTAAACTTCACTTCACCTATTTTTTTTTTTTTTTTTTTTTTTTTTGAAGAAAACAAAACAAAGCATGAAAATTATCACCAGTTACTTTGCCAAGTAACTAATTACTCTTAAATTCAGGTAACTGAGTTACTAACGCAATTACTTTTTTGGAGAAGTAATTTGTAACTGTAATTAAAAACTTGTTTATAGTAAGATTAACAACACTGTGCACAACCAAGGGCGTAGGTTTGCATAGGGACGGTAGGGACATAACACTACCAACTTTTCAGGATCCTCAAATTATCCCCACCAACTTTTAAGCAACCCTATTTGCATTATATAATGATTTCAGTTATATAGGTCATTTAGATTGCCTTCCTATATGTTGTCAGGATAGAATTGATCCCACCATTATTAATTGAATACAGTACTTTCATTATGTTCAGATTTACACTGACCCCTTTTCACTCGCTGAATGTGCCAGCTCATTTTTTCGCCTCAAACGCACGTTTGATTGGCTGTTAACTTGAACCCCCCCCCCCACACACACACACACACACACACACATACACCAATTTACAGCCCGACAGAAATACAACATGCCACCTCCCCCGCCCCCTTCAAAGAAGAGGCATATTAGAAGTTTTTTTTCCACCAGCAGCAGCCACTGTAAGTAATGTAAAAAGGTGTCAATGTTGTGGAGGTGGGGAACAATTCACTCATTTTGATACTGCTACAGTGCTTCAAGTCGATTTTACTCCCTGAGATTTCTTGAAATAAGAAAAACAGCTAGCTGAAAATAAGCTTAACAGACTTATTTTAAGCAAATGGGTTGTATATTTAATAGGGCTGCAACTATCGAATATTTTAGTAATCGAGTAATCGACTGAAAATCCTATCGATTAATCGAGTAATCGGATAAAACATATTTTTTAGGTAAAGAGCAATTATAAGTATACATGAGAAAAAAAGACATTTCATCTAATATTGAACCATTTTCAGTCAGTCAATGTCTTTCTTTTCGATGTACATTGTTGAAAACGGCCAACAATTGCCTCTCAGATGTGACTAGAATAAAAAAAAGACCAATTCACTGCTTTCACTCCAAAAACTTTTAGATCTAATAACAAATATATATATTTCATACCTAAAAATGCCATTACGCTTGATAACACACATCACTTAAAAGTTAGGTGTTTTTCCCACATGTTTCAAATGAATTTCCATTTGTGTCAAGCCATTTTTAAGTTCTAGTTAAGTTTTAAGTTAGTCTAAACTGTAAGTCCTGATAGGATTTTGAGTTTATGCAGTGTTCAAAATAAATGTATTGTAACATATCACGTTATAATATGGCGGGGATATTTGCATGCGTTCCTGAATGCACCGCGTGACGTGCGGGGGGTGAGGCAGGTGCGGGAGAGCGAGAGACGTGCCTTCCGACAAAGCGGGTGACTCTTTGTCAACGTTACAGTATGATACCTGCTGTATTGGAGCACATTAGGGGCCAGTGCTACTTTGTGTTTTATCCAGCAATGACTACTGAGCTAAAATTGACAGTTAGCTTTATCATATTTTCATTTTACACCCTCATCACTCTAAAGCGCTATGTTTTACAGATTAAATAAAGCCTATATGAAAGACACATTAGCCAGGCATCAACAGTGGTCTTAATAGAAACCTAGCCCTCCGCAGGGCTAACGTTACGTACGTGAGCGAGTGACAGTAACGTTAATCTTATTTATTAGCGCTGAGAAGTGTACTGCTTTAAGATTGTGGCTGTTTACTAACACCGCTGTCATTTCGCAGCTAGTTCAACATACATGTGACATCTATGAGACGCATCAGATGCTACCTGCTACCACCGCATCATGCGGGCTAGTTTTTAGCAACGACGGCGTAGTTTGTAGCGGCTGTCGGCTGCAGAAAGGTTTTTTATATTTTTTCTATCGCTTCTTCCTCTATGCACGTGACATCAACGCGTTGTCCTGCATTAAAAGTAGTCCGGGCAAAACGTGATGCTTAGAGCTGGCAAAATTAAACGATTCCTTGAGGTGAATAAAATTACTCGGATCAGTTTTTAAACTCGAGTTACTCGAGTTGCTCGAGTATTCGTTTCAGCTCTAATATTTAATCTTAAAAGAAAAACTTGTTCGTCAGAAATGTTCTTAATTCAAGAATATTGTTCAAAACATTATTTGAAAGATTTTTTTTCTTGATTTAGGTGAAAAATGACCAACTTTTAGATGTATGGACTCAATACAAACAAATAGTAATATTTACTTAAAGTAAGTGGAAGAATATGACGCATTAATCTTTTAATTAGCCTTTTACACTCAAAAAAAGACGGAGAAAATTATTTGACTAGATTTAACAAAAATTATCAGATTAAGATGTTATAAATTTGCAGTGTGAAAGTTAGTAAAGGTCAATTCAGATTTATTTTGCATTAATCATTTAGCCTATCAATTAATTAGGTTCATATAGGTGAGAAATGTAGCCTTGAGCCCCATTTCACCATATATGTTTGGTCTTATTAATGTCCAGTCCCCAGCAAAAAGTGTACATGCAGGTTATGCTGTCACATCGTCCCTACCAATGTTAAGACCAAACCTACGCCCTTGTGCACAATACTACGCTAACAAAAAATTGGGAGATTTAGTCACAACAAGACATTTTCTGCAGTGGAAATGGGCCATCATTTCACAAAGTATGTCTCTGTTCCCTGATAATAGTGAGCGCAAGACAGATAGGCGTCATTTTTGCTGCACCTTAAGAAGCGTAGCACCGCTTACCATACAACTGGGAGGGGAAGGTGAGAGGCATGAGGAATGTTGGACAGTGTTTGACAGCAGTTAGCCACAGATTTTGTCTGTCCGTCTGTTACAAGGTAAGTGAGAAATTACATAGGGCATTGATGGCCAAATGAATCTTCTTGAAGCAATGAAGCTTTGCAGCCAGTTGTTTCAAATCTTCATGGTGGTTCATTTTCTCTATGGCGCTATCAAGTGGTCTTGACGCAAGAAAGCTCAACTGTGTTGAGAGTACTATGGGTATTTGTTCAAGAAAATGATATTTGATCAAGAAAATGATATTAATGTGCTTGTGTTACTACAGTATATGAACAAAATGCAACAAGTGCTATGGGGATAATTTGTTATTCATTTTTATTTAGAAAAATAGTCTTCCTACAGTGTTTGACTTTAAACAGTTTCTTTTTTTTAAGGAAAGTATTTCACTAGCTTTAGATAATATACTTTCACAGCCCCAAATCCACAACATGTAAATTGGCTGATAGGCATTGTGTTCCCATATGTGGAACAAAATACATGTATTTACAGTTTGTTTGTTTTTTGTTTTTTTTAATTTTTCTTATCTTGGCATATAGAAGTGCATCGTATTGTGAGTTCGTGAGAATTGTATCATTCTATCCCTAGCTTGCACCCCTACATGTCCAGTCCTCACGAAGGGCGCACACACCTCTGTTTGCTTAGGGCACCATTTAAAACCTTTAGACCTGTATTTTTTCCTGCTGGGAAAAAAAAAAATCTTCGCTGATTTTTACTTTACTCAAACACCAGAACAAAGTGCAATATTTTGGTCGGGGATATTTCATGCTTTTATTGGTTATTTTTTTATGTTAATGTTAAAGCAGTAATGTGAAGTAATTTCTTCACATGCCAAAAAGGGTCACAAGTAAAGTAATTAAACATTGTCCAACAAATAAAGCATGAAAAAAGAATTTATATGTTGTATATTTGACAAAATAATCGCGTTTCCGAAGTTCGAGCCTGAAAGGGGACGAACCCGGAAGTGATACGCCACACCGGGAACGCGATGGCACCTCCATACATACGGCCGCCATACAAAGCCCTTCAAACAATGATTCAAACAGCGATATAAGCGATAGATCAAGCGCAAGGGAGGAGATCCAAGTTTTTGAAGAGTTGGAGGAAGAAGAGGAGATTGGAATTTTATGTTATAAGCCAGACGCTAATCAGGATGCAAACAATGTGCCTAGACTTCCTGACATGGAATGGATACAAGACCCATCGAGATTACAACATTGGTAAGATATAGGCTGTTATTATTTCCATGATTTGAAGATGCAGAAATTTGCACATAATTTTATGTTTTTGTCTATCTGATGACATTGTTAAAAAAAATAATAATCAGACTTCATGTTCGTTTTGGCAGATACGGCAGCTCTCGTGCATATAAAATAATAATATAAAAACGTTGGGGGGAAAAGAAGGAGATGAGTCGTTGTTATATCTTGACCGAGTGACCCACACGACACCTTTATTGGCTTTTACAACTTTACTCAACGTCTTGCCAAGTGACTCTGAACAACTTTTCTCTCTTTTAGTGAAGGAGTAAGGCACAAACAATAACACATCTAAATGACATGCGTACACTCTACTGGTGAACTCCCGTATTACAACTAAATAATATCCACTATATCACAGTCGCCGATGGCTTTCTCCACTTTATTGTGGCAACAATAAGAAAACAAAGTGGCGTCTAATGGCGTGAGGAAATGTAGTTTATTCACACAAGCGAACAGATTACAAAGCACCACTTCAGTGTTTTCCCGAGACTACATTTCCCATGATTCACTGCGTGGCCTGCGCGCTCGCTGATTCGCTGCCAGACATCAAAAGCAACACTTGTCACCTGTCAGCGGCTCTCGCGAAGCGGCGAAACACAAACTAGAAGGCTATCAAGCGATCACCATGAAAGAAACGGCGAACCGTTCAAGTGCAATGCAATGCTTGAAGCATGAAGGTGGAAATACATAATACAAATACAAATAAATGTGCGTCTCTTACTGCAGCATGACCGTGAATTACCGCGACGCCGACCCGCTTATGTGCACATCCACACCCCTTTCCCGATTGACAGTGGATTAACCATTTCGGACAAGATCGTAGATGACGCACAATTTAAACACGCCTAACCTAGCGAACGCAACAACAGCTATGATCGGGGATAGCCTCGGCTAACGTCACTAGCTTATACTGTTCATTCCACAACAGTTGGCAGCTCTGCTTTGACACTATGTCATCAGTCATCTATCCAAAAATCACACTTACTTTTTGGCAAATCCTTGATCATAAGCAGACCGGTTAAGGAAGCAGGCATCTTCGAAGTGTTTGCAGCAGAGAACACTACTCGATGATGGCATGAAATTCATTCGCTTTGTGCGAATGAAAGATGTCCATTTACGTGCCCTGCTATCCTTTGGCCACTCATACAACTTTTCGTTTGAGCGAGAACAAAACATCGCCACACACCGCCGCGGCATCTTACCGAGAAGCAATGCAACAAACAATACTGTTCTATGGCGGACTTCCCTCGCACTTCCCGGTGTGACGTAATTTCCGAAGATTGCCGAAGAAAAGCATTTTCGTTGTCAAGGGCGTTGCTATGGGTTAAACAAAGAATCTGGAAGGGTTGCGTTAAAAAAAATAATGAAAATATGCTTATAATTGTTTAGCCATTGATATTATTCAAAAACATGGTTGGCCAACCTTAGTTCACATTTCCCCTTTAATGTGTTTTTAATGAGAAATGAGCACTTATGTTTGCCTTTTTGAAGTTGCGTTTTGTCTCAGCCATTTTCAAAGAGCCAAAAATAGCAAAGAGGGCATGCTCAACCTCATGATTTGATTTCGATGGGCAAAGTTTCATCCAGTCATCTCCCAGAAGTGGCAATAGTAAGTACATACAGCGTATTTATTAACTAAGCCCTTTTCACACACATATCCAGGGAAATTCCCGTGTAAAGGGACGCAGGATTTACTCGCATCATTACTTTCACACATGTAGAGATGTCCTGAGAATGACGCGGGGTGGACACTTTCACAGACTTGTCCCATGTTGCCCACTGGTGCTCTCTGTGCGAGGAGGCCTGCTGGCGCAATTTTATAACCCAGACATTACATCATTTTTGGTCGACGTTTTGTTCCAGAGGGAGTGTTCCCGACGTTGTAACTGCAGCCAATTCAAGCTCATCAAGAGTGTATTCTAGCTCAGGCGATCCAAGAGAAGGGTGGATGAAAGAATCCCACTGGCTTGGGAAGGAAGAATCCCGCTGGCTTTGTTTTGTTGTCCTATCGGTCGCTTAGGTTAGTATTTTATTGATCCTTGTCGACCTACTGTCATGGACCCATTGTGTTTTTCCCCCTTTTCCGCGATCGTGCGTATTTTTGTATATAATAAACCCTTGAACGCGTCCCTCAGTTGTTTTCTGCTTTGAAGTACAAATTTGTTTCCGCAGTAGCGGACCCTAACATCGGCAACAAAATAAACCACACAATTCCAAAGATGGACGATGGACTTTCTCAGTTCCATTGTCAAGGACGCACTGTGAATTCCCCCTTTTCAGTGATCGCATGTATTTTTCTATCCAATAAACCCTTGAACGCATCCCTCCATTGTTTTGTGATTTTAAGTACAACCTTGTTTCCGCAGTAGCGGACCCTAACATCGGCAACAAAATAAACCACACATTTCCAAAGATGCACGATGGACTTTCTTCCTTGGCTCTACGATCGCGTAGCAATTATTTTTTTTAATGTTTTCAGTTTAATTTAACTATTTCCAGCTTGCTATGTTGAGAATTGTGGTGTTTGTTTACCACTTTTCGTCTTATTGCGAAGAGGGAGGAAGTGACGATCGGCCCGCCATGATACCGTATTGGCCCAAATATAAGACGGCCCTGATTATAAGACGACCGTCTCTATTATAAGACTCAAGATTGAAAAAAGACTTTTTGAACACCAAATTAATTCTTATACAGTACCTAATTACAGTACATCTGAAACAAATCATTATAACAATATATATGAGCGAAAAAGCATGTTATTTTGCCTCATTCAGATCTTAATATCTAAACATTTAAATATGTAAACTAAAGTGCAATCATATTTGTAAATGAATGGCTTCTTGTTTTTGAAATGTAAATAAACCAATCTATTGTAATAAAACGACAAAATTGCAGTAACTGCATTAACCATCAAAGTGAAGACTAACTGTAACTGTAGTCTTGAAACAAATCTGAATAGGGAAAAACATTGCAATAAAATAATGCAAACTGGTTAAACTTGAGAGTAGCTGAGATCTATCATGACAGAACATCGCTTCAATGAGATTTGGCGCCATCTAGCGTCGTAAATAGGTATAATGTCTAGTCCGCGAATATAAGACGACCCCCTCTTTTTCAGTGTTATTTCAATGCAAAAAACACCGTCTTATATTCGGGCCAATACGGGATTTACCTCATTAGCCATCGTGCTGTGACCCGGGAATTCAACGCCTGCTTTCACGCACACAGCTTCCCGGGAAAGTCCCGGACACGACAGTAAGACGCGACCCGTGAAATGTCCGCGTAATCTCCGTGTCAGTCGACCCGGGAAATTGTTTTCACATACAACTACTGCACGGTTAAATCCCGCGATATTCCCGGTGTTTCGGAGTGTGTGAAAGGGGCTTTAGAGACGCGAACAAGTCATGCCCTTCAGCAGCAAGCTCAGGTCTGACAGGGTTAGACCAAGTTGTTTCCGTTTCTATGTCCTCATTTACGGTCACGTTGCAGCAACCCATTGTATTTACTGTGTACCAACCTTCAATATTGTTATGATTTACACTTACTTGTTACCTCATGACACATCAACTGTCCACTGAGCTTGGTTATTGAAAAGTAAGCCACTTTGTCACTTTGCAAGCAAAGTAAAAAATGCAGATCCCCTAAGAAATAAAAGCGAAGGAGTTTAGTGGGGCAGCAGGAAGAAAAGAGGTCTAATCTGCATGATCATCACTATGGCACGCACTAGTGATCTGATGTGGAGGAGGGCTAAATAATAGATCACAATGATTCTGTCACTGTCTTTTGTTTTGATGTGTGCACTGTGATGAGGCGCGGAATGTGCTTTGCTGTTTAACTTACACAGGGCTGCTCATCCACAGTTGTGTGCCACATTTGCCCTGTCACCCACAGCACAAGACTTGTTTCAAGAAGAGAAACGTGCGGGATAAGAGAAATCTGTCACACAGGGAGACGGTGCAACAGCTACTAAATTTAGCTTGCGATAACGCTTTATGTCGACAAAATGAATGAAAGTGAACACATCGAAGCAAAGGTCATCTCACCCATTGCAACTGGAAAGGCGGCAGCAACAGTGACTGTGATTTTGTCTGAAAAGAAAGTGGTGAGAAATAAAGGCGGGAGCAAAAGGTCCCTGATTACAGTGATGAGAAGAAAGAGAGGCGGAGAAGGAGGGGAGACAACAAACTTGAGTCATCGTCGTTAATCTTGTTATAGTAGCTTTGATGTGTCAGTAGCATACACGCTATATTTCTATCATTTATGACTTTTGCTGAACACGTGATGGTAGAGGATTGCATTTGTTATGGGGAGGGGGAGGAATGCTTTGAAAGAGATATGCTAATTTAGCAAAGGAGCAAAAGAACAACATCAAATATGTCCCGATGAATAGCCAAGAGACTTTCAAGTCTGCATATCCTTCAGAAGTTCTTTATCTCCGCACCACAACCTACATTTAGAGCACAAACAGGAAAGGAGCTTCAAAGCTCTGTTGGTCCATGAGTTTAATTCCAGATCAAGCGCCATAAAGGTTATCAGCTGGTCCACTAATGAAACAAAGGCATGAGCACATATGTAAACGTTGTGTTTCATTGTCCTCGCTTTTTCTTCTTTTTCTCATTTTCCTCCGTCTTTCTTTCATCATCGTTTGATTTCTTCTTTCTTTCTTTTTTTTTGCAAGCGTTTTAAGTTCGGCATCAAAGTGAGTGGAAACAATACGCGACCCGTCTGACTCTGACTCGCTTCTCACTCTCCTGCAGTCAGCGTTAGGCAGGGTGGTGCTCATTTGATAGCTTGATAGTCATTTGTTTTGATCTGTGACTTCTTTGTTTTTTTTGTGTAGGTCTGAAAAACTAAAAGATTAGAGCCTTAGACTGAGAGAGCATGCAGAGAAAGAACAAATGGCTGCTGTGCTGTTTTACTTTTAAGTTGTCTGGGTTTTTTTTCAAATCATGCAAACTTTTTTTTGCCTCTGTGACTTCATGTGCCCCTAAAACTCTACAAAAAGCCCATGTGAGCCTTTTAATTGTCTTGAACTGTCGCGTATGCCAAATGTCTCCACCGCACGACAACAGGTACAATGAGTTAGCGATGGAATCCCGAGAAAGAACTGAACAAAAGGAGAGGTAATGCTGGATGTCAACTTTTGGAAATTTTGTAGATAATCGGAATGGGGCCTATGAAAGATGTTTTTCTTCATCTTCACCACGGAAAGACATCAGGGCAAGAGACAAAGACGAATAGGGAGAAAGAAAGTGCAGCCAAGGTCTTGACTGAAGATGAAAGCTTAGTAGGAATCAAAGAAGTCCCATCACTCATTATACTTTGTGGGATGCCTCAATCCCCATTTGCTTCAGTCATGGCTCACGGTGCCTTACTGGAGAGGGAACTCAAGGTGGAGGGCAATGCTTTCTTCACATCTTGGCAAGACAGAAGTCAAACTCACGATTTTAAAACTTTTACAACTTTTTCTAACGTTTTTAGACCTACACTTGAGACAAAGTTAATTAATTAAGATTCCATTACCATGTACAAATGTACAGTGACACAACTACCTCCAGGGTGACATTTTAGGAAACGGACACATTCTTCTTCAGCATTTGATGTGCTTTTATTGTTTTCACGTATTTTAAGTAAGTTTGATCCTTTTAGTCACCAAGTTCATAAACTGATTTAGTTTAAGATATTATAATAAACTCTCCATTAATTGTTGCGACTGAGATACATGGCTGGAATTGAATGACTCTTTAGTCGAAAAAACCTAAAAGGTGGGGCAATTGTAGGTCAAAGTATCCCTGTGTTAAACTGGAAGGGCACCAAACACCTGCATATTAATGACCCTAATTCTCATTTCACTCAGCATGGTCACTGGTGGCTTGCTAGAATTTAATTCCTTACCTAATTAATACCTACTTCTTAATTTGCGTACTTCATTTCTTACTTGGTCCATTAAATAAATGTGCCAACCCTTGCAACATACACTTTGATAACAACCTTCCCCAAATTGACACAGAATGATAATTGCTTACACATAAAGGCCGAGTAATGCTTCCACGTCAGACATGCTGCGTCAACGAAGACCCGATTTACGACCCTGCGCCGTAGCCTGACGCGGCCCTATTGAATTTTCAAACCCAAGCATCACGTCGACGCATATGACGTGACGGAAATGGACTGCTCAGACTGTTCTTTCCGGTTCAGCTCGAAATCACCACCATTGTACAAGCAAAAATGGACCAAGCAGACGGAAGTATCATCAAAGAGCAAGTCTCGTCAAGACATCATTAAGATTGCAAAATGGAAAGGTCAGTGATCGAATAAAAAAATGGTAGAACCACCGAGACGTGTGTGTTCGGAATCGAGTGGCCACACGAAGCGGTGACCCAGTCGGCCAAAAACTGTCTGCTTTTCATCACTTCATGTCGTATCTTTGGTTTGTGCACTTCATCATTTATTGTGTACATCTGTTTGCTGTGAGTCTGTGACTTATTTACGTGTCACACTCTACTATTCAGGCGAAGTAGGCAATCGCCTTAGGCCCCCAACCAGTAGGGGGCCCCCAACCAGCTGCCTTGCCCTAACGAGCAAGGGCTTGGGCCACCGGAGCCAGCAGCACCCCCAACTATTCGTCATGTATAATTATGTCAGCATACCAAACAAAAAAATAAAAATAAACTTAACTAAACTTAAAATTTTTAAAAATCAATTAGTGACACCACAAGCAATGACTAAGAATGTTTTTTACAGAGTGTAAAGCTTTCGGTTAGCGGTTTAGCGAACGTACATCCGGTGAAGAAAATTATTAGATTAGTCGACTAATCGTAAAACTAGTCGGCTGACTAATCAGGAGAAAATTTATCGTTTAGGACAGCCCTAGTGTACCTGAACATATTTCCTCCACACCCCTTCTCACCTTCTTAACCCTTGACCCATGAAGAGGGCCCCTGGATATATTCGCCTTAGGCCCCAAAATTGCCAAGACCGCAACTGGTCACACTTGAAGTATATGAATAATAAAGCACAGGTTTGGTGTCAAAATAGTTGTTTTGATGTTTCATTTTCAACAACAGACAGTTCACACAAGATACATCATCACCGATTGAGAGTGCCTCGGTGCTTTTATGATAACGTTAACGTCAAGGTTTCCCACGCAGTTTGGGAAGTTCCATAGATGCCAGAAATCTGCTATGGCTTCCAACTGGCTGGTTGTAGAACACTGCAAACAAATCGGTCTGGAGGGCTTTCCAGACCTCGGACAAAATGCTGGACGCAATGCTCGACGCCAGTTTGAAGCTAGCCGCCACAGCTACTTGGTTTTCACCCGAGGCTAAAACTCTATGCGGCATTAAAAGTTGGATGGACTGCCTCGAAACCGTCTTCTGCATCGCCTGCGCCTCAACATTTGTATGATCAACACTTATTCAATGTTGATGAGCTGAAGATCCACATTCAAGCGTTCCATCTTGCATTGTTTATTTTTTCTCCGTTAAACTAGACAAGAGGAAGTCAACAAGCATGCCCCAAAACCGTACAAACATAACGGCACACCACTCTAGTGGCTTGGTGGTGAATTACAGAGCAACGCGTCACCTGGTCGGAGAACCATCGAATGTCGAATGACGCCGTAGTCACTGCGCCGTCACCGCAACGCGGGAGCATGACTCAGGCTTTAGACTAACTCTTGAAGGGATCCACGAATAGAAAGAGTTGTAGTTGTTAAATAAACGTTATTATGAGATAAAATAATTTGATATTGAAACCCCTCTTGCTGGGCTTCTAGAGTATGACTCTAGTGACATAAACATGTCATCTGTTCGACCCTTTCAAATTGAACCCGAGAGGACCATTAAAGAGCATGACAGCACTGTTGATATTTCACAAAACCAGCAGCAAAAGCAAAATGAGGAATTAAGGAAATAAGGAAAGATGGGATGAGACGAGACGAGAGTAGGGGGAAAAAATGGTGTTCTCCTAAAACGTGCTACACCGGCGAAACGTGCTACAAGAGGCAAAATTGACACCCGAAGTACTACTGTGCGCTTCCAGCTTGTTTTGTTTAGCTGCATACAGACAGAACATACTGAAAATGCCTTAAGAAAATACTAAAACATAGCAATATCAAATAAGCGTGGTTTAAATGTGCTATGTGACTAATGTGGTCAACAGATCAACAATATGCTTTAAAGCTATCACAAGAAAACACAATGCTTAAAAGTACGAGAGGGAAACACATGCAAAAAGTATTTTGAGACATTGAAAACAAAAAAAACAACAAAAAAAAGACACTAAAAACACAAATATTAAGTACTTGCCGCTTTTAACCGATGAGTGCATGTGTTTGACGTCTTGCTGCGTAGAAGATATTGCAAAAACCCGGTAGTATTCTTCGAATGACAGTGACAATCTACGTCATCACCCCAAGCATCCATAAAACATGATGCCCTCCGTAGGTCAAAACATGTACTAAGTATTATAGATTTTTAAATCAATGGCAATATTTTATGTGTTTCTAATGACATATTTTAGTAAAATAAATCAATTGTGGCTTATTAGAGCCTACAAGTCTTTAAGTCCGAGTCCCTTTAAAATTCTCGCACCTGCACCCCACTTGCCTGTCATTTATTTTTATCAGTGTGAAAAATAATGACAAAAGGCACTTGCAATGGTGTTTCCATTGATCTTCGACAACACAACCAGCGGAATCAAAAACACGTAATGGTTCAAGGGGAAAAGGTGTGGGGGCGGAGGGCACAAGGGCAGTGGCGCCACCAGGGGGTGGCCAGGAGTGGCCACGGCCCCCCCATATAAATCTGTTGGCCACCCCACTGGCCACCCCGCTTGCCAGTATATCGTTAGATTGTTGTAGCATCAGTTATGCATTTCATATACGTTATAGCCTGGTAATCTGTTGATCCCTTTTGGGAATAACTTTTTATGTTTTGTTTATTCAGTAATAATTATTTTTGTGTCACATTACCATTGTGTTGGGAAATATCGAGTTAAGATGTGATTGCTTCTGTACTTGCTTTTATTTGTATCTGCCAGCACCTGCTTTTCCCCAGTAATTATTTTGTTTTGTTAAATGTACACTTTATGTGTAATGTACACAATAAAATGGAATTGTTGTGGAACTCAAAATGTTGACTGGACAGTTATGGACTATGCACATTAAATAATTAGTAACATCAAATATTACACAATACACCTAAGTATATCAGTAGCCGTGTCCTTAAGTCTTTCTGGTAGTTTTCCCCTGACCTTTTTACTGCAATAATATAATGAAAACCTGAAATTATGGCTTTTAGTTTGGCCCCATCTGGCCACCCCTATGAAAGATTTCTGGAGGCGCCACTGAACAAGAGTGTCTTCCACCCAATGAAATTATGAATCCAGAGGAGTTTGGTGTGTACAGTTCATTTGCTAATTCTGTAAGGGAAAGAGTCATGAAAGAATATTCTATGAATAAGAAACAAATGTAAATCCTTATGATTCATATTAATATTTATAGTGTATCACAAAAGTGACATACCCCTCCCATTTCTGCAGATATTTAAGTACATCTTTTCATGGGACAACACTGACAAAATGACGCTTTGACACAATGAAAAGTAGTCTGTGTGCAGCTTATATAATAGACTTAATTTATTTTCCCCTCAAAATAACTCAAAATATAGCCATTAAAATCCAAACCCCTGGCAACAAAAGTGAGTACACCCCTTCGTAAAACGTACATCCCTAAATATCCAAACTGAGTACTGCTTGTCATTTTTCCTCCAAAATTTCATGTGACTCGTTACAGGAGTGCTGTCAACATTGTTGCAGAGATTGAAGAGGTGGGGGTCAGCCTGTTAGTGCTCGCACCATACGCCGTACTCTACATCAAATTGGTGTGCTTGGCTGCTGCCCCAGGTGGAAACCTCTTCTGAAGACGGTACACTAGAAAGCCCACAAACAGTTTGCTGAAGACATGTCAACAAAGCACATGGATTAATGGAACCATGTCCTATGGTCTGATGAGACGAAGACAAATATGTTTGGTTCCGATGGTCTCATGCATGTGTGGCGGCGACTAGGTGAGGAGTACAAAGATAAGTGTGTCATGCCTACAGTCAAGCATGGTGGTGGGAATGACTCCCCCTCCCACCTCTTCAATCTCTGCAGCAATGCTGACAGCACTCCTGTGACGAGTCAGGTGACATTTTGGAGGGAAAATGGCAAGCAGTACTCAATTTGGACATTTAGAGATATACGTAGTTCCCATCCGGTGTACTCACTTTTGTTGCCAGGGGTTTAGATATTAATGGCTATATTTTGAGCTATTTTGAGGAGAAAATAAGCTGTACACAGACTACTTTTCATTGTGTCAAAGTGTCATTTTGTCAGTGTTGTCCCATGAAAAAATATACTTAAATATCTGCAGAAATGAGAGGGGTGTACTTACTTTTGTGATACACTGTACATTAAGAACCTTCGTTTTCCAGTCCAGCTAGTAAAATCTACTGTTGCTAATGTACGTCATTACTTAGCAGGGTGTTGGAATAAAGAAATAGAGATGTGAACTCCCAAACTGTGCAGCCTTTAAAGTTGCCCAGACCAAAAAATCAAAGGAGGCGGGTTATATTCACACGCCTTGCAAAGAAGTAACTGGCAGCTATTGTAAATAGATATAGCAATCTTGTTTGTCAAAGCATTTGCTATGCAGTGGAACACATTGTGTAAGTTCTGATTTCTTTTTGGATGGCTAGGATTTACTGTTTCACTACCATGACTGTTTTTCGGGGGTCAGATTCAGCATGTAGCACTTGCGGGAGATGTGAACCTTCGCAAAGCCTTAAATCAGTGACATGAAAACGCCACAAACCACACTGAAATAAAACCAAATACAAGAGGCCTGTTGCTCACGAGTTCTCCAATGTCTCTAGGTTAGTTGGCCAGCCCAATTAAAAGGACCCCTTACCCCCTAAAGACAAACAAATTGACACAGACTCTTCCACGGGACTTTATTTTTACTCGCTGTGTCAACAAATCTGTCCTGTGTATGGCATTGTCTAATGATGTTGGCCCATCACGACGGCGCAGTCGGGCACTGACAGCCGATCGCGAGTGGACAAAATCCAGCCGATTTTATATCTACTTTGGAGTTCAAAGAAGGCCTTCATATTTTTTACTGCAGTAAAAGAAGAAAGAAACCATCACATAGCAAGACACCAAAGACGACCTTCAAGGTTACTCGTCAAAACTGAACCCCCTTGACCGTCAGACCCTGGCGGCCACCCTCTCCCAATGGTGCAAAGGCATCGTCCCAGGATCCTTGGTGGGACTGTCAGTAGCCGCAGAAGAGGTCAGCAGAGCCAGGTACTGATTCTCCTCTCAGTATTATATTAGCCCACTTTCTTAAAGCTAAGCCTTTGAAGTGACACCAAAGTGGTTTTCCAAGTATCTCTCATCTAATGTCCTTTATTCAGAAAAAACAGAAGTGTCGACGTTTCAAGAATCTTTTAACGTTTAATGTTAGGCCTTTGATTTTTTTTTGAAGACACTAATTTTAACATCTTCAAGGGAGAAGTGAAGTCTGTGCTTTTGAGTTCTTTTGTCTGCTGTCTCTTGCCCTTTCTCGATCTCGATGATGGGAAAAGATCTTAAAAGGAGTCTTGTTAAAAGGAAGATTCATGAAAAGTAATTCAGGATGGGCTCTTTGGTGACATCTTTGCTACTTGACCAACTTAGCCATTTGAACATGATGCCTGTCACCCTGAGGGTACTTCGTTTGTATTTAACATCATACTGTACACTGACAAATTCAGCTTTTCACAAAACAGACAAAATTGCATTTTGAAAATTGACGAGGCATCAGCCATCGATTTTTATCAATTCATATAGTAATTATTTTTTAAAAATCTCTACACAAACTACTGTACAAGAGATGGAAGTGTTTTGTCATCCAAGCATTCTGAATCAACTAATTAACATATCTGTAATTGACAAGGGAGTTGGAAATGTGTCACTGTGTGCCCAGAACTAGGGCACTCCAAAAAAGCCAATGTCACCTGGAATGAAGAATTAGAAAAGTTGTTTAGTGAAGGTTTTTTTTTTTTTTTATTGATGTCAGTTCACACGGAGCTAAAAAACTGAGTGAAAATCCTAATTGGCTTACAGTGCCAGAATAACGTGGAAACATCAACTGATTCCCCCTCTTCTCAAATGTATATTTTATATATTCTACTTTGCAAATATTTGGGTTGAGGTTTTGAGTTAAAGGAGTAATGTGTCTACACTGGTCAGAGTACATGTGCAAAATTATTTTTTGCAGCACTGTTGCACGTTCTCCTTTATGAATGAACATCACATGCTTGTGCATGCTCACAACCAAGTTGTTTGGAGACTCTGTGGGAAGAAACAAAGATGACTGCATGACATAATTTCCAGAGTTGTTATTTTTACACTTGTTGTCATCTATTGTATGCCAAAATTGTCTTGACGATATGACAGTATAATATTTGGATCATCTCTGGAAAAATCAGCCCATCATGGCCCCTCATTATGCCGATACCGACTCATTACAGGGAAACTAGTAAATCTAAACCTGCAACAAAGGGGTAAATTTAAGATATTTTGCTGTGAATATAGCCTGCAGAAACCTTGTGAGTTATCGCTTGGATTTTTAATTTATTGTTCATTGCTAAAAAAAATTGGAGTTGTCCGTTAATGACTTTTTAACCAATATCCCGATGCTGTCCAACTCCAAAAATCGCATACCGATATCAAACCGATACCAATACTGTATATGCGGTCGTGGACTTAACATATTATGGCTAATTTACTGTAATGCTCCACTGGATGTTTTAGTAATGATACATTGGACATCGCGGAATTGCGACATCGTTTGAATGGAGACGGAACCATATAAATGCAAACATGAAATTTGTCGTATTTTCGGAGCATCACCATGTAAATGGCCGTTAGGTCAAAAATAAATTGAACAGACCATAGCAGAGTTGGGGAGCACATTAGGTTGTTAAATTTCTTTGATACATGGCACTCCATGAATGATAATTTTTAAAATCATTATTAACTTTTAATGGTAAATCATGTTTCCTTTCAGCTCTAGAAAATTACTTGAGTTTGGAGCTGAAACAAATACTCGAGTAATTCCAGTTTAAAAACTGATCAGAGTAATTTTATTCACCTCGAGGAATCGTTTAATTTTGCCAGCTCTAAGCATCACGTTTTGCCCGCACTACTTTTAATGCGGGACAACGCGCTGATGGCACGTGCGTAGAGAAAGAAGCAATAAAAATTTTAAAAAAAATTAAATTACTGCAGCCGACAGCCGCTACAAACTAAGCCGACAGTCAGTGGCGTTAGTAAACAGCCGCCATCCTAAAGCAGTACACTTCTCAGAGCTAATAAATACGATTAACGTTACTGTCACTCGCTCACATAACGTTAGCCCTGCGGAGGGTTTCTATTAATTACGACCACTGCCAATGCGTGGCAAACGTGTCTTACATACAGGCTTTATTTAATCTGTGAAAACATAGTGCTGTAGAGTGATGAGGGTGTAAAATAAAAACTTAATAATGCTGTCAATTTTAGCTCAGTACTCATTGCTGGATAAAACACCAAGTAGCACTTGTCCCTAATGTGCTCCAATACAGCAGGTATCATACTGTAACGTTAACAAAAAGTCACCCGCTTCGTTAGGTTGCAATTATTTATTTTTGGGGAACTTGTGGAACATCCAACACATGACTGCCATCTGCGGAAGCCGACGCACACGCACCTGCCAGAACTACAACAACAACAAGGCACGTCTCTCGTTATCCCAGATCTCCCTCACCCCCGCACATCACGCGGTACATTCAGGAATGCATGCAAATATCCCCGCCGTATTATAATCTGATATTTTACAATACCTTTATTTTGAACACTGCAAAAACTCAAAATCCTATTAGGACTTACAGTTTAGACTAACTTAAAACTTAACAAGAACTTAAAAATAAGCTTGACACAAATTCAAGTAAAACACGTGGGAAAAACTTTTAAGTGATGTATGTTATCAAGCGTTGGCATTTTTAGGTGAGAAATATATTAGGGCTGTCAAACGATTAAAATTTTTAATCGAGTTAATTACAGCTTAAAAATTAATTAATCTAATTAATCGCAATTCAAACCATCTCTAAAATATGCCATATTTTTATGTAAATTATTATTGGAATGGAAAGATAAGACACACGACGGATACAACATACTGTACATCAGTACTGTATTTGTTTATTGTAACAAAAAAATCCACAAATGGCATTATTAACATTCTTTCTGTTAAAGTGATCCACGGATAGAAAGAATTGTAGTTCTTAAACGATAAATGTTATACTTACAAGTTATAGTAATTTTATATTAAAACCCCTCTTCATGTTTTCGTTTTAATAAAATTTGTAAAATTTTCAATCAAAACTAGAGTTAATATAATAATAAGAAGAATAAAAATAGAGTGACCAAAGTCTAAGTCTTACGTGTATTTTGCATAGCTAAATTGATATGGAATGCCAGTTTATTTAGCATTGTTGTTTAACTGTGTGTCAGAATAGGGCCTCATTACTATAGACTGAAGTGCTTTTCTTTTTGAGAACATTATTTTTTTTTGAGAGATAGGAATATTATTTGTGTTGTGCTTTCACTAAACGATACTTATGTTTGTTGTCAAGGAGAAGCTTATGCCAATAAACGCCTGTGTCCACTCGCCTTTACTGTATAACATATACAGTGGAGAGAACAAGTATTTGATACACTGCCAAAACCCATTGGCAGTGTATCAAATACTTGTTCTCACCACTGTATATGTACATATCTTACCCAAAATAAAACAAGAGACACATAATTGCCACTAAAAGAAAGAAAACTTACCGAAATATGTGTGGAGCACAAATAGCAATTTGCATTGCATTGTGAATACAGCATAAACGTCTCACAACTACTAATTCTCCCATGTTTAGAAGACATAACATGAGTATGGAACGGCGCTGCCCCCAAGCGGCATTCTCTTCACTCTTAATGTCCATAAACGGCCTCATTGTAATGTTTGAGGCAATATGCCAGCGGGTGCGTTAATTGCGTCAAATATTTTAACGTGATTAATTTAAAAAATTAATGAACGCCCATTAACGCGATAATTTTGACAGCCCTAAAATATATACATATATTTTTTAATAGATCTAAAGTAGAGATGTCCTGATCCGATATTTGGATCAGATCAGACGCCGATATGGGCAAAAAAATGCGCATCGGTATCGGATCAGAACACGGAAAAATTCCAATCAGGACTTCTGATCCAGTTTTTTTTTTTAAAGTCCGGTCCGGGTTTTCCAGAGCACCGATTTCCATAATCCATTCTAGTTTTTGCTTCGGTTTCCCTAAAATCCGGTCCGCATTTTACGGCACACCTTCAACACACTACATTTACATTACCGTCTCCCAATTTACCGAGAGACTTTATCGGTAAAAATGTCAGCTATGTGGGATCATTTAACCTTAAAGGACGACAAAGACGAAGAGGCAGAGTGCAACATATGCCACAATAAAGTCAAGCGTAGTGGTAAAGCTGTAAGAAGTTTGAATACAACCAACCTAATCAAGCATATAGCGAAATACCACCACAAACAATATGAGGAGTATGTTAAGAAAACTGAAGACAAAAAGAAAGGTCCTACACAACTAACACTGGCAGAAACTTTTGCTATGCGTAACAAACTGGCACTCGACAGTCCCAAAGCCCAGAGAATAACAAAAGTCATTGCCGAAGAATTCATTCTGGATGACGAGCCATTATCTCACGTGAGTAAAGACGCACCATCCAACACTTAGAACCACCGTACAACATGCCCAGCCGTCATTACATCCTTGAGCGATTCGGCCGTGGAAGATTCGAGAACGATTCACAAACATCCAAATTCCGATTATTGAAATATGTCAAGTAAAGCGGAACTAATACACAGCGCGGTCTTCGGGACGCAACGAGAAACTGACCGCGTTGCGTCCCGAAGTAAACATAATGCTTGTCATAGACCCGGGTTATGCCAATGCTCAACTCACGGCTTTAGCTCAACTCATGCCGCTGGATAAAAAACACAAGAATACCTGACTGCTGCTGACAGCCACTACAAACTACGTCAACGTCGTTTTACTGGAGATAATAGATATCATATGTATATAGAACTAGATGCTACACGACAGACTCGACTGCGTTAGCAACATTGAAGTATTGAAAACCAGATGCGTTAGTAAACAGCCGCCATCTTAAAGCAGAAGACTTCCCTAGTAGGCTGTTGTGAACCTTCCAGGCGAACCTAATTAACTTTTTATCTAAAATACTCCTAAATCGGCAAAATCTTGACTTGAATCTATCTTCAAAACAGTTTTAAAACTTTCACATGTCGAAAGTAGACAGAAGGGAAATTATGGAATAACGGGAGCAATTTTAACAACTTTAACAGTTGCTTCGCAAAATTAAATGAATTGAATGTAGTTTAAAGCTGCTGATACAGAATGGGGACTTGAGTATTTTATTTACTGTTTTAAAATGTTAACTTGATACTGAAATAGTCGTTTATTTAAACCTGAGAGGCTTTTTATACAATTTTTGTAACTAATGCACGAAACATTAAAAGCATCTAATAGCTTGGGGGATTTGTAGGATTTTCCACTGAGGTTGTTGGTGTGTTTTGCTTTTTTAAGACATTTTACAATATTATTTGCACGTTTTACTGACTGACTATGCCATTTCTGTTTGTTATTTATAATGTTTTGTGTTTGTCACTGAATAAACAGGTCAGTTTCTTGTTACCAACCGTTGTGTGTTATTCAAACTCACCTAATTCAGCTGGCTAGTTGTTATCAAGAGTACTAAAAGCTTTTTCAACATGAGTCTGACAACTAAGTAAGGAGGCTAAATAACTTTAAACTTTAACACATGCTCAGATAGGTCGGTATCGGTATCGGCCATTATCGGTATCGGATCGGAAGTGCAAAACAATATCGGTATCGGATCGGAAGTGCAAAAACCTGGATCGGGACTTCCCTAATCTAAAGTTTTTTGAGTGAAAGCAGTGAATTACTCTTTTTTTTTTTTTTTTCCTAGTCACATTTGAGAGGCAATTGTTGGCTGTTTTTAACAATGTACATCGAAAATAAAGACATTGATTGACTGAAAATGGTTCAATATTAGCTCAAATGTCTTGTTTTCACATGTATGATTGCTCTTTACCTAAAAAAAAATGTATTATCTGATTACTCGATTACTAAAATATTCGATAGCTTTAGCCCTACTTGAGTTGTGCAGCAACAGACACATATCAGATAACCACACCCAGAGCTCTCAACTTTATGATGGTATAAGTTGAGATCCTTGCAAAAAAAAAAAAAAAATCATGTCACGACAAAAATATTCGTCTTAAAACTATTATTGACACAGGTGCGTATTATAGTTTCACAACTTTGAAACTTTAATTGTTGAGAACACAGTATACTGGGGAACTTTCTATTGAATTCAAGTTTGTGGACTTTACCCTCAGCACTGTTGTGTAACAGGTATGGTAAAGCTGTTGTATTACGTCAGTCATCTTTTTGTTCTTTCTCCCTGTCCTCTCTTCAGTTTCTTCTCCCCTCTTTTCTAGCCAAGGACACCAGATTGTATCTATGTATGGAATCATCAAACAAAAGTAAGCTTCACATCACATCAGGTAAAGAAGACATGCCCGGGCACTTCTAAGCCGCCCAAAGTGTGTGTTTCAAGTGTTCACAAGAAAGCTGCCTCTCATTGAAGTTCAAATGGATCGCTCTTGGGCACAAGCTTACCAAGGGGGGTGGGGGCTGAAGGGAGGGATGTCGGGCAGCTTGCTCACCTCTGTACCAAACCTACACATCCTTGTAGGCATCAACATGAGGGGAGAAATAGAAAGAGGAGTGGATCATACCAAAGCAACTCCTTACCTTTATTTTTTTTTGGGGGGGGAGGTGGGGGGGGCTCACAAGTATAATAATCTTACACCAAGCATCCTCTCGCGACAACAGCAGTGTCTCAGCAAAGAATATCAATTTCTATCACTAATTGTCTCATTATTGATGCCTTGTTGTGCACACTGTGCCCAAGCTCAATAGCCTTTTTGCCAAGAGGAAGGTCCATTTGATAAAGACAGTTAAACTACAAAGGCCTCAATTACAATTCTGCCACTTTGATGATTGAACAAGAATGGCACCATTATCAATTTTTACGATTTCCTCAGGGTTAAGCATTTTGGAGAAAACAGTGTTAAGATGAATCAAATTAAGGCCAATGGGGTAAGTTAATTTATTAACTTGGAACTGATGATCTTAAGCCCATGAGCCTTTGCTTTCTGTTCCCCTTCTCCCTCCCTGTGACAAGGCCCAACACTCCATTTTTTTTTTAACAAGCAAAAGTCACAGTTAAGAATTTCACAAGCTTGCACAAACTGTAATTGTTTACATCAGACCGTAAATTTCATTATGTATTGACATGACACCTTCCCCATTCGCTGCGTCACGACTTCCCGAAGGGAGCCGTCCAACACTCCGCTTCATTTATTAGCAATCGGTCACGTGCAGCGATCTAATGCCGGATTTAGGTTGAAAAAGTACGGAAGCTGTACTGCATACAAACAGGAAGGATTGTCTCAGGAGTGATTTGGTTGAGGATTCAAGGTAATTTTCGTACAATGTATGCGTTTTGAAACGTTGTGGGAAAAAATCAATGGTAGAAATTAGCTGCTACACCATTGGCATTATACTTCCCAATATTACGTAAAATAAATTCTACCTGTACGCTTTTTTTTTTTTTTTTTTTACTTTTAACCAAGAATCGAGACTTTTTTACGTCCATAACTATAGAAAATTCAGGGATTTAAGCATTTATTCACAATAATTTTCAACAGAAATAGCTCTTTGTTTACATAAGGCGGCCACTAATTTTCATACTAATTAGCCGCATAGTTCGCAATATTTACATTAATTCAATGCTACCTGCACATTTTTTTTTTTTTGCTTTTAACCAAGAACCGAGACTGTCCATCCATCCATCCATCCATCCATCCATCCATCCATCCATCCATCCATCCATCCATCCATCCATCCATCCATCCATCCATCCATCATCTTCCGCTTGCTCCGGGGTCGGGTCGCGGGGGCAGCAGCTTTCACAAGGAAGCCCAGACTTCCCTCTCCTAAGCCACTTCAGCCAGCTCCTCCGGCGGGATCCCAAGGCGTTCTCCAGGCCAGCCGAGAGACATAGTCTCTCCAGCGTGTCCTGGGTCGTCCCTGGAGCCTCCCACCGGTGGGACATACCCGGAACACCTCTCCGGGGAGGCATCCAGGAGGCATCCGAACCAGATGCCCGAGCTACCTCAGCTGGCTCCTCTCAATGCGGAGGAGTAGCGGCTCAACACCGAATCCCTCCCGGATGACCGAACCCCCCCCCATCTCTAAGGGAGAGCCCGGACACCCTGCGAAGGAAACTCATCTCGGCCGCTTGTATCTTGCTTGGATCTTGTTCTTTCGGTCACGACCCACAGCTTGTGACCATAGGTGAGAGTAGGAACGTAGATCGAATGGTAAATCGAAAGCTTTGCCTTTCGGCTCAGCTCCTTATTCACCACTACGGACCGGTGCAGAGTCTGCATTACTGCAGATGCTGCACCGATCCGCCTGTCGATCTCTCGCTCCCTCCTACCCTCACTCGTGAACAAGACCCCAAGATACTTGAACTCCTCCACTTGGGGCAGGATCTCATCCCCGACTCGGAGAGGACACTCCACCCTTTTCCGACTGAGGACCATGGTCTCGGATTTGGAGGTGCTGATCTTCATCCCAACCGCTTCACACTCGGCCGCGAACCGTTCCAATGAGAGTTGGAGGTCACGGCTTGATGAAGCCAACAGCACCACATCATCTGCAAAAAGCAGAGATTCAATGTTGAGGTCACCAAACCATACCTGTGGGTACTCTGAACTGCTGTTCGGTGCATAAGGGCAAATAACAGTCAGAACCCGTGCCCCACCCGAAGGCGGAGGGAAGCTACCCACTCGTCTACCGGGGTGAACCCCAATGTACAGGCACCAAGCCGGGGGGCAATAAGAATGCCCACACCTGCTCGGCGCCTCTCACCGTGGGAAACTCCAGAGTGGAAGAGAGTCCAACGCCTCTCGAGAGGATTGGTACCAGAACCCAAGCTGTGTGTGGAGGAGAGTCCGACTATATGTAGTCGAAACTTCTCTCCCCTCCGTGAGTCATCACCTTATCGTGGTGGAGGGGTTTGTGTGTCCCAATGATCCTAGGAGCTATGTTGTCTGGGGCTTTGGGCCCCTGGTAGAGTCGCCCATGGCAAACAGGTCCTAGGTGAGGGGCCAGACAAAGCATGGCTCAAAAAGACTCCTTATGATGAATGACATGAATGAACTCAGGTTTCCCTTGCCCAGACGCGGGTTACCGGGGGCCCCCTCTGGAGCCAGGCCTGGATGTGGGGCTTGAAGGCAAGCGTCTGGTGGCCGGGCCTGTCCCCATGGGGCCCGGCCGGGCACAGCCCGAAAAGGCAACGTGGGTTCCCCTTCCCATGGGCTCACCACCTGTGGGAAGGGCCAAAGGGGTTGGGTGCGTAGTGAGTTGGGCGGCAGCCATTGGCGGGGGCCTTGGCGGTCCAATCCCCAGCTGCAGAAGCAAACTCTTGGGACATGGAATGTCACCTCTCTGGCAGGGAAGGAGCCCGAGCTGGTGTGTGAGAACCGAGACTGTTTTACGTCCATATCTATAAAGAATTCAGGGATTTAAACATTTATTCACAATAATTTTCAATGGAAAAAAGCTCTTTTTGTACGTATGGCAGCCACTAATTTTCTTGCTGACTAGCCGCATAGTTCGCAATATTTACGTAAGATAAATGCTACCTGCACGTTTTTTTTTTTTGCTTTTAACCAGGAACCGAGACTGTTTTACATCCATATCTATAAATAATTTAGGGATTTAAGTATTTATTCACAAAAAATTTCAACAGAAAAAGCTTTGTTTTTAACACATGGCGGCCGTTAATTTCCTTACTGACTAGCCGCATAGTTTGCAATATTTACGTAAAATAAATGCTACCTGCACGTTTTTTTTGCTTTTAATCCAAGAACCGAGACTTTTTCACGTCCATATCTATAAAGAATTCAGGGATTTAAGCATTTATTCACAATCATTTTCAACGGAAAAAGCTCTTTTTTAACATATGGTGGCCACTAATTATCTTACTGACTAACCGCATAGTTCAAAATATTTATGTAAAATAAATGCTACCTGCACGGTTTTTTGCTTTTAACCAAGAACCGAGACTGTTTTATGTCCATAACTATAAAGAATTTAGGGATTTAAGTACTTATTCAAAAGAATTTTCAACGGAAAAAGCTCTTTGCCTGTGTTTCCACTCGGTCAGTTTTGACGAAGATAGGCCCCCTATGAATCGGCCCCGTGTCCCTTCAATACATTATGAAGTCTATGATCCATCTTACAAATGGACAATTTTTCATACTGACCTTGAGCTACTATTTTTCTCTTCTCCCATCACTCCTAGGTAAATGACATGGATCAACAGCCTCAAATCCTGTTTCTTTTTATAATGTGATCCATATTCATGAAAGGATTGCGAAAAGCTGACAACCAAAGCTTTCACTGCAATTCGATGTTCCAAAATTGCAGAATCCATCCGTGAGCAGGCTATGACATATTCTTGGTATATGTTGTAACTGGCCAAATGAGGTCTTCCAAAATTTGAAACGCAAGTGTGACATTGAGGACAAAAACAACTACCAAATCAACACATGAATAAATAATCAGCTCGCCTTTTGAGTGTCCTATTTTGATAAACTGCAGTAGATGCCTGTGACTCATTTAGAGTTCAACTGTTTCCTGTCATCATTGTTTTGATGTTGACCAAGTTATGTAATAAGTTAAAATATTTTAATATAGACTTTGTAGTTCTGCTTGTCAATTTCCCACTGATCAGAGGCCACAAGACAATAGGCGTAACCCACTGGTGAAAACATGATCTTTTGAAATGTTGCTTGTGAGGAATAAAAACAATTTAATAAAAACAATACATTTATTAGCTGACTTCCACTGAAACTTTTTTTCTCTTTGCCATATCAACCCGAATAAAACTGTAAGCTCTGAAAAACATCTGGCAACCCTGTGACATCTCTGAAAAATGCTGAAAAAAGTAAAACAGCTGCATGGTGACATCGCTAAACTTCATGAGACGTCACGAAAACTTGTATTCTCCAGGCCAATTAGATAGCCCCTTGTACAATTAGGCTGGTGTTCAGTTTAAACTGGGGCTGTCAAAATTATCGCGTTAACGGGGGTTAATTAATTTTTTAAATTAATCACGTTAAAATATTTGACGCGTTTAACGCACATGCCCCGCTCAAACAGATTAAAATGACAGCAAAGTGTCATTTCCATTTGTTACTTGTGTTTTTTGGTATTTTGCCGCCCTCTGCTGGCGCTAGGGTGCGACTGATTTTATGGGTTTCAGCACCATAATTATCATTGACATCAACAATGGCGAGCTACTAGTTTATTTTTTTGATTGAAAATTTTACAAACTTTATTAAAACGAAAACATTAAGAGGGGTTTTAATATAAAATTTCTATAACTTGTACTAACATTTATCTTTTAAGAACTACAAGTCTTTCTATCCATGGATCGCTTTAACAAAATGTTAATAATGTTAATGCCATCTTGTTGATTTATTGTTATAATAAACAAATACAGTACTTATGTCCAGTATGTTGAATGTTCACATCCGTCTTGTGTCTTATCTTTCCATTCCAACTATAATTTACAGAAAAATATGGCATATTTTATAGATGGTTTGAATTGCGATTAATTACGATTAATTAATTTTTAAGCTGTGATTAACTCGATTAAAGATTTTAATCGTTTAACAGCCCTAGTTTAAAGGGGAACTGAAGAGCTTTTCAGATTTCGCTCTTAAGTGTTTTACTCAGTTGAATTGTATTAAATGCGTCATTCGCTCTCTCAAAAAGTCACATATAAAAAAAATAATAATAATTGACCGCGTAGTTTTTGAGTTATGGCCATAGCAACACCATAGCAACGAGGGACGCGCCGTCCTGCCGACCCCTACCTCGTGACGTAACTTCCAGGAAGTCTCGCCACCACTCTGAACACGGAAATATAGCACCACGCTATCCTCGCCATATATTGCAAACATTTTCTGGGTTTTACTCGCGGGATTCGTCATGCCATCTCGATGTGTAGCGATATGAATTACTCACAGGAAGACTCGAGACTCTAGGAGTGGTCCAAAAAAAAACTTCTCCTGCAAAGGTTTGGACCGTTTTTATTAGCATGCATACAGGTCCCCAATCGGCTCATTGTTTTCATCATTTCAGCCACGACAGCTTTGAAAACCTACAACAATGCAACCTTGGTTTTCCAAAGACGTAAGTAGAACATTAATGGCTTTTTTTTTTTTTTTATAAACGAGGGGGACTCCTACTGCCAGTTTGTTGAAGTGCGACATTTTTTTTTTTTTTTTTTTTTTTGCTGTTGGCCTGTCATAAGTAGATAGGTTGGCTGACATGTCGTCTACTCATGTGATTTTATTACTATATCAATAGGTGTTATGTAAATTCAAATGTCCCCAGCACCAAATAGGTCCTTGGCTCGTTGTTTTTTATATTTCAACATCAAGGTCTGCCTATTTGAAGAGGGAACAATAGCATCAAATAGATGCTGCTATGACTGGGGCATTATTATTTGATCACCAAGAAATTATTATTAAATTAAAATTGGGATTCATCCAATATTTTCATGCTGCTGTGATTTTTTTTTTTCCTCCAGGAAGCCAAACATAAAAAATTAAGTGGCGGAAACCCTCAACACGATGAAAAAAAGCGTTGCAAGTCAGTTGCCACCCAGTTTCCCAAAATCAAGAGAGAGTGGGTCGAGTCATATGATGACCGAAGTGATGCGGTGTCCAGCGATGACGACTGAAGAGATCCTATGAGGCCTGCCAGATGCTGAATTTCTTCCGTCTGCGACATCAGATGACGATGATTTAGGAGAAATAAATGTAGCAAATTTTGATGATATGAAATCATAAACTAGTCATATATACAGTACACATTTTTTTAAAGAAAAATCAAGTTACCTTCATATTTTAATGATAATGCATTATCTTTGTATAGAGAACACTTCATGCTACAGAAAAGAGTAAATACATATTTCCCACTGCCATTATCATTTTTCAATGTTGCGCTAGTCCGTTGCTATCCTAACTTTGTGTTGCTTACTAAAATTATGCTCTTTGATGTGTGCCGTTGTGTGCTTGGTATAACGTGTCACAATCTGACAACGAAAGCTAATGCTGATTCAACATAAACCTGGTATCATTTATTATTGCGGCCTATTGAATATTTTTTCAGAATGTAATATAATTACAATATATTATATACCAATAGAATACATTAAACAGTCAACAAAATGTTTCAATGTTATTAACAATTTATGGTTTTATTTTTTTAATGAAATTCATGCCCCTGTCAGTGCTTCAGCCTCCGCAAGTTTGGCTCTCACGTCTGGGATCTCCTGATGACACAGGCATACTCTTGGAAGGGTAATTACTTGACGGTTTACAGCAACACCTGAAAAATAAAATGGTTTTGTCATTTATTTTGAAATATCAATACCATATCATTCATTTAGCCACATTTGGGCTAGCATTATCATATTTAGATCGGTAGGAGCTGTCCCATTACCTAAAATCCAGTTTTAGCTATGTGTAGAGCATTCATTTAGCCACATTTGGGCTAGCTTTATCATATTTAGATCGGTAGGAGCCGTCCCATTACCTAATATCCAGTTTTAGCTATGTGTAGAGCATTCATTTAGCCACATTTGGGCTAGCTTTATCATATTTAGATCGGTAGGCGCTGTCCCATTACCTAATATCCAGTTTTAGCTATGTGTAGAGCGTTCATTTAGCCACATTTGGGCTAGCTTTATCATATTTAGATCGGTAGGAGCTGTCCCATTACCTAATATCCAGTTTTAGCTATGTGTAGAGCATTCATTTAGCCACATTTGGGCTAGCTTTATCATATTTAGATCGGTAGGAGCTGTCCCATTACCTAATATCCAGTTTTAGCTATGTGTAGAGCATTCATTTAGCCACATTTGGGCTAGCTTTATCATATTTAGATCGGTAGGAGCTGTCCCATTACCTAATATCCAGTTTTAGCTATATGTAGAGCATGGAAAAATATACAATCATGTAATCGCATTCTAATAAAAAAATCACGATGCTGGATTTACCACTCTCCCGTTCGTGAAGTGTCGAGCTGTCAATTGGCGTCATGACGCCATCTGCTGTGTCAAGTAAATCGCCGTCATCTGACGCCTCAGGTTCAAACATGTAGGGATTAATTGTAGTTCATCTTTCCTGGGAGCCTTTGCCATCGGTAGCGTCACGAAAGAGCGATCCTGAATGGTTACCTTTGGTGGAAATATCACTGACATCGTTGTTGCTGCTATGTTAGCTGTGAGTAGTCTTCTGTTGCCTACGTCACACTTCCGGGTTTGCGAAGGGATCATTAACGGAGTGCAAAAAAACTAAAAAAAACGCAAATTATCCTTACAATTACGTGTTGATAATGTCATGGTTGTTTTGACGAACTTGTCCCAAGTTTATATTCATAAAATTACACCAAAATCCGGAAAGGTCTTCAGTTCCCCTTTAAACTGATACTTGCTTATTTAGTCGTCACGTGTCTGAGCCGGTGAGAAGAAACTGTTCACGTGGCAGGAGATTCTGGTCAGAATGCAACGTAACGTCCTACCCGAGGGGAGAAGGTCAAATAGGTGTGTGTCCAGACTGAGTTACCGCCTCTATAATCAAGACTGTATGCCCACGGGCAAGGGAGATGTACAGGTTTTGATGAATTGGAGCCTACAGTCAATTACCTTCTCAGCAGTTCACTATGTGCTTGTCACTTGGCACTAGCAACAGCGTACCACACAGAGATGAAGTAGGTGAGGATAGATTCGATGATGGCCGTGTAGAATTGCACCAACATCCTGGTTGTCGGCTTAAGTTTCCTCATCTGCTGCAAGAAATGCAACCTCTTTAGGGCCTTATTGATGAGGAAGCTGATGGCTGGCTCACACTTGTGATCCCAAGTGATGTCTCTATTACACAAAACAATTCATGACCAAACGAAAGAGAACCAGAGAGAAACAGGAAACATGAGAGATTGGGGATGCGTGAGAAAATAATGCACACAGTGATAGCTATGCAAATAGCAGTAATAGTGGTTTTATGATATCCAGTTATGTTGGAGACTGTGTTATCAATGCCTCATCAAGGAAAGTTGCTATTGTCTTTCTTAATAGTCACTAGAAGGTTTCAAACGAGGTTGACATAGTATTAATGTTTGCCAGTTTGAAAACTGGAAATAATATACAGTGGTATGAAAAAGTATCTGAATCTTTTGGAATTTCTCACATTTCTGCATGAAATCACCATCAAATCCGATCTTTGTTAAAATCACACAGATGAAAAAACTGTCTGCTTTGACTAAAACCACCCAAACATTTATAGGTTTTCATATTTTAATGGGAATGGTATGCAAACAATGACAGAAGGGGGGGAAAATAAGTAAGTGAACTTCACATTTAATATTTTGTGCCCCCCCCCCCCCCCCCCTCCCTTTGGCAGCAATAACTTCAACCAGACACTTCCTGTAGATGTAGACCAGTCTGGCACATCGATCAGGACTAATCTTGGCCCATTCTTCTCTACAAAACTGCTGTAGTTCAGTCAGATTCCTGGGATGTCTGGCATGAATCACTGTCTTTAGGTCATGCCCCAGCATCCCAATGGAGTTCAAGTCTGGACTTTGACTTTGCCACTCCAAAATGTGTATTTTTTTTTCTTCTGAAACCATTCTGTGTCTACTTCTGTGTTTTGGATCATTGTCTTGTTGTAGCATCCATCCTCTTTTTAGCTTCAACTGTCTGACAGAGGACCTCAGGTTTTCCTGCAAAACATCCTGATGAACTTTTTGAATTCATTCTTCCATTATTGATTGCAAGTTGTCCAGGCCCTGAGGCAGTAAAACAGCCCCAAATCATGATGCTCCCTCCACCATGCTTCTCAGTGGGGATGAGTTGTTGTTGTTGGTGAGCTGTCCTATTTTTCCTGCACACATGACATTGTGTGTTAGTCCCAAACAATTCCACTTTGGTTTCATCAGTCCACAAAATATTTTGCAAAAACTTCTGTGAAGTGTCCAAGTGTCTTTTTGCGAACATTAAACCAGCAACAATGTTTTTTGTAGATAGCAGTGGCTTTCTCCGTGAAGTCCTTCTATGAACACCATTCTTGGCCATAGTTTTACATATAGTTGATGTGTGCACAGAGATATTGGACGGTCCCAGTGATTTCTGTAAGTCTTTAGCGCACACTCAAGGGTTCTTTTGTTTTTGTTTTGTTTTTTTACCTCTCTGAGTATTCTGCAACTTCTCTGACTGTCGAGTGATGAACATCCAGAATTCAAGAGATGGTTTTGTATCCTTTCCCAGCTTTATACAAATCAACAATCCTTGATCGCAGGTCTTCAGACAGCTCTTTTGTCCGAGTCATGATGCACATCAGACAATGCTTCTCATCTAGACAATTCTTACCCAGGGTGTGTTTTATAGTGGGCAGGGCAGCTTTAAACCACTCATCAGTGATTGAGCACACACCTGACTTAAAATGTTTGGTAAAAATTGGTTTCAATCGCTCGTTAATTCTCCTTAGGCAGAGAGTTAACTTACTTATTTTTCCCCCTTCTGTCATTGTTTGCATGCTATCCTCATTCAAATATAAAACCCTATAAATGTTTGGGTAGTTTTAGTTAAAGCGGACACTGTATTTTCATCTGTGTGATTCTGACAAAGATCAGATCATATTGGATGGTGATTTTATGCAGAAATGTGAGAAATTCCAAAAGCTTCAGATACTTTTTCATAACACAGTAGGTTGGTAGGTGGATCCCACTTTTCTTTTGGTGCGGTTCCAGAGGCGGGGCCTCCCCCTCCTTTTTGCAGGTGGCTACTGAAGAGGGGGGATGCTCGGCTCCCTGTGTTAGCCCCGTGGTGGCCTCCTCTCGTTCTCTTACCCCTGTCTTTGTCTCCTCTGTCCCGACGTTCTGCTTGGACCCCAGCAGTGGCAGGTAATTAATCCCAATACTGGGTTCCCCACTACACATTACTAACATTGTTTGTGCACTCATCCATTCTCACATTTTTATCTGTCCTATCTTCCCTCTACCTCTTTTTCGGTTACTAGGTATCCCCTCCCCACATTGGGTCCCCTAAGTAAGAGTACACACCAACGCTACTTGTATTAGATAGCATACATATTTAATGATGTGGATTTTTGTGTCACTAGTCCTTTTTTTTTGCATTTTCTTTCCAGCTGCTTCTCTGTATAAACAACACAATACAAACAACCACCATGGTATTAAACCAAACTCTTATGCGGCACATTAAAACTGTTGAACATATAATAGGGTGACCAAACGTCCTCTTTTGCCCGGACAAGTCCTACTTTCACGTAGTATCCTCGTCGTCCAGGCGGGTTTTATAAATTCATAAAAATGTCCGGTTTTTATGATTTTTCACGGGACCAATTTGAAGAGAATCCCTCCGGCCGCTGGTCGGCAGCGCCTGCCTGCGATGACATGGCTCCTAGTAGTAGGGAGGGAAGGAGTATTTCTTCTTGTTTTTGTTGGCAGTTTACCCCTATCATGAGGCATTACCGCCATTTACTGGGTTGAAGATTTGGCCACAACGCCTGCCCAGTTGTTAAGTTTTTTTACGATAAATACGTATATAATGGCAACTGTTGACTTCTGTCGGAGCTTTGACTGTAAAATCCCGTTTGGTGTCGCATCGTTGCGCTGCCGATGATTGTAAACTTTTATAGCAAAGTTTGATTTTTGCCTCAGTTAGCTATCAGTAAGCTAAACCACGCTAGGCATTATGGGAAACGTAGTTTTGAACTGCTACGTTTGGAAACATGCTGGTTGAATAGTTTGTCTGTTTATTTCGGTTATTTTTTGTGTGCAATCTAGAACATTGAATGAGAATATCAATTGAACTTGAATAACAAGTCGTCAAGGACAATTGTCATGATTGTAATTTATAAAAATGTTTAGTTGTCACATAGCCTACTGTATGTATGTGTATTGACTGGACTACATTTCCATGGGTCTGCATTCTATATATATATATTATTATATACAGTACTGTGCAAAAGTTTTAGGCAGCTTCCTAAAACCTTTGCACAGTACTGTATATTTTTATTATATTATGTATATACAGGATATACTGTATGTATATATTTTCCCCAAGTGGAAGATTCCATGATCCTAATAAATTTAATAATTAAAAAAATATATATACAGGACACCTGCCCAAAACTTTTGCACAGTACTGTATTTTTTAATTTTCAAACTGCATTTTTCCACCCAGAGTGAGGGGGCACACTTTAAATATATTGAAGTGATATAGCCATCTTTGAGTGAACTTTGAGTAAAATTCAAGTATCTTGAGGCCGGGCTGAGTGTCTTCTTTTTTGGAAATCAAAATATAGTCACCCTAACATATAACGATACTCAGATTCCCATTCTCCTGTTCCAAGCACTTTTCTCAAAACGGGAAACAAACAATCCAGCAGTGAATGTAACCCACCAAACTAAAACCATATGCTCGTCTTACTTTTCGGATCATCCTCTTCCACCACCCTGTTTTCCATAAGAAACATGTAAATACCAAGACCTAAAAACACATGTGGTAAGTCATAAAGCTGCATATGTAAGCCCCCCTCCATTTTGTTCTCCCTCTGTTCTGCCCCCAACCTCAACTCCCTTGCCTGAAAAACAAAACCGCAAGAAAGAACGAAGAGAGGATGAAAAGCTAAGCAACAGGAAAACAACAAAAAACAAGAACAAAGAATGGAGGAGGGGATCACAGCATTGGGAAACCGACTTAATTGCCTGTGTGTGAAAGGCAAAGGAAGAAGAGGGACAAACTGGCGACAGGGAGGCAGAAGAAAAAACACACAATGCCTCCTGGAGACTCCCTTGCCATTTTTTTTTTTTTTTTTTTTTTTTTTACAATGGTGCCCTCTTGTTTGGGGGAAGGCAATGAAGTCCGATTGTCAAGTAAGATAGACATACAAGTAAAGTTCATTTAATGGCTTTTAAGTTGATTGATAGCTTTGTTTTGTTGATTAATAGCTTTGTTTTTGAGCCATTGTTTGGTCTCGGACATCCTAACTTGTCTTTTTTTAAATATGATTCTCTACATCATCAATGACATATTTCCGAAATTAATCCAGATTTAAAAGGGAAATGTTTAGCTTCCCCAAGATCACATAATTTTGGTTGTTTCTATTATTATATAGTGTAGGTAGATATAACTTCTCACTCTCCCTTAAATGTTTTACAAAACTTATTGAAGAAAAATTTTACTTGCCCACACCCCAGGAGTTCTGAAGACAATCGGCCAATTGATAATCATGTGGTGTGACATCATCAGAGACAGTATACACACACGCACAAGAACATACAACTCACTGAACACTAGAGGTGTGCAAAATTTCCGATTCTTAGATTATTCGCGATTTGGCCGTGGAAGATTCGAGAACAATTCACAAACATCCAAATTCCGATTATTGAAATATGCCAAGTAAAGCGGAAGTACAACACACTCAGTGCGCGCGCGGTCTTCGAGACAAAACAGAGCAAGAGTAGCTAAACATCATGCTTCTCATTACCCGGCCCCTCAGGTAATGCCAATGCTCAACTCATGGCTCTAGCTCAACTCATGCCACGAGATAAAAAAACACAACAACATACCTGACTGCTGCCGAAAAGCTGCTACAAAGTACAGCCACATAATGTTACGGTAGATATCATTTATACAGGACTAGATGCATTATAGATTCGGTAGCGTAAGCAGCATATCTACAAAAAGCTAGATGCGGGCGTTAGTAAACGGCCTCCATCTTAAAGCAGTACACTTCCCTGCAAGGCTGTTGTAGTGAACCTTCCAAGCAAACCTAATTAACGTTTTATCTAAAATACTCCTAAATCGGTAAAATATTGACTTGAATCTATCTTTAAAATAGTTTTAAAACTTTCACATGTCGAAAGTAGACAAAAGGGAAATTATGGAATAACGCGAGCAATTTTAACAACTTTAACGGTTGATTCACAACATTAAATTAATTGAATGTAGTTTAAAGCTGCTGATACAAAATGGGGACTGGAGTTTTTTTATTTAATGTTATTTTTGTATATTTTTTTACTGCTATATGCGAACTTGATACTGAAATAGTAGTTTGGTTTAGCCTGAGAGTATTTTTGAACAACTTTGGAACTAATGTACAAAACTTAAAAAAAAAAAAAAAAAAAAAAAGGAGGGGGTGCATCAATAATTGTTTTATAATCGAATCGGAGCCTCTGAATCGTAATTGTAATCGAATCGTTAGGTGCCCAAAGATACCCAGCTCTACTGAACACCATGGAGAACGATTCGTTGGACAACTTATCTTTCTTCAGAAATTCAGACATTGAATCAGATGAAAATGTTTTCGTTTTGGTTTTGAGGACGGTATACGTTATATGCTGATGACGATGGAAATCTTCTCAATATTATTGGTCCGTACATATATGAGACAGAGGCAGGACGTCCAGCAGACGACGCCGATCGCATGACGGTGATAAGAGAGAAGTTGAAGAAACTACTCTGGGAAATTGTTTAGTATCTACTAAAAGAGCAAAACGCTTTGTTCGCCTGCCTGCTTCCTAGCCGAGTGTCACCACAACCCATCTTGGGCCACAGGCCTGCTATTCAACATTTGAAGTCGAGAAACCAACGTACCAACCAACGGGCGTAGGTTTTGTCTCAATATTGGTAGGGACGATATAACAGCATAACCTGCATGTACACCTTTAGCTGGGGACATTAATAAGACCAAACATATTGGGTGAACGGGGGTCAGGGCTACATTTCTAGCCATTAATATCTAAACCCCTGGCAACAAAAGTGAGTACACCCCTTAGAAACTACGTACATCCCTAAATATCCAAATTGAGTACTGCTTGTCAACTTCCCTCCAAAATGTCATGTGACTTGTTACAGGAGTGCTGTCAGCATTGCTGCAGAGATGAAAGAGGTGGGGGGTCAGCCTTTTAGTGCCTAGACCATACACCGCACTCTACATTAAATTGGTTTGCATGGCTGTCACCCCAGGAGGAAGCCTCTTCTGAAGACGGTACACAAGAAAGCCCGAATTCAGTTTGCTGAAGACATGTCAACAAAGCACATGGATTACTGGAACCATGTCCTATGGTCTGATGAGACGGGCGCTTTCTTGCGTACCGTCTTCAGAAGAGGCTTCCTCCTGGGGTGACAGCCATGCACACCAATTTGATGTAGAGTGCAGCGTATGGTCTGAGCACTAACAGGCTGACCCCCCACCTGTTCAACCTCTGCAGTAATGCTGACAGCACTCCTGTAACAAGTAACATGACATTTTGGAGGGAAATTGACAAGCAGTACTGAATATGGACATTTAGAGATGTACGCAGTTTCTAAGGGGTGTAATCACTTTTGTTGCCAGGGGGTTAGATAATAATGGCTTTATTTTGAGTTATTTTGAGGGGAAATAAATTAACTCTATTATATAAGCTGCACACAGACTACTTTTTATTGTGTCAAAGTTTCATTTTGTCAGTGTTGTCCCATGAAGATATATACTTAAATATCTGCAGATATGCGAGGGGTGTACTCACTTTTGTGATACACTGTACTCGCGCTCTTCTTTTTCTTAGAAAAAAGTCTTTTGAAAAAAATTTATTTTATAAATCATCGCAGTACCAACAACATTTTTTCACAGGAACTACTAAAGACCACATAACATTACATCTGTTGCATCAAATGCCCGATCTCAGAGGCATTTTCTGTTTCCCTGCCTTTCTTTTTCATCCCCTCCAACCATTGGTGCATGCTTGGGCTTTTAAATTTAGGACAGAAAACCTTGTCATGCTGAGTCTAGTCTTAGCCAAGCAGTGCTGACCACATTTTTTTTTTTTTTCTCGCCAGGCATTGGACTCTACAACTCTCTATGACTGTTTCCCTGTTGGTGCTGGAGCATTGTGGAAGGCTCTGAGACCCATACTACATTTCTTAGATTTTTAAAAAAATTAATAAATAAACATATTTTATTGCAGTTCTGCTATTTCTGGTGCATTAAAAGTCTGTCTAGCAAAAGATCGGGCTGTTAAAATTATGATGCATGTCTCAGTTTCTTTAAATTTTTGATGAAAATTATGGCTCAAATTTTTGTGCTAGAGACAATATAAGATCTCAGTCTCTCTTTTGTCCTCTCTCTGTCTCTCTCTCCCTCTCTCTTTCCTTCTATCCCTCTCTCTCCTTAAATATACATGCTATATACTGTATATCTCCATCAGTCCCTCCGTCTATCTATGTGGTTCTTTTTTCACTGTAAACTCTGTAAACTGTTATACAGGACTTGAACTGTATTTCAATCTATGATTTTATTGGGTTTTTATTACACAATGCATATTGTGATTTTTGTTTTTTTAAATAAATCGCAAGCTCAACATATAACCATATTACATAATAATGATAACAGTATTAATAACAATCATGATACTAAAACTATTAAAAGTAAAGTGAAGCATTTTTTATTAACATTTATCATGAAAAAAGAAAAAAAAAACCTCCATAATTAGAAGTGAATGAGAGAAGTCAACGTTATGCAAACATCTGTTCCATTTGATGTCAAAATCATCGATTGCTTGACCGAACTTAGTGTATTAACAACAACGGGAAAAATTGTACAGGTTTACATTTTCGATACTCACCACAGGAGTGACTTACAAGTTGCCAGTTATATGCCGTGCACTTCCTGCTCATCAGGCTCACCCATACAGCTAAAGAAATAAAATTAAGGTTTTATAGTTATAATAATCAGCGTTTCAAAGTATGAATAATGGTCTTTTTGTACCCTGGCACGGCCAGACTGTTCTCCCTGTATTTTTCAAACACTGAGAGAAAAGTCTGGGAACCAGCCCATTAACGGCCTCTCGAGCAGGTACAAAATCAATCGACAAATCAGATTCGTTTATTTACGTGACGTGTTCTTAACGAGCAACGTCACTCTTGCGCGTCGGAAGTCGTCTCCACAACAACACAGATGGTGAACAGGAGAGCCAAGAATATGTTCCAATCCACAGTAAAATCAGTTTTAAATGACCAAAAACACATCGACACCAGTCATTGACAACAGTTTGTCTCGCGCTAGCCATGTTGAATAAACTCCGCTCTCCTCGTATGTTTACTTCCGCGCGCAAGTCCCTCGTCCTGCCCTCGTCGTTTTACTAACGTCACGTCTGCCCGTCGCTGATTGGTCCACTCCGCTGTCTGTTTGCTGTGGCTTGCTCCGCCCTGGAAATTGTATGGTGGCCAGACTCAATAGCTGGAACAGCGGCCAGTCTGGTGTACAAGGCAAGTCTTTTTGGGGTAACAGAATAACATGTTAGAGAGTTGCCGCCATACACCTTGAATAACCATATTCATATTCAAATAAGCATAGGCTATACGAAGAAAAAAAAAAAAAAAAAAAAACATGGTCCCGGGTATAAGAGGCATATAGGATGAGTAACTAATAAAAGGTAACAGTCAGTGGGGGGAAACAGCACACAAAAAGCTTTAAAAAAAAAATAAAATAAATATGTGTTTTGTTTGCTAACAGTGTTACCGAATGGGCAAATGCTAGGAAGTCAATGTATTCAATGCTTGGACTCTCTGATGGTCAAATTCGATGACTACTTAAAATTCTTATGTCTACAATGTTTAATTTACACTTAAATTGTATCAATTTCTTGTGCTTTTACAAGTTGAGTTTTTTTTTTCTCTCTTATCCATTGCAAAAGTCACATGACTTTGTCACATGACAGTTTTTTCTTTTATTTTTAAAATATCACTGTGGTCGCTGGGAGGCCTCCAAACCTAGAGTGGAGTCACCACAATTCCCACAGTCGTCTAGGGAATGGAGTGTAGACCTGAAGGTATGTGTGGGGCACTGTACGGAAGCCCTATGCCATCTCTAGATGAAAGTGCAGTGAAAATTAACATTTCTAAAAAAGAGCTCAGTTGGATAGTGTTTATTGTTGCCACACCCAAGCCTGAAAACATGGATGAAAATGAGTGGTTGCCACTGCAGGTCAGAAAAAATGTGAACGTTGCTTTATTCCTTAATGGTGCTTGGCTAACATTTCAAACACACTTCCAATAACTTATCCTCATCCCTTTGGCAGATGTCATATAGTGTCAAGAGTTAGTGACAAAATTTGCCAGATGACACTTAATGACATAAGCCGTCATTAATGCCTATGACAGTGTTATGTCATAATTATGACGGTCTTATGACAGTCTTATTACGCCGATGCCATATAAAGTGTTACCAACTAACCCAAATAAATCAACAAATAAGCCCACAGGACTATAAGCAGCAGGATTCAAAATGAGGGAAAAAAGTAGAGTCTTATAGTCTAAAAATTACATTAAGAGTAAATGGGTATTATTTATGTCTGTTATTTGTTATTTTTTTATCCCATAATACAGTGAGGACAGCTGCAGTTTATAGTCCGGTGCGGCTTATCAATGATCAAACGAATTTTTTTTTTCTGTCAAATATGGGTGACGGCGTATAGTCAGGTGCGCCTTATTGTCCGAAAATACGGTATATTCATGGAACGCACACATACATAATGTGTACATAATGCACATAAATACACGCATAAAAACAATGAATAAAAACTATTTTGTCTGTTATTTGTGTCCTATTTTTGGAAATCAAAATATGGTCACCCTAAAGTCTGATGAAGGGGCTGGCAAACTTGTGCACCCGAGAGCCGTGCCCTGGCAAAATTTAGACCATCTAAATCTAAACCATCCAGGATTAGCCTTAAATAGTTCTTCTGTAGTGGCACAAAGTGTCTACTCTTGACAACAAGTTGCCTTGTACATGGAAAGAACTCATAAAAGAGTTTTTGGAATGCTAAACTTGGAGAATTTAATACAAGGGTGCATTGGAGACTCATGGATGCAGGAACTAAAAAGTTTTGATATTATGGATCACTTGCACAAGTCCTTAGAAACTTTGAATGCACCCAAAGTGGCAAAAAAAGATACAGTAAATATGCTGCTTTGTTATAAATGTCGCAGGGTTCAATACGATACTCAGGAGAAGGCTAGTGTAATTTTTTAAAGATATATCAGATGATCACTCTCTAATGCAAAATGATTTTCACTTTTGAGTAAGTACAGTTCAGCAGACAATTTCTTTTGGGAAGAATTATAACATCAACACCAACAAACACCAACTAAATGTAATTTTTGTGCTAAAATTATGCTAACATTTTGGTGATCTGGCTCCCTTTACATCAATTAATGTCGGGCTCTTGAAGTAATGTACAATGAATTTGACACTTCTGTTAAATTGTCTTGAGAATTAGTAAAGTTCACAATGTATTCTAATTTTGTGATTATTTGTGCTGATCTGCTCACAAGGATATAGTCTACATATTTAAATCCTTGCCCCTGATGCTGAAAGATAAGAGAGGTGACAGCATGACTTGCACCAAAAGCCACCAAAAAAAAACCGAAAGTGCCAAATTTACATAGTAAATGAGCAGGCAACTAAAATATAGTTTTGAAAGTAACCCTAGTCCAGTCAGATTCAGTGCAGATACTTGCTTTCATGACTTTAATTGTAACCACAATGACGAGTTGTTTATATAAGGCTTGAGTCAACCCCCAGTATTGGTTTTCCTCAATGAATGTAAACCAACAGATATCGTTATCAAGCGGTCCCTGGCATTGTTCCTCTGTCGCAAGGGGGGTTATGTTTGTGCATTCATGTAAAAAAAAAAAAAAAAAGACAATGGCTTAATTTTTGCTGTCTTGGAAGAGCTTCTCACTGAAAACACACCCCATAACCTCCATATTTGAGGCCACAGACAAAGCCTACTTAGTGGCCTCATTATGCTAGGTCATTATGGAATGTGAACAAGAAAACATGCCATGACAGTCTTGTGTTATCAGACAATTTCTCAAGGTTAAGCAACTTCTGGACAGCGCTAAGAAACTTTGGACCACTAGGCATGCATTTAACCCTGTTGTTCTCTTGTGATCTGAAAATGATGAAGTCCTGTGGTGTTTACTGACAAAGAACTCAGCTAAATTCAGCTGTGGCTCACCAATCTGTAAATAGGGCCCTTACCAGCCAAATTGTTCCCCTTGTTGACAGTGGTTTGGACCCAAAACTTGTACAAAGAACAGAGACTTTCGTTGAGGTTGGTTTGAGACTCAATAGGGGGTAGTTTAACAAAATAAGCGCCTGTCCACCACTGTCACAATTTGCACAATCACAAAGTAAGACAGAAACTGAGACAAATGGATGCTCCTAAAATAAATGAAGCAAAAAGAGTTCTCTTCAAGTAGTAGAAGAAGTGACCAGAAAAAAACTCCAGTGGATTCTTTTCTAGGACTGATTGTTTTTTTTGTTTGTTTTTTTAAAATTCACTACCAAGTGTGCTGATACAATAGTAATGTCTAATACCCTAACTAATGTTTACATTGAAATGGTTTTATATATATTTCTCCTGTTCATGCATTGCAATAGGCTCATACAAAGCAAGAAAGCTGTGGAGCATAAATATACCAGTTGTGCTACAAAAAGTTATACAGTGGTATGAAAAAGTATCTGAACCATTTGGAATTTCTCACATTTCTGCATAGAATCACCATCAAATGTGATCTGATCTTTGTCAAAATCACACAGATGAAAATACAGTGTCTGCTTTAACTAAAACTACCCAAACATTTATAGGTTTTCATATTTTAATGACGACCGGCGTTACGGGGGTGAGGGCAGTGCCCACCCAAAGAAAACTGGATGTAGTACTAATAGCAGTCTGGGCACTGTGTATGGTATCCCATTCATATAGTAATGATGTGTTCTAAGTTTTAACCTTTGCGTTGTTACCTCCTCTTTTACCTTTAAAAAAAAAAAAAAAAAAAAAAAAAAAAAAATGAATTAAAAAGATTAATAAAAAGAACTGAAATGAAATTTTGGTTTTGTTCCTAGGGGGCGCTACACACATTTACGCATATTTTCTTTCTTTTTTTTTTTATTATTATTTTTTTAATACATTTTATCAAAGTTTTCACCAGTGTTCACGTGGCTGTTGAGTTTGGTGAGTTTTGAAGCATTCAAAGTAGGGCTCAAAGCGTCGGCGGGACAAAGAATGACTGCTAGGGGCGCTACATAGTGTATTTGGAATTTGTCTTTACATTGTATCAAAGATTGCACCTGTCTTGACCTGCCTGCCGATTTTGGTGCAATTTGAAGCAGTCAAAGAGGGTCAAATTGAGCCCAAAGGGGCTGCGGAACAAAGAATAACTAATAATAATAATAAAACCAAGGAATCACAACAGGTTACTCAAAAAAAAAAAAACATTGTCATCTGCATGTCCATACTGTTCAATTATGGATGTATTCGAAGTCAAATAAAATCAAATCAACTCTTATTTGTTTAGACAAGTAGTTCTTAACCTTGCTAAAGGTACCAAATCCCACAAGTTTCACATTTGGATTCACCGAACCGAACCCTTCGGAATTGGATGATAAAGCTTTTTTTTTTTTTTTTCAAATTCAAAACCAATATATCTAAGCTAGCAAGCTAATAGTTTAGCAAATTCCCGTTCAAAATTCTTCTAATTTTGACAGCAAGTTTTATTAATAGGTCAAAATTTGAGACCACGCTGCCCATTGATCTGTTGTATTCCCTCAAACCAAGTGAGTCAACCTTCCACTGAGCAAACCACTTCCTCCTTCCATCAAATCCGAGGACTAGCAGTTAAAAGAAATGAATTAATCATGTAAACTGGGAGCAAAACAGTACTAAACCTGGTCTAAAAAGCCACTTTGCCTAGTTTTAATCAGCGTACAAAAATAGGACTCCGCGTTTCTTCACCTTCGCCGAACCCCTTAGACTTACTCACCGAACCCCTAGGATTCGATCGAACCCAGGTTAAGAACCACTGGTTTAGACCAAATCACAATAACAGTTATCTCAAGGAGAAAACAAAATACGTTTTAAAGTGCAGTAGCCCTACGCTGGATTTCGACCTACGTGAGCATTGTAGCTTTTTTTTTTTTTTTTTTTTTTTTTTTTTTTTTTTTGCTTCTCTCCCAATAAGTGGCCGTCCACCAAAGATGACGCCAAGAGTTCAGCGCAGAATACTCAAAGAGGTATAAAAAAAAAGAACCCTTGAGTGTGCGCTTAAGACTTACAGACATCACTGGCACAGTCCAATATCTCTGTGCACACATCAACTATAATGAAAACAATGGCCAAGAATGGTGTTCATGGGAGGATTCCACGGAGGAAGCCACTGCTGTCTAAAAAAAACATTGATGCCCGTTTAATGTTCGGAAAAAGGGACTTGGACACAAAATATTTAAAAAAACTTATAAATGTTTGGGTGGCTTTAGTTAAAGCAGACACTGTTTTTTCATCTGTGTGATTTTGACAAAGATCAGCTCACATCTGATGGGGATTTTATGCAGAAATGTGAGATACTTTGAGATACTCAAAAGGTTCAGATACTTTTTCATACCACTGTAGGTCTGGTGTAACAAGTACATATTTAAAATTCAAACTATCATTCCCCCCCATAATGTAGGTCCAACAAATTTACAAAGTGGTCCTATGTACTTTTATTTCCATGCATGAAAAGGTGATAATTAAGTTATGAAACATTGTGGCTGCTCCAACATAAAAATGCACTTGCTAACAATGACCAAAGCCTAGTGAATAAACATCCCTACTAACGCAACCTGATATTTTCCCTTATTCAAGAGTAGTGACAAAGTGCTGCAGAATATCCCAGAATCTTCCCAGGAGTTCGGAGTTAGGATGTAGCAGGGAGGTGCTTTAAACCCAAGGAGAATCAATTCAAATTATGTGTTAAAATATATCTTTTGTGACACAAGTCATTAACTGGTAATGGATTCTGTGATTGATGGACTCGTAATTTCAGTCTTGGAGATGTGGGAGTCAAACATCTGGCATGTTGTGAGAGTTTTTCGTGGTACATTAAGAGACAAAAAATTCAGTCATCGGGTATTTCACCTAAAGCCTTAAATTAGTCCAGCTGAAACGTTCTCACAATGACTTCTGTCATTACAAGACAGCGAGCAACTATCTTTCCTCACTAACACTTTCTTCCAAGTTGTCTTTCTGGCACAGGGTTCCACTGTTTATGCCTTTACTCAGATTGCTGGCGGGATTGTCAGAGAAAAAGAAGGGTTTATTTTTCCATTCTTTTGTCTCCTTCTTTTTCCCCTCTGCAATCTCTTGCCTTCAGAAACCATTAACGCCCATTCAACATCAACATCAAGGCCCAGCTTTGATGTCTATTCTGGCAACAGACTTCTTTCTTTCTGCACTGCCTGCTGCTCTATCTCTGCCTCTCGCCTTCTCCCTATCCCCATTCATCCCTTTCTTTTCCCTTCTCACACTCTTTACGGTTACTGTACAATCAAATAATTAAACGGATTGTCGACAGTGATTTTACCTGGCAATTAAATATGCAAAGCGAGTCGACAGGCAGTCTATGAGAAGGCGATTAAAAGGGGGTCCGCTGCAAATCTACAAAGGCTTCAGCAGCACAATAGGCAGCAGCGCCTGCCTGCCTCATACACTAGCTTAGCCTGGGGAGTGACTGGTGCCGTTTTATGCTCACACAGCCATGTTTACAATAGCACCAACTATGGCATGCCAATTACCGGCATGCATGGAGAAATTAGTGCAACTGTGTGGATAAAAAGCTAAACGAAGTGTAAGAGATGCGGACCATACAATGCACAGAATGACTTGTTCCTCATCGATTGAAGGACCTGCGACAGAATTGCGTGCTTCGGATTGAAGTTTGAGTCAAAGAAGTCAGGGGGAAAAAAGCATGGAATGAAAGTAGTGTTTCCATGAAAGCACAACTGGAATAGAACCTGCATACCGCTTTGACAAAGCACCTGGAATGCTACAGAAAGGGACACACAGGAGGAAGGAAAAGTGGGAATATTTTGCAGTCAATGCCCATCTCTCAACACTTTGGTGGGGAAAAATGCAAGCAATTCACCTGGATAGGGTTCCTTTCAAAGCTGGGGCCCCAAGAGGCTGTGAAAATCGAGTCGGGAAAGTGACGGTGGGGAGTTGGAGGGTTACACCTGCCCCATTCCAGACAGTTAAACAGCAACTAGCTGCTTCTGTCTGATTAAACCCTCCCCATTGTGCTGATAAATGCATGCACAAATTGATTTTCAGGTTTCGGGGGTATGTAATACTCCGATTATATGTTGAGGTTTCATCGGACCATGCCTTTGATGAACAGTCTGGGAAATTAATGTGCTATTTTGGGTGTTAAAAAGACAAACTTTGAAGAAAATGCTGCAGTAAAATGATGTTTTACACAAAATTGAAAGTGTGTGTGCTATCATGAAAGAAACACTTTTTGTGCTATATTGCCAAGTTATTGAGGGAGAAGAAAGAAAAACTAATGACTGTCTACATACATGTTATTATTGTTATTATTATTATTACTATTATTATTGTTATTTTCAATTAGCCAGTCCCACGCCTTCCAAGTGACTCCTAAGCAAGGAATTATTTCCTGGTATTTCCTGGTATTAAATGCCCTTTTTGCCTAAGGAAAACAAGATAATTGAGGCAACCATGGCTCTGCTCTGTGCTTGGCGCTTCATTAATTTTTTTGTTGACTCTCAGGGAAGCACTGCTCTTTATTGCTCTTTAATAGGACCAATTAGCCTAGTGCCCCAATTTCCATGCTTAATGTTTCTCATTTAAGTACTGAATAAAGAATCGACCAGTTGAACCTCAGTGGCTGCAATGCATCAAAGGGTTGCATATTTCTGGTGATTTCTGGTAACCTCGTGGACCACTTTGCCCTCATGAATTGTTTTTCAAGCAATGAGTCAAAGGTTTACAGTCTGTTTTCATTTGTTTGGTTCTCAGTTTTCAGCACTGCTGTGCTGTAGCTCTTGAACAATGACACAAACATGACACTTTTTTTTTTCAAACGGAGAATGACATACATGAATACATACTTGTAGCATTAATGAAAAATTATCTGTAATATTAGATAATATTTAACAGTAGATATTATTTTTTCCACAATTAGGACTATCACTGTAATATGGTGTAAATTGCATATAGCTGCAGCTGCCACTTCTTACAAGTTGACTTTTTTAAATCATAATGCACATTTTGTGAGGTCACACTTTGGTGTAAGAAAAACTACAGTAAACTATTGGAAGGATCAAGCCAATTTCAACAAGATGTTAACATTCACACCAATGTAGACAACAATCCCAGACTAACACCTGCTGTCTGTCTTGGAAAATATTTGAAGAATGCAAAAGCAGCATCTCCTTTGTGTGTGTGTGTTTATCTGCTTCTTTGCACATGTGAATTGTGTAAAATACATTTCTTTTGTTCTAGTTCCAGGTTCATATTCAACAACCTATGGGTAACACAATAACATAAAAATGACAACCATAAACGTCCTGACAGCGGGAAAAGTTCAGCATGGCATGGTGCAGTATAATGTATGCTGGGAACTGAGGAGTACTGAGTGTGTGTACCGTTTCATCAGGCAAATCTGTTGATCAAGATATTACATTCATGTATACCACCAGACTATTCTCCCTGTATTTTTCAAACACTGTGAGAGGACCCTAGAACCCAGCTTCTTATTGGGCTCACGAGCCAGAACGAAATCATCCGTGCAATCAGATTTGTTTCTTTGCATGACGTGTTCTTAACAAGCAATGTCACTCTTGCGTTTTGGAAGTCGTCTCCACAACAGCACAGATGACGAACAGGAGAGCCGAGAATATGTTCCAATCCGCGGTAATTTCAGTTTTAAACGGGTGAAAGTGGGCCAGAACGGTCAGGAACGCAGTTCCGGTACAAGATTCAGGGCCAGAACGCAGTTACCGTACAAGATTCAGGGCCGGAATTCTGTTCCGGTATAAGATTCAGGCCTGGAATGCTGTTCCGGTATAAGATTGAGGGCTGGAATGCTTTTCCGGTAAACGGTGCTTTGATTCCGAAAATATGACAGCAACTGTCAAAACACTATGTTAAAAAAAAAATAATGCTAAGTTGCCACACATACATTTCAGCTCCAAGAAGAAAACAATCTACCAACATTAGATTTACATACACAAGTGTTAACAACAAGCATAATAAATTGTTGTGTAGCGTAATCCGTTTCCACCAATATTTATTATTTATTTTATTCCACAGACGGCATGGAGGTTTCCCCAGCTGCTGCAGTTATCTGAGTCTGACAATGATGAGTCAAGTCAATGTGCGAATGCATGCAGCAAAGCAAAACGCCTGGACTCATTTATCCATTGAAGTGGCTGACATACTGACATGTGATCAGCAGAAATGGTTAGCTCTGATTGGTTGAAATGTGAATGTTTTCTGGAACAGCAAAAAAAAAAGGAAAAAAAAAAAAAAAAAGAAAAAGCTTGTTGAACTGATGCGACAAAAAACAGGGCAATGCAACATAAAATGGATCAAATCTTCAAAATCAACGAAAGAGTTGAGGAGACTTAGTTATCATATTTAGTTTTATTTGCTCTGATGGGGAGGTTCAGAACATCTTAGCTGTCAATGTGCACGCTGGACTTATATTTGTTCATTTATGTAGGGCTACTTATTCATTTCCTTATGATTTAAAAAAATTCAATGTTTGCGCGATTTTCAAAATCGATTCCATTTCACTCTGCGTAACATAAATTGTTTGTACTTATTTTTCTAAATGTATGTTACTTATATGTATTATTAAAACAATAAAAAAAATAAAAAAGTAAATGTTTACATTAACTTAAATTTTAATATATATCCTATGTTCTTAAGTAGTTAAAATTGAGATTTGGCATTTAGTATGTGAGGAAATGAGGGAAAATAAAAATTAGGAGATGAAGGTTGGGGTTATTGCTGTTTTTGTTAACTTTTATTTTGCAAATCATTGAAAAAATACAATTTTGAATGAAAATCAGTTTTTGTATGTGTTATAGAAATAACTGTGCTAAAACAGTTTTCTTTGCATCTTAGAAGCTTAAGAGGTTTGGAAAAAAAAAAAAAAGGAAAATAAAAATGAAAATTTTTGCTCTGTAGCGACCTTCAGGTCCGGGAGTTCCGGCAAGAAATTCTAGCCACTTTCACCCCTGGTTTTAAATATCCAAAAACATGAATCACCGATCTATCGCTATGCGCTACTATTCTATTGATAAATTCTGTTTCAATTTTTAGTCAAATATCTTCCAAGTTCCCACTTCTGTTGTCATCTCTAAGACAATGATGCGCTGATTGGCTGAGAGCCTGCATGGATGCGCTGGTTGGCTGAGAGAGCGTGCATGGATGCTCTGATTGGCTGAGAGAGCCTGTATGCTGCGAGCTAGCTAGAGTGGACAGACTGCAGCAATGTGAAACACGAGTCGCACCCGGCACTTTTCAGTCTGTTTGTTTACATACCACCAGTAGAGGACCGAATCTAAAAAAAATGGCATGCTCAAAGTTGACCAAGAGAAGAAAAGTGGACAACGAAAATCGCCATTTCAATGAGGAATGGTCTGACAAATATGCGTCCATTTTACCAACTGCAAGTACCAAACCTATGTTCTTAATATGCTTCAAGACAGTTGCTCTGATAAAAAGTGAAAATGTGAAGCGCTATTATGTTAGAGAGCACAGCTCTTTTGAAGAGAAGTTTCCTCCTAAACCAGAATTGAAAAGGCAAGAAATTAACAGGTTGAAGCAGTCATATCAAGAGTCAAGGAAGGTTATTGTTAAATCGATGACACAACAACAAATTGCAACGGATTGCTCACTTAGAGTGTCTTGGGTGTTGGCCAAACATAAGCCGGTCTCTGATGGATAAATAATAAAAGAGTGTATGACTGAAGTGATGGACAGAAATGTTCGAAGAAAAGAAAAAGAGGAAATGACAACAAAAATCAAACAAATCTCACTCTCAGATTCATCAACCACAAGGGGCACTGAAGTACTGGCTGATGATGTGAGTAAACAGCTTTGTGACCCCCAAATGCCATTTCTCTCATTGAGCAGTGTTTTACAGTTAAAGTTACTGTCAATAATTATTATGTTTGCACCTTAATGACGGATCATTTATGTTCTGTACATGTGAACATGTACTGTACTACTTGCTGATTTTTTTTTTGTCCAGCAGTGTTTTACAGTTACAAAATGTACTGTGAAGTTATTGTTTGCACCTTAATGACATATCTAGTCAATTATTTAGTGTACATGTGTAAACATTGTAATTGCATGTTTTTGTTTTTTTTTTGTATTTTTATTTTAAGTCAAGAAAATGTTTTATTTATTTTTATTTAATCAGAATGTGCACTGTACTTTTGTTAGGTCAAAAGAAAACCCCCTTTACCACCTTCGACCTTACTTGTACCCGACCAACATTAATAAATGGACCCATGCTTGTATGAAAAAATTTTGTGGACCTTCAAGATTTGGATTTGAGGGCCCCTGCTCTAGACAATGAACATGGATGCATTTTATTGATGGCATTTTAAATGCAGATATAGTCATGAGATCCTGTGTTTCCTTGACCATCACCCCATGCCATTTGCACGATATGTAGAGCTGTTGTAGGGTGGGTATCTCTTAATGCTGTGGCTTATATTCTTTCCATTTTCTTTGTCACCCCTTGGTTTCCAGGAGCACATTGATGGGTGTACCTTACTAAAATGTTACTTGATGAGATCCTCAATTGTTCTCGTATTAATCGATATACTTACATCACGACTTTATTATCCATTTATCTGTGTAAGATTATGGCAACTTGTCTTTATTTCCTTTCATAAAGGCCATGTCAACTAATGAAAGACATATCCATCTCTCCCTAGCAAATGTTTTCAAAGCAATTCTGTGAAAAAAAAAAAATCATAAGGTGTTCATTTAAAAACTGAACATGTGAAAATGTTGACTGAGAAAGAAACACCCTCAAGCATTGATTTCATTTGAAAAATATAAAACTTTAATAAAGGCTACATCTCTCAATAATTACAATAATTATAGGTCCATGTAAATCTTTAAATGAAACTCTTTATATAATGTATAATTTACAGTTTTGATAGAATGAAAAAAGGCTGTGATGTAAAAACAAACAAACATGATTACATGATATCATTAAAAGCATAAAAATATCTTTGAACATAAAAACCCTTCTGAAAACCAAGGGATATATATTAAAACCCTGAAACAGGGTAGCACATGGTATGGCATCCATTTAGGCACAAGCGCTGTATTCCTAAAACACCAGCAATAGTGTGTTCTTATCTGTGTTTTTTTGAGCATATAATCCTGATGTGCAACACGAGTGTCAGTATCCATACTTTCCGATGCATAATTACAATGTATACAGGAGTTCTGTTAAATACAAAGTCACTATCGCAACATTCAAAGGATATCGGAGCCATTGTTCTTCATTTTTTTTTCACTTTTTCCAAACTTGTTCTTGTTAGCTCAATTCATTTTGGTGTGTGAGCTGTAAACACGACCATTATTAGATGACACAAATTGTGTTCCAGGTCTCTGCTCTGTGTGTATCCCCCTGTGCAAAGCCCGGTTTACAAACAAAGGCACAACACATAAACTGAGCTCTGCTGACAGTTTAGAGACAAAAAGTGAGCTCCAGCAAAGGGGGAAGAAACACTAGAGTGACAAAACTAGCATTTCAAACCTTCAGCAGCATATAAGACTGGGATTGACCATTAGGAGCCTTGACCAAGACCCACAGAAGGATGTCAAATCGGATCAGAGGGGTAACAAGGCGGTGGGTGGTGCTAGGCTAGCGTCACATCCTTTGTGTATTGTAACGTCAAAACATAACAAAAATACTAAACAATTTCACCACAGTATTCTCCCAACATTCAAAGCAGCTTGCCTTTTGGCTGGAAATGGGGAGTGGGCAGGAACAGGTTGGGAGGGGTTACGAGGGATTTTTTTTTTTTTTTTCAATAAATATTTAATAACAACCTTCAACTCTTGACACAATGCATCTAAATACAATACATGTATATATACATATATGCACGTATGTATATGCACATGTATAAACACTTTGTAACTATGTAGTAAGCTGAAGGGTAGGCTGGCTGTCATACTGCGTATCTCCAGTCCTCCTGCTAGTCCGTTGCACTTGACCCGCGTGTCAGTGTAAACGCACAACAGTCTCTCATTACGCATCAAAACAGTGGTTATATATTCAAGAAGCAGTAAAGGGTTCCACCCCTTCAGTTGGTCTTTTAAAGTTTCTGATGTCGTTCCCTTGTGTTTGTAAGGCTGGTTGGTTGAGAAAATGAGGGAGGGACAACCCCTCTCTGAGTTAGGCATACTTCATTAGCTCGTCTTCCTTCAATCACTCCTTGTGCTGGATATATTAACTCTTAGTATTGATAATTTAAAGAAATAAAGTTTATTACAGACTCTCTTCCTCAAGTTTCTGGGACTTTAGCTTTTTGGTGTTCAGGATGTTGCCAGTGATATTAGTCCATCCTCTCCACCTTGCCCAGGACCTTTCCATCGTACATGGGCAAAACCGTGGTGTCCTCCCACACTTCCTCGAATACGGCGCCGCACTCAAACTCATCGCTGGCCTTTTTAAAGTAGTACCTGTGGAGGAGACAAAAAAGGACACGTGACATACCGGCCAATTTGTATTTCTGCTGGATGAAAATTAAACATGACAATATGTAATATGTGAGTTAGCAAAAAAATTCTTCGCAACTACTTCGACTTAAATACTGGCACTAAATTCTCTTTTGTCCAAATCAAACATTAACAGATACAGAGAGCCAGAAATGGATTGGGTTAAAAGCAACTTAAGTCATCGCTTTCATGACATATTGCACACATCAAAGGCAGAGTAGCTCCACCTCACACCGCTGCACAAACACAGCTCAACCCCCCATTTAAACACAATCCAAGCTGTGTACGTATGTAATACACGCACAGTTCTGTTCGACCACTTTATCGTCATGACTGCTGGCTATTTAACAGATGCTTATCTTTTTGCAACCTCTTATTAAAGTTGAAAGGTTAATTTTAAGTTGTCTCAAGTCAGTTGTCATCCAGCTCTTCGCCATCTAATGGGACAGGCTGTCAAACGTGAGCCTTTTCTTTCACAGAAGTTGACATTTCAGGTGCCTCTGAGTCTGCATCAGCTCAGACTGCTTGCACATGAACGCATACGATCCTCATGTTTCTTTTCTATGCACACAAACACGCACCAATCTCCAGCAAAGAACTGAGGGGAAAAGCAGGGGATGTGAAGTGAGAGCTGTCCTGACTCAGCGAGTGGGAGCAATACAGTGGATTTGGGCAGAGCCCGAGGGGCTTTACCCAGGGAGTCGGGAGGTGTCTCTTAAAGGTCACGGGTCACCCCGCTATCCCACTATTCTTCTCTCAAGCTGAGATAACTCCCTGGGTTAGTTTGCTCCTAGTAATTGTGAAACCATAGCTCCTAATGATTTCTCTTCTTTACTTTCAAGCCAGACTCAGATCAGCAGGAGGGAATTTAATGATAAGCTTTGTAATGGGAAAAATTACAATTTTTCACTCATATTTTACATGTTCCGTCACTCCCAATATAAAAAAAATAAGTCAACAGCTTTAAAAGTTTTTTTAATTACGTCCTTTTTTTTTTTTTTTTTTTTTTTTTTAAGACTTGGCGGATCATCTTTAAAATAAAATGCGTCTGCTATGGCTGGGTTTAAACATATACCAAATGCCTCTGAGTCATCACTTTGTTTCAATGCGCAAGACAGACAGACAGACGGAGCCTTTCCATTGCAACATGTTTTATGTGGTGATTTTTTTTCTCTCTTTGCAACATCTGGCACCAATATTGTCTGGCAGCGCTGCAGCATACTGTTCTCTGCTGTACCATTGCCATGTCCAAATTAACCAGCTCCACACATTCTGCTCTGATTGAAGCCAAAATCTTTCATGTCCGCCTCCTTCTTTGCTCTTGCTAAAGAGTTTTGGGTTAGCAGGGGTGCAAATACCTGTTTCCCTGTCTTATCTAACAGATTTGTCTGCAACCTCATATATACTATATGGCACATAAATATGGAGTAAGATCTGTCAAAAAGACTTGCATCTGTACTATGAAAAATGGGGGGGAGACGGAGGGTTAGGGTTCGTTTAATGTGAGATTGAGAAAAGTATTTCATGTATGCATCCTAACTGTTTGGTTTAGAATTGTTTTATGTGTGTACGAATCTACAAGCTGTGAGTGCAGTCTAGTGCACCGAGCTCATTTCTATGACTGGAAATTAATGTCTGACGAGTAAAAAACTTGCCGTGACAGCCAGATCAGAGAGAAAGTCATAGAAAAGTGAACCTCACCACCCATGTCTGCAGAAGACAAAATGGCGGACAACGGCTGTGACGTCAACGAAGGCAATACCAGTTAACATGGAGCCTCACAAATAAATTGGGTGCATAAAGTATACAAAATATATATTCTGTTTCAAAAAATATATTTAATTTCGAACTTCTTTGTTGTTGCGTTGATGTGTGTGTGTGGAGTTGTTTGACTTCTCTGTCGTTTGGAGTGGATCATGGTTCAATTACTATATTCCCTATGACCTGGCAGTGATCTCCATGACATGTTTACATGCTTTGGATTCGTACCCAAAGGACTGAATACGGACCCACAAACGTGAATATGAGTCGCAGAGACGTTGCTCCCTCATCTTTCAGTTCTGCACACACATTTAAACAACTGCAACTCAAACAAGTTTGACTTATATTGCTAATGTTCCTCCATTGGTCTACTGCTTGAGATACATGTTAATATTGCTAATGTTCCTCCATTGGTCTACTGATTGAGTTACAGGTCAAATTCAAATTCACTTTTCATTTTAGAATTTCTTTATCTGCCGGTGGGCCCAACAGAGAAATTTGCTTTAGGGTTTGACAGAAATGATGACCCGGGTTGGATCACCTCTTATGTATTGAAGCTAACCTGACTGCGCCATTAAAAATGTCAAATTAGTTGACAGTTCATGTCTGCTGAAAATGCTTGACTGGATAAAGAGGCGTAAATTGAGGGATGGCAGCGGAATCACTGAATGGCAGCAAGAGACAGCATCAGTGACAACTCACACCAACACCATTAAGGCACTGTGTTATTGTCATAATAACTGTCGGAATAGAGCGAAAAATTCACGTGAAAATGGCCAGTGGCACTAAAAAGAATGTTGTCTTCATAAAAAATATAGCGCTTTGTTGGAATATCAGTGCAAAGTAAACTTCCATATAAATTTAAAATAGAAGTTTTCTTCAATGCATTAAAATAAATTTAAGAAATAGCAACAACTTGATTTTTTTCATAAATATAAACATGTATATACATGCTGTTATATATCATACTTTTCAGACTATAAGCCAAAGGGGCTTACTTTGCATTTTAGGGTATTTATACAAAACATATGCAGCTCATTAGCCCCTAAATTTCCACAAATAAGCCTCACTAGACTATAAGCCGCGGGGGAAAAATAACAGCTTATAGTCCGAATATTAAGGTACATATACATGCATACCCCATAATGTTTAGGATATACCTTATGTATAAACGATGCAAAACAACCCAACTCTATTTTCTTAAAGGCTTACGATGCTAATCACTAAAACTTAAATGGATTGTTTCTTGAATGTATGTGGCCAGTACCAGTTTGAAAAAAGCCTAAAAAAGCTTAATGTCAGACCATTTGCTTGTAGCATGATTTTAATGCCTGATGCAATAATGGGGAAGAGGAATTTGAAGGCCTCTCAGTCTTTGTGCGCAAAATCAAATGGATCAGGCTTCAAAGCCATTTTATTAAGGCTGCCTTACCATGGAAATCAGTACCAGATGTGCAAACAAAATTGCTGCAGAACCCCCAACCCTCCTCAGTGGATCAGACCAGTTTCTTTTCAACTAAAGGCTTCAGTATTTCACACTCCACTCTCAACTTACAAACATATGCAGCAACATCCACTGCAGCATACACCCATCAATGGACTTAAACTGCATGGTTATAGTGCCATAATTCAACCATTTTGGTCTGAAGTGGCACAATTCACAATATGTTTGAGGTTAACCTCATTTAAACCAGTGATGAAGGGTCAGTCTAGGGCAGGGGTTATCAACCGCGGCACTGGAGCCACATGGGGCTCTTTGATCGTTCTGATAAGGCTCAGTTTAAAAAACAACAAAATATGAGTATTTGATTCAAACATATTTTGGTGCTTATGAGATTTAACAAAAGGGGAATTCATGAGCTGTGTGACTGTTCAGTGGATAAAAGTGTCTAAAAATTGAGCCTGATTTGTTCTGCTTACAATAAGGAATGCTACATTTTTTTGAGAAATCTCAAATGCACCATTATATACTAGTATATTATATATACGTATTTATGGATTATTGTTTAAATGAATGTTGTCACTGACCAGTTGTGGCCTTCACCTAGTTAAGTACATGCAACTTGGGTATCTGACTTGAAGGTTGTTTCATATGTTTTAGGAATTTGAAAGCAGCAACATCTGATCACTGTGTCACTAGAAATGTACAAGTAAAGAAAATTCGGAAATAGTTAAGGGACTTGAGCAAATTAGAATTGGACAGTTGGACCTGTAGTAAAATTCAACCTTCAGTTTGGATGATCATGCAAGCAGTATGATTATGTACTGGTGTAAAATGTTAAAGGGGAAGTTCAGAATCTTTTTACATTAGGCTTAATCTTTGAGTTAGCGGGGGTTTAATTAGTCAGTGGAGTTGATTTCAACAAATTCCGTGTAGTTTGTCAGTTATTTGTTAGCTTCAGGGCGCCGGAGTGGCTAAGCTAGCGTTAGTCAGTGGTGCCTGCTTAGCATGCCAATAAAAATTGATATTACCATATGTAACAGTCAAATAAATTCAAAATGCAACTCATAGTTTGAAATACTCATGCGGCCAAATCAATGTCGCATCAAATTGCCATAATTCATTTCCTTCCAAAGCAGGACTATTTTTTTTAGATGCATTGCATAGTGCGACCACAATAGAGAGTGCTCTTTCTGTGGTGAAAAAAACCCAATGTGATATCACTCAAATGTTGCTGTTTATACTACAATTATTGACAAGCAATGGTAAATCCCAATAACTTTACCCTGAAAAAGAGCAAACACTATCGATCGCATGGGTCATCTGTCATTCTCATGCGTGCCTACGTTGTTTTTATTGGTATGCTCAGCAGGTAACATTGACTCGCGCTAGATTGCCATTCCGGAGCCCTGAAACTAACAAATAACTGACAAACAGCACAGAATTTGTTGAAATCAACTCCACCAACTAATTAAAGCCCCGCTAACTTAAAGTTAAGCCTCGTGTCAAAAATTCTGAAGTCCCCTTTTAACATGGTTACGTTGTCAGAAGTGTATTTACCGGTAGTTGCCTTTTTTGCTAAGCTGTTCTTTAAAGTGTCCCAATGTGAGGCAGTCAGTCTTCATCACGCTCCGGTAGGGAATTTCCTCACCACAGAAGAAGTAGGTGACCATGAGTTCATTAGTCCTGCGTAGATAAATAAGAAGATAAATAACTTAGTATAGTGTGTCATATGTCAATCCTTTGTAACTAGAAACGCTTTACCTATTCTAGCCAGAATTTCTACACTCTTATACCCCTTTCCCACTGAAACTAGTGGGTCAACGCGCGTTTTTCCAAGCCGATGCATCCCACTCGCAATTGGCATTTGGCACCTTTCCCACTGACGAAAAAAGCCGTGTCTTTTTTGTTGTTGTTTTTTTCACCTGTCTAACCCCCACCCCTCCTCAGCCGTGCGTAAGGTACGTGACGTCACCACGCTAAGATGCGCTTCGACAAGTGCGACCGAATTAATTCATTTCAAGGAAGTTAACAATGCAAAGCAACATGGAAGCCTCCTTTCCGTTTGTGTTCTCTGTTTTCATGCGTTTTACTGCCCGCTAAATGGTCGAAATGCAACAAAGGATCAACACTGTGCTTGTGCTGAGGCAACGTAGGCGACGTTAATTTTGGTTTGAAATTGAAAGGAGTCGTGTACGTCACAGGAGGAGGAGAAGAGCCTTTGTTTCGTCTGTTATGGCTATTGCTAACGCTGCTACACCAACTGTTCGCCGTATGTGAATCTGGGCTAGAGCACATGGTTTTTGTTTTTTGTTATGACGCATCACGTACTAGCCTACGTCACCACGTAGATTAGGGTGTTGACTGTTGACCCGGGGTTTTGCTTTCACACTGCATGGCGATCAGAGCCGAGGTGATTTTAACGCGGGTCGCTTGGCGGGTTGATTGACACGGGTCGAGGCGGGTCGCTGCACCTTTCCCACTGCCACCAAAAGCCGATTGCCGGTTGACACGGGGTTTTTGGCCAGTGGGAAAGGGGTATTAGGGAGTTTGTTTATGTCAATTGTCGACCATTATTTAAGAAGCAATTTGTGAATTTACGCTCTGATGTTTGATGAGAAGGCCTTGCTTTCAGTTTCTGATCTTAATTCATACTAAAGATATTCTGTCAGGTTGAGGTCACAATTCTGCATGACAGTTAAATTCATCCACAAAAACTATATAATCTATCTCTTTCTGGACCTTGCATTGAGCATTGTCGTGCAAGTCAGAAGAGAACCCCGCTATCACAAAACAAAGTGCGTTTGAAGTTGCAGAAGCTTGGAATTGTTTAAAATTATGAAGCATTCAGCATTCTTTTCATTGAACAAGTTTGTTAAAAGATGCTTCTTTCTGGAAGCCCTAATAGATCCTTTTTGTGCTTATTCTTCACAACGCAGTCGTCTCTTGAATGACGACGCAACTAAACACACATATTTCTGATCTGTTTCTATTAGCAAAAAGAGTGGAAATTGAACTATGAGAATAGTTTTTTTCAAAAGTATAAATGAGGAATGAACTACATTAAGATAGTGTGAAACTAAACAAGAACAACAAACATTGAACAAGGTTGGAATGCTTACCCATCTGTTTGTCGTCTAGGACTGGCTAGAGAGCTGCTTCCAACAGGTAAGGCTGTGGCTGGATGGCTCTGGTCTCTGGGGCTAATGGCTGTTGTTGAATACCTTTTAGAGAGAGAGATAAGATGGTCATGACTACCCAAATCACTTTGATGTGAAATTACTGGACACTAAGGGTGTAACGGTACATGTATTCGTATTGATTTCTGTTTCGGTACTTGGTGCTCGGTCCGGAACGGATGCGTACCAAACGAATTTCTAACGTAATGTAACCCTTACTTTTCGAGGCTGTGAGTCGATCGGGTTACAGTTTCTTTGTGTAGATTATATTTACTCCGTCTTCTCAACTATAGTGAGGACCAACACGGTAGGACAGTAAGAAACGTCAACGGCGCGACAACGTGGCTGCCACGAGAACGCAGTGAAACGTAGCCGTTAAAGTCAGTCAGCCAATGCACACCAGTCACAGTGCGGCCACGTGTTAGACGTGTCCCAGAAGCGGCTCAACAAGATGCACGCGAAAAGAATGGCAGAGTTTATTATTTGACGCGAGACGCGGCCCTCCTGCGTCAATAATACTAACTAGCAGACCGGGCAGACCGGACGTAACTCTTGTAAAAATTTGGTGGATCCGGTCGATTTTCAAACTAATATGCAATCGTATGCCACTTTTTGAGTCCATCAGATCTCTTGAGTGGTAGATCGGGGCACAGTTGACTTGTCTTTGTTGATTTACAGTTGTCTTCTCTGCTATAATAATAACCAACACGGACCCGTGTTCAATACAAAACCCTCCTACCACAACAAAACAAGTAGGAACTAATATTCACATAGGAACTAAAGTTATACAACATAAAATATATAATATAAATGAATACTACATCACATTTGTAAAATACAAACACATAATAAAATAAATAATAGCCCATTTAAATGAAATAAATTGAAATGAGCTAAAACACCTGTAATTAAATAATAAGAATAATACACAGATCCTGCTTACATAATTAAATTTATTAATTTCTGTGTGGCGCTTTAACTTGAGAAAATCCACCAATAAAGCTTTTGAAAACCGTTCATACGAAAAAAAAATCATTGAAGCATTTCATTTGTAAAATACATGTTAAAATCTTTGTCATTGGGATTGCTTTTCTCTTTAGCACAAGACTTCTTTTTTCTTCTTTCTTTTAGAAAGAAAGCTGACCAATACGCGGGGTCTGAAAGGCAAATTGTTGTTGGATTATTATCTTTAAATACCCGCTACTTTTTGAGCAGAATTCTAGCTTTGAATGGGCTACTGTTCCTATTGTTTAAAGCACAAAAGTGTGTAAAAACAACTAGCACATTTATATTTTGCATTTTGTTTTCTTACTGTACCGAAAATGAACCGAACCGTGACCTCAAAACCGAGGTATGTACCGAACCGAGATTTTTGTGTACCGTTACACCCCTACTGGACACCATTTAGACTCAGATGTTGGGAAAGTGTGATTGGCCTACATCTCACAGTATCTGAGTCTTAGTGCAGTCCTACCTTGGTTTTGGTGTTCGGGAGACCTCCTCCAGTCTACGACAGGCCTCTTCAAGCTGTGCTAGAGTGTTAGGTGGTGGCAGCGGTGGCATGGCTGGGTCCTGTACAAATGGATGACCGGGGTGGTGCCCACGGATGTTCACTCCAGAACCAGTGTCACCCCCACCCCATAAAGAGTGAGTTTGAGCAGACAGGGTCTTGAAGTCAAGGGGGTTGGGCTTCTTAAGGCCAGGACAGCTGTTGAAAAAAAGCCCAGATGAATTTTACCTCATGATAATACGGTTTGGTATATGCAACAGTGCAGAGGTGTCCAAACCGGTCCTTAAGGGCCGCTGTGGGTCCTCATTTTTGTTCCTACCGGTCGAGCACAGACCGTTTAACGAATGGGGTTTTTGCTAAAACAAGCAGCACCTCACTACAATCAACTGATTACACTTGTAAGACATCAGATTGTTGCAAAGTTGTCGTCCTGTTTTGTTGGAAACAAATCCAGCACCCACTGCGGCCCGATGTGGAATTGTTTGGGGACCCCTGCCATAGTGGCTTGGTAGACACTTACCTGTGAGGCTTGTGTTTGCCTTGTCTCTCACTTTCTAGAATCCACTGCCAAACATTCTGAGATCGGTCAGCGGTACCAAGAGGAAGGCATGGTGACAACAAACCCTCATCGGATGACCTGATTTGCCGTCTTGACAAAGTGCTGCAGCGACTAGCGGAAGAGAGTGGTTTGTCAAAAAATAACTTCTCCAAAGGAAACCTTTTAAGGTACAACAGGTTCAGATTTTTACTCACACAGGGGTAAAATCAGAGTAATTGGCGCCTCCTGAGGGGCAGAGGCACTGAACACGCTGCGCTGCCTCAACCTCAATCTGCTCTTTAGTCTTTGGCCCAGTATGATGATGGTGAATATAATGGTGATGGGTGTATTTTGTGGACTGACGGCCTGACATCAGACTTTTGGCAACACCAGGAAAAGCACCAAAGAAAGACCCGTGTCCTGAAGGTACCAAGGCACCTGTCCGTTCTGGGGACCGTGAACGCGGTGAGTGCCGAACCAAACCAGGGGACTGGCAGCCAGGTGTCTTCAAGACCCTTGATAGATGATCATCAAGGATAGCTTGGGGATCTTCCTCACATTGGCTACCAGATGGAAGAAGAGTGTGATGGAGGGAGGTGTTGCTGGTGAGGTCCATGCTATCCTCTTTTTCCTCCTCCTAGACAGGCAGACACAAAAATAAAAGCAATCATGCATTTAAGCAACTCAGTTCCTAGTGGGAAAGGCAGCAAGCTGAGCAATTTATGTACCAACCTACATCAACATATAGCTATTGTGCTCAGATGTCAGTGAGTGTAAAGCCTGCATAACTTGATTTGAATTTTCTTTTTGCCACACTGTTATCATCGCTAACAGGCTTTGGGTGTGCTTCATCTATAATGCAGTGTGCCTATGCATAACAAAGAGACTGGCACTACACATATTCAGCAAACGTGCCACTAGAGAGTAGCTAAGTGCTAACTATTTGAAGAAACTTCAAGAGTATCTAGAAACATACGTTTCAAAGTTGCACTGGATAAAATAATGGAGGACAGAGTGGAAAAGGGAAGAAGTAGACATCCTTTTAAATTACTTAGCTCCATCCCTGTTCTTAGACATGCCAAATCTGGCATAACGACTCTTGTGTGTTAAGCACTACTGTCATGCTGATTTGGATATAAGTAGGAGGATGTAACAGTTTAGTTTCCTGATGCATTGTGGAAAATTTATTTGAGATAAGAGTATCATTCCTTCAAATTCAAATAACAGCTCTTTTTTACGTGACACGGTGAGTGACATGTTAGCACACGTGCCTCACAGTTCTGAGGTTGTGGGTTCTTGTTTCCCGTTTCCATGGAGAGTACACGTAAATGCCACACAAATGCAGGGGTATTTTTCTAGGTCCTTTGGTTCCCTCGCATATTCAAAATGTGCTTGGAATGGTTACCGTAATTTCCCGAATATAAGACGCACCCGTGTATAATGCGCACCCCAAATTTACTTGTAAAATCTAGGGGAAATTATTGTACCTGTTTATAACGCGCACCCTAATTTTAGGACCAATAAATAGAAGAATACAAGAAAACAGAGCTCGTGTACAGATACAGAAACGTCATTTTACTGACTGGTGAAACACAGCTCAAGCATAGCAAATTGGTAGTTCAAAACATTACCATAAACTGTAGTGGTGTCAACAATAATCGATGCGGCAATGCATCCCGATGTGGGGCATGGACGATTCGATTCGATGCGGGCAACAAGCCGAATCGATTCAGCGCATTTTAAAATATAAAAGTACGTTCAAAAATCTTCCCTGCGCAATTCCGGTGATGCAACGGATTTGGTTTCCCCATTTGTATTATTATTCTCATGTTTCATTTTTTACAAACTGCATAACTCTGGTCAAGTTTCCTACCAACCTCGTAGAAGCCAAAATGTCTCCAGATGTCTGCTTTCAATTTCTTAGGTGCATCAATAATCTTTCTCGCTCCCTCTTTCTCCGCTTCAGCCATTGTTATGTTATGTCCTATCTCTTAGAGGTTAGATCTTGTGCCCGAACCCGAACGGGTCGGGCCCAAAATGTTAAGCATTTACGTTCGGGTCGGGTCGGGCCGCCGCGCCGGATTAATAAATTATTTTTAAAAAATGGGATAAAACTGCGAGCAGGCTCTCTGTATTGTGCATTTGCTTGTGCACGCACATGAATGCAGTGGCGCCGCCAGCTTTTTCTTCTTCTCCTCCGCTGTGGTGCTTGCAATTCGTTACGAAAGACACTTTTTTATGCACACAAAGGCAACACAAATGTGATCCTTTTGAATCTTCTCTGTGTGTCTGCAAAATCGCATGTTTTTATATTAAACTTTACCAGCATTATTTCGTTGTGTAAATGCTTTCATAATGATCATAAAAATATGTAGACTATTTAAACATTAAGAAAACTTGCGTTTTTTTCTGCCAACTCGAAGAAATGAAAATAAATTGCTGCTGCTGCGTTTTTGTTTTTTTTTGCCTCACTCCAAGCTGGGTCGGGCTTCAATACCAGCGGGCCGTGTCGGGTCGGGCTGGATTTTTTAGAAACGATCTAACTTCTACTATCTCTCTGCTCTCTCGATTGCAAAAAACTGATATTTCCTCATGTTGAAACAGATTGTTATGGCTGATAAAATGCTGCTGCAATTCATTTTAATTCATTATTTTTTATTGTTATGTGGTAGTTACTTATTGCATTTCCAAGTTGATTGCACATATATAGTGGGCTAGGCTTACATTTTACTTTTGTTATACATTGCAATTTCGTTGCTGTTTTGTTTGCAACTGAACTGATCCCTGGATTGATATTGCGATAAAGATGCTGCTGCACTACAATATTTCCTTTGTCGTTTTCTTTGAAATTTTCTTAAATATTTTTATTGATGGGTCGTTGTGACTAAAATACAGTGACTGTTATTACTGATTTTGCACAGGAGTTCAGATGTTGCACTGTGTGAAAGGCTGCTACTGTGTGTAAAAAAAAAAAAAAGACAAAGCCCTGGTCTCATTCAAAGCACAAATTAAATGCTGTGATCTGTTTTTTTTTTTAAATATATATATCTGAAAGTATTTTCATTTGACTTCAACAAGGAGTGACACAAGAGCCAATAAAAAGTTGTTTAATGTCTGACCGTTTGTGTTGCCTCATGATTCACGAAAAATATGCTTTGCTTGAGAATTTTAATGCATCCCAGGCTTTAAGGCATTGCGATGCATTGCCGAACCGAATCAAATCGTGACCCTCTGAATCGAATCGAATCGACTCGTTGCCCTCCGAATCGTAATGGAATCGAATCGTGAGGGCAGTGCCAATGCACACCTCTAATAAACTGACAATATTTACGGTAATAATATGATTTGACAACTTCTCCAACTTACCAGAATCTAGGAGAAAACAAAACAGATGTGACTTTTCTTTTAAAGGCTGCTGTATAACTTGCTCATTTCATCATGATGAATAAATGTTTCTTCCATGGATTGATACGGTAAAATGAAAGTGAGAACATAAATCTCATCGCTGTCAACACGACAGTAACAATAGGAACTATTGTTATTTGGGTTTGAGTTTCCCGAGGGACAGATATAGTTGACTGACACACACAGGAAGTCTGTTGTTACGTTTGTTATGGTCCGATTTGCGGAGCTGCAATAAACGTTGACTCAAATGAGTTCAAGAAACTAAATTCTGTGCTTTATGAAGAGTGAAAAAAGCAGAATTTAACACAGACAAAATCATTCGGCCAATTAAGAGTGAAGTATTACCGGAAAAAAATGCTGACGTCACGTACCGTAATGGTCGGCAACAGGTCGCCGCATACGTTTCTTCAACACAACGTGGCCATGTCAATTAAAAAAAATCGGGTTTTATATATATATATATATATATATGTAATATATGTATATTTCTGTCTCCATCCATGTACCCGTTTATAATGCGCGCCACGATTTTACAAGTTGATTTTGGGGGAAAAAAGTGTGCGTTATATTCGGGAAATTACGGTATTCAGAGAAAATAAATTGTCTATTCAGTTTTTATCAAAGATGTAAAATAATATAAGCTCATTGCACTGGATGACAGAATGCGGGAAATCTGAAAACTTACGATAGAGAAACCATTTAAATGCTTTCAGGGCATGAATGTCAGTTATCAGTCCATCTCTTCCAACAAAAGCATAAAACAGAAAACTGATAGAAAGTGTTGCAATTATCATACAGTTTCTTCATTGGCAGTAACTGACAGTCACAGACGTCGTATAGCCTGCCCTCTCAGTTGAAACAGATTGTACATACATTGCCAGTGATTTAAAGGAAAGCTACAATTCAGTGTGTAGTTCTTTACCTCTTGGATCTGTTGAAGTCTCTCAGCCAAAGAGCTCATGGTTTCTTGCTCTCGCTTCAGCTTCTCAAGTCGCGTTATGAGTTGGGCAGCAAAAGATGCAGGTTCAACAGGGGTCATTTCTTTAGGCAGACGACGTGTCCTCTACAAGGGACGCAACACAGTGGGAAGGACCCTTTAATGTGAGCTAGCACAACAGCCAAGTGTTCCTGACAGATGCAATATGGTGCAGTTATCTGCTGTCCTTGTCCTAATCTAGGCTTGTTCCAAAAATCCTGCATGATCTAGATGCCCTTGCTAACCTGAACCTTCTTTACTGCCCATTACACCCCAGATCTCCCCATGTCCAGTGCCCTTGGCAGTGCCAGGCCGCTGGGTAGCAGTTGGTTTGTTGCTTGGAGGCGAGGCCCCCTGCCTGCACCCTCTGTAGCCCAACCAAGCCATCAGCTAGGCAGCGTCTGAAGTCAGCACACTTCAAAGGGCCCTTGTCAAACATCAAACGCACACTGGGGGTGGGAGGGACACACAGCTTCAAACCCCCAAATAAAAGGCAGATATTGACAGAAAAGAAGGAGTGCGTAAAGAAGGAATGAAAATGAGAGAAGGGGGACAAAATTAACAGCATGAAAATAATAAGCACAGAGATGTGCAATTGTAAAGTGGAAGTAGTGACGGAGAGGGAGCAGGACAAAGGCAAGGTATAGGACAGAAGAGTCAAATAGCAGGAAGATCTATGGCAAAGCAGTAATTCATTTCACAGTTACATGCAGGGCAGCTTAGAGATACTCTAGTCACATTATCCTACTTTAAATATATGCGCCCCCTCTTTTTTTTTTGTTATTTGGAACACAGGCTTTCTTGATTTTGACTTTTTTTTGTTGTTTCTCTCATCTCTTTGTATACATGATGAAGGGATAAGAAGAAAGGCAAGTGAAGCTGCTGGCAAAGGAGCGCCAGCCCTACATGGGGCCCCCCTGCCTAGGGCTGGTACATCATGGGAGTCAGAGCCATCACCAAATCAGGAGGGAAACATTAAAAGAGTGCAAGTGGGAAAAGGAAAAAAAGAGACTGAGACTGAAAAAAGCAAGGACGAGAGGAAAAATGAGTGCCAAACAGTACTGTAAATTTGCAGGCACAGAAAGCATACAGCTTATCCTTTCATGTTTACCTAGATACGTATAAATCGTTTTAAATACAAATATATGTTTTTTTCTTCAAACAGATTAGAATCTGAAAAGAGCTAAAGTTTTGACCACAAATCCAATAACACTAAAGGTCTAGACATTTTTATAAACTCATTTAGATTGCTTGTAAGTATTGATTATTTCCTTTAACACTATAAGCGCATGACAAGGTTTTGGCACTAATGTGACAATTCTCAGATGGTGGTGAACCAGCTCCACTCTAACAGACCACATTTTATTTGTCTTTTAGGACAGAATACTCAAACAAAGAACAAAACATGACAATCACAGGCGGTGGAGTCTAGTGACTGAATGGTCATCAGTTCAAATCCAACTGCACACAATCTAACTGTCAATAGGTAAGAAACTGGGCCACAAATTACCGACAGGTTAGCATTGTAAATTTGAAACTGTTCTCAACTGGCCTGGGACAAATAATGATAATAAATAAAAAGGGAACATTTATATAGACTTACTGGAAAGTGGGGAAGCGTAACCTGGCCATTGATCTTGACACTGCGGTTCATCTCTCGCTGTAGATGTTTCTTGGGGGCAAGCTTATAAGGAGGGATTCCATCTCTAGAAAGGAAAAAAAAACAAACATTAACATTCACAGTCCCTTTAAAATGAAATAAACCCAACTTATCTGACGCTGAATCTCTGCTACTGACAATGTGTGTCCCACTACAGTCTTCTGAACTAGGAGTACTTAGGTCCATTTGCTAATCGTTGTTACAGAAAAAATAAACAAATAGGAAGCCGTTCATCAGCAAAGTGACTAAAACAACATCCCCCAGTGGCGTAGCACTAGCCACACTATATAAAACTCAAAAGGCTTCACAACTTTGAAGCCAAGGCAACAAAAACGCACACCACAAAAACCCAGAACAATAGGTTAGATATGCTAAACACCCTCCTGTGGACTTCAAAAGAGCCTACCGATAAGATTAGTACTTGTCAACTTAAGACAGCACTCCTTCATAAAACTGGATACTATTCACTAATCTCAATAGCTGGCGAGGAATTTTTTTGTGGATCATTTACGTAGAGGATGTGATTACGAAGACATAGCCTGCTAACAATTAAGCAACTATTTCAGGATTTTTATTTTCTCCGGTTTGCTAGCCTTTTGAGTCAGTTGCCACTTAAACTGAGCCAATTATCTTGGCCGTTTTGGGCGCTCAGAAGTATCTGACCTAGCCCAAACGCTACTTTTCTGCTACAGCTTTGAAATCTCACACTCACGCACATATGCACCCACTGCCATCTTCGTTTGGCAAGCGCTTTGCTGTGAGCCTCTGATCTGAGCAACATCAAAAGGCTGGTTTGTAAGATAAGGTAATGTTTGAAGTTGGTGCTGCAACATTCCCCGGCGTCCAAGTAAATCCATAAATAAGATATAAGCAAAAACTGGAGCCCCATCAACCCCCCCCCCCCCAATCCTCTTATTCTTTATTTGGGAAATGAGATTCAAATTTGCACAGTGCCTTTTAACCACTAATCAAATTGTTCCCTTGCAGTATTACTGAAATCCATGTGGGTGGATAGACAAAAGTACTAATGTCAAGGACAGGGGAGATGTTTATAAGAGATTCTTGTGTGTTCCAAACACACCTCTTCTGCAAAATGAAATAATATTTAACGCAATCAGATTTAAAAAGCGCTATAGAAATAATAATTAATATCAATATCATTCACAAAGTTGGCAAGGCGGAAGTGTAGCCCTCAGGCAAAACTGTTGTCTCTCAAATACTAACAAACAAGTGAGAAAAACTGAAACTAACAAAGATGGGCTGACAGGAAACCTACTCTTCTCAACACAGTATCAAACAAATGCCCAACTCACTCTGTTTTTAATCAACGCAAACTGTCTGCACACTCGAGACGATTTGGCAGTTTGATGCTTTGTGTAGGTTTTGGAAGAGAAAACAGACATACTCTTTCATGGCTTCATGGGCCCTTCTCCTTACTTTATGGGGATCTCCTATTCAGTTGTGCAAGTCATTTTCAAAGCAGCCAGCCACCCTTTTATCCCCCTAAGCCCCCCTCACCCAACAATAGGCTGAAAGCGATTCAGTTAAGCCCTTTATACTCCACGCACTTTATTTTCTCACTCTCTTGCACTTTGAGCCCCACCACTCCCGCAACAGGCTAAGGAGGGTGGGAGGGAGACGCTGTGGGGAGGGCTGGGCCATGATGGAAGTGATTTTTGGGGGTGCACCAGGCTGGTCAGGGGGGAGTTCCTCTGTCCCAAGGTCTATCAATGAGTAACCCCTGTGAAAGCCTTGCAGACACATGATCTCAGCACGCCACAGAGGCCAGTGGCAGGAAACCGACCCACCATGTGAGTAAGCCTCCTTTCATTTGGTGCCAACATTTTTCAATGAGTTTGTCTTGAGGCCCAAATGGCCATTTCCCTCCCCCTCTCCTTTAAGCTCTTCAAAGAGAAGAACGATTAGATAATATGAAGGGGGAAAAAATAGGTCTGTTGTGGCAGAAGGAGGGTGGGAGGAATGAATTTCAACTTTAAGGAATATGAAGCAACACACCCACCCACATCAAGACAATCTCATATTTTCCCCTTACACTCCTGTATGTAATAGATCAGGAAATAAACTTCATAAAGGTCTTTAGACATAATGCATTTTGCAGTTCTCTCCCTGGAGGCCAAGGTGACGACACATTAATGGAATTACTAGTATAATTACATTATTCACAGAGCACTTTTTGAAACATATTTCAGCTGTCAGCTAAAAAGAGACGCTGAGAGAGCTGATAATACAGAAGAGCAAATATTATTCTTCACACCTCTGGTTGTTTTTCAGGAAATGTGTTAAATGTGTGTTTCCAAACACATTAAAATAATGAAAATAAACCTGCACAGAAATGTGAAAAGTTTGTGGAATGGAAATCAGATATTTAATCCCTTGATTCCTGAGTTGACATTTAGCTAAAATGCATAAATCGGAGGAATACACAAGCAAACCTGAGTTCCTTCTGAATGTAAACGAGTTTGTCACAAATTAGGGACAGTTGACACCAAAGGATTAGAGTCGCTACAATATCATTCGATGAGTTAAGACCGATAAAAACACTTACACGCTGCTGTCTGTCATTGACATTGAATCATCAGTCGTAGCATCACTTGAGATCTCACTGTCATTGGCACTTGTGGCAGGAGCAAAGATGTAGCCAGAGTTGACAAAATAAGGGCTGGCATTGTCTCCTCGACGGTGTGCCCTGTGAACAGAAAGAAAATTGACATGTAATGTAATGTGAACTGTGAAAAACAGTGTCTGTCAGAACATTTCACAGGATGTGCATTCAATCCAAGTGACAAGATAACTCGGACAACTTCAAGTTTGTTTTTTTTGACATCCTCAATAGATTTCTGTAATATGAGTCATTACCACTACCCTGGGTCAACCACATTAGAGATCTGTCTCGCCCTTCCTTTCATGCCACCCCTTCCCTGCTTTCCCCCTTCTAGCATTGGCTGTGCATCGACAGTCTGGGAATCCTCTCTTTCCCAAACTCCCTCGCTCTCCTTACTTAAGCCTTTCTGTGTGACTATCTACTCTCCTGCTGTGTTGCATTCCAGTTGTAGTTGTGAAGGGGGTGGATGAGGAAGAAGAGGAAGGGGGAACCTGAGCTTTTGGTAGGGTGGGGGAGAGGGGAAAGGGTAGGAGGGCCCCTTTCTTTATGAGAATGCCTTCTGCTGGGAGTGCTGAGAGGAGAACCCCAGCATGACTAAAGCTGTAGGCCCCAAGCACAAACCTGACCTTTGGAAGGTCCGTGCAAAGAGTCAGGTATTTAGCACAGCTGGGCTTTCTGCACCCCCCCTCCCAAGTCTTTCTCCATCTTTCTCTTTCTTCCCCGGTCCTCTTTACTGTCTTGACTCTTCCTGCATTGCATACTTAGTTTTTGACGAGCGATTCAGATATTTGTTTTCCAACCTAAATTTACAAGTGTTGGATTGCGATTCTACACAAAGTAGTGTCCGAAACTTTGAAACTGAAATAAGGATACTTATACCATTCTGGAGTCGCATTTGAGGAATCAAAAAAGAAAAAACATGCGAACAGAAAATCTGTGTAGTGCCAAAATTAGTTCCACATGTTTAAAATGGAAATGGGTTGACCTGTAGACATGTTGAGGGCCACCAACAAGGGGCCTACGGACGGGTGATGCACAGAAGGCAGCTTTCTGCTAAGTATGCAATTTTTCACTAAAAACAAAACAAGTACACACTTCAACTACCTCTTTGCTGACTGTGTCCTAATTTAGCATGGACAACAAAATGCAAATGAATAACCGACTGTGTTAAATAAACTCTGATCACCGTGACAGCGCTACGGACAAGCAATGCATAATGTTTCTGTCATCCTAATTTATTTTATTTATTTATTTTTTTTAACAATTAATAAATAACAGATTGGTTAAAAACATTTTAATGATCCTTCTTGAACTAGTTTGTAACCACAACTTAAGGAATAAGAAAAGTATATTTAACTTAATTATTTTAAGTATGTTTATAATCGTGCAGAGAATGAATTCCGAAACTTTGAATAAAGATACTGCTTCACTTAAAAAAAAAAAAAAAAAAAAAAAAAAAAAAAAAAAAAAAAATCCCCATCTAGCTGTAATCGTCTGGCATTAGGTGGGTGAAGTCATGCCTGTACTGGAGGAAAGGTTTCGAAGCACAGAAAACTTGAGAAAGCCAGCAGAGAGCTACCTGCAAGACACCATTTACTTAAAAAGAAGGCTCGGCTCCATTGATGTTTTGTACCCAATACAGCCCCCACCCTCTAACTCCTTAACTAACTGTAAGGCAGGCGAGTACAAACATAACGAATGTTATTCTGGGAGGCTTTGATCAACTGTCTCCACTCTATTTACAAGAACAGACCGAAGTAAGGTTTCAAATGAAAACTTATGAACAAACATTCTGGTGCGATGAGACACTTCCATGAAGAAACACACTCTTACCTGCAACTGTTCTCCAGAACTTCAGCTGTTGTCCGGATGGTTGCAGTTGCCCTTAGGGATTTAGCCGAAAGTCCGACCACAGAACCTAAAGCCTTTGCCTTCAGGTCATGACAGCTCCACTCCTCTTCCTCCATAAGCGGTGGAAGGTATCCACACATAAGCTTGAGGCTTCCGAGCGTGCCATGATTTGCGTACGCTGCGTTCTCACAACCTGTGCGCACATATTCGCGGTATATGTCAGAGGTCAAAAAAATCTGGTAAGAGTTCTCTTCCATGTTGGACTGGATCTCTGTTTGTGCCTGGTCAAACATGGCAGAGTCTATCTGTTGCTTTTTAATACTATCCCTTATGTAGGTCTTGGTGGCTGGTTTGAGCTGCTTGGCGACGATACTGTTGTTCTCGACGTACCGTTTGAAAATAACTTTGGCAACTCGTAGTGTTTTGGTATCCTTTAAGTCCATTTGCCTGAAGCCGTTACACGCAAACCAAAAGTCCAAGGTGTCCACGCAATTCTCTTGCTCTAAAAAGGTTCTAAAGAGCTGAGCACCATCTTGATCGCCAAGAAGAAAATGCAAAGACTTTGTCCACCGGATCAGTGGCGAGTCTGGGGACGCACTTCCCTCCGGCTCCCCCAAGCCATCCTCGTTCCTCCTTGGAGTGGAGCCGGGGAGAGTGGCGGCAGCAGGATTATCTTTAACCTTGTTAAGGGCTTTCATTTTTCCAGACCGGCTGGGTATGTAGCATGACGACTCTCCCTCCTCTCCCGGTACCGGAGGACGAGGAGCATCTTCTCGGAAGCTACTGGTGATGTGCTCCGTAAGCGCCCTGCTCATGGCTCCAGCTCCGGTTGCCAATGTGAGAGTGCCGTGGTGCCTCCACTGAGCTCCAGCCTAATCCTACTCACTCTCTAAAAGCAGCGGGGGAGCTTCTCCGCTCCTCTTCACTCTGAAACACACAAAGTATTGATCTAATCAAAGCCATATCCTGCTGAACTTCAAAGGGAGACATCAAGTAAACAATCCCTCTTTTCTTGAAAATAAAAAACCTCAATCGGTTCAGAAAATGAAAAGCCTTTTTTTCGTTTCATTTGTCTATTTATAATCTAAATGAGAGATCAAATAAAGCCCACATCTTCAACGTGCAGTGATCTGTCACATCAAAACATCTTAGAAGAATAAACAACCCAGAGTATTAACTCTTCGCCAGAACCAGATCCGGGCATCTGTGGTTTACACGTGTTTTCATTATCAATCCACAGCGCTGGTTTCATTTCTAATTAACTCTCAGTTGCGACCGTACTTGACACCGATATCACACACATACACAAACTCGCTTAGTATTCAGAGCCCACACTTTTGTTTTAATCTTTCCAGGCGCGAGAAGAGTTACAGTACAGTACGTCTCACGTGAGGGTAAAGCGTAGTAAAACTGCAGTCGGGTTAAACAGCCCCGCGGGAAAATCGGCTCTTTTGTGCGTAATCGTCAGCGATCAATTACCCAAACGCTTGTCAATAAATACTATTACGGTGTAATAGTCGCGGCTTTACTAGTGCTGCAGGCGAATTGTGCCAGTAAAACATGTATATTCTCTCCACGTTTAATGTCGCAGCGGGAGGAACGAGACATTTTAAAAGAGCAATTACTAATAGAAGAATTTTAGCTTTATTCTAATGACAATTCTCCGCGCGCCCCAAAAATCACATACCATCGCAGGTTATATCCGACAGAAGTGCATTTGAAAAGTTGAGGCGTTATTCCATTTTGTTGTGTTGAAAAGACGATGGCAGTCCGTAACTCGTGGGCAAGTAATCCAAACACAAAATGTGAGCATGCACCGCATCTGCCGCGCCACGCGTGTCCTTTCTCGAAGGGAAAATACTGTAAACGTAGCCTTCTTCCATTCACAAGTGACCTCAGAAGTGGCAGGCTCAGTCCCTATGTAGCTCTCTGGGGGTGTCAAAATCTGGAGGAGTAAACGAGGAGGAGGGGGCTCCGGTTGTAGAATACATCCCACTTTTCCCAGCTAGAGAAGCCGCGCAGACAGAGAAATGGTCTTTTTTTTTTTTTTTTTTTTTAAAAATCTGAGTCCCGCGTACGCGCTCGCGCGCACAGACACATAAGCTTCTTATCTCGCCGTATTTCTCGCCCACAAACAAGAAACATAGCCCCGCGTTCTCAACTTCAAAGCCGAGCAGCAGCACATCAAAGCGGCCAAGAGAGGGGGCCTGTGGAACAGCTTCGCTACAACTTACCATCCATGTTCTCCTACAGCCAGGCACGTTCGAAATCGTTCAAAGTTTAGGCACCCCCTGACTGTTTGTTTGCATTTCGCACGCACAGCCGTCGCCCCTCCTCCGTCCGATCAAGTTGGATAATTCCTAGCTGTACATTCACGTAAATACTAGTCTTTCTAATGGTAAAGCGTCAATAATTGAGAGAAACAGTGGAACACCAAGAATGTTTCTTAACCAACTGGGCTGAAGGTTTAGTTGTGAGGAGTTCAAAGAAAGAAGGCTGGCCTGGTCCCGGAAGATACATAACAACACGCGACTAATTCCTTACCACCAAACTGGCATACAACCATACTAAATGGAATTAAATAAAAGTGGATCGATGCAAAAGACTCCATATAGCGTACAATCTTGATATGGTTACAAATGCTTACCTTTACGAAAGAGCTGCTTTTAAAATGCACTTCGCGGGCAATGAATCAATTCACTGGTATACAAGGACCTTATCAAAGACAGACAATCGAGCTAACTCCCTGAGGCTTTGGAACGTCAGAAGTAAGTGATCTGCCGAGCCAATACTCTAGTGCAGTAGAAGAGTGCAATATTACTTTTTTCCCAGAGCCTGTTTACACACCTACTTTGAATAAGAGCGCAACTAAACACAATTTTGTGGAATGTCGTTTTATACTCACGAGTCCCCAAAAAGCTAGCATTGTAGCAAGGTTTGGCCTCAACATTGGTAGGGACGATAAAGAAGTCGGACATCCGGGCATTAATGACGTCACCAGCCGCTACAAAAAAGCGTCGCCATATTGAAAACGGGGCAAAAGACGAGTCACAAGCAGTTGCTCTGTCGTGCATTGTAATACAAACGCGTTAAACTTTCGTCTTATTTGCAGTCTTTTTTGTATCGGAATGACGAAAAGTTGCTGTGTTGCGGGTTGTCACACAAGGAAGAGTTCGGAGCCGCATTTGAAGTTCTTTATTCTTCCTCGTGAGAAGAAAAGGACAAGCAAATGGCTGAAAGCAATTAATCGAGGAACAGTAAAAGAAGACGGTTCTATGGACTGTTCTCGCCTGTGGGAACCTAAATCCAAGCACATTTATGTTTGCAGCCGACATTTTATTACTGGTGAATAAACTTTAATTTTTGCCCCAGTTAGCTGCTAGGATTCAATAGGGAATGGGACGTACTACGTCATTGTTTGGACGCGCCTCCATGCTGGTAATATGATTCACTTCCGGTCCGGCAGACTCAATGCGGATTGTAACGTGTGGTAGTGCTAAGCTAATTCCTTCGGTGTATTAGAAAGAAATTATGAGTGTGTATTGTTGTGTTACCGGGTGCAACAGCTTCTCCTACGACAAAAAAAAAGGGCGAGGAAAACTGGAATCACTTTTCACCGTTTTCCTGCATGGAGGACCAAATATCAGACGGATGGCTGGGGCGCAGCGGTTCGTCGGAAAAGCATTTCTCTTGATCATATTTCTGCTGGAATGAGAGTGTGTTCCCGTCATGTCTACTCTTGTAAGTTGAACGATTTATCCGTTTTGGTTTCAATACGTTTTTTTTTGTTTGTTTTTTTACCATTGTGTAAATCTGCCTCGGTAGCAATGCTAACCTACTCCTCCTCCTCACCTACCTGTTGTGTTCCTAGGAAAACCTGCATATGAAATGCTGACAACACATCCCGATTGGTCACCATATCTCTTCTTGGGTTATTCTGAGGTCAAGCGCACCACATCGGAGCGTTATGAGAGGTTGGAAAGGCAAAGAGTGCACGCTGAAACTTCTGTTTGCTGTGCTCTTACAAACACGAGCCCAAGTGTTGTTGTGAAAAGTCAATAAAATATGAATACCAAAACATGACTCGAACAACTTCTTGACAAACTGTAACTGCTTGTTGTTTACTTCAGGTCTTCATAATAAACAGGTGTAATAATTACAAAGTCAGGTGACTTAAAGTGCCTGTGACACGAAAAAGCATGTTTATTTCATAATACACGCGGTATTTTATGCTCCTGAATGATATGGACCGCTTGGATGTGTGTGGAAGCGATCACTATATTTGTTTAGTATTTTGAATCCCGCGCCAGGAAAATGAGTGACTTCCGGCTTCGGTCTTGCATTGAGGAGGAGGGCGCTGTGACGTGTACGGTAGAAGACGTCCTCTTCACGCTACAGTGTACTGTTGTGTATGAGAACGAAGGATTCAGCTGATTTTGCGGATTAATACGTTTATTTTTCGCATCACGCCAGCCAAACGGCTGCAGAAAAATCATTCTGTATGAGGGAGAGGCGTATGCGCCTTTTTGGAGTTTCAAAAGGTTCCCATTCACCGTGGATATTTACTGTGGGACCATTGGACTTACGAGGAAGTGAGTAAACATCTTGTTTTGTATTATGTCAAATACGAATACAGCGATTACAAAGTAAACACTACAAACTTCCTTTAAATGAAGGACTACTTACGTTTGATCATTGATAGGCATGTAAAAAGCTCTCCTAATGCATTAGCAGCAGCACGTTAGCTGCGTTAGCTCCAGCCACCCTCCTCCGGGGAACGAACTGTAAATTGCTCTCCGCCGGGGGGTTTGCCGATCCGCTAAGACATTCGACAACCGGATCGTCATGTCAAATAATCCAGGATAGCTTTGTGTGATTTTCCGCTTTGAAGACTTTGAAACATGACTCAGTTCGGGTTAGCATGCCGGCTAGCTGTCGCGCCTCTTGGTTTGTTTACATTCTCCGAAGCCGGGGAAGGGAAATGACATATGTCCGATTTAGGTGTCATAAAATATCGTTCGGGAGGTGCGACAGTAAAGGTGAAGTCGACAGTTTTGACCATTATGGAGTAATTTTGCCATGTCGTCCTGAATAAGTGCATTTTTATTATTTCATATTCCGTTTAGCACAAGACTGTTATTTGTCATGATCATGCCATTTATTTAGCAATTGGGGAAAATACTTGGATAAAAACAATATCCTGTAAAAATATTGAAGTAAAAAGACAGAAACAATGACATTTTGCAGCTCTCTTCGTCGCGTTTTCCTCGTTGTGAATAGTTCCCCCTCGACAGGCTGACTAGTCCTTCTCAAGCCATTTATTTAGCTATTGGGGAAAAATACTTGGATAAAAAGAATATCCTGTAAAAATATTGGAGTAGAGAGACTGAAACAATGACATTTTGCGGCTCTCTTCGTCGCGTTTTCCTCGTTCTGAACAATTCCCCCTCAATGGGCTGAATAGTAAAACCGATGAGCTCAGTCTACCGCTGACGTCATCCACCTGTTGGGGACGCTAAAGCCCTATAATGGTAGGCGTGGCTAACCGGCAGATTAAAAGACTAATTTCTCGTCATCTGCGCTTTGCTAAATTGTTGTATATAGTCGAATCGTCTCAAAATATGATTCTAATTCACATAATAATGCCATTTAAGACTTTTTTTCTGGTGTCATATGCTCTTTAATTTTGTTATTCTATTTGGAATATGCATTGACAATTTTTGGACAGTGTTGTAGACAAGAATTGGGATTGATAAATTGCAATAGATTTATTTCAAGTAATGCAATTTCTCCAATACGATATTTGAATTGACAGTTTAAAATCTTTAAATTAGTGCAAACAAGGCCCACCCTCTGACGGGGGCAGCAAATATTATATAATAAATTATAAGTAACACACAAATACAAGATTACAATAAACGTGTCTTTGTCAAAGCAGTTTAAAACACTATTTACTGGCCTTGGGTAAATTGCCAGACAGAATAAATATGTGCTTTAAAGTTTTTGCATTTCCATTTTAAGTATTGCAAGTACTAGTCTCCAACACAGTATTTGAACTGACAATTTAAAATCCTTTTAGTACAAAATGGCCCACACTCTGGCAGGGGGCAGCAAATATTATAATACATAATATAATACATTATAAAAAGCTATATACTATATAAATACAAGATCACAACAAAACCTGTATTTTTCAAAGCAGTTAAAAAACATCCAGTGGCCTTAGGTTAATAATGGTGTATAAATATGTACTTTACAGTTCTTGCATTTCTATTTTAGATATTGCAACTTTTCCAACACTATTTGAATTGACAGTCTAAAGTCTACATTAGTGCAAATAAGAATATTATAAATTAAAAATAATAATAGAATATATAAATTCAACATTACAATGAAACGTGTCTTTGTCAAAGTGGTTAAAAAAAAACAAAAAAACACTTCACTGGCCTTAGTTAAATTGCCAGGCAGAATAAATATGTGCATTAAAGTTCTTGCATTTTCACAAGTTAAAAGCCCGCAGATTTTCGACAAGAAGGGCAGACCCAGATGGCGTCTGCTGCAGGGGCTTGTTTGAGTCCGACACAGGACAAATGGAACCACTCCATTGAACACATTTTCTTTGTCAAATGATCCAAGAAGAGAGATGGTGACCAATAGGGATGTGTTGTCAGCAGGTTTACCTAGGAACACAACAGGTAGGTGAGTCGTAGTAGGCGAGCATTGCTACCGAGGCAGGTTTACACAACGGTGTAAAAAAACAAAAACGTATTGAAACCAAAAGTGGATAAATCGTTCAACTAACAAGAGTAGAGATGACAGGAACACACTCTCATTCCAGCAGAAATATGATCATAAGAAATGCTTTTCCGACGAACCGCTGCAATCCAGCCATCCGTCGTACCTTCGTGATCTGATATTTGGTCTTCCATGCAGGAAAACGGTGAAAAGTGAGTCCATTTTTCCTAACCCCTTTTTTTTTGTGGTAGGAGACGCTGTTGCACCCGGTAACGCAACAATAAGCACCCATATTTTCTTTCTAAAACACCGAAGGAGTTAGCTTAGCACTACCACACGTTACAATCCGCATTGAGTCTGCCGGACCGGAAGTGAATCATATTACGAGCATGGAGGCGCGTCCAAACAATGACGTAGTACGTCCCATTCCCTATAGACTAGGCAGTGGTTATTATTACCGGAACCGGCAACTCGCAAAGCGTTATTTTTCTTTTTCCGTGAGCTGCTCTGATTAGTCGATAGGTCTATTATTGGCCTAGTGGGAATTGGTCATTTTGCCGTGACGTCTTCACGGCTAAATAACGCTTGGAGGTGAATTACCGGTTAATTAAAGTAGAAATAATCACTTCGTATATACTAACAATTTTCTCAGTTCCACACAGTACATATTCCACGTAATTGATAAAGGTCAACTTACTGGGTGACTTTATGAGGTAGTTGTAGATGTTTCCGAACTCCACTGCAGGCCATTCCTTTGTTTATCCAGCTATCAGCTGCGACTTTGTATGGGCAGCTTTGTAAGCCAATTAACGCTAATTTTAAATTGTATCGCCTCCTCGCGTCTGTCGGTAGTGACTCGTGATAATAGTAAACCATGTTCAATACGTTTTTATGAAAAAAGATGCAAAACACGCCTGAAATATATGAATTTCAGACGTTTGTCTACGGAATGTTTAGCTGTGCGTGCCCCCTTCGCAAAATGGCGACACGTTGCTAAGCGAGGTGACGTCATCATGACATCACGCCGACTTTCTCCATAACAGTATAACCTGCATGTACACATTTTGCTGGAGTCAGGAGTCATTAATAAAGCCAGACAGATTGTTGAACGGAGGTCAGGGCTAAATTTCTCACGAATATGAACTTAATTAATTAATAGGCTAAATAATCAATGGCGTACCGCACGCATGCTATTTTTAGACCGTGACGTCGCATCGTAAAGCAGTAGTGGAACATTATAGACCCGTCCTCGCATAGAAACCATGTTAATTCTGCTACTTTTCTCCGGTAATCTTTCAAAAACGAACATCCCGATCACACATTGCTTTTTTGGATCTTGTAGAAACGACTCTAGACATTACGACATATAAGGGGTGTTTTTTTCTTCATACGTTTCCCGAAACCAAAAACTCGAAGGAAAAAATGTGAAAAATGAATCAACTTGCGCAGACTTTTAACACCAGCTCAGCAGTAAACATTTATGCAGTAAACATTTTGTTTGGTTGGCATTGTCTTTCAGAGGATAAAGAGGTAAGCCATTTTCATATTTTTAACTTATTTTTTAGCGTGACGTTGTGCCGTGCTGCTTCTGTCTGACAATGAATGACCTGAAAAGAATTAAAATGGTATCTGACTGCCACTGTTACATTTTCTATTGTAAAAACAACAATTTTAGTGAGGGGGAGTGTAAATAAATTATAGAATAAAGATTTGTTATCAATGAAATGATTTAAAGTGATCGTTGGCTGTCACTGAGTAGCATTTCCGATCGCTACACAAAACAAACAATATAAACAGGGGTGCACATATTTTTTTTGCCCTGGAGATGTGACTTGGTCCTGATTGAGCTTGAGAGCCGACCCGCCTGATGCGATAAAATTATGACAAGCTTTACTTAGAGCCAATTACCTTTAATTAATTATCTAAACAATTAACGCTTGATTAACATCAACTGGTACATAAAATTGCCATTACTTTGAAATGAAATATAAAGAAATAAACAGAAAAGCACTCATTCAAAATAAAGTGCATTCATATGCGGCTCCCACATTAACTCCAAGCCTTTGTAAAAGTGGGATGTCCTCCTCATAAGAGCTCATTGAACATGCATGCTTAGCTTTGTGAAATGCGTACAAAAACACGTTTGTCAGTGCATGGCACTGTTCTTCAATAACTTTATTCCGCCACTTGTCCATAGGGCAGAGTGGGGTCCTGTCTGACATCGATAGCTTGCTTAATTGCCACATGCTCTGTTTTTTTCGTGCTTTTCAAAGTTTGGATGGGTAAAATTCTTTGACCCTACATAAAATGCGCTGCTCATATTAGCGACTTTGGGATTGTCACAGCAAATGTTGCACCACATTTCCGTGCGAGCATCATTTGCTTCTAGCCATATTACCTCCTGCAGCCACTTTTCAGCAAAAGTCTTTTTTTTTTCGTTAGCTCCGGTGACGTCTCTGTCGTCTGTCTTTTGACGGGGTTGGGGGAACACGGAAATAATTACTCAGTAGGGCCTGCCTCTTTGACATTTTGAGAAGTGATTTTCTCGTGTCCGCCGCAAATACAGTGGTCAGCCATCGGTATGCAAAAGCGTATGGAAGCCGTTGAGGGCCGCGCTGGCCCTCAACGGCTTCGTGCGTACTGGACGTTTGTCTACGTCCAGTACGCATGCGTGCATGCGGATCACTTATGTGCACCCCTGAATATAAATTACCCCCAAGAATGGTCAAACGTAGGACGACCAGAGGATATTATATATAAGAAAGAAAGGGCTGGTGGTAAAGGATAGCTTGTTGAAACAGGAGAATGTCATTGTCAGTTGTGTAAGAAAAAGGTGTCGATAAAAAAGCTAAGGCTATGCTTCGGTCGGCTCGTTTTTTTTTTGTCTTTTTCAGCCCTCGACACTCAAGCCATCTCTTAAACTGAACATTTTTATGTTCTTCCACATCTTTGCATGTTAATTTGGCACCAGGGACATCATTTTCGGAGTGAATTGGTAGGTTTAGCTCTGTAAACATCTCCTTCGTACACGATTTCTATTCATTTCCTATTGGGGACAAACGGTTGCCTTTAGCCTTAGTCCCCCTTTAGCAACAGTAGCTAACGTCATGAATATTAATGAGCAGAAGTGACGTGTTGCCTGCTGTACACTATTGACTTTCCTATACCTGATTTTAAAATTAAGAGTTTTCCGGTAAAATATTGTCTATAAAAGTTGTAAATCAATAAAACAAACAACAAAAATTAACAAAAAAAGCAATTTTTATAATGGGTCAAAATTTTTATTCGAACAGATCATGTGATTAGCACCTCAGACGGTCATTTGCTGTCCTTAGCCAAAACCACCCGAGGAACAAAGAGGCAAAAAGCATTTACGTATTTTTTTCAAACCTAAGCTTTTAAAAGCAGTTTTGTTAAAAATGGCATTAGAGTATAATGGCGTTACTAACGATGTTACTTTTTTCTGTAGTGAGTAATCTAACTAATTACTTTCCTCATCTTGGCAACGCCATTAGCGTTACTGAGGATGTAAAGGCGTGCGTTACTATGCGTTACGACATTGGTTGAATGACGCAAGAAAAGAGAGACATGGACTCTAGGAGACGAGAGAGCAAAGCGGGAGTGAGGAAGAGGCAAGGGAGTTGTGACGCCGTTGCAAACACGACGCTAGGTTGCTCCAATGATACATGACTGTAGCCGATAGCCTACAGACTACGCCCACATGATGCTACGGTAGATATCACATGTGTATAGAACTAGATGCGCAATGACAGACACGGCCGCGTTAGCACATTTATAGAGAGCTCGATGCGAAATGATAGACTCGCCGGCGTTGGTAAACAGCCGCCATCTTAAAGCAGTAGACTTCTCAGGAAGGCTCTGTTGTAGAGAACCTTCTTAGCGAGCCTAAGTAACTTTTTATTTAAAATCTTGAATCTATCTTTAAATCAGTGCTTCTCAATTATTTTCTGTCACGCCCCCCCCAAGGAAGACGAAAATGTTTCGCGCCCCCCCCCAAACTCTCTGTCGCCACTGTAAATAGTATCATTTGTCTATAAAATTACTAGTGTTGCACCGATACCATTTTTTGGCCCCGATACCGATACAGATACCTGGCTGTGCAGTATCGGCCGATACCGATACCATACCGATACCACCCCATTTATATACATATACATATATATATAATACAGTGCCTTGTAAAAGTATTCGGCCCCCTTGAATCTTGCAACCTTTCGCCACATTTCAGGCTTCAAACATAAAGATATGAAATTTAATTTTTTTTGTCAAGAATCAACAACAAGTGGGACACAATCGTGAAGTGGAACAACATTTATTGGATAATTTAAACTTTTTTAACAAATAAAAAACTGAAAAGTGGGGCGTGCAATATTATTCGGCCCCTTTACTTTTAGTGCAGCAAACTCACTCCAGAAGTTCAGTGAGGATCTCTGAATGATCCAATGTTGTCCTAAATGACCGATGATGATAAATAGAATCCAAATGTGTGTAATCAAGTCTCCGTATAAATGCACCTGCTCTGTGATAGTCTCAGGGTTCTGTTTAAAGTGCAGAGAGCATTATGAAAACCAAGGAACACACCAGGCAGGTCCGAGATATTGTTGTGGAGAAGTTTAAAGCCGGATTTGGATACAAAAAGATTTCCCAAGCTTTAAACATCTCAAGGAGCACTGTGCAAGCCATCATATTGAAATGGAAGGAGCATCAGACCACTGCAAATCTACCAAGACCCGGCCGTCCTTCCAAACTTTCTTCTCAAACAAGGAGAAAACTGATCAGAAATGCAGCCAAGAGGCCCATGATCACTCTGGATGAACTGCAGAGATCTACAGCTGAGGTGGGAGAGTCTGTCCATAGGACAACAATCAGTCGTACACTGCACAAATCTGGCCTTTATGGTTGAGTGGCAAGAAGAAAGCCATTTCTCAAAGATATCCATAAAATGTCTCGTTTAAAGTTTGCCACAAGCCACCTGGGAGACACACCAAACATGTGGAAGAAGGTGCTCTGGTCAGATGAAACCAAAATTGAACTTTTTGGCCACAATGCAAAACGATATGTTTGGCGTAAAAGCAACACAGCTCATCACCCTGAGCACACCATCTCCACTGTCAAACATGGTGGTGGCAGCATCATGGTTTGGGCCTGCTTTTCTTCAGCAGGGACAGGGAAGATGGTTAAAATTGACGGGAAGATGGATGCAGCCAAATACAGGAACATTCTGGAAGAAAACCTGTTGGTATCTGCACAAGACCTGAGACTGGGACGGAGATTTATCTTCCAACAGGACAATGATCCAAAACATAAAGCCAAATCTACAATGAACTGGTTCAAAAATAAACGTATCCAGGTGTTAGAATGGCCAAGTCAAAGTCCAGACCTAAATCCAATCGAGAATCTGTGGAAAGAGCTGAAGACTGCTGTTCACAAACACTCTCCATCCAACCTCACTGAGCTCGAGCTGTTTTGCAAGGAAGAATGGGCAAGAATGTCAGTCTCTCGATGTGCAGCACTGATAGAAACATACCCCAAGCGACTTGCAGCTGTAATTGGAGCAAAAGGTGGCGCTACAAAGTATTAACGCAAGGGGGCCGAATAATAATGCACGCCCCACTTTTCAGTTTTTTATTTGTTAAAAAAGTTTAAATTATCCAATAAATATTGTTCCACTTCACGATTGTGTCCCACTTGTTGATTCTTGACAAAAAAATTAAATTTCATATCTTTATGTTTGAAGCCTGAAATGTGGCGAAAGGTTGCAAGATTCAAGGGGGCCGAATACTTTTGCAAGGCACTGTATATATACACATATATATACATATATATATATATGTATATACAGTATATATATATATATATATATATTTTTTTTTTTTCCCCCAAAGAGCTACATAATTGGATGTGAAATCATTGCTATCAAGGCTTTGACAGGCTGTTGCTTAGCTTTGCAAAATAGGAAAAAGTATAATACTATAATACTAGCCCAACAGTAAGAAAGTAAAAATAAGTTCATAATAATAAACTCTGAATGAAATGAGTAAACTTTTTTAAACCTCTCAAAGGCCAAACAGTGCAACTTTCATGAAATTATTGTCACATTCTGCTGCTGGTTAGATTGTGTTTTGTTGCTGGGCTGTTAGTGGGGGCGTTCCTGACGTCGCACCTGAATCCAATGCAGGCTCATCAACGCAGCATTTAAGCACGGGTGAGCTCAGAGAAGGCTGCCGAGATATTTGCTTTGCTGATCGCCATTTGACATCTCGCACTATAGTCTCGCTAAATTTGCTTGTTACGCCCCTGCATTGGATTTTTTCTGTTAGTGTGCTGCATTCGTTTGTAACCTTTGGACGATTGTTGGCAATATTCGGCACATTTTCACTGAAAAACAATCAAGCGGCTTATCAATGAGATTGGGGTCTTATGTCTTTAAGTGGCATCTTAATTGATTTGGCTTCTGGCTGTCCGCTATAATTATTTTTAGACACAGTAAACAGTGGTCTTTCCTCATCACACACTGTATTAAAAGTCAAAGATAAAAGGCAAACGGCACGAAAAAAGCGCATTCTCGGCAGCCGAGGTAGAACCGTAGGTGAGGGCGGTCGTCATGACGATCCCAAGCCGAAAATGGCACTTCTCGGGCGGCGACGTGAGAACCGGACAAGACAGTGGGTCGCTGCGTGAGTGGGAAAACGGCTTTCGAAAACGGCGGTGGCACACTGCTCTTCATATCTGTTTTCTGTGTGTGCTGAGTGCTCTTCCTTAGTTCAAAAATACTGCGCGCACTCTGAAAATGAGAGCGCCACTGCCACCTACTGAGTGGATGTGCAAGTACACTTTATTCCAGTACGGCAAAAAAACAAACAAAAAAAGCATGTTCCCCGAGGTCACATGTGCCCCACCTGGCATCGCTCAGGGGGGCGCGCCCCACTATTTGAGAAGTACTGCTTTAAATGATGAAACAGTTTTAAAACTTTCACATGTCGAAAGTAGACAGAAGGGAACTAATGGAATAACGGTAGCAATTTTAACAACTTTAACAGTTGATTTACAACATTAAATGACTTCCAAACATAGGAAAGGTTACTCTCTAGTTATCACAATATCCGCAATACCCCTGTGTCTAGTTAAATTTAGGGTAAAGAATTGGGCTAGGGACAATTGTCCCAAAAACCCTTTAAAGTTCACATAGTGTGACCTATGTTTTTTTTTCAGTTCAATTCAGTTCAGAAAAAAAACATGAAAAGTAACACCAGTTACTTTGCCAACTAACTAATTACTCTTACATTCAGGTAACTGAGTTACTAACGCAATTACTTTTTGGGAGAAGTAATTTGTAACTGTAATTAATTACGTTTTTAAAGTAAGATTACCAACAATGTTCAAAAGTGACAAAAACTATTGAGCAAGAACTAAGGACTGAAAATGTGGACCATGAAACGCCAGAGAGCACCACCAAAATCGTGAGCGGAATTTCAATTTGGCCCTCTAAAAACGCTAATTGTACAACAGAGCCACCACTGGTGTCTTACCAATGTAGTTAACCCCTTCAAAAATTGTATCCCCTTGCCACGGGAGCGCGCACACACACACACACACACACACACGCACCCCCCCCCCCCCCCACACACACACACACACACATTAGTTATCAGTTATGTCCACTTAAACAATTAATTGAAGCCAGAAAAAAAAAACAGTTATATATTTTGGATATCGACGTTTATTAAACTGGAGAAGCTCCATACATGACTTGAATTACAGTAATAACAGTTATAGGTCATCCTATGAGTAAAACAGTAAAACATTGCCTTTTTTTACATTCAGTACGTATGTTACCTTATACGTGTAAGACTGAGACGACGAGGTGGACTCAGTTGCGGAGTTTTGGGCAAAAAACTTTTGTTTTGAAAACAGAGGTCCTTCCGCTGACTTGCGAGGATGAGAAAAGTACAAACAGAAAGCGCTCCAACGGAGGAATGAGTCAGGATGATTAGAAACAAAAAAGTTCAAACACAAAGCATTCCTAAAGGGAGGAAAGGTAACAACATAAAATGCTCCAAAAAGAGGACAAAGTCAGGATTACTATGATCAAAATTTACAAACACAAAGCACTCCAAAGTGAGGATAAATTTACAGGATTACTATGAAAGCTATGACAAAAGGCTGCTGTGATTTACTTGAGTAGAAAGACACTTCTGCACTGGACAAGGGAAACTGAGGCAATATATACACAGGAGGTAATGGGGAACAGGTGGAAACAATAGGTGATTAGGTGACCAGAGGAAGGGCAAGTACGCAGACACGAGGAGGGTGAATCCTTCAAAATAAAACAGGAAATGACATTCCATGACAATACGATCGAAAAAAATAGTTTTTTTTTTTTTTTTTTTGATGAATGGGCCATGTTTTAAAACCTGGTAGATAACTACATCACCAAAACACGGAAATCAATCAAATCAGTGCAGTGTAGTGGCTCCGCCCAGAAGATACAATTTTTGACAGGGGTAACTACATTGGCACGACACCGGCGGGCATACCATATTCAATGAATGACGATCTTGGCGAAAAGTGTAGCTGTCCTAAGACGCCTGATTTAGAATTCCCCTCAAAAATGATGGAAAACAAAAAATTGCTAATTTTCAACTTATTATGATAAATATTCTTGTAAGTTAATTTTATTGCTGACACTGCGTTTCGGGGCCATCAAGATGTTGAAAACCTAAGAAGAACCAAGAAAACCTACACTAAATCCTTAATAAATACTGCTGGTAAAACAAATAAATAAATACTGCCGGGAAAACAAAGAAACTATGGCGTTGTCGTGAATCGTCAAATTTCGAGCATGTCGTCGGATGTAGAAACAAGTGGCGCGTCAACTTTTACATCACATGTCGAAAAGATCATGCGTCAAAGCGATGGTATGCCGAGGTACCATTGTACATTTCATTATCTTAACTAAAAGTTAAGAGTTTTGGAATTTCTTATATTTCCCCTCAGTTTCATTTATTTTTATTTATTGATACACTTTCCAGTCTGCTTTAAGTAAATAGTGCCACAAGCAATGCTGTAGCCAGGTACCATATATGTAAAATGAGGTGTTGATGCAGCAAATAATTCATTATGCACAATAATGGACTTGAGTTACATCCTTTTTAAAGGAAACTGGATGGATGGATGGATTTATTCATAACAAAAGATATGAATCAGTATTTCACACTATGAATCAGTACTTCACACAAATACTTCTCAGTAAAACACATGTAAACACTTCTGGGATACTTTAAACAATCAAGGACTCAGTATTATTTGCACATTTGTTATGGTGTAATAATAATCATTGCAAGATTTCTCTCTTCATATTGCATAACAGCTTCATCATTTGCACAACTGTCAACATATCTGCACTACCACATCACTTTATATGGTTGGACAATTATCTGCATCACTTGCACAGGTGCCATTGTTTAGTTCATCCCTTTTACACTACTGTACTTGTATCCTTACATTGCTTTCTGTACTTATGTGTCATGCTCAGAAGCAGTTTCTCACACTATATGGGCAAATTGGGCAGTTGTCCAAGGTGACACTTGACCAGGGCACACATGGGGAGCCACTCGCCCCATTTTGTTAACCCTAAAACTGATTGCCATTACTACATTCTGTCATTATGTACAGTGGCTGAGAGGTGTCAGACGAAATGCAAAGTCCAAACACTTTGCAAATAGAAAAAAGCACGGACTCCGATTGGTAACGCTAACGCTTTGCAAAAGAAAAAAGTACGAATGCAAACTGCCACAACACAATCCCCAATTCCTAAAGCGCGATTGCAAATTGGCAAAAGCACAAACCCCAACTGCCACAACACGACAGCAAATGGCTTGCAGCACGAATGCAAAATGCTCGCAAGACGAATGCAGTGACCAGGCAAAAAAGTAAAAACCCGCAGCGCAACAGCAAAATCCTGCAGCACGACGGAAAGAGGATGACCCAGAAGTTAAAAAAAAAAAAGGACGTGTAGCGGATAATGTTGTTGAGTCTGTGTTGCCGTGTTCGGCCGCTCGTGTCTCTCGTAACTCTTTAGTGTCTCGTGACTCGGACACGCGCACGGCTAAATTGTTCCCTCCCAGGGACACAACATGCCCCACACAAGTTGCCTAGGTGAATTCTGTTATGAGGCGTAACCCGATTTAACGGAACGGAATGCACGGCCGGGGCGCCTATGGAAGACGACCGAATGGACGATCAGGGGGACGTCCAGGATGCCAGGTGTGGGATGTCCGAGTGGGACGATCGGAAGGACATCTGTGATGCCAGGAGATGAACGACCAGGTGCGACGATTAGGAGGACATCTAGGATGTCAGGCGGAGGACGACCAAGCAGAACAATCGGGAGGACGTTCGGGATGCCAGGCGTTGGACGACCGAGTAGAACGATCGGGAGGACGTCCAGGATGCCAGCCGATGGTCGACCGAGCAGGACGATCTGGTGGACGTCCAGGACGAGGAGCGTGTCGTGCAGCACCGTCCAGGCGTGGCCGGAAAAGGGGATGCCGAGAGAGGCGGCATGTGCTGCTCAGCTGCGGCCAAGTATGAGGTCGAGACGCGCGACGTGCAGTGCCACCCAGTCAAGGCTGTAGACGAGGGCGACAGGCATGGCGGTCGGAGTTGCCCGGCTGGGGATGAGGGCAACTGGCAAAACGAACCAAGTCGACCGGCCGAAGCAGGAGCGAGGGAAACGCAGAAACCGGAGCCGTAGCGACGTAATCGGTATCCAAAAGCGGTGGACGAGGAGAGGCGGCGGCATTCACAGGCGCTGGCAGAGGAACGACCTTGGAGACCTCTGGAGGCGCTAGCACAGCAGCGAGATTAGCGGCGTCGGCCAGTGGTGCTGGCAGAGGAGTGACCTCGGAGACTTCCGGAGGCGCAGGTGCAGTAGCAACGTCAGCAGTTGCCAGAGATCCAGGCGCAGGATTGACGTTGCCATGAAGACGCCAGGAAGAGCAGACCCTGCGTCGACAAGAAAACCAGGGCCGGACGGGACGCCATCGAGAAGGCCAGGTACAGACGGGGCGTCGTCGAGTAGGCCTGGAACGGACTGGGTGTCGTCGAGTAGGCCCAGATCGGATGGGGCGTCGTCGAGTAGGCCAGAGGCGGGTGCAGAGTCGTTGTCGTAGAGCAGCGCTGGAGCCAAGGTGAGCGAGAGTGGCGCTGGAGTCGAGACAGCAACGTCAGCGTCGGAAAGCGCCAGAGCGGGAGCGTGCTGTGGCTGTGCGGGCAATGGGACAGGAGGACAACTGCGAGGATCAGGTGCGGAAGCACCGTCAATGTTGGTGGGAAGCTCAGGCAGTAGGGCTCTCGTGGCGGGCACTTCGGACGTCTTTGAAGTCGATGAAGCATGCGACGGTTCAAAACGCATGAGAAGGTCCACCTTAAGTGCTCCATATTTGTCCTCTTTTGGCGGAAAAGCAATGAATCGCTGAGCTTTGACCGCCGTCGAGTACCTGAGCGCGGTCACCACGTGGTAGAAGCATATGGTATCGTCCGAAATACCACGGAGGACGAAATGCGCCTCCGCGTACGCGAACCACGCGGCCGCAGAAGACTCGTTAAACATCGCTAGCTCGAGAAACCTAGTGTCCGACATCGCTTTAAGTGTTCGTAAAATGCCTCTGAGACTTCAGTGAGGCCAGTCGGGGTTACCAGTGTAGCGGATGATGTTATTGAGTCTGTGTTGCCGTGTTCGGCCGCTCGTGTCTCTCGTAATTCTCTAGTGTCTCGTGACTCTGCCGGAAATGCGCACGGCTGAATAGTTCCCCCCCAGGAACACAACATGCCCCACATAAGTTCCCTATGTGAATTCTGTTATGAGGTAGTGGTCACTACAGACGACACTTTGTATATTGCTATATGTCTTTGTGACCATCTCTACGGACATCCGTGAAGTTGCCCCCCCCCCCCCCACCCCGTATCAGACGCAAATTTAGATTAAAATGATGTCAATCGTTGTTGCTGGTTCGTGCTGCAACGGTTTTGTGGATACAGTATTATGCTTTTATGGAGATATAGCTTGCGAGCTTTTCCTTAGCTTAGTTCCCGCGTCTAATGGATCGTACCAAGTCTCTCAATAACAGAGGGGTGTCCTAACAACTAGCACAAACATAGCACAAACGAATGGCACCACTGAAGGACCATTTTGCAGTAAATGGGGGGGGGGGCTTAGAGGGACGTCATCACTCGAAATTAATTTCTCAAGCCCCCCCATTTACTGCAAAATGGACCCGAATTTGTGTTATGATTATGCTAGTTGTTGGGACAGCACAGTGTTTAACAAAAGAGATGGAGAGTTAATTCGTGGAAACAGTTTGTTAGTTATGCTTTAAAGCCCACTTATTAAACACTTTTAAGTTAAAAGTGAAAACCCTTTAGTTTGGGTTAAAAGTTTTAACCCAAACTAAAGTGTATTTTTTACCATCTAAATTTGCTATGTGCAATTGGATATGTTCCCAAAACCTCAAGGATTAAAAGAGATGCACCTACCTTGCTGTGTTTACAAAGAATTTTCTGACTCTCATTCATGAGGGAATAATTGACATACCGGTGAATCCTCTGATTAGTCTGGTGTTGCCAGAGCAACTTGCCTGTGTATCACATTCAACCTTTTTAACTCCCATCACAGCCACTGAACCGGTGCTTTTTCCCGGTCATATTTATAGAACGTCCGGTGGGAGGGCTCCAGGGCTCGCTCACTTTGTTTCTTCTTGGTGAGGACCCAGGACACCAAATAAAATTGCTTCGCCTCCGTTTTTTGAGGATGGAGCAAGATTAGATTTGTTAGGTATATTCTAGAGTTGTATACGCATTGATCTCCAGAAACCTTTTTTTTTCTGAGCGGTGATTAATTAGATTGATTAATTGTAGACTTAAAATTGCTCCTCCGTTATTTCTGGACAGATCAGAATGAAATTTGGTGGGTATATTCTAGGAATTCGATCCTCAGAGCCCGATTTTTTTTTTGTCTCCGGGCTGATTAATCAGATTCATTTATGGCAGAATAAAAATGGTACCCCTTCTTTGTGGGTTGGATCACAATGAAATTGGCAGGTGTATTCAAGAGATATTTTCGTGTCGATCTTCGGAGCCTAATTTCTAATATTTTTTCTCATGGCTGATTAATTCAACTAATCAACTGTTGACGTATTGTTGCCGCAAGTGCCCAGTAGAGGGCATGTGCACTCTTTGGTTGTGCATCTCATGTCTCTGGGCTGGTGAAACATTTAGCAAGCGAGCCAGGCAGTTGTAATTCATCTAAAACAAAACTCCAGTATTTTCTTTACCAACTTATCAAAAAACATAAACATTTACATACATTTTTATCCGTTTTTGTTGGTCAAACTGTAGGTTCAGCTCCGGTCATAAGCAAGGGTGAAAGTGGGCCGCAGCAGTCTGGTACGCCATTCCGGTAAAAGATTTGGCACCGGAAAGCGGCGGAACAGTGCTTTGATCCCGAACATATAACGGCAACAAATAAATAAACAAACAAACAAACAAACAAACAAACAAACAAACAAACAAACAAACCCCCATGTTGAAAAAAAACATCCATGCTGCTACACACACCTCATCTCCAAGAAGAAAACAATGTACTAACGTCGAATTTACATACACAAGTATTAACAACAAGTATAATAAAGTGCTTATGTAGCGTAATCCGTTTCCAAAGATATTTATTATCTATTTATTCCAGTGAGTTCTGCTGCCCAAAGTCTCTGTCTGAGTCTGAAGAGTCGCATCGATGTGCGCATGCGTGCAGCAAATCACCCTGGACTCAGTTGTCCGTTCAGTTGGCTGACATACTGACATGCAGGGGTGAAATTGGGCTGGAACGTTCGGGTACACCGTTCCAGTAAAAGATGTGGGGCCAGAACGGGGCGGAACGGTGCGTTGATCTCGAAAATATGACGACAACTGTCAAAACCCTATGTTAAAAAAACCTGCCAGGCTGCCACACAAGCATCAGATCTCGAAATAAAAAAAAAACAATCTACCAATGTTAGATTTACATATACAATGGTTAACAGCAGGCATGTGTAGCGTAATCCGTTTCCACCGATATTTATTATTTACAGTATTTATTCCAAAGGCGCTACGGAACTCTCCCCAGCTACAGCAGCTATCTGAGTCTGACGAGTCACGCGGAAATGCGCATGCACGCAGCTGGACTCAGTTGTACGTTCAAATGGCTGACATACTGACGACTGATTAGCATAGAATGTTAGCTCTGATTGGCTCAAATGCACATGTTTTCTGGAACACCAAAAAAGAATAAGCTTGTTGAATTAATGCGATAAAAAAGGGCAATGCAACAGAAAATTGATCAGATCTTTAAGAGAAAGGAAAGAGTTGAAGAGGCTTACAGTATTTATTTTATTTTTTTATTGTATTTTATTTGCTGGGGAGGCTTAGAGCATCTTCCATGACAATGTGCACTTTGGACTTATTTTACTTCATTTATGTAAAGCTACTTATTTATTTCCCTATAATTAAACAAAAAAAGTGAATGTCTGCGTGATTTTCAAAATATATTCCGTTTTACTGTGCATAATAAAGGTCATTTGCACTTATTTTTGTTAATGTATGTTACTTATATCTTCATAATTTCAACAGGTCCATGTACATTTAGTATAAATAATGTTTACATTTTTTTCAAATTTAATGTACATCCTATGATCTTTATTAGCTAAAATTGAGATTTTGCATTTAGATGTGAGGAAATGATGGAAAATAAAAATTAGGAGATGAAGGTTGGTGTTACTGCTGTTTTGGTTTACAGTTTTTTTGCAAATCATTGAAAAAAATAAATATATGAATGAAAATTAGTTTATGTGTATGCCTTGTGACAGTTTGTGTAATACTACAGTATTACACATACTGCTTAATGCATGTGTAAAACCAGTTTTGTTTGTGTGTGTTATACGTAGGTAGAACTGTGGCAAAAGCATTTTTGTCTGCGTTCCTGTGGGTTTAGGAGATATGACCCCACCCCCCACCCAACAACAACAAAAAACACAACAACAAAAATCTGGCTCTGTGGCGAGTTCCGGCAAGAAATTTTAGCCATTTTCACCCCTGCTGACATGTGATCCACATGGATAGTTAGCTCTGATTGGTTCAAATGCACGTTTTGCTCTGATGTCGAGGTTCAGAACATATTCCATGTTAATGTGCACTTTAGACTTATTTTTGTTCAATTATGTTAGGTTTCTTATTTCCTTAGGATTTAAAAATGTCAATGTTTGCATAATCTTCTAAATATATTCCATTTCACTGTGCATTTTATAAGTCATTGTACTTCTTTTTGTTTACATATGTTACTTTTATAATTATTGATTTTTATTTAAAAAAAGTAAATGTTTACATGATCTTCAATTGGACTTATTTTTGTTCATTTACGTTAGGCTTCTTATTTCCTTAGAATTAAAAAAAAAAAGTCAATGTTCGCGTTATATTCAAAATGTATTTCATTTCACTGTGCATAATGTAAGTCATTTTTAATTCTTTTCATTGATGCATGTTTCTTTTATATTTATTTTTATTTAAAAAAGTCAATGTTTACATTATCTTCAATTTTAAGGTAAAGCATCTAAAATTGAGGTTTTGTATTTTGATGTGAGGAAATGAGGGAAATATAAAAATTAGGAGATAGAGTGGATGGTTGGGGTTACTGGTGTTTTTGTTATATGTTATTTTGCAATTCATTGAAAAATTACCATTTTGAATATGCAGTGGGGAGAACAAGTATTTGTTACACTGCCAATGGGTTCATTGGCAGTGTATCAAATACTTGTTCTCCCCACTGTATGTATAACTATGCCACAATCATCATTATACCTATACCAAAAGCATTTAGGAGGTTAGCTGGTCATTCTTTTTTCTAATTTGTTTTCCAAAATCGGAAATGGAATGAACAAAAGCTATTGCAAGTTCTGTGAGACATTTTCCCTTTCGAGTTGTGAGCTTCAAGTTGTGAGCACAAAAAATTGTGACCATAAGGCAAAAAAAAAAAGTGTATTTTTCCTACTTCGATTAATATTTGTCAATTTAAAATAAAAATAATGAATTAACAGAGATTTATAACCTAAACCAGATAATGCTACAGAGTGCATCTGTCAGTTAATACCCTTATTAGTTACTGGCCTGCCACAAACTGCCACAAAGATGTTACCCTAACACACTTACTTGTTCCACATTAGGTGGAAATGGCACAGCATGACATTTTGACAAAAATTGGACAGAGAGCAAAGGGGAAAAAAAACTACTTGCTAGTCTTTTAATTCACATGACTTCCTTAATGTTATTGTGACAGAATCTTCAAGAGTGGGTTAGACAGTGATCCAGTCCCATGGTACTTCAAAGGTCCTTTTGATGTTGGTGAAAATCAACTTTGTGGGGTAGAATATAATTATGTAAGTCATAGGATTCAAATTCGCAACACTCTCCTGATGGTACAGGACAAGACAACTAATGAAATCCAGAACCTGACATTTTTTCAAGTTTAGAAGAAATAAGCATGCTGTGTGTCAGTTCCCATGTGAGTTTCTACAGTATGGCCCTGATTTAGCAAGATCCAAATAGCTGCTGCTAAATTGTGTGTCCACGCAGACAGACCGCCTATACTTTTGCTGTGTGTATTGATTATTAAAATTCTAACAGGCTGCACTATTCCATATTAAGTCTTACATGGTGTGCTGTTGACAACAGGTGTAAAGATGTTACAATGACCATATTTTAAAGAAGCTATTTTCAGTTTTATGAGCTCTTACGATTTTCTCCATGAAAAATTTGGTAATGCACTGCAAAGGTAATATGAAGCTTACATTTTTAATAGTATATAAAACGCATTAGTCGACACCACAGTTTCTCCCAGGGCTGTTAAGTGTGCAACAATTTTGCGAATTTGGCGGTTGCAATCCCTCTGCCCTACATTGCAAATGTTTGTTTAGATGCTAATCATGCTGCTGAAACAAGTTCTGTCTACATTTTCACCTATCTGTTGGCATTCCCAATTTACCTGCACTGAGCACAATTTCATCTTTGGCCAAATACACTCTCTACCTCATAAATAGGCTACTGAAGGGTCCATAGCTACATGTGGCTCCCAGTGCTGCGGCTCCCTGTGGCTATAAATGGCATTGAATCATATCACATTTGGAAGGGGAGCCTGGACGATGGTCCTGCTCAGCATCCTCAATAGTCAAGCTTTTATTGAAGAACTATTCACAGGATAGGGAAATACGTTGTTATTATTATTATTATTATTAATAATAATAGCCTAGCCTGCAGTAGCTTAGAAAGGCAGGAACAGGGTGGTGGTTGCGCGATCACAATAGCGACGCAGGTAGTTTTCAATACATCTTACTTCTAATAACAGTATGTTTTAAGCAAGATCTCAGAAAGTTTCATTACAATGAAGATGTGAAGGCGATCAGAAGGACACAGCATGACGCTCAGGTCAAAAGTGCCTACCCATTTCATCTGACAACTATGTATGCCAATTAGACATGTGCTGATTACTGGTTCCAAGGTATACCGTGGTATGAAAACGGCAAGGTTTCAAAACCGCAAAAATTTTCCATCATACCGTCCCCAAGGTAGTAGCTATTTTTATGTCCCAAAAATGCATGGAGAAATGCCTTGCTTGCAGCTGTAAGGCTTAACCCTCCCCGACCGGTTGTTGCTCAGTGTCAGTGAGTCAGCTGTGCTACACGATGATCGGATGAGGTGAAACTCCGGAACTTATTGCCCCATCGAAGAAAACAAAATCGCCGGTATGGGACTACTTCGGCTACAGAAACATTGCAGACGGCCACGGCTTAGAGGAGGAGGGCCAACCGCCATGTAAAACATGTCTGCGGAGGGTGGCTGTCAAGGAGGCAATACCTCCATTATGATTTTGTATTTATACAAAATTAAAGGTTAGTAAACACTGTCATGCACGTTTACCACCAGCTACGAGAATTAACTTCAGCGTGTTTAGTGTGTCTAGCTGTGGTGGGTTTTTTCTCTCTGGCAACTGTCTGTGTTGAGAAAGAGAGTGTGTATAATGTAAACATGATACAAGTCATACACACGTGCTTTTTATGGAAAATAATTTAATTAATTTTGTTTTGATGGTAAAAATGTTAAGCTGTGGCTGTGGGTCAAGGCTCACCTGAAGGGCGGTACTTTAATTTTATTTAGAATATTTCAATAATTGATCACAATCGCAATTCTTTTGTTAAGTTTTTTAATGTATTTTAACTTAACATCATACTTATGTTCCAATTTGATGATATGTTTTGAAAAATAATCCTATTCAATGGAAAAAGTTTTTTTTCTTCTCAAAGTAACACATTTTAGAGCTGTAATTGCAACACCATGAAACCGTGATATTTTTGCTTAAGGTTATCATACTGTCAGAATCTCATACTGGCACATGCCTAATATTTAGGAATAAAACTAGCTATTTTTACATCAAAGGCACCTTTTCCATGTATTTGTTGTTGGTTTTTTTTTCATAAAAGGAAACAACTGTAAAGGAAGATTCAAATGTTTTAAATGAAATAAATATTAATTCTGTTATTTTCAAAGTTAAAAATGATCCTGTTTAAGTTTCATTTCATATGTCTGTCTGTCTTGTAGAATTAAATAGTTGATTTTCTCTTTTTACAGGTTCTTTTATTCTCTTAAGGAACAGGAGATGACGACACACAATTCCAGAACAAATAGAAGCAATAACCACCTAAGAAAAATATATTTATTGTTTGGCATGCAAACCGAAATATCCGAACATAGATAGTGCAACTCAATTCAGTCACGCAGCAAGTGTCTGCTCAAAGCCAGCAAAAGTAGGTTAGCACTGATCTATGGTGTTGTGTACTTTTATAATAAATGTCATTCAGTGACCATTTGTTGTCTCTGTGCTTTAAGACATTGACACTACAAGGAAACGGGAGACGGGTAAATGGACATTTAAAAAAAAAAAACACACACACATTGGATCAACTGAACTGGTTAAAGACTGAACCCCCAGCACTGTTTATAAACAGAAAATGCTTCTGTGCGTTCTGAAGTCAGTTTCATTTTTTAAATTCACTGTGATCATTGTCAACATTCAATGTCCTAATGTCACATTGTCAATATCTCTGAGCTTTTGGTATAACCCAGCTAATCTATAAATGCTAAATTATAGTTTTTGTGATTCATCTGAGAAGCATCCCATGTTTTTACAAAAATATGAGCTTTCCCAAGCCTTTCCTGTTTTCTGGTAGACCAGTTGATTACACTGACATCCAGCCAACCACACCCAGCTCACAGTTAGCCTGTCTGGTGGCTAAGGACAGCTTATTTAAAATGTGTTTTGAAAACAATTGTTCACTGTAAAGTATTATCATAAAGTGGTGTGACAACAGTTATAAATTGTGTTAGCACGAAGGTGTGTGTGAGTGCGTCTGTGTGTTTAGAAGATGGAATATGAGGAGGCCCTAGCTTCTGTTTACTCTAGAGGTTTCTATAAAACAAACACGGCTGCCACAAATCCAAACAATCCAGCACCCAAAATTTAAAAAAAACTCTAAAACCTCCCAAAGTAAAGTGCCTGCTGGCTCAAAGATGGAACTTTAAATGACAAAGTGGGTCAGAAGCATAAGCACTGGGATGTCAAGTGGCACTCGACTGATCTGGGCCAATTTCTAGCATGTCGTAGGGACACTGATATTTCTTCACTGTCTACAACATAGTCATGATTAAAAAGCAGATCTGTAGATGTACATTAGTGGTTTTGAAATGTGACAGAAAATCCTAAATGTGTATTACATTCAGATACGAATAAGTGTATATCTTTGTCCAAATCAAATCAGACTGAAGATGCAGCTGCAAAAAGGAAAAAAATAAACCACACAGATTTTTGCTGACAGACAGGAAGCGGCTTCATGGCTTCCTCAGCCTGTTCTTAATGACATAAAGTTACGACTACTTTGGAAATATTTAGTTTTGATCTGTTTCTTCAACTCTGATTTGAGTCAAACGTATTTTGCAGTTGCCATGGGATGCCAAATCCTCCAGACCACACCTGTTGACCCTTGAATGCCCATGCATGTGCTGCAACAAAAGAGGGTGCTGTAAAGTAGTCACAAGAACCCCCTTTTTTATGTTGACCCGGCACTGACCCCCTTTGTTAGGACCCTAACCATTTCACAAAAAGATTCAAACACTTTAAAGGCACAATACAGGATGGCAGTGCAGCAACTGATTTGAAATAAAACCCCTCATAAAACAGGGTAACCTTAAAGGCTAAATGGGAGATTGTGAAGGAGGATAAATGGAGCACCTCCGGTCTATCACCAGAGATTGGAAATCAAGCATCTGTTTGATTAAAATACACCAAAGAGAAAGGGAGCAATTCATTGCCTGTCAGTGCACGTGGCATACACAGACATCTCAGGTTCCAAAAACCTATTCCAGGGAGATGACACAGGATGTAAATGAATATAGACTGGAAAAACTGATTAAATAAACTTCTCATCTCCACTTGTTTTCATGGCTATTGTAGTAAGGGCCTTTTCACTTTAGCAGTAGCGCAATTTGCCGCGTGGAAGCCCATTCATTGTGTATATAGGAGGGGGCGTTCCTGGCGGCTGTGAGCATCACGGACATTTCGGATGGAACGGCAAAGAATAACTTAATTTACCGTGGAGGGGTAGGTCCCGAAATAGAAACTTGTGCTATTTCAGAGTGATAAACTCTGCGCGCGTCCAATAGAAAAGGTGCTGGCGTAGTGACATCATGCTGTTTTGATGGACTGATACACACAAGTCACAGCAGATGAAATCTTGATAAATACGCTTTCTTAAAGCTTCCCAAGCTTTAGGACACTCGAAAAGTGCCTGAGAGTCACATTTCTACCTCTCCCTGCTGTGCCAAATGATATTTCGATGTGTTTTTGTGTGGAAATTTTGTTCACGAACAACAACAAAAATTATTTATGTTCTCGCCAAAACTCCCCTACACCATAAAATAAGAAAAGTCACAGTTTTCTTGTGGAATAATAAAAATAAATTCATTCGTGCTCAGCGCTATAGTAGCCGGAGTGGCCGCTATTCACTTCCTAGCCTCTTCTACATCAGCACAATGTGGGTTCCTTCCTTTTGCCGTCATGTTACGCTTTGCCGCAGGACCCTTTCACACTGGGCTACTGTACTACTAACGTAAAAAGGCCTTAATGCTGAGATGCCGCACCAATAGAAACAACAAGAAAATTTTATATTTACATTAGCCCCAAGTCCCCACAATGCAAATAATACGGTATGTGCAGCGTCTTCATCACCCTTTCCCAAGCACAAATCCCTATACTTGTACTAAAATAGCAGAGAAGAGTGAAGAGGGTGGATAATTGCAAATAACCCAATATTTAGGAGTTCAAAGGCTATGGTGAGTTTGGGTGATAATTTTGGCTGAAGCATCTCTATAAACACTAATAAAATTAAGTGCATCGGAGGGGGTGTGGCCAGGCATCCCTTTGAAGGGACCCTGTGATCAGTTCCCCCTCTCAATTAGCGTATTGTCCACTTCTCCTTTCAGCGTGGGAGGGAGGGGGCATTCTCCCCCCTAGCTTCCCTTTGAAGTGATTATCCCTTTATCTCAAGCCTGAGCGAGGAATATCTTGGGGGACAATGGCAAATTAAAGCCCATATGGAGAGAAGCGTGAATGGCTGTTTGTAGGCTCAGAGAGAAACAGCAGGAAAAATGCAGGGATTGAGAAATAAGCAAATCAAGGAGAAGGAGCAAAAGAAGGCCAAGTAGTATCATTCTGCTTGCATGAGTTGAGGGGTGGGTGGTTAATGTCAACACTTATCCCAAAAAGTAATTTCGGGCTCGTGCCTGAGATGACACTTGTAGCGGCTATAGTGACTTAAGAAGATCTGTCATGACAGATGGGGAAAGACTGGGAAGAAGGACTGGGTAGATAGAAGGATGAGCATGAAGAAGGGAGAGGAGTGCAGTTGTCAGCAGAATCAGATGGCGGTCAGGCAGACAGGCTTGAAGAAGATACAATTAGAGTGTGGAGTTAAGACGGGCTTTGAAGTTGGACATGGTGCATAACACCCTTAAAATTCGAGAAGCCAGCCATTCATCTCCTTGTTATGGCTAGTTAAGGCTGTCCCTTTTAAAAGATCCAATTTGAGAAAATAAACTTTAATTCCAAGTTTGGAAAAGTATAAATAAATCAAGAATTGTAATAATTGTTAAGAGTTTCAACAGGGCTAAAAAAAAAATTAAAAAAAGGAATTAAAAAAAAAAAAAAAAAAAAGAACAGTCATCTTTTGAAACATGAGTGAGGGATTTGTTCAAGAAGGTGGGAGGGTGGCACTGAGGATGAATAATTACTTTCTCTGCCCACTCTCATTCCTTTCTATTGCAATCCTGTTTTTTGGTGGCTTAAAAGTTTAATAATGTATACAGACAATGTCTGTGATGTTTGGCCTAATCCGTTTAGGCTTGGCAAACCTGCGTGGTTAGCAAAATCTATCTGATGTTCTCCAAGCCAGCCGGTACTCATAATTCTTCCATGGAAACAGCCTTCTGCATCAGTTCATGTCCTGAATGTAGAAAGTGAAGTTTGAGCGCACTTCAGTAGACCTGATTTCAGCCAGCATCAAAGGATTAACTCTGCTTGGTGTGTTTTGCTTTTTCCCTTTGAAATTTTGTGACACATTTATTAAAGGACGGAAGGGAGAAGAACATGGGATAAGTGAGGCATAGATAGCCGACTGTCACTTCTGATCAAAAGGATAGAGTGTTTTGTATATGTGTTGTTGAACTGTTAGTTGATTTAATTGTATCCTATGTGTCAGTTAATGTTAAAAAAAAAAAAAAAAATCTCTGAGGTATGTCACATACTGTAGATAGAATAATCACGAAATTTATTACCTCTCATTCGTTAAATGCAAATGATGACTTTCCAAGCTTTGTTTACTGGTATATTAACTAGTACAGTGATCCCTCGTTTTTCGCGGGTAACGGGGACCAGAACCCACCGCGATAAGTGGAAAAACCGCAAAGTAGCGCCCTCCCCCCCAGAAAACCCTTTTTTTTTTTTTTTTTTAAATTGTGTTCAATGTATTCATTCAGATTAAGCAGTAGAGATACATATAAAACATTTTTCTACTTTCCCCCCAAATTATAATTAAAAAAACTTGTATGTATATATACTTTAATAAATGTTTTTTAAGCACTTTATATGTAATAAGTATGATTAGTTTTAAACATGTTACCGTTGCATTGAATTATTTTTAAACAAGTAGAAAAATGCTTGTTTTTATTAAATGCTTCATTGAGTCAGTCCACTCAAATCAGCTAAAGCTGCTCACTTACACACAATGAGTTGCCACAGCAACTTTTTAACACGTTAAATGATGATTGACGCATGCGGCGCATTGAAGTTTCGGCTTCCAAGCATCTCTGGCAAGATCAAACCTTAAGGTCTGTCAATCATCATTAACTTTAATAAGCAACTTCAGTGCACTGCCTGACCAAGAAAAGCGGCAGGAAGGAGAGTGAGACTACGTGATCGAATCGGGACAGCTCATCTATATATATATATATATATATATATATATATATATATATATATATATATATATATATATATATTTTTTAAATTGAAAAAAAAAAAAAAAATCCACGATGGACTGAGGGCGCGAAGTTTGAAGCGTGAAGTAGCAAGGGGTCACTGTACTGTATATTTATTATCTTACTTTAAATATTCACTCTAATCCAGTGGTTCCTAACCTCACTATAGGTACCGAACCCAACAAGTTCCACATGTGGATTAATTGAACCCTTCATAATTAGATAGTAAAGCAATTTTTCTTTAAATTAAAAACTGATATATCTAAACTAGCAAGCTAATAATTTAGCAAATTCCTGTTCAAAATTCTTCTCATTTTGACAGCATGTTTTATAAACAGGTCAAAATTTGTGACCATGCTGCACATTGTTCTGTTGTATTCCCTCATACCAGTTCCTCCTCCCATCAGATCGAGGACTAGCAGTTAAATGAAATGGATTAAGCCTGTGAATTGGGAGAAAACTAATCGAAAACCTGGTCTAAAAAGCCACTTTGCCTAGATTTAATCAGCGTACGAGAATAGGGCTCTGTATTTCTCTACTTTTACCAAACCCCTTAGACTTACTCACAGAACGCCTGGGGTTCGATCGAACCCTGGTTAAGAACTACTGCTCTAAACTTTTTCAATGGTTGTGCTGTTTTGGACATTAAAAAAATATAAGAAATAATATTTCTTTTTAGTAAGTCTTTTTAGTAACTTTTTAATAAGTCATCTGAATTGCTGGTATGCATGCTCAAAAGCACATCATTATCATTAACCCAAATATTGGAGCAACAGTTTTTCAGAGGTTGGAGTGGGCATAAGTACATATGTCTGTATAGATTTTGCTGAGGACTGATTACTGTTTCCAGATATGTTAAGCTTCTTCATGTTCAGCATTTTAAACTTTTGTTTTGGGAGCTGTATACTGTCCGTGTTGTTTGTCAGCTACGGCCATACAGTAGCTGTGTTTTGCGGTCAACAAATATGGGGCTAGATCTTTTTGAGACTGATCTAGCCCCATAAACAAATGTGATAGCAGACACGCATGCATATACTGTGCTAGTGCTGTGCGCTCGTGATGGGTCAATGTTCAAGATGCATTTTGAATTTTTTGGTTTGTCTCCATCTTGACTCCCAAAAACTTAGTCTTTGTCTTGATATTTGATTTGACTCTCAAAACTTTTGATCTTAACTGCGTCTTAGTGATAACTAGTTTATGGCAAGTTTTGGTCCAGTCTCGGTCATAACACTACATGCGCGGACACCTCTTCACATCTTCCACCAATTTATGTTAATTATTGTGCCCAAAAAAATACTTGAGCAATTTCTATAAATATTAAACACCTGCCAAATGAATCCAAAACTCCTATGCTGTCCAAATTCTGCTCAGTCCTTTCCGGTCTGTTGTTAGTGTTTTATCAAAAAGCATGGTTTTCATTTAAATGTCTCTTTCAGCAACAAAATTGTCAAAAACAATAAAATTGCTTTTTACTTTACAACACCAATTCCAATGGAGTTGGGACGTTATGTTAAATACGAGTGAAAAAAAGAATACAGTGATTTGCAAATCATGTTCAACCTGTATTTAATTGAATACACAAAAAGACATATATATAAGATATTTAATGTTAAAACTCATAAACCTTTATGGCTGCAATATGTTCGACAAGAGCTGGGACAGGTGACAAAAAAGATTGAGTTGGTTGAGGACTGCTCACCGAACAACTGTTTGGAACATCCCACAAGACAACTAGCAACTGGGAACAGGTATGCGCCAAGATTGGGTATAACATGCATCCATGAATTGCTCCGTTATTAAAAAGCAAAGATGGAGTTTAACTTTTTGTGAATAGGTGCGTGAGAAATAGTTGAACAGTTTAAGTAAAATGTTCCTCAATTGCAAGGAATTTAGGGATTTTTACCTTTGGCCCAGAATATCATCAAAAAGTTCAGAGAATCTGGAGAAATCTGTACATGTAAGCAGCAAGGCCAAAAAACTGATGTAGTCTCGTGATCTTCGTGACCTTTGGGCCCACCACTAAACAGGACTCAGAAGCACAAGCGTTTTTTCTGGGCTAAGGGTCATAGGAAATAGTAAGTGATGCAAAGTGGAAAACCTTTCTGTGGTCAGATAATGCCACATTTTAAGTTTGCCTTTTAGTGTCATGAAAAGTCCTATAGTGCCCAAATATCTTGTGGGGGTGTAGGTGATCATTCTGGAGTGCTACGTTTACGTAACTTGAATTACTTTAATTATTTACGCACCCACTGTAGGGTTTACCTTCGCTGAGACAGAAATTTGAATATTCTTTCATGTTTGACTGTGATGCATGTGCTATGTTGGTGCAAAAATTGAGATTTTACTGGCTGTCATGAATATGAGTGAGCTCTTTTCTGGTGGTATTATTCTAAGTTTTCGTCTTGCATGGTTGTCACTTTTTCAATAGCAAACGCATACTTGTGGTTGTGTTGATCAGAACATTAGGTGTGGTTGGACACATCGTTGGCACATGTTGGATGCAATGCAATGTGTCTGCACCATTGACTAACAAACACTTTATCCATGTTATCATCCATTATTATGTGCATCATACATTTCTAGTATTTGTTATTTTTTGTTTGTTTTCTCTGCTTGTTGCACAAGCAAACAAGTAGCACAGTAGGCAGTCCAAATAGAGCTCAAGATTATAACTAAGATCTTTCACATGCGATTGGCCCAACCACAACTTTATTAAAATATGCTGTATTTAGGCATATGATTTTATAAATAACTGCATCCCCAAAAATGACTGACATTTAACAGCAGCCACAAAAAGATATTGGGAGTGTCACTCATAAATTTCGTAATAATAATAAAACAGGCTAAACATGTAAGTAATGTGATCAGCTAAAACAGACACAAATGACAGCATAGTCTGCGATTTAACAAAACATGAGATAGTGGAAAGGGAAATGGCTCTTTGTTTTCAAATGATGTTGTTATTGTAGCTATGACAACTTGGCCATAATGTTCTCCTAACCATGTTTTTGACTGACTAAACCTGACCAGAAAATGCCACCATGGACAACATCAAAAAGCCATATGTTGTTTTGGAGAACTTCAATGTCAACAATTTTCGGGAAGAACTTGTTCAGTAAGACACGTACAAGAGGGGAACAAAATGATATTTACACTGCATGAAAAACCAAGGTTTAGCAGACAGCTGCAAATTCCAAATAGCAGTAATTAGCATAAAAGAATCAGGCATCAGACATGAATAACAGCCGCTGATACTGTCGGTGAAGATTGAGTAAACAGTAATGTTTGTTAGTATACAGTACCTAACCCTATTTACAGTAGACAATACAGTATGACGCTTATGAACAACTGAGACACACAGATTAGTTTAAATGAGTTTTCAAGATACTGGTTAGATTTTAATACTGAAAAATGTCCATTTAATTTCAGCGTTGCTACACTATTCAGTATTGCAGTGGGAGTTGAACCATTTTGAATACAACTGTAGGGTGACCATATTTTGATTTCCAAAAAAGAGGACACTTGGCTGGGCCTCGAGATACTTGAATTTTACTCTAAGTTCATTCAAAGCCTACATCACTTTAATATATTTAAAGTTTGCTTCCACTATGAGGTTCTTCTAAAAAAAAAAAAAGATAATGAAACAATAAAAAAAAAAACACCCACTTACACAAAGAGAATTAAATAATGATAAAAAAAAAATTAATGCAGACCCATGGAAATGTATGTATGTATGTATACAACCCGTGACTGCACGCATGCACAAATTTGTATCCAAAGTAAAATAAAGGTATTTTGACTTAGTTATTTTTTAGGTACATGAGCATTTGATTATTATATGTATTGATCGTAAAAAAGTCTTAACAACTGAGCAGGCTCTCTGGGAACACGTCACAGGCAGCACAGTAGCGTAGTATTCTGTGCAAAGTGTCAGTCAATTTCAACACACGGTAATTGTTAAGAATTACTCCTCCGTGTCAATTTGGAATTTCCTTTTATTAACATAGATGACAGAACCCTGAGCCGTAAGAAACACAGCTACTTACAATATAATACTAACATTCAACCAAATACACAAACACAGAACAATTACTACAAGACTAATACAATATACTTTATCTCTGTGTACAGATATAACCCAATATACAAAAAAGACACATGATCAACAATAATTGGAGATAAACATAAAGATCCGGTTCTTCCTTCGAGTAGATGGTGAAGTGTATAAGATACATGGACGCGTCGGATGGCTTTTTCAGTGGAGACTTTTTATTAATAAAACAGAACCAGCGTGGGACACTGACCCTCAACATGGCACTTCTGCGCAACTTCAACTAACACCTGCCTCTCTCTCTCTTTTGCTCTGCCCAATTTCTTCTTCTGCTCTATATTTGTAATGCCTGTCATATTGAAAAAGGATAGCGGCCCCTTAGGGATGCTGGTAACACAATACAACAACATAAACGTGTCTTAGAACTACTACTTCTCCCTCTAACAGAAGGAGCCACGTCAACACAGGAAGGCGCTGCCCCCAGCTGCCGGAGGGATTCTCTTCAAATTGGTCCTGTGAAAAATCATGAAAACCGGACATTTTCATGAAATTATAAAACCCGACTAGACGATATGGATAGGACTTGAAAAGTGGACATGTCCGAGCAAAAGAGGATGTTTGGTCACCCTACACAACTGTGTGTTTAGCAAGCTTTCCAATGACACCAGCATTTTTTAAAAGAGTTACAGTAGTAGTAGTTACAGTAGACTCCCAAAAGATCTTATAGTGTCTAACAACTTTCAGAAGCCACCTTATTTTAACCAAATTGTGTCTTACATGTGAGGATTTAAGTGTGAGGAAGTTCAAACAGTTAGGTGGTGAACAACAGACTGAAAAGATTGGCAGAGTTCAGCAGGCCTTCGATTAATGAGCAGCACCTCCTGGAAGGGAGGCTGTGGCTCTCATTGCTACTCCCCCAGCACTGCTGAAATATGTCAACAAAAGAGTGTGAAAGGAGCATACCTCGTTGTTTACTCTCTCCTACCTGAGAAAGAAGAGACCAATGTGATAGAGAATGAGAGGAGAGGTGAAATATAAACAATCCCACTCCATGCTCTCTTTTCTTCACTCACAGTAAATCTGATGTTGTAACATGTAAAGAGTGACAAACACTTTTACCCTTACTTTTTTGGAGAGTTTATTCTAAAGTAGAAATGATGCTGAAGGTGATTAGCCCTGTGGCTAGCATCAAAGGAAGAGGGAGTGGGTGGGCAGCTGTTCATTTTTTAGAATTAACTTTGGTTTCCACTGGTATTTGTAGAGATATTTATACCCATATGTTTGTTCATTGTACTTTGTACATTAATTTCTATATTGTTTTGTCTCCCTGATAAACACTGCAGCTCTCAGCTTCTTCTATGAAGCAAGGTCATAAACAGATAACACAGCTGCCTAGTAAAATTCCACTTCTTGTGAGCCACTTCATAGGTTATCACGGGGCCGCCTATTTGCTTTGGAAATAACAAAAAGTGTAAGCTTTTGAGAGTTTGGGGCAAATCTTCTCGAAGGCAGCTTGGTGGGACTCTAGAGGACGGAGCCAGACAGCTTTTAATTATTCTTTCCTTAAAAAGTCAATTTATCCAATATGATGATTGCTTCCTTTTTGTTTCTGAATTGTGTACTGTCATCTCCTGTTCCATTAGAGAAAAAAGAATATGTAAAAAGAGAAAATCAACTGTTTTTCTTCATTTAATGAAGAACAGCTGACTGGTACTGGATGGACTATGGTAAGAGAGAGAATTGGCGATTTTCTTTACTATGTGAAGCTCAACCCCATTACAATTTTACAATGAACTATACACCACTAAGGAAGGTTGCCAGAAAGTGAAAAATCGTCATGTTAAATGGGGGCATATGCAAGATTAAAAAACAATATATTACTACCAGTATTTTATTGCAATTCATTTGTAAAGTAATAGTGCAGACGTGTGGTGATCACTAATTATACACAATAACAACAACCATGTTTGCATATGAACAAAATATACTCCAAGTGCAAATATCGACATCTAAGATGTTTATATTATTTTTATCACTGTACGCTTTGTGGCAAGAATTGTTGCTGTTTTATGTTCATTGAACAACACTGAACCTGAAATTAATCCTTGCATGGCAGTTCAAGTGTTACTCATTCTATGGGTTTCATTCAGCAAAAGCCATTAGTAGACTGATCACACCATTTGAAAAATGCAAACACGCGCATCTGTGCACCAGTCTGATCAACATGAGAATGTGTGCATGTGGGCCTTCAGTGTGTTCACATTGTGCATGTATGTATGTATCAATCATTGAAGTGTGATAGACAATGTTGAGCTGTTTGTCTTTATCATAAAGGGGAACGGGATCAAAGGGACTTGTCCAGCAGCTGGACCGCCAATCAGTTTGGGACACTGACTTTGGAGCAAAGGCAGCTGGGCCTGTGTATGTGTGCATCACGTGTAGGTTGAACAATTGTTTATCAAATGTTCTATTTTGACAACATCATCAGGACTTTTGCAGCAAACTATTAGAGAAAATGTGAACACCATCCATCCCATCTGCTTATCTGAGGTCGGACCACGGGAAAGCACCTTCAGAAAGGAAGCCCAGAATTTCCATTCCCTAAACTTTTGGTCCTGCTCTTCTGAAGTGGGGCAATTAGCTTTTCCCAGGCCAGCCGGGAAAAATAGACACTTCAGCTTGTCCTGGATCGTTGATTGCTAAGCAACTTTTATGATATATTTTGAGATAATTGATGATAATGGAACTTTGAACATTTTGAGGAAATGTCCATATGGAAAATGTTCACCTAGTTAACTTTTTGACTTTTATCTTAGAATCTCAGGGACTTCCAACAAATTTTGCAATGCCAAATTACATGGTGTTTCCTGAAAGTGCCTTCAGTTTCATGCATGGATATGGATCGTGACTGAAAGAACAAGACCCCGGGTACAAGCGGCCGAAATGAGTTTCCTCCGCAGGGTGTCCGGGCTCTCCCTTAACGTAATGGTTTAATTTGATTGGGGGCATCTTTTAATTAAGCAGTTCACTACGTATGGACAGCAAATTATGATTGTTTTTTTTTTCTTTTTTTAAATTTCAGGAAATCTATTTGCATATGGTCAAAAATTAAACCTTGCCAAAGATCAACCTAATATGTCATTAGGTTTCATAAATGTTCCTTTTTCAATTGTAACCTAAGGTTTGTGTTTTTCTTTTTATTGTAGTTGTAGTTTTATTGTAGTTTTTTCAGGTAATAACCAAAAGATGTAAAATACACAGTTTTGTTGATATGGAGGCAATGTAACCCAAATTTTAATGTTGGAATGCGGCATGGTATATCACTAACTATGAGTAACACTGTAGTAGAGTCACAATTACAATAAATATTTTACTAAGAAAAAAAAAACGAACCAAGTTAATTGCATGTCGTTTGTAGCCTTGAAATCCATCCATTCTCTGTAAGGATTTTGTATATTGTGTTAACAAAAGATGATACATCTTTTGGGATTCTTTACATCTTACTATAGCTGTCCATGTTAACCGCATGCCACGGAGCTGATAAAAATAAAATAAAATATTCAAAAAAAAAAAACCTGACCATCTTTGCGTTCTGTTAGTGTTCATAACAATAGTTGCTGCGTTTTGACCAAAAGAAAGGAATTCAGATGATTTGAGGGCTTCACAATCTTTGAATTCTTGCATTACCACATCATATGAACCACAGTGTAATCATATTCCCTTAAAATCTCATTTTGAATGTTAAATTAGTCTTCCGACATGCCAATGTTTACTGTATGTAAGACTTTTTCATCACTACTGTTGTTTTAAAAAATACAGTATAACAATTTTGTTCTCTTGCCTGAAGTAAGCAAGTATAGGCTTCAACTCACCCGCAACCGTAATGAGAATAAGCAATGAAGAAAACAGATACAGTATATCGCAAAACTTGTATGATGCTGTGAGGATAAGTGGCTCGGAAAATGAATGAATGAATGAATGATGAATAAATGAATGTATTTAATGTCATTTCGTGCTAAACAGTATAATAACAAACATCACAACATGGATGGGTTTTCAGATTTCTGTGATATGATATTTCAGCAGTAAGCAAGAGATTACATACAGTAATTACAAAAAAAAGATTTTCAGTGGGTAGCTGTTCTTCACCAAGGCCAAACTGTAAGAAAAATGAAATACGTTCCTTGTAGTAGCAGGTGACTTTTTTGGTTCTTTCATTATTTTCCAAGAAGCACCCTGTTAATTAAGTAGCTATTCTAGGTTATTAATATGCATAATCATTTCTGAATTATATTGAATTTAGGACTTACGGAAGTCGTGTGGCTGTTAAAAAAGTAATATGAAAATCAATATTCTATTTGAAGCTTTAGAGTTATGCTATGATAGGTTTAGAAACAAACAAACATGCTTGTTTTATTTTCAATTCTATTCCTTTATTGTCTTTGCAAACCGAGCAAAGAACGAAATTGGAAAAACTACTCTGCTTTACCATAAAACACCCACTAGACACAGGACAGTAATATAACACACAACTTAAACATACTACTAAATAATAATAGACAATAAGTAAATTATTCTGCAAAAGTCGCTACATAGCAGCATGATGAAACAATTAGTACAGTCCAGTGTTGAGAACATAGATGGCCCTGGGAAAAAAACTCTCTCTGAGTGTGTTTCTAGGTGTTCTCATCTGAAACGACATCAAAACCCTTTCTCAAAAGTAAGAATTCAGTCATTGTGGTTATAACCATGAATATAATCATAAATCGTGTGTGGTAATAATGCCACCATATGAGATACAGTGGTATTAAAAAGTATCTGAACCTTTTGGAATTTCTCACATTTCTGCATAAAATCACCATCACATGTGATGTGATCTTGGTCAAAATCACACAGATGTAAAATGTGTCTGCTTTAACTAAAATTACTCAAACATTTATAGGTTTTCATACTGTAATGAGGATAGCATGCAAACAATGACAGAAGGTAGGAAAATAAGTAAGTGAACCCGAGAGAGACTTAAAGAGCAATTGCAACCAATTTTTACCAAACAATTTAAGTCAGGTGTGTGCCCAATCACTGATGAGTGGTTTAAAGCTGCCCTGCCCACTTTGAAACACTCACCCGGTAGGAATTGTCTTCATGAGAAGCATTGTCTAATGTACATCATGGCTTGGTCAAAAGAGCTGTCTGAAGACCTGCAATTAATTATTGGTGATTTGTATAAATGTGCGAAAGGATACAAAACCATCTCTAAAAGTCTGGATGTTCGACAGTCAGAGAAGTTATCTACAAATGGAGAGAGTTTGGCACTGTTTCTTCTCTCCCAAGGAGTGGCCGTCCACCAAAGATGATGCCAAGAATTCAGCGTACAATACTTAAAGAGGTAAAAAGGACCCTAGAGTGTCTGCTAAAGACATACAGAAATCACTCCTACAGTCCAATATCTGTGCTCACATCAACTATTTGTAAAACTATGGCAAAGAATGGTGTTCATGGGAGGACTCCATGGAGGAAGCCACTGCTGTCTAAAAAAACATTGTTGCTCATTTAATGTTCGCAAAAGGGCACTTAGGCACTCCACAGAAGTTTTGCCAAAATATTTTGTGGACTGATGAAACCAAAGTTGAATTGTTTGGGAGTAACACACAATGTCATGTGTGGATGAAAAATGGAACAGCTCACCAACATCAACACCTCATCCCAACGGTGAAGCATGGGAGAGAGAGAATCATGATATGGGGCTGTTTTGCTACTTCAGGGCCTGGACAACTTGCAATCATTAATGGAAGAATGAATTCAAAATTTTATCAGGATGTTTTGCAAGAAAGGCCGTCTGGTCGACAGTTGAAGCTAAAAAGAGGATGGATGCTACAACAAGACTATGATCCAAACACAGAAGTAAATCAGCTTCAGAATGGTTTCAGAAGAACAAAATACACGTTCTGGAGTGGCAAAGTCAAAGTCCAGACTTGAACCCCATTCAGAACCTCTGGCATGACCTAAGCGATTCATGCCAGACATCCCAGGAATCTGACTGAACTACAGTTTTGTAGAGAAGAATGAGGCAAGATTAGTCCTGATCGATGTGCCAGACTAATCTGCAGCTACAGGAAGCGTCTGGTTGCCGGGGGGGGGCACAAAATAATAATGGTTCACTTAATGTTTCACTTACCGTATTTTTTGGACTATAAGTCGCTGTTTTTTTTCATAGTTTGGCTGGGGGTGTGACTTATACTCTCAGGAGCGACTTATTCGTGAAATTATTAACACATTATGATATCATTTCACATGTTATGTTGGTGTTTTGGAGTGTCACTGATGGGTTGGTAAACTTGTTAGCATGTTCTTTATGCTATAGTTATCTGAATGACTATAAATATATAATATACTTATTTTTTTTACCCTTCTGCCATTGTTTGCATACTATTATCATTAAAATACGAAAACTGAGAAATGTTTGGGTGGTTTTAGTTAAAGCAGACAGTTTTTCATCTGTGTGATTTTGACAAAGATCAGATCACATTTGAAGCTGATTTTATGCAGAAATGTGAGAAATTCCAAAAGGTTCAGATATTTTTCATACCACTGTATATAATTTGATGTTTTTAACTGCCCCTTTAGAGACATCTATAATGCTTATGTAGTAGCCCTGAACGAAGTCTCTTTTTATGTGTTAATTTATGTAACATGGATTATTTGTATGGTATCAGAAAATAAGATGAGATGATGGAAGACCAAAAAATATATATTCCCTGTAAAGTTTATGGCTTAGTGCCTTCACGTCCAATCACAAAAATGCGTAGTCAGTAAAAACCTGGAATGCAGAAAAAATGGTCGAGGCAGCAGTGGCCGTTTCATTCATGTAAGTAGCTCAAAGACATTCCTATAAGCCTAAAAAAAAATTTTTTTTCGTTGTTCTGCAATTTGAATGATATTTCAGTCTAAAGAAGAGAGCAAAAAGGCTGTGGTTGTGTGGGTGGACTACAGATGCCAGACAATGTTCAAAGCCTTGAAATACGTATGCCACATATTGTTAAAGCATTCCTTTTCACAATTTACAATGCATATATACTCATGGTTGCTTACAGAGGCCCTAGGTGATTATTTGCGCAGTGGTCTCATTCCAGCTATTTCAGGCCACTTTGAGGCTGCTGCACAGCAAAAAGAGCTTCTTTAAAGTGTTATCCATGGGCACTTCAGCCCGGAAGTGCTTACAATGCAGCAGGTTTACGTGCACTCATCGTATATGGAATGCATGGGCGTCACCAAACATATTTCACTGGGGCAAGTGCCTCAATTTTGATCTGCAGTGCCCCAGTGCAAATTTCATTGGTAAAAAAAATACTTTGTTTGAGTTTTAAATCTACTTAGCATAATCTACAGAATGTGCCTATTTAATATGGTCATATTCCTCTATTCACTCCCATATACACAATCTGCACATGGCTCCTTAATATGGTAATTAATAGACGTAACTTTGTGATAGGCATATGAGTTGATACTTCAGCGAAGCACCTTGGGGAGATATGCTGCATTCAGGTGTGTTGGGAGATCTGAGTTCCCAAGTTGGAAAACCGTTCCGATGTGTTGTAAGGTCGTAATGTGGAACATGGTTGCTACGAAAACAGAATAACCTATTTTAATGCTCCAACAATACGTCACAAGTTGAATGACTCGAGCTTTTTATAGAAACCATGTAAAAGAGGATCATTTTTTCGATTACTCCAACAACAGGTGAATGCAGCATTAATATTACGGTGCGTTTGCCAATCATACAGCCGACGATGCAAATTACATCTTCCCACCTGTTTTACAGGAAGTGCCAGATAAACTGCCCATCTTTGTTAATTGTTTTTACATCTGTCTTGATGTTTGTTTGGTTGCCTATTCCCATGAACTGTGAATTGAAATGGTCCAGCTTTACTCTTTACTATTCAGGCAGTTATCTGCGGTAAACTACCCTGGTCGCAAATTGAAGTATCGATGACGTCATGATGACGAACGCAAGGATCTATCAACAACTATGGCGGCTGCAAGCGCGAGGATTCATGGTCGCATTTTAACTGTAATAACTGCAATGCACTGTCTCCGTGGGAGACAAGTGCGGTGGCTGTGGCCACACACTTGATGGAGAAAATACCTAGAGGGGGCGGCAACGTTAGACGTAAAAAACTTCCAGAAGCTTCCATGTAAGTTGTCCTAGAAAAATAATACTCCCTGAAAGTTAGTCATTCACATTTTATTTTAAGCTAGAAGGTGTTGAAGACGAGTCCAGTGCGTATTGAGCCAAAGAGAGGAAAGTTTGTCGATCCAAACCTATCCTGGTGAGTTTCCTATACGTGCTATATTGAGTTAGTGCTTGACGAGCACTAAACAATGTGGAAAAATCCACACGTGAAATTATTAAACCAGCCAGGACAATACTGTAATGGACAAAGATTTTTGGTAAGAGCACTGTTGTTATGTCAGTCATGTTGAAGAGTGGTGGGGGAAAAAAAGTGTTTTAGCGAACTTTTCAATTTAGCATGAGCACATGAGCTGTGCTTGTAATAGGAATAACGGTGTTGACTATAGACCCCAATCACGTGACGTCACAACCCTGCCCGCCTGACTGGTGCCGCCATATTGTCCGTCAGCTCATTGTGTTTACATATTACCGCTACGTACATTCCTCCTATTACTGCGTGTTTTTCTGCTTGTCTAAGGAATCACCGCCTAATAAAGGAACCCAAAAACCTTCCGGACAATCGTTAACATTGATTAATCAAAATGGTGAAGGCATGTGTGGCGGTTGGTTGAAGTAACAGAGAAGATAAACGGTCATTTTAGTAGTTGCTGTGTGCCCATTGTTAAAAGGGCAAATCTCTAAAGCAGCACGGTTTGTTTATCTCGGTCCATGAAGCCGTTAGACAGTGGCGAAAACATCAATATGATGTCAATACGATCGCAGACATCATCAGACGGAGACTACGAAGCTCGTCGCCACGGTCACGCAGATAGAAGGTGAGCGCAACAACAGGTGTTGTGCCGAAAAATAGCCGCCCTGCGTGAAATGTCCCCTCCAACGGGAGCGCCCACATGGAAACGACTTTCTTGTACTGTGAATATGTATTATTTTACTCTGCTTGAACTCATAAATGTCATACCTGTGTGATTGTCATTGGGATATGGTCAAGAAAACCTGCAGACGAATACATTTCTGTTCAAAGATGGTTATGTGGCCCAGTCCACGATTTGTTACCAAAATACAGTACTAATATTTTGTGTAATTTAATTATTTAAAACTGATCTTACAGTCGTAAATCCATTACTGTAATGCATCCATGAAAATATTTAATGTTTTCCAACAGGGGGGACATTTCACGCGGGACAGCTATTTTTCGGCACACACTGGCCCGTTGTCGATCAAGTTTCATTTTACAATCGTGACAACGGTGACGCTCAGCTGACCAAATGTCGGTTTATATTCGGGCCGGTGCCGATTTTAGGTACCCGACTCCTCATTGTGACATAAACTGGAGTATGATTGGAAATTTTGTGGTCTCAGGACGAGCTCTGACGCACGGGACGGGACCGGCGGGGAGGAAACATCGGTTTGGGCATCAAATATGGATCTGGCGACTGGATCGATCGAAGCTTTTCCAAATAACGGCTTTTATGCAACTCATCCAATGAGTTTACAGCGTCTGAAAGCACCAGGGCTTCAATAATTTGCAAGTGAATCCACCTTTAGAAACTACGATCAATGACAATAGGACACACAATGACGGACAATATGGCGGCACAATACAGCGATCACGTGATTGTGTGACGTTGGTGATTGGGGTCTATATTCTTTATTTATTTATTTATTTAGTTAGCCCATTACTGGTCTGTGTATTTTATTGTTTTGCACTATGAGTAACGACCCTGCAAGTTTCGTGCAGGCTGTTTTTTTCAGATTGGGAGAAGGGTTACACAGTACAATTCAATTTGAATTTATTCAGAGTGGGCCAGGTGTTGGTTATTAGTTTTGTGTTGTTTTTCAGTTTTCAGGGCTTGGCCTATTTTAATTTCAAACATGTTATGTATGTTTCCTCAAGTTCCTTATAAATTGTAAGCTACATATGACTTGTACCTCACTGCACAGCAGGAATATTATTTTACTGCATTCATTGCGTAAATCTCGCCAAAGTAAAGCTAGTGTTGTGAAAAAAACAGTAAAGTGCTTACCTGTTAATGTTTAATTGAAATTGTTGGAAACCTTTATTATTATTATTATTTTTTTTACTAAAACTTTCTGTATCCATAAACCAATACTAGTCTAAATTTTTTTTTGAGTTTTCGTCAACTAAAACTAGACTAAAACTGGACTATAACCTGTTTGAATATTCGTTGACTAAAACTCCACTAAAACTAACACATTTTGAAATGACTAAAATATGAAGTATTTTCGTCCAAAAGACTAAGACTAAAATTAAAATTGCTGCCAAAAACAACACTGGATGGAAGTTGATTAGCATGAGCAACGGACAACCCAATTTTGATTTTGAATACTGATGGCTGGGGAAAAAAAAAAAAAAAAAAGAAATCACTTTTTTTTTTTTTTTTTTTTTTTTTTTTAACAGAAAGTTGTATTTTTGGATTGATTATATAAAGTTCAAATTTCTATTTCCGACTTTTATGATATATAAGTGCTAAAAACATTTTTTGCTCACTTGCAAGTGCCCTCTGTACCCCAGTATCGTATTAGGTCTAGTGACGCCCCTGATGTAATGATCCACACACATTGTTATATTTATCAAAAGAACCAGAAGCTATAAAACCAATGCATAAGGCACAGCTAAGGCTAAACCAACTTGGCCATGAAGACCAAGAATTACCCAGACAAATGAGAGACTAAATTGTTTAGAAGTTTAGCTTGGGTTAAAAATATTTATCAATTTTGTTGAGGACTATATAATGAAATCAAATGAAAAATTATGGTAAATTCAGCCCTCTCTTTTCCTTAATATTCAGCCATGAACATTGATGTTAGGTGAAGCAAAGAAGACTATTTTTCTGATGTTGTCTGAAATTACTTTGTGACCTCCTGAATGACTTGTAGCTGTGTTGTTGGGATCATATTTATTGGTTAGATATTTACTATTGTTCCATATTTTTTCAATTTGTTGATAATAACAATATCATCACGGTAGATGTTGGAGTCCTAATGCTTTAGCAATGGCTTTTTAACCCTCTTAAGACTGATATAACTGTATATATGTAACTGCTGGTATAATTACCGTATTTTTCGGACTATAAGTCGCGTTTTTTTTTCATATTTTGGCTGGGGGTGCGACTTATACTCAGGAGCGACTTATGTGTGGAATTATTAACACATTATGATATAATTTCACATGTTATTTTGGTGTTTTTTAGTGACACTGATGGTTTTGTAAAGTTGTTAGCATGTTCTTATGCTATAGTTATCTGAATAACTCTTTCTAGCTATGGCCACGTTCGCGTTCTGCCTTTGGCAGTGTATGTTCAATTGTATTATTGACTTTTTTATCGTGAAATGGATGCATTTAGTTTGTGGCGCTTTCACGCCCACGTGAGGGCGCACTCGCACTTGTTTACGTGACACGCCAGGAGAAGACTGACAGCTACGTAGCTCTGAGTGAGTGAGTGGGCGAGTTAGCTAGAGAGAATAGACGGATGCGAACCTACTTTCATTGTTTATGCTTTTAAATCATCTCTACAGAGGCAACGCCTGCATGTATCATCTTTTCTGTTGTTGTTGTGTGTTTTCCACCCGCGATCGGACATTTAGAGCCAGTTGTGTGGTTGTTTGAACGATGTGCTAATGATAGCGAACGCATGCTAACCTGTTACTTATTACTAATAGTACCTAACTATCATTTATTTACGTTGATGCGAACCTGTTTTCTATCGAGGACCAAATTGATTCAGCAAATTATACGGACGTCCAGCATTGTCTTTTGCGAGTTCACTGTATAGCCAGGACAGGCCGTAGCGTAGGACAGTATATTCACATTTCGTTGTTCATGCACTGTACACTGTACATTTATTTAGCATGTTGTTCTCTATTGTATTTTTATATTCAATTGCCTTTCAAGATGACATGTCTGTTCTATGTGTTGGATTTTATCAAGTAAATTTCCCCCAAAAATTCGACTTATACTCCGGTGCAACTTGTATATGTTTTTTTTCTCTTCGTTGGGCATTTTATGGCTGGATCGACTTATACTCAGGAGCGACTTGTAGTCCGAAAAATACGATAGTTTGGATAGGCACATCCATTATTTGACTGAGGAAAAGAGATACAAATAATTGATAATTGGACACCAGAGCTTACACTATTTTGTGCAGATTTATAAAACAAAGTATAGGTAAAGAAATATGTACCGGTAAGCCTTTCAATGCAACAAACTAATAAAAAAAGCCAATAAAGGGGAATACCTTTGCAAGAGACCAAATAGAAACTTATTCGGGCGTTTAGACGAGCATTTAGACTCATCCTGAATCTACGGTCATGTATTCATAGCATGAACCATGTGCAAATAGTATAATGAACATGACTTTGCCATCAGTAGCTCTGATAACAAAAGCGGCGAGTGTACCAATTTCTAATTTCTTTCCCTCTCTCTCGCTCTCTCTCGCTCTCTCTCTCTTTCTTTCATACTGTATATTTATATATAGTAAAGTATAAACCTTGCCGAGCAAGCTGCTCCACCAGGGCTTCACTGATGTATCTTGAAAGCTAGTGACTTCGTAGTTTGCATTTGATATTGTCTCTTGGTTTTTTTTTTTTTTTTTAAAGAAGCCACACGAGAAAGCCAGTTATGGGAAAACTGCAAAAGGGAGCGACAGGACGAGCTCCTGGGCCTTTAGAAGTCTTGTCAAAAACTGTTCTTTCAATACTTTGTCCCACAGATATTCATCTTGCCAGTTGAAAAATGAAGACAGCAAAAAGTTGGGGTTTGAAATAACTTTTCAACTACAAAGAAACACCTCACAACAGGGTAGACGAAAAAAAGAAAGTTTAGAAAGAAAAGTGAAATAGCGGAATAGGAGGGACTTCCAGAATGAGGTGGCATATTTGAAAAATGTATTATTACACAGACAAGACTGAAAAAGCAGTTTCTGCTCTTGCACTCCTCTTTAAAAGAAACTGGAGTATTTGAAGCCAAAACAACTGTTGTGTTTAATAGAGCAATATGTCTGTAAGCTGCCATAGCAGATTCATGGTGCGTTAACCCCCCGAACTATTTTTAATTTGTCCGTTTTACCCTGAAAACCCCCGTTTACAGATGTCGCCCAACCGCTTTTGTTTCCACCTAGCCATAAAAAGAAGGTAAGTAATTATATTTATTATTCAAAATGTCTGTCATTTTTAGCTCGGAATCATTTATTGATATCTAATTTTTAGTTAAAAAAAAAAAAACGACTTAAAAAATTATTCACTTGCATGTCGCAATGAAAAATTTGGCGTCTGTAAAAAAGTCATGGATATCTACCTCATAACTATTGCTTAATTGTATGGTTTTTTGTTACTTTCACATTTTCCCCAATATGTTAGATGATAAATAATTGATTCAAACAAAGAAAAATTTAAAAATAACATTTAAAAGGGTAACTATATGAAAAGAAAATATCAACCACTCCATGTTGTCTGCGATTTCTGCATCGCGACCCTTGTTATATAACTATGTTTCACCCATAAAATAAAATAAAAATCTGGCTGTGGCCATTCACAGCTGTGTCTTGCCATTTGGTGATACATGCTACATGGAATTTTTGGATTGAAACAAGGTTGGTATATAAAATCGTGGCGTCTGTAATTCTGCTCTCGTGTGCTCTCGCCTCCAGTTAGGGTTTGCTGTTTAAATTTTTTAATTTTTTTCAATGCCCTCCTGTTCAAAATTTTTCTTCCCCCAGAAAATTGAGATTTTAAGCTTTCCAATGATGCATCACACATGCATATAGGACAATTTTGAAATTTGTCCAAATTAGGCATGTGCCGGTATGAGATTTTGACGGTACGATAACCGTGAGCAAAAATACCGCGGTTTCACGGTATTACGGTATTGCTATTTTGAGATGTATGGGTTAAAAAAAAAAAAAAAAAAAAATCCATTGAACAGGAATTTTTTTTTTCAGAACATAGTTGCAAATTGAAACATGAATATGTTGTTAAAATAAATAAAATATCAATTAAAAAAACGAATATTTTAAATAAAATTAAAATACAATTTATAGACTATACCCACAGCTCAAGTTGTTCAAGATTAGAGCACGAACAAAACAATTTCTATAAAAAAGTAAAAACACTTCTAAATAAATTTTTTTTTTAATTATACTGCATGACTTTGTTTTGAGGGTGGAAAAGCTCAAGTGAAGTTTCGCCATTTTCAGCCACTGTGTCAACTCTAGTCTACATGTCATGCCTTTGTGTTAAAAAGAACATAAATAATTTATAAGTTAATAAGTTAGTTAAAAATGTATAAGTTAGTTAAAATGTCAATATTGTTGTGGAAAGGTTTCATCTAAAAAAAAAAAAAAAAAAAATTGGGAGTGTGACTTCTCCTTGATCCAGCGAACGTGGATTTGTGCTTAGGGCAAGATCATCTTTCTGCAATTAGCGATCTTTGAGGCTACCATTTTTTTCCCACTTTCATTCAAGCCACTGATTCAAGCGAATCAAGCTTGTTTTCTCACTCTGCGGCTGTAAAACTCGACGAAGTTGCTCTCCCAGCTAAACCTAGGCTAACATTCGTCTTTGTAAGCTTTTATTTAGTTTGTATATCGAATTTGAAAGGAAAATGTGTGTTTTGTTTTTGGCGAACTTTTTCCATAGTGCTAATCTGTTGAAGCTACTCACACATGGAAAAATACAATTGTACAACGTTTTAAATGTATGCATTTTGTATATTCCACTTACCACGATTTGAGAGCTCAATAAATTGAAATTGAAAGAGTATTTGTTTTTGGGTTCGCTGGCTGTCTAGCCGATAGAGTCACTTTCACACACAGCAACAAACGGGAGGTGGTGAGCGCTGCCGCGCCACGTCCCTTCTGGCTGCAGTTTTGACACATGAAAAATAGCGAATACCGTTCTACGGTCTGGCGGAATATTTTAGTGGTTTTGAAACCGCGACGTTTTCACACCACGGTAAACCGTGAAACCGTTCACCGGCACATGTCTAGTCCAAATTGGCTGTCTCAGAGCAGAACTTCAAGTCGCCTGAGTGTTTTCCGCCATATATTGCCAGTGTTGTCCATTCTTTTACCAGTTAGAAATAACAGTATAAGCTTGTATTTGTTTATAAATTTGTCAAACAAAATCTTTCATGCCGTATTTCTTTTGCCTTTTGGAGTCGTCTTTCAAAAGACAGCCGACTTCATCGCTGCTCAGGAAGCACTTAACGAAATTCAACACTAAGGTCCTGGATCATTTTCCTTTCTTTACTCAATGGCGTATTTAATAAATTATATTCTTGCCTTGAATCGACAATCTCAGCTATAACAAAGAGATGCTGTGACACTTTGAGGACACCTAATGTTCAGACATTCTATTGATGTACAGAAAGATCAAAACCCAAACCCCTTAAAAGCTCATGCCCTCTTTAGAATTATTTTTGTTTTTTTCCCTCCCTTTTGCGCTCAAAGTAGAATGAGACAATCATTTCATCTTCTGTGAGCTCTCGTTTCAAAGTTATTTTGGCAATGATAAGGCACTCTGTATTGACAACCTTCAAGGCTCTTTGTCCCTTGAATAAAGATACTTTTTCTTTTCCTAAATATATATATCATGTTAAGAGTGCCTGCATCTAACGTCACACAAGGAACCTATCTTGTGTTGATGTGGATGACAGCTACTGGTTGAAAGACGCTGATTCAAATGAAGATTTTGCCATGACGACAGGGGAACGATGTATGCTAATCAATCGATGGGGTTAGAAATATACTTGAGGTGAAAAAAAGAAGAATAAGCAAGTGACAGAAACTTGTCAGACGGCACTGACAGATATATAAAAAAGTCAAAGTTTGCATCGCCACACAAGAGCCCAAATCGCAAGTGGTGTTCGCTATAAAGGGACTGACTTGAAACACCTTGCATTTGTTTTAAAGGAAGCGAAATTGGAACATCTCTCCATATGGTGTGTGCGCCAACCCAAGTTTGTGCTTGTTTCTTGACAAGGCAGGGGAAAGGCTTTGCTTCTCTGACACCTATGAGGAATTGTTCTTCAATGGTTCTAACCTTGACAACTACAAATATAATGCATGATAAAACATCTCTGACTGCTAAATTTGTATGTGTATGCATTTACCCATCCATTCTCTATCTGTGGATCTTTTGTGTCGTCATTGTTGACATTTCTGGAGTTGCATTATGGGAGCATGTGGCAAGAACGACCGTATTTTACAATGAGTTTGACAGTTTTTTTTTTTTTTTTTTTTAATGTATTTTTTATGTTTGTAGGAGGATTCAGCTAGGCAGATCGTTCACTCTTGTTCTGTGTTCAGTTGTCCAACATGTAGGGAGCCGAATAAAAAGTTTTTTTTTTTTTTTTTTTTTTAATTCTCACCGAAAAGGACAGCGAAAAACTAAAGAAATGTCTGTGGGCGATTAGGAGATAAAACCTGGACGCTCTATAGAAAGATGAGATTCCTGACTGACAGGGTTTGTCAGGATCACCTGGTTCATGGTAAGTTCTTGTGATTATTAATGTCTTATTGAGAGAAGACAAAAAAAAAATCTAATCTGCGTAAAAATCCACTGTGTCATGTTGTTTTTGCTGTCTGATTGAGTGGTACCAAATCGCATCAAACCACAGCACCGTGACTACGTTCCTCACATTAAATGTGCTACTCTGCAATGCCTATATATATATATATACAGTATATATATATATATATATATATATATATGAATCCATCCATCCATCCATCCATCCATCCATCCATCCATCCATCGTCTGCTGCTTAATCCGGGGTCAGGTCACGGGGGCAGCATCTTTAGCAGGGAAGCCCAGACTTCCCTCGCCTCCGACACTTAAACCAGCTCCTCCGGCGGGATCCCAAAGTATTCCCTGGCCAGCCGAGAGACATGGTTTCTCCAGCGTGTCCTGGGTCCTCCCCGGGGCCTCCTGCCGGTGGGACATGCCCAGAACACCTCCCCAGGGAGGCGTCCAGGAGGCATCCAAACCAGATGCCCGGGCAACCTCAACTGGCTCCTCTCAACGCGGAGGTGTAGTGACTTGAGTCCCTCCCGGATGACCGAGCTCCTCACCCTATCTCTAAGGGAGAGCCCGGACACTCTGCGGAGGAAACTCATTTTGGCCGCTTGTATCCGGGATCTTGTTCTTTCTGTCATGACCCACAGCTCATGACCATAGGTGAGGGTTGGAACGTAGATCAACTGGTAAATCGAGAGCTTCGCCTTTCGGCTGAGCTCCTTCTTCACCACTACGGAACGATGCAGAGTTCGAATCACAGCAGACGCTGAACCGATCCGCCTGTCGATCTCCCAGTCCCTCCTACCCTCACTCGGGAACAAGACCCCAAGATACTTATAAAACCATAAAGCATTTTAATTTGGAAATTGGTGCCGGCCACACAACTTCAAATTCAGTCCAGTGTACCCCACGGAGACACTGAGAGCACAACTTCATCTATAATTTAACAGTATTTTAACAGTAAGTATCATACAGCACTTTAAGCACCATTTAAAGTGTGGAATAGCGCTATATTAGCATAAGGGTATTCTACTCTGACAGAACACCATTGGCCTAATTCTCCTTGAAATAAAAAAAAAAAAAAAAAATCCTGTAATTTTGAATTACTTAGACTTTGTCGCCAATACACATTTCAAGCTTCTCGCTAAACCTCCTCCAGTCTTAAAGTGTTTATATTTTGGAGATTTTGCCCGCTAAATTACATGCGTCTCCATTGTCTGCCGTTATGTTTGTGACTTCTTGCCATCCAACCAACTGCGCATGTCAACAAAGATCATCATTGACTGCTTTGCTGGAGCTGGAACCTATGCCATCGGATTTTGGTTTAGAAACAAAGTGCACCCAGAATGGTAATCAGCAAATCACAGGCCACATATAGAGAAATATTCATTTACATTGAAATTCATATTTGCTTTCAGTAAAATCTACTTTTAAGTTTTTGGAATTTGAGACAAGAGAAAACCCGCACATTATGGGGTGGAAATTCCACACAAGAAGTTGTAAGATCTCTACCCCAAACTTCAGAATTGTGAGACAAACGTGCCATCAAACCTCAGTATTGACAGTTGTTAACAAAACAACTACAAAAGAAACTTCATAAGATATATATTATGGTATCATGTTGTAGCCAGATGGTCACAGGTTCTTTAGGCTCCCCCCAGTCTTCTTAACTTGACGAATAAAATTTAAACTTCTAAGCCACTGCTGCTGTTCCTTTTCAGCTTTAAGAACAGCAGCTGGAGCTAATCACAACACAATCAAAATCCTTTCCAGATGTGGATCTTTGTGAAATTCCAGGAAAAAAATCGCTGATCTGCTCATCCATATATTCATCTTATATGAAACATGTTAAGAAAAAAAAAGCATTAGTTTAAAATGACACACCCAATATTGAAGTGCAAAATCCCCAAAACACGACCTCCATATTAATGATCAGGCCTCCATCCTTTTATGCTCATATTTTGGTAAATGTATTTAACTGTATAATTCACCATGACACCACACAGTTGTTCACTACTGCAAACTAAAATCACCAGAATAAAACTAAAATAAAACCATTTTGATGTTGACAGTAAAAATATCAAAACTCTGTAAGGTAAGTGCCCCTCAAAGCCGGTTGAGAATACCACAACATTTTTGTGAAAACTATGCCTGTGAAGGTCCACAAAACCCCCGCTGTACATGCATGACGTCACGCCAGACGTAAGCCTATTGCATGAGAGCTTACAAACCTCGTTCCAGTTAACAACAAAGGAATAACTCTGAGTGGGTGTCTTGGTTTTTGTGGCTTTTAGGGTTCCTTTTTTTGTTACATATATTCCAAAAGAAGGATCAGACTTAACAAGGGGTGCTAAAAAAAAAAAAGAAAACGGGAAAAGAACATAAACCTTAAGTCACTCAAAGCTTTAAGATTTTGCAATCGGCATGAGAGTGATGGTTATTTTGGATGGTAAATTTATTTACAGTACATTAAATATATGCAGTATATATACTGTATATGTACATTTTTTAAAACTGTTTGAGTATGTATATATGTTTTAATGTAGAAGTCTATTGAAGAATTTCAACATTCTCTTGCACAGCCAACATACAAAGACAACAATAATATGTTACAATTGCTCTAGAGGCACAAATTTAGTGACTGTGGGAGGAATACGCCATCACATGCTAGCAGGCAATTCCTGATTTATAGCTACCCATAAAGACACTGGGAAACGATTAACATCAGAGTATCTATTCACGTCTAGACATCAAACACATTTTTCTTGGGTTTTGATCGTGGAAGATCAGAGAAGTTATGGTCAGAGGAAAAGGAAGCCTTCCGATCATCTCACCATCCAGTACATTCAGATCACAACCCTCAGCATCTCCCTCGACCCCCCCACACAAAAAACGCCCATGTGTTACAGCAGCACTCTTGCATCATTTACTGAGGGAGTGTGCCACATCACCCCCTTCAACCCGGCAAACAAGGACACTCACTGTGTGGGTGATAATAGACAGTCGAGCCAGCGGTGGCAGTGGACTCATTGTGATGCATGATGTCATGAACATCAGACCAAGACACCACCAGCAGTGTCAGCGGGTCAACAGGGTGGGTGGACAATTGGGGAAGGAGGGGATGATTGTGGGTACGAGGGGCTTGTGGACTTGAATGGAGAGTGTGTGTATGAGAGTGTAATAGAGAAAGTGTGTGCATTCATAGTTCTGATGAAAGAAAGTTTACAGATAAAAAATATTTTTGTGAGTTAAATGAGAGGATTTGACAAAGACTGGCTTGACAGTGGTGTGGTGGTATACTCAACTTACTTTCATGCAAGCAGTAATGATTTGCTTCCCACTGAATGTGTCAGTATGTATAGGAACAGTTGTACCACTGAACCACCACTCCAGGATATCGTACACCAATTCCTGGAGACCCTGAAAAGTATAGGTTAAATATAAAATGGTGTAATTACTTTTGTTTTTTGTGTGTATAATAATCTACAATACTAGACCTAATTTCAACTCATCAATTCTTTTTTAATCATTAATTACCTATTTTTTGCCCTCTAGTGGCATTAAATGGAAATGGCTTTAGTGGAAAGTTAAAAGGATGGATGGATGGATGGATGGATGGATGGATGGATGGATGGATGGATGGATGGATGGATAGATAGATAGATAGATAGATAGATAGATAGATAGATAGATAGATAGATAGATAGATAGATAGATAGATAGATAGATAGATAGATAGATAGATAGATAGATAGATAGATAGATAGATAGATAGATAGATAGATAGATAGATAGATAGATAAAATTTAACAAAGGAGCTATACATATTAATGAACGCATACATGGAAATACTGTATAGCCGAAGGCTAATTTCCATCCTAAATCCTTTCCGGAGATTAACATCTAACCCGAAAAAAATTGATATACTTATAAGCACTTTGATTTGCTTGTGTTGAATTATGCTATACACATAAATTTGGCCTGCCTTGCCGTACAAAAAGCAAATACAGTATACTATAAAGAAAAATAAGAATTACCTGTTGAATTTACAGTCAAATACTGGCAGCTGCGGTTTGCCTGAATTAAACCGTAAAAAAAGAAAAATAGAAAACTGGAAAAAACGTTCACTGTCAAATTACCTAACTACCGATAAAAAAAACCGTACATTTTATTTAGTATTCTTATATACTATATAATTGTTGTTTTAAATGACTTTGGAAAGTATGTATTTGTCTGTTAGTCGTGATGTCACAGTGCATCCTTTCCTTGCCTGCAATTATTACTCTGTATTATTAAACCTATAAAATGCATATCTCAACAAATAGAAAAAGACCCCTGTAATGGATCTAGTTGGGCAATCCTCTTGTTGCAAACACAGGGGTTTATCTTGACACCGACAATTTTGAGGATGTTATATAAACAAAAATTACAAATAGAAAACCGCTATAGTATATTATATTTCAGTGGAACAACCACTTTGAACATCAAAACAGTTTTATTTCTAACTAATGCGAGACTGAGATTATTTCTGATGGGAAATCTTCAATGAAGATGCGCTGACTCAATTTTCATCTGGGATTATTCCTCTTTCATTCACAGGCTTATACTCACTGTGGATAATCAGCCTTTAATTTTTTGACTGCAGTAAAAACAGAAAAACATACGCCGTGCACATAAACCAGTGCTAAAAGACATAGACCCCTCCCCCTTTTTTAATTTTTTTAATCCACTTAATGACCTCTTAAATCCAAAACAAATACTTCAACCCCAAGATTGGAAATCAGAGACATCTTTGAGCTTGCAACCGAGAGGAACTGGAAGACAAAGTTTCTTCTATGTGTTACTTTCCACAGTGTTAATCCTGCTATGATGCCACTGAAATTTTTACCGTGAAGCTCAGCTCTACCGCCCACCATCTGGGCGGTAGACTCCCCGCCATAACAATCATCTTTATACACATGCACACATGTACAAACACAGGCGTTATATTGCATGAGGCATCCTTTGTACACTAATTTGTTAATCTTTGGGTTCTTTTATGATATGAAATGTTGAACTAAACCTGTTACATTTGTAAAGCTTGAATGAAAAGCATCAAATGCTATAATTTTTTAGGAAAAAAACTTTTACCATTTCAAGTCCAGTTTCACCCTGTCACTCTCTGCAAAACACTTATACTGTTTTAGTTTTGCTCTGCTTAAAAATAGTTAACGGCTGAACATACAACAACAACAACAATAATTAATCACCCAATGTGTAATGTATACTCAGAGGCGGGGCTAGCGGACAGGCAAGCCAGGCAGTTGCTTGGGGCCCTGGCCAATAAAGGGACTCCCTTGGACTTCCAAAATGTATTCCAAAGAAATGACAAGAATTGCCCATTTGAAATAACACCAGCATACAATCCCCCTTGTGAAGCTCCACCCCATCTGCCATACCAACTTGCTCTTGGCACTGTAATTGGACCACGAGTAATTTGTGAAAAGTAAAACTTAGATGTGTAATTTCAAGTGTGTAAGTTTATTTTAAGTGACGTTATCAACTTGCACTTTTAAATGTTTTTCTATTAAAATATTTGAATACATTGTCTCTTGACTTCATATTTGTTTTAATGTGGCCTTATACGTTGTTTACTTTTTTATCGTGCATATACAGTATGTGTATGCAAAAAAAAAAACATTTTTGCAGCATGAAAGGGTGAGATGTGGGCCCCAAGAAACGCCAGTGTATATAGTACTGTAAATGGAAGCCGTCTAGCAACCCACAAGTAATTAACAGGCACATTTATTTAAAAAATATAATATGATTCTCTTCACTCACTTTCAGTCTGTTGCACTTTTCAACAGCCATTCCATTGCGTATAGTGGTGCCGACAAACCAGCATCATTCCTGTCAGCCCAAATCAGATCATCTGTCCAAAGGAAATTTCCAGTTAGGTGAAATTGTCATTTGGTAAAAGGCAAACAAGGCATAGGATGCAGATTTTCTTAAAACAAGCACTTCGAAGAACCTTTTCCAAACTCGCATGTTCTGCACTAATAGCTATTAGCTGGTAGCAACATTTTCATCTTCCATCCAGTGAAAAAGAGAAACCCAATTTATTTTTTACATACACACAGTCAAAGCATAATCCTGAAAAACATGAAAACAATGGACAAAATGATCTAATTGCATGCCTTAGAACAATGCCTCAGGATTCTGAAATCCAGGGTTCAAACCTATGTTGAGCATGCATGTTTTTTGAGCCTACATGAGTTTTCTCATGGTTTTCTCCCAGTTTGCCCCCCGATTTCCTCCCAATTCCCAAAAACTCAAAATTCTATGAAAGGTTGTTTGTGTATCTACCGTATGTCCCCATAGCCAGCTGTGATAGGTGACCTGAGTGTGGATGACCAGTATGGAAGATAATTAAAGCTACCTGCTTCTTGTATTGTACAGTATGTAAGGTCAGAACGATGTGTTTACATGCTTTTTAAAATGAGCAATTTAAAATTTTAGCTGTTTTTTTTTCACGTTGAAAGAGTAACTACAAGTGTTTTCTTTCTTTTAAATTATGGAAGGCTGATTGTTCAACGTAACACCTATTTCCATTTTACAGTACAGCCAAGGTCCTGAAGCAATTATACTTATCAAAAGTTAAGACTGGTATTAAGTGGATTCAATAGATTATGAAGGCTTGCTTTGATTTAGTGTTTAAAAAAATCACTCTTGTCATTTTGATGCATTAATGATCAATGAAAGTTATGTTTATTACATCAAAATTATTGATTACATTAAGTTTGTACATACTGTACACCCCCTTACAGCGGTCGGGTAAACTGATTAGTTGGTGAGTCTTACAAAGTGTCTTTTGCGGCTAAATATCTGTTTTAGATATCATGATTATTATTACCGTCATTTTTGCACCATTAGGTGCACCTGATTATAAGCCGCCACCAATGTTCCCTCTAATTTTTTATGTGTCTGAGCAAACACACCTGCTCCCTGAGCACACTGCGGCCCACGGTGAGCAACATCAGATGTGTACCGCATTTTTTGGAAATAAAAGTGCACCAGCCAAAAAATGCGCAATTAAAAGGTAAAAACATATATGTCACGCCGGCGTATAAGTCGCATTTTCGCGGGAAATTTATTTGGTAGAATCCACCACCAAGAACAGACATGTCATTTTGAAAGGCAATTTAGATTAAAAATACAATAGAGAACAACAGGCTGAATAAGTGTACGGTATGCTAACATTACATGACTCATAAACAACGAATTGAGAGCATGCCTGGTATGTTAATGTAACATAGCTATTTAGAGTTATTCAGATAACTATAGCATAAAGAACATGCTAACTAGCAACAATGATATAATAATGTGTGAATAAGTTCACATACAGTATAAGTCGCTCCAGAGTATAAGACGCACCCTCTGCCAAACTATGAAAAAAACTGCGATTTATAGTCTGTAAAATACGGTACATGGCGGCCACAAACCAGTATCACGCCTTTTCACGCCTATTAGCATTTCTACTGCCCATAAATTATCTAGTATTAAGAGCATTTAATGATTAATATCCATAATTAAAATATCTTTATAAATGTCACTAGAATACACACTAATCTGACTTAAATTGTACCTTATTTTTCACATCTTAATATATAGGACTAGCACTTGGTGTACTGATATGTCAGTGCTCTCATCTACTATCGGTGTATGCCAGGGTGCATTTTTAACACTGCACAGTCTCGTTCTCCACTATCTCATTTATTGAGTTTACAAATTCAAAGGCATAGTTTTTACTTCGCCAGCTTTCTGGTATACTTACATTCTTTGCCATGTGATTGCGGATCTGCTGAACTGACACCATTGACGCATTCATTTCGATGGCAAGTAAAATATCGTCAATGAGAACTTCAACTTGCTCTGGGTCAGATTTTGTTTTGTGGGACAGCTCGTTTCTCTTCTGTCGGTCTTTTTGCATTCTCCCGCAATAATGTACCAATCGCCTGTCCCATCTTGAGTCTTCGTAATTTTCAACAGCTTTCAAATGACTTTTCTGCTGAATATGACACTTGAGGTAGTCCAACTTCCATTCAGTCCGCATTTTTCCCTCTGAAAACTCACTTGGTACTTTGGCTTCGCGGCAAATATCACACAGTTTCACCGCTTGTTCGTCTATTTGCACATGCTCCGACAGCCACTCCATTTTATATGAACCGCATTTCTTTTTTACTTTGGCTTGATGAGTGGATGTGTCGCTGCCCGTTCGTTTCGCCATGATAAGGGGTTGTTGGCCTTTGTGTCTCTCAACTCCGCCGCACTCACGCACTGTTGATAGCTTGCTAACCTACACCGCGCGTGTAGGCTGGGCAATACATAAGCAATGTCAATGCTATGATTGGCTGCGTAGCGGAAGTGAACCTTATCGTATCATTTGCTGGACACCTGTCACTCACCGAGTTACAACGCAATTAATACGTTTCTGTTGATTTTTTTTTTTGTGCGCAGCATAGAATTTCTTGTGCGCGGAGTAGGTGCCAGCAGTGCGCGATTGCGCACGCGTGCAGCTTAGAGGGAACATTGGCCGCCACCCATAAAATTTGACTCGAAAACGATATTTTCATCGATAAGCTGCAGCTGTCCTCACTGTATTATGGGATATTTACACCAAACGATATTAACCGTTAACACTTTATTGACAGCATACGACTGTCATACAACCAAATGAACCACTATGAAGCTTTGAACCAGTTGGCTGCAAAACTTCATTGTTTCAAGAAGCTTCATTTGAAGCTTCATTTGTCCATCCCTGCTCCCTTGAGAGAGAAAGTCGACCTCTGCTGCCACCTGCTGTCATCACTGTTGTTGTCCAAAAAGCGTCCTTGCATGCATTGCAGCATACAGATTTAAATAACAATCAAAATCCATGTTCGGTGCTAATTATTTCTTCAGTTACTGTTCCAGTTGTTCCATTAATTGCTAGTTATGGTATTTGGTAACACTTTATTTGACAGTGGCGCCATAAGTCTGTCATTAGACAATTTTAATTATGACATGACACTGTCATGAGCATTGATGAATGCTTATAACAGATGTCATTTAGTGTCGTCCGGCAAATTTAACTCACTTTTGAATGGATGGAAAAGGTCCGAGCTGGACATAAATGTGACATAATTTGCCAGATGACACTAAATGACATCTGTCATAAGCATTTAGTAATGCCCATGATAGTGTCATGTCATAATTATGACGGTCTTATGATGCCGCCATCAAATAAAGTGTTACCTATTAACCCAAATAAATCAACAAATAAGCCGCACTAGACTATAAGCCGCAGGATTCAAAAGGAAGGAAAAAATAACAGCTTATTGTCCGAAAATTACGGTATTAGGTAACGCCTGTCCTAATTTTAGAGACATCGCTGCTTTGCTGGTAGAACGTAAAGATTGCCAGAAGTTAATTTCTAAGTAGTTTCTACCCAAAGATACCTTAATACGTGCAAGGACAGAAGTGGAAAACAACTTGCTTCATCTCTCATAGCTTTTCACCAGCTCTTTCTGTTTCATGTGGATACTGGAACAACAATGTACATTCAGTGAGCGAGAACTTTGATGTTGCTACATTCAGCATGTCGTCTTAAACCAAAAGAGAAAGGGGAGTGCGAAGGAGATGCAGGAAAGATTCTGTGCTTTTGCTCTATTCTCTCTCACATTCACTAGCTAACTGGCAGCGCATCTGACATCTCTCGGAAAAAGACAAATTCAGTTTCTCTTGTTAAGTCGCCAGTGAAAGCTGTTTTTTCCCTCTTCCTCTCTCTCCCTCTGTGTCTTTGCTTCATTTCCATGGATCCAGCATTATGATGGTCGCTTACATGCTTTGCAAACAATAACAGTTCACTCCCACCCCCACAACCACCACAAGTTTCCTTTTTGTCAGAACCTTTTGTACATGCCAACACATCCTTTAGTAAGCCTTGAACCGACAACAAACACAAAGCATCCTCACTGTTGATAGAAAGGGGGCCCAGCCGCAAGCCGCTGTATAATTAAACTTGGTCTAATACTGTAATATATTTCTTTCATTGTAAGAAGGAGCAATTCTGGCCCTCTTTCTCACAGCAGTGAATATTTTGTGTATTATTATTATCTAGATCAACACAATAGCCAGCAAAGATGGGATAAAGGCTTGAGAAAAGTAGTGTCGCAAATAAAGATTAAGATATGTGTCCGACTGAGAAATCTTTTAAGGATATTATTGAGATCCTTTAAAATCAAATTAGGGAGCGCTAGGGGTCTTCAACCTATTTTAAACTGAGAGCTACTTCTTTCCTATTGACTTACACAAAGGGCAACATTTTTTAAACAGGCTTCTTCAATAATGACCAGATTACCTTTATTTAAAACAGGCATGAGGTTAGTCACTTCAATTTTGATTTAAGGTTTAATAATTTCCTAATATAAAGTTCTTCATCATAATATGATGATGTGCTCTAATGCATGTACTATTCAAAATGTGTTGCTAAATCTAAAACTATGGTTCTGTACCAAGGGTGTAGGTTTGGTCTCAATATTGGAAGGGACGATATAACAGCATAACCTGCATGTACACTTATTGCTGGGGACGGGACATTAATAAGACCAAGTAGATTGGGTGAACGGGGGTCAGGGCTACATTTCTCACCAATATCAACCTATTTAATTCATAGACTAAATGATTAATCCAAAATAAATCTGTATTGATTTATACTAACTTTCACACTGCAAATTTTTTAACAACTTAATCTGATCATTTTCCTTAAATCTAGTGGAATAATTTTATCCATCTTGTTTTGAGTGTTAAAGACTAATTAACAAATTAATGCGTCAGATTCTTCCATTTGCCAGTAAATATTACTATTTGCTCATGTTAAGCCCATACATCTAAAAGCTTTTAGAGATTTCTCACCGAATTCAAGAAAAATGCTTTCAAATAATGTTTTGGACAATATCCATTTTTGAATTAAGAACACTACTGACATGTTTGTTTGTTTTTTAAGATTAAATATGCAAACTTTTTGCTTAAAATAAGTCTGTTAAGCTTAGTTTCAGCTAGCTATCTTCAAGAAATCTGAGTAAAATTTACTTGAAGCAATGGCGGATAATTTCACTTATTTCTAACAGATTTACACTGAAAACAAGGGAATTAGTTTTTTCCCCCCCAGTTTTAAGGAAGTGGGTTTTTCTAAATTACCTGTATAAATAAAGTCATTATATAATGCAAATAAAGTTGCTTAAAAGTTGGTGGGGACAATTTGAGCATCCTGAAAAGTTGGTAGTGTTATGTCCCTACTGTCCGTATGCAAACCTACGCCCTTGTTCTGTACATATACTTTAAACCACACTACATCACTCATGATTGGCCATATTCTCTCTTGAGAGAAAAGAATGGGTCCACAATACAATTGTGCTTTTTTTCTTACCGTGCAATGTGGAAATTCTCCAGTCAACCCAAGTTTGTCATCTTTACACTTTCATGCTACTTTCAGGGTAAAGAAACCCTAATAGGTAATTCCTTATCATATCTTGCCTGGCACCTCTCGGTATAAGTTGTCAGCAGTAGTGGTTTTTGAATGACTTTTATGGTACAGTACAGGTACAATAATAGGAGTTTGTTTTATTTTAGCTTCTTTATAACTGTGTTTGATGTTCAGCAGCATTTATGTGCTCTGTGCTAACTGTGCCTGCAAACATTGTAAACTATCACGAAGAGTGTATAAACATCAGAATATTTGTCATTAATATGTTTACAATTATCTGAACCTTTGGAATTTCTCACATTTCTGCTTAAAATCACCATCAAATGTGATATGATCTTTGTCAAAATCACACAATGAAAATACAGTGTCTGCTTTAACCTAAACCAAACAATTATAGTTTTTCATATTTTAATGAGGATAACATGCAAACAATGACAGAAGGGGGGGAAATAAGTAAGTGAACCCTCTGCCTAAAAGAGTAATTTAAACCGTTTTTTACCAAACATTTTAAATCAGGTATGTGCCCAATCACTGATGAGTGGTTTAACGCTGCCCTGCCCACTGTAAAACACACACCTAGTAAGAAATGTCTTGATTAGAATCATTGTCTGATGTGCATCATGGCTCATTCAAAAGAGCTTTCTGAAGACCTGCAATTAATTATTTGTTGATTTGTATAAAGCTGGAAAAGAATACAAAACCACCATACAACAGCAACCATACAAAAAAGTCGATGTTCATCAGTCGACAGTCAGATAAGATGTCTACAAATGGATAGAGTTTGGTACTGTTGCTTTTCTCTGAAGGAGTGGCCGTCTACCAAAGATGACAACAAGAGTTCGGTGCAGAATACTCAGAAAGGTAAAAAAAGAACCCTAGAGTGTCTTCTAAAGACTTACAGAAATCACTGGCACAGTCCAATATCTCTGTGCACACATCAACTGTATGTAAAACTATGGCCAGGAATGGTGTTCATGGGAGGACTCTACAGAGGAAGCCACTGCTGTCTAAAATAAACATTGTTTCTCATTTAATTTTCTCTTCTCAATAAGGCACTTGGACACTCAACAGCAGTTTTGGCAAAATATTTTGTGGACTGATGAAACCAAAGTTGAATTGTTTGGGAGTAACACACAACGTCATGTGTGGAGGAAAAATGGAACAGCTCACCAACATCAACACATCATCCCCACCGTGAAGCATGGTGGAGAGAGTATCATGATTTTGGGCTGTTTTGCTGCCTAAGGGCCTGGATATCTTGCAATCATTAATGGAAGAATGGCTTCAAAAGTTGAGGCCATCTGTCAGGCAGGTAAAAATAAAAAGCGCATGGCTGCTTCAACAAGACAATGATCCAAAACACTGAAGTAAATCAACTTCAGAATAGTTTCAGAAGAACAAAATACATGTTCTGGAGTGGCCAAGTCAAAGTCCAGACTTGAACCCCATTGAGATGCTGTGGCATCACCTAAAGACAGCGATTCATGTCAGACATCCCAGGAATCTGACTGAACTACAGCAGTTTTGTAGAGAAGAATGGGCCAAGATTAGTCCTGATTGATGCGCCAGACTGATCTGCAGCTACAGGAAGTGTCTGGTTGAAGTCATTGCTGCCAAAGTGTGTGTGTAAGGGGGGGTGTCACAAAATATTAAATGTGATGGTTCACTTACTTATTTTTCCCCATTATGTAATTGTTTGCATACTATCTTCATTAAAAAACCTATGTTTGCGTGGTTTTAGTTAGAGCAGACACTGTTTTTTCATCTACCTGTATGTGATTTTGACAAAGATCAGATCACATTTGATGGTGATTTTATGCAGAAATGTGAGAAATTCCAAAAGGTCGGATACTTTTTCATACCACTGTAATTTTAACATATTAATATTAACGGTGTGTAATATTACGTATTTAAGTACAAAAAACAATTCGTCCCCATAGTGATTTCTTGGCCACTTTTTAACATGATGACATGTATTCAAATTAAAACACTCATTTTCAGCTTGGCTCAAACTGAGTCGGCCACTTCTGGCTTTCTAATACATTGCTCTGTCTTTGTACTGTGTCATTCCGACTTCCTGGTTGTCTGGCTGTAAATTACCCTTGGCAAAGAAGCATGGGTATAACTGATGTCACATCTGTCCAAAAATGGCAGCACATATGAGCGCTGTCATTTTCTGTGTTTAAACATTATTTTCTCATATCCTTTCATAGTTTTAAGAAATTCAAGATCTGCACATTTAGATTCTTTGAGAAACCATTTTCAACATGAAGGTCATGTACTAAAGCTTCCCAATTCCTTTAAATGCATTTTCCAAGTCTCGGTACATGTTCAAGGATTTGAGGGCAGTCTAATTTGTCAATGAAACGTAGCTCTTTTTGCAGTCATTCACAGCTTCCACAGGATGGTTGTTTCAGAAGACTGAGCATAAGAATCCATGGAGATGAAAAGTACACAAAACCAGGTGCTTACGAAAGGGCTTGTGTACATATGCAAGAATATGGACCTATCAATTACAACTATAAGAACTGATCATTATTTGGTTTTAGTCAACCAAGTTGATGTACCATTGATAATTAATTTAATTTTTGGAGCAGATGATTAGGTCAAATGAGCAACTAGTTTTGATTTATGTTGATTTTGATGTGTCACTGTGTAATGCAGTGGTTACTCAACTGACTTACAAGCAGCTAGTGGGTTCAATCACATGCATAAATACATATCAATGCATTGCTTTGATGTCATTGAAAGCACTGCCCCCCACCCTAATTTTATGTATGTATTTATTTGTTACTAGTTAAGTAATGGTACGCCAAACATCACGGTGTAGAAGGTAATCTTTGGTTCTAATTTGGTATAGTGAGTAACTAAAGGGCTGCTTATCTTTTGCATGAACGGTAAGAGATTTATGTCACAGATTTTTTTTTTTTGCCTTTTGTACCTGTCATTCAAAAGTATTAAAGATGTAAACTAAGCATGTGGAATTTGTCTTTACAATATTACATCAGGCCCACTAAATTCATTCATTTAAATACTGGATCCTCCAAGACCTTGCAAAATTGTGCGGCGATTTTGCCTATTAGGCAGTTTCCAAATCTGTGTGTCTATGTAGTGGTGCGTGTGTGTATTTAAATCCTTGCCCATTTATGTAAGTGAAACAATTTTGTAAATCAAGCACTTGTATAAGTTGTGTATGAAAACTATCTAGTGATGAAAGTAAAATGATTTTGTGCTACTGACGTCCACTAACTGAAATTTGAAACAATAAACAGTTTTGCAGTCCTAAGAGTAGAAGTAGAACACACCCAATATTACATATGTTCCCATCAGCCAATATTTTTGAACCAGTGCATTTTGTGCATCACTAAACAATGGAGAAACCCTATCTGGATGTCAATATCTGACTGCTTCTGTCCATCAACACAGTAGAACTGGATCGCGCATCACTCCCTCTCCACTGCGGTAGTCCGCTGGCTATCGCTTCACCTCCACCTCTGCTTTCCTGATTGTGAAGGGGGAGGAGTACATTAAAGAGACAATCAAACACATGCATCAGACTTGTCGCTGGTGCCTGCAGAATGCAAAGTGTTATCAGAAACACATCTGAACCTGAACACTGTCCTTCCCACAGGCAAAGTTATCCTTTCAAGTCACTTTGTCTTTGAGTGACATGCAACAAAAAACTCTCAACATCTTCAGAGATGTGTAAAAATATTAAGATATGATCACTCGAAAATGTGAACTATTCAGTTGCATCCAAAAACATAACTAAAACTAAACAAAAAATGTATGGAAATATTTTAAACCCAATTTGAATTGAAATAATAACAGAAAAGAATGATCTAAATTATACAGCACAGCAGCCTTGTAGCCACTCCAAACACAGTGGCGCTATTGTCACAAGAAGAAAGTGTAGTGACAAGACCCAGAAGCTTTCCCTGTCACTGCAGATGAAAGGGCTGCACTAAGTCTAATTACTTTATCCATCCAAGCAGCCCTCTCTTAACTGTGGGATGACTTTCAGATGTTAGGTGCTGAGATGTCACACTACTAATTGAGAGTTGCAATCAGCGCCCTTGCTTGGCCTGGTCTTGTGGTCGAGTCTCAGCAAGCCCAAAACATCAAATGATGCTAAAGAAGAGAAGTGGAAAGGAATTGCTGGGCAATCTTTGATGTGGGGAAATTGGGTCATTTTCCCTGTTTGTTTACAAAATACATTAACTATTTTTGGCCCCAAAAAATAAATAAATAGGAGTTTAAAAAAAACTAATAGTTTACTTCTTAAACGGCTGAAACACTGTGACAGCAAAATATTCAATCGTTATTATGTCAAAAAGAACCACCACTCTGCTTGTTATTTTACACTTTTCCATAAATGAACACAGGTCTGTTCGGGTTAAAAGTGCCTATGACAGCATCAAAAGAAATCTTAAATAGCATTATTATGTGAATTAGAATCATATTTTGAGACAATTCGACTATATACAACAATTTGGCAAAGCGCAGATGACGAGAAATTAGTCTTTTAATCCGCCGTTTAGCCCCGCCTGTCATTTTAGCGGTCTTGCGTCCCCAGCTGGAGGACGACTTCAGCAGGGTCACGATTTCATCTGATTTTAAAATCAGCCCACTGAGAGGGAATTATTCTGAACTAGGATAATGCGACAAAGAGAGCAGCAAAATGTCATTGTTTCAATCTCTACTCCAATATTTTTCCAGGATGTTCTTTTTATCTATTTTTTTCCCCCAATTACTAAATAAGTGGTATGGTCATGACAAATAACAGTCTTGTACTAAATGGAATATGAAATATCAAAAATGCATTTATTCAGTACGACATGGCAAAATTACTCCATAATGGTCAAAACAGTCGACTTCTTGCAACTCCCAAACTATATTTTATGCTACTGGAGTTAGTCCGGCTTTTGTCATTTCCTTGCCCTGGCTTCGGAGACCGTAAACAAATCAGGAGGCGTGATGTTATGGTGCGCTATGAACTGGTCCGCAAAGCAGACAAGGGAGAAGGCAGTAATTATTTACAATGGTTTATTGTATAGGATAATGGCTAAAACATGTCCGACAACTGTGAGACCATTGGACCAACAAAGAAATAAGCTACGTGTTTTATATTATGTCAAATACTGGGATCATGGCACAGGTGGCATAAAATACACAAATCTACCTCCATATTAGCCGCGGTGAACGGCAACTTTTTGAAACCCAAAAAGGCTCACACGCCTCTCCCTGGTGCAGCAACAAAACCCTGCAGTACATGTGGATGGCGTGATGCGAAAAATAAACTAATTAATCCGCAAAATCAGATGAATCCACAGTCCATCTGCATGCTATATTGTGAAATGCTGGCCCGGGTGACGTCACATTCGCATTCCTCCTCAATATAGGAAGTTATTCATTTTCATGGCGCGGGATTAAAAAAATTGAATATATTTATCGATCGCTTCCACACATATCCAAGCGGTCCATTTCATTCAGGAGCATAAAATATTGTGTCAAATATGAAATAAACATGCTTTATGCTGTCATAGGCACTTTAAAGCATTCAAAGAGTTAATTGACCTTTAACTCTTCATAACATTTGAGATAAGACTAAACTGAATTAATCCCAGTTGTGGAATACCCTGCTGCCAATTTTAGAAATTGGGACTTGTTCAGCTAAAACTACTTTATTTGACAAAGAGACAATAAGGTAAAATATGGAGAGTGAATTACTAGAAACCAGAATATCATAAAACTGCATTTGTGAATGTTTTACCATGAAAATATAGGCACTCCATCTTGAGTCACTTTTATAGTACCTTTTAACCCACCATTATAGATGTGGCTAGACTGGTCTAGACTAGAACACAGGCAATTACTTTATAAATAGACTGAACTTCATAAAGTGACAACCTACTGTATAAAGTGCAGTATGTTAATGTCACTCATTTACCTGCGAAAACAATAACATTTCTGAGGATCAGACTGCCAGGAGAACCAAGAAAAATAACATGAAAAAGTTTTTTCCTTCTCAAAATTTCCCCCCTTCGTTTCCCTACTTTAATGTTTAAAGGGACAATCTAGTGGAAGTCAATGTTAATAAATTATTTCAGCGTGTCAAAGAAAAGAGTTGTTAACAAGTCCACCAAATTTGAATTTGTAAAATAATTAATAACTACTGTATATTTAATAAGGCTTCACGAAGGGGAAAAAATTCTCAGACGCTGTCGGTGTTTCCGCTGACTGTACTCAAACCACGCCTCACTCAGGTGCGAAATGGCTACTTGTTATCGTAGCTTGTTATACTTTGGAAGATACTTTGTTTAGATGCTTCTCATGTTTACAGAACTCGTCTACCATGCCAGTGAGGATTTGTGAACGCGAGGAGAAGCATCTCTCTGGTGAGTGGGGCTTTGCGGGAGCAAAACAGTCCGCTAGTGGCGAGTCACAACCCCTGGAAACATGCAAGCAAGCGGACACTCTGCCTCGTGCAGCGGTTTCTGCCAGTAAAATCGTATAGTTGGCTACAATTCACTTGAAATTTTGTGGGTTCTTGGCAGTATTGCAGCCAAATGTAACCAGTAGAGGTGAGAATCTTGGGGCACCTAATGACTCGATTACGATTCAGAGGCTACAATTGGATTACAAATCGATTATTGGTGCACGCGCCCTCTCCCCTCCGCGCTTTTAATGTTTTGTACATTACTTCCAAAATTCCTCTCAGGCTAAACCAAACTACTATTTCAGTTTCAAGTTAACAGTTCAAAACAGTAAATAAAATACTCAAGTCCCCATTCTGTATCAGCAGCTTTAAACTACATTCAATTAATTTAATGTTGTGTCAACCATTAAAGTTGTTAAAATTGCTCCTGTTATTCCATAATTTCCCTTCGAGCTACTTTCGACATGAGTTTTAAAACTTCATCATTTAAAGATAGATTCAAGTCAAAATTTAGCCGAATTAGGAGTATTTTAAATAAAAAGTTAATTAGGTTCGCTTCAACAGAGCCTTCCAGAGAAGTCTACAGCTTTAAAATGGTGGCTGTTTACTAACACCGGCAAGTCTGTCAATTCGCATCCAGTTCTATATATATGTGATATCTACCGTAGCATTATGTGGCCGTATCTTTGTAGCAACTAGCAACTGGATGTTGTTTGTAGCGGCTGTCAGCCGCAGTCAGGTATTATTGCTTTTTTATCGAGCGGCATGAGTTGAACATGATATTTACTCTCAGTCCGGTCCTCTTTGCGTCCCGAAGACCGTGCTGACTGTGTTTTAGTTCAGCTTTACTTTACCTAGTATAATTAAATAATCAGAATTTGGATGTTTGTGAATCGTTCACCAATCTTCCACGGCCGAATCGCGAATAATGTAAGAATCAGAAATTTCGCACGCCTCTACTAACCAGTGCCAAAAGAAGGACCGCCCAGCTGCAGTGATATCACGGTGCTGCTCGCGGCCGGTCATCTGCTATACGGTTCATTATTTATTCATGACATAAAACACATAGAAACGCAAGGGAAAATGTATCTGATGACAGAGGTCATTATTCATTCACTGCTGCCCCTAGAAGTAATGCTAGAAATTCAGTGGACCCTTGGCAGAACTGTAGCTGGCCACAATGAATCCAGTGTCGGCCCCTGTTGCACGAGACACTGCTGTCTGTAGGGCCTGCCAGCCACTGGCATTGCTGTTCGCGGCCAGCCGTGTGTCTCACCTAGACAAAGCCCAAATAACATAAAACAAAAATAGTATACAGTACATGCGAGAGATTATGTATTTGGAGAATTGGGGAATGTAATTTTATGTCACAACTGGGGAAGTAAATGTACCTTGCATTTAGAAACAAATCATCAAAATGACTTGACTGTTCTTTTCAGGTCATCATACAAATGTAAATACCAGACATACACAACTCAAGTAACATTGAAATGCATTTTTTGAATACTGTTTCAAAAAGAATGAGAAAAGAGGTTTTTACATGTGTCGCTTTTGCTTTATTATAACTTTGGAAGTAAATGGTTATATTTAACAACAAATTAGTCATTTTTCTTTCTTTCTTTCTTTTTTTTTTTTTTTTTTTTTTTTTAACCTGTCCTGTTCAGCTGCTTGACACGGAAAATGGAATCTGAGTGTCGTATTGCAGTGGTCCCAACCTTTTTGGCACCACCGGTAAGATGTGGGTCTTTTTTCACGGGCCGGCAATGTGTGGCAGAAAAACGCAGTAAATATAAAAACACACTACAGGGCTAAAAATGAACATGAAGCGCATAACTCACCATATGCTGGATCAACCATTTTTAACAGTGGCCTCTCTTAAAACAGGCAGCGACCCTTGGCCCCTGAGGGTTACATGTGGTCCCTTATTGAACCCTCTTTGTAAAGAATCCTAGAACCGTCACTGAATCTAGGTGTGATGGGAGATCTGCAAATAACCTTGGTCGCTACTCGCTACATAATGACTTCTTTTACATTGACTGACGCTGGGCTGCTATAGGTGTGCAAACACACAGGTAATGGTGGTCAACCACTAGAGGGCGACGTACGCAAATCTCTACTCTGATTTGTCGAGAGGCACAGACCAGATAGCGGTCGTTAACAAATTATTTCTCTGCAGCCTGGTAACAAATGCGCCACGGACCTGTACCGGTCCTCGGCCGGGTGGTTGGGGATCACTGTCCTATAGGGCTGAACAGTTTTAATTAGGGCTGTCAAATGATTAAAATTTTTAATCGAGTCAATCACAGCTTAAAAATTAAATAATAATAATATAATAATAATAATAAAATATGCCATATTTTTCTGTAAATTATTGTTGGAATGGAAAGATAAGACAAGACGGATATTTACATTCAATATACTGTACATAAGTACTGTATTTGTTTATTATAACAATGAATCCACAAGATTTCATTAACATTATTAACATTCTTTCTGTGAAAAGGATCCTCGGATCGAAAGACTTGTAATTCTTAAAAGATAAATGTGAGTTTGTATATTGTGACTAAATATTGCCATCTAGTGTATTTTCTTAGCTAAACTAAGTGTTTGAATAGAGTTTTACCAAAGTCTGAGTATTATTTTTCATAGCTGTTTTGATTGGGAATGCTAGTTCTCTTTGCACTGAGCGCTTTTCTTTTTGTGAACGTTTTTTTTTTTTTTTTTTTTGAGAGATAGGAATATTATTTTCGTTGTGCTTTCAGTAAATGATACTGTAGCGACTTAACTGTTCTGCCCAAATGCATGATGGGAAGTTGGGCAACCATGACTGTCAGTGGTGGCTGCAAATGGTATATCTTCTCTGTGTTGTGTTCAATACATGGTGTTAAGAAAAAGATCATCTGGCACCTACATCGCTTGCCACAATAGATATAATTGTTGTGAAAGAGATGCTAAAGCTTTTGCCAATAAATAGTGCGGCCCCAATGAATGCCTGTTTCCACTCCACTCGCTTGTCTCTGCCTCTTAACTCTCAATATACATAAAACGGCACCATTGCAGTCTGTTTGCGGCAATGCGTGAGTGGGTCATTCCACACATTCGTTAAATGCATTAAATATTTTAACGTGATTAATTTAAAAAATTAATTACCGCCCGTTAACGCGATAAATTTGACAGCCCTAGTTTTAATGCAACACATTGTGATTATTCAATGTGTTTCGTTTTTTAGGAGAAAGAGGCAAACATGAAGGGGTTATGGTGGGACAGGAAAAAAAAGAGAAGGAGAGACAGAAAAAGCACAAACAACAACAAGAAATACATCGAACGCCCACGCTAACTATGAATATGTTGTTGCTATCATTAGCTAGTTGTATTTCCTGTTGACACAATGTGGGGGGCCTAGAAAGAGGAAGGGTGGTGGGGGTGGTGGGAGGGGGAGTCAGAAAGATAAGTGATTGGAAGGGGTGAAGTGTACACAATTCAGCCATGTGAGGTGTAGAACCTAGTATTTGTCAAATTAGGCTACGTTCATACTACAGGTCTTAATGCACGAATCCGATTTTTTCGCGTTTTTCCGACACGAGTCAGGCATTAACTTGACGGTCTGAACGTGACAAGTCGCATAGAACTGGACCATTTCAAATCCGATCTGGGTCACTTTCGTATGTGGTTCAAATCCGATCTGGGCCACATTTTTCCAGACTGTCGCGGCGGTCTGTACTGTCCACTCTCCCAAATCGGATTTCATGCAGCAATTACGTCATCAAATAGCGAGAGAGACGCTTACCGTAGCGGTGCCGCTGTGCGTTATTAGCGCCTAGCTTGCAGTGAACATGGCTTTTGGGGAAGGGCTGAGCTTGACAACAGTCATAAAAAATAAAAATGGGTTGAGGATAAGCCTGAGAATGCTCAGTTTTCTCTCTGCTCCAAGTGAGCAATATTTCAACATCGCCTACACGGCCGAGGTCGGGGCAAACTACCCGTATGTGTGTGTGACGTGCACGGACCGTGCGTGCATGCTATCGATCCATATAAACTTTGAATATAAGCCTAAACGGGGATTATTTATGTCTGTTATTTGTGTCCTCCTTTTGAAAAGCAAAATATGATATCCCTGGAATGACGGATGACGTGTGTCATTTGTTTTGATGCTTCTGCGCATGCAGGTCGTCTTGCTCAGCACGTGTCGGACCGCGAATTAGTGCGCATGCGTAATACTTGAACGGTCTCAATGGATAAAGGCAGTCTGAACGGGCACGCCAAAAAACCGGATATGACAAAAAATCAGATTCGTGCATTAAGACCTGTAGTATGAACGTAGCCTTAGACATCTCTTACGAGGAAAAATTTGACACGATTGTTCTATTCACCCAAGTGTCCACCACATGGATCTTTCCCTTCGAGGTGCTCAACATTTCTTATTATGCATTTGCCTGATGATAGCTGTCCTGAATATACCTTAACATGAAGGAACTTGTCTACTCTCAATATCACACAGCAGTCCTATCAAGATATTAGGTATTTCACATTTTTAATTGGCAAAAATGCTTCTTTTCCCCCAATTCTGCATATAAAATTTCATTCGCTTAAAGTGAAGGAATGTAGGATAATTTCCTTTACTTAGGTTCATCTGGAAAATCAATTACAAAACCTGTTTTAATGTAGATTGATACCAGCCATCTAAATTGATGCTTCAATGAAAGCAGTGTCACCAGTAAAATGTAATATTGGGCACATCAATTAGGACAGTAACAGGCATTTCTAGACATTTCTCTACCAGCGCAATGGGTGATCAGTTCTTGGGAAAAAAAAATGTTGAGGCTTGAAAAATAAAGTGATCTATTAAAATAGAAGAAAACAATCTTCAGATGATGACACATCAAATACTTCCGGGTGGTGGGTGGATGTTTATATAAATTCTATCCATCTGGGATAAAAATCTTTACACTGCTTCATTTCCACTTTCTGTGGGAAGATGGCCAGGGAGGGGAGAATGAAGATCATAAAAAATACTTTAGAATGCAGTACCTTTCTTGCCTCTCTCTCTCTTTTGTCTCAAATCCCAACGTGAATGTGTCGGCGAGCTTGTGGTATGCAACAAGATGAAAAGTAAAGGCCATCCCTTTGAAATCCTCCTCAAGTCAAAATTACCATTTCATTTCAACTCCAGCCAGGAAACGGAATGCGGAGCCATTTCTAACTGCTTTGGGCATATTGTTTGTAAACTTTGGATGAACATTGTTGCCTGGAAAAATGCATTGTGTGGGTGGTGGAAGTAAGCAGTTGGAGCAACCACAAAGGGAGAGATCAGGCCTATTTTCTCCGTAGGAGGAGCACATAAAAGTGAAAGTAATGTTCATTATTACAGAAAAACAGCATTAGCCTTTGGTGTTCACAATAGCATGCTGTCTCACTGGCAAGACTTGCCTCTGAAGCTACACAGTCAAGCAGTTGACCCTTCTTGATGAACTGAATAGTTATTTCTCTTGGTTTAATTGGTCGGTTTTTAGTGTTAAAGCGGCCATTATCTGAGCTGGAGGTAACTGCTTTTTCCATGGTGGTCACATTAAACGCAGTAAACGCTGAATTAGTCAACTTTATTGACTACTTGAGATGAGAATATGGACTGCATACAGTACATGGAACTAACTGCAGTACTGACTTTCTAAGAAATCACAAGGGCTACTTAACAAGGGGAGACCAAAATTAGGTTTGTTTTGCACAAATCAGGTTGGAAATACGATATGTAATTTAAATGGGTAGTTTGTGCTTACTGTATACAGTATAATTCAATAATAAGAGAGGTGTTCATAAGAGAAATGCTGAGACATACCGTAATTTTCGGACTATAAGCCACTACTTTTTTCCCCCTCATTTTGAATCCTGCAGCTTATAGGGCAGTTTGTTGATTTATTTGGCTTAATATATATCACTTTATTTAACAGTGGCATCATAAGACTGTCATAAGATTGTCATAATTATGACATGACACTGTCATAGGTATTAATGAATGCTTATGACAGATGTCATTAAGTGTCATCTGTCAAATTTTGTCACTAACTCTGTTTATGTCCAGCTCTGATCTTTTACATCCTTTCAAAAGTGAGATAATTTTCCGAATGACACTAAATGACATCTGTCATAAGCATTGATTAATAGTCATGACATTAATTATGATAGCCTTATGATAGTCTTATGACACTGCTGTCAAAGTGTTAACGGTTAATATCCCATATTACAGTGAGGACAGCTGCGGCTTATAGTCCGATGCGGCTTATCATTGAACAAATGCCGTTATCATGTCAAATTTGGTGGGTGGCGGCTTATAGTCAGGTGCGCCTTATAGTCCGAAAACTAAGCTATACATTTTTTTATTCCAGTGCTTCAATTAGAATTTTTTTAACATCTAACAGCTTAAAATTAACAATCAAGCTTTCAATGTCCTTATATAGCATATAGATTTCACCCGGTCTATAACAAATGTTCAATCAGACTACTACAAACTCTATTTTCTGCTGATCCACCTCAAACTTACAGAGAAGTTTAGTATGATAGTCGCGTCTCTATATCAAAACACTTGTGTTTTAAAAGTATGAACTCTTTAGGTCGTTTGTGTTTGTTTCATCATTTGGTCAGTCATTCTGATTTACTCAAAATCAGGGGTGTCTAAGTTAATTGGGCCTGTCCTCATCATTCAGACATGCAGATTTATTCACAGGCCTTAAGCCAGCTGGAACAGTATATTTTTAATAACAAGAAATGATTTCCCCACCCATGTTCCAAATAAATGACGCAATCAATTATCAGGTAAAAATTCATTTATTTCTTTTTTCCATTCATCTTTTGAACCGCTTATCCTCACGAGTGTGCCGGGGTAAATATTCACATTTACTGATAATTATCATGTTGCGGATCATTTAAAAAATAAATAAATAAAATAAAAACTCTTCCCTCATCTTCCCCCATGACCCCTGATAGGCTGAGTGGCTGTTTATCTCAAGCTCGGGTCCTCTACCAGAGGCCTGTGAGCTTGAGGGTCCTGCGCAATATCTTTGCTGTTCCTAGGACTGCGCTCTTCTGTACAGCGATGTCTGATGTTTCTCCAGGTATCTACTGGAGCCAGTTCTCCAGTGTGGTGGACATGGCCCCCCAGTACCCCGATAACCGCGGGCACCACTGTCGCTTTCACCTACCAGTTTCTAGTTTCTCGTGTCCCTTTTTCCTGATATTGCCATCATTGGCGATGGCTACATCGATCACAACGGCTGTCCTCTGTTGCTTATCCATGATCACGATGTTCGGTTGGTTGGCCATGAGCATCTTATCAGTCTGTATCCAGAAGTCCCACAGGATCTTGGCACTCTCATTTTCCAACACCTTGGCAGGTGTCTCCCATTGCGATCTAGGGGTCTCCAGTCCACACTCTGCACAGATGTTTCCCGGAGCTTGGATGTTTCGTCTTGGATAGTGGTTCTGATGCTCACTAACCTTCGGCCTCCCTCCTTGCGCTTAGTGTATAGCCTCTGGATATTGGATTTGGGATGGAACCCTCCGTGAATGGTGAGCAGTTTCCGTGTTTTCACATCTGTGGTCTGAAATTACTCCTTTTGCCAGCTTATTATCCATATACAGTATACACTAAGTATATGGCGGAAAACACTCAGGTGACTTTAAGTTCTGCTCTGAGACCCCCAATTTGAACAAATTTCAAAATTGTCCTATATGCATGTGTGATACATCATTGGAAAGCTTAAAATCTCTATTTTCTGGTGGAGGAAAAATTTTGAACAGGAGGGCAGTAAATAAATAAATAAATACATTTAAACAGCAAAACCCTAACTGGAGGCGAGAGCACGCGAGAGCAGAATTAAAGATGCCATGATTTTAACGAGATATTATCGCATACTTACCTTGTTTCGAACCAAAAACTCTATGTAGCATGTATCATCGAGTGTCAAGAAACAGATGTGAATGGCCACAGCCGGATTTTGGGGGGATTTTATGGGTGAAACATGGTAATATAACAAGGGTCATGACGCAGAAATCGCAGACAGTGGTCGAGATGTTCTTTTTCATATATATATATTTACCCTTTTAAAAGTTTTTTTTTTTTCTTTGTATGGATCGATTATTTATCATTTAACATATTGGGGGAAATGCGACAGTAACAAAAAAAATACAATTAATCGATAGTTATGAGGTAGATATCCATGACTTTTTTACTTTTTTTTCATTGTGACATAATTTGTTTAAAAGTTTAAAATATGGGAGTGAATAATTTTTTAAGTAGTTTTTTTTTTTTTTTTTTTTTTTTTAAATGACATATTAGACATCAATGAATGATTCTAAGCTAAAAATGACAGACATTTTGAATAATAAATATAATTACTTCCCCTGTTTTTATTGCTGGGTTGAAACAAAAGCAGTTGCGCGACATCTGTCAACGGGGGTTTTCAGGGTAAGACGGACAAATTAAAAATAGTTCGGGGGCTTAATACACCATGAATCTGCTATGGCAGCATATAGACATATTGTTCTATCAAACACAACAGTTCATTTGGCTTAAAATACAGCTGTTTAATTTAAAGAGGGGTGCAAGAGCAGAAACTGCTTTTTCAGTCTTGTCTGTGTTTTCCGCCATATACAGATTTAAATTAATCAGTGTTTTTCATTTGCATATGTGCAAACTAAAGTGGGAACTCTGTTGGAGGGACTTGTAGCACAACATCCCCATTCAGAGAACATCAACTTCACATATTTGTTTGTAATTTCCATTAAATGCCTATTAAACACAATTATGATATGATACTGTATATGAAGTTTTGCATCAGCAGGACAACACTCACTGTTTATGCTTGACGTGTCCATGAGTTCGGCAACCACATCTCTCCGCGCAGCATACAGATGGCACAAACTTTTTGCACCGATTATCCGCTGGAATTTTTTAACCCTGTAGACGTTTCTGCACAGAGAAACATGGCAGACAAGCTATTATTAGATTGTAGCTTCTTGAAAACACGAAAGAGAGCGGAGTGCATGCATTCTCTCAAGCACATTATAACTTTTCAAACAAGTCCAAACGCTTCCAGCTTTATGGCGCTCAGCACAAAGTGCGCATCAATGGAACACTTACACAAGTCACAACTTTTCTGTTTTATGGTACTCTTGTCAGAATAAAAGCATTTGAGTTTTACTGTATAAATGAAGGAAAATGTGCCTGTCAGGCAAAACAGCTCCACAGGTTGGACTGGACCCCTGGCGGGCCGTTTCAGACTCGTAGGCTGTACGTTTGGCACCCTGTTCTAAATAAATTATGAATGATTTTGAGCTTCTGCAAGAAAGGATATTTGGGTACAGTATCAAGATGAACAAAAAATGATTATGTCTAATGCCTTCTCATTTTTTCACCAGCATCTAATACTTTTACGTGTTTTCAAACATGATCAGGATTGGTTTGACTTCCATATATTTTGTTGATATGGGGAAAATTCTGTGTTTAAATAAACACTCACTAAGCACTAGAACAAACCAATGCCTCAACTTCCAAAGTGGCGGTGCGGGACGTTACAGGAAAAAGATCTATTGAAGCAGGAAATTCACAGTCAAGTGCCAAATTCCTCTCAAGTCAAACCATAAAACAAAAATACAGGTTTACATGCCATGGAATATGATGTGCAACAATGTGTTTATAAAAGGGGGAAAAAAGGGGAGGGCAAGAATCTTTGTAGAATATAAAAAGACAAACTGCTGCTTAAGAACTTAACTGCCATTTTCCTCAATGTTGTGTTGAAGTCTAGTAATTCAAGGGGCAATTATTTTTTTAAGTGTATAAAGCATTACTTTGACGGCAGCCTGCCATTCTGGCGGGCCTCTAGTGGGTGTTGTAAGTGTGCAAGGAATAGTGGTATCTCCAAGAATGGGGCGTGTTTTATATTTATATATTTAAATAGGGACAATATATACAGTGTTAATACAAAACCTGTAAATATGCCAGATATACAGTAGCCATGTATGGTAATTTTCGGACTATAAGGCGCACCTGGCTATAAGCCGCCACCCACCAAATTTGACACGAAAACGGCATTTATTCATAGATAAGCTGCACTGGACTATAAGCGGCAGCCGTCCTCACTGTATCATGGAATATTTACACCAACAGATATTAACCGGTAACACTTTATTTGACAGCGGAAACACAAGACTGTCATAAGCCCAAATTTGCTTCAAGAAGCTTCATTTGGCCATCACTGCTCTCTTGGGGGTGACAGTCAACCTCTGCTGTCAACACTGTTGTTATCCAGCATGCCTCCTAGCATGCATTGCAGCACTAAAAATGTAAATTACAACCAAAATTCATGTTCTCTGCTAATTATTTCTTCAGTTACTGTTCTAGTTGTTTCATTAAAGGGTATGTAGCGGCAAAGGGGGTGTGAGACATCAATAGAACCGTTATAAAATATTGATAAAGTTAACAAAAAAATCAATCACATTAATGAGCAATTATCGAAAATAGATCGAAAATGACGAACATTTCCGAAAGTGTTCCAGAAACAGCCGAATGGGGCGGAGACGTCACGACAAGTGATTGACAGTCGAGGCGGAGCCAGGTGCCATTGTTTTTTAACGACGAGAGAGTAGCGTTGGGGTTTGTTTGACGAAAACATCACAAAAATGGTTCAAAACTGCTGTGCTATGTGGTGTACAAATAAATATTTATGGGAATATAGTATCCATGAGTTCCTGAACGTGAAAAAAAAAGCTGGACTACACAGACAATGGGTAAAGTTCGTCCGTGCAAAGAGGGCTAATTTTCTAGACACAGCCTCCGGCACGCTTTTCTGTGGTGCGCATTTTCCACCTGAAAGCTTCTCGAACTATGGACAAATGAAATCGGGTTTTGCTAAAAGATTTCTGCTCAAAGGAGATGCGGTGCCGACCATACAGGCGCAGCCACCTAAATGTCCCGAGATGTCAAAAAAGAGGACGATGACTGGTAAAGGAGGCTAAAGCTAAGCAAAGGAGGGGAGCAGCCAAGCTCGAAATGGCCAGATTGAGTACTCTTTTGCAATAAAAAAATGTCACGCATTGGATACAGGACTGGACACATGTATAAATTATCGTTCGTAAAATATACAGTGCCTTGCAAAAGTATTCGGCTCCCTTGAATCTTGCAACCTTTCGCCACATTTCAGGCTTCAAACTAAAGATATGAAATTTAATTTTTTTGTCAAGAATCAACAACAAGTGGGACACAATCGTGAAGTGGAAAAACATTTATTGGATAATTTAAACTTTTTTAACAAATAAAAAACTGAAAAGTGGGGCGTGCAATATTATTCGGCCCCTTTACTTTCAGTGCAGCAAACTCACTCCAGAAGTTCAGTGAGGATCTCTGAATGATCCAATGTTGTCCTAAATGACCGATGATGATAAATAGAATCCACCTGTGTGTAATCAAGTCTCCGTATAAATGCACCTGCTCTGTGATAGTCTCAGGGTTCTGTTTAAAGTGCAGAGAGCATTATGAAAACCAAGGAACACACCAGGCAGGTCCGAGATACTGTTGTGGAGAAGTTTAAAGCCGGATTTGGATACAAAAAGATTTCCCAAGCTTTAAACATCTCAAGGAGCACTGTGCAAGCCATCATATTGAAATGGAAGGAGCATCAGACCACTACAAATCTACCAAGACCCGGCCGTCCTTCCAAACTTTCTTCTCAAACAAGGAGAAAACTGATCAGAGATGCAGCCAAGAGGCCCATGATCACTCTGGATGAACTGCAGAGATCTGCAGCTGAGGTGGGAGAGTCTGTCCATAGGACAACAATCAGTCGTACACTGCACAAATCTGGCCTTTATGAAAGAGTGGCAAGAAGAAAGCCATTTCTCAAAGATAGCCATAAAAAGTCTCGTTTAAAGTTAGCCACAAGCCACCTGGGAGACACACCAAACATGTGGAAGAAGGTGCTCTGGTCAGATGAAACCAAAATTTAACTTTTTGGCCACAATGCAAAACGATATGTTTGGCGTAAAAGCAACACAGCTCATTACCCTGAACGCACCATCCCCACTGTCAAACATGGTGGTGGCAGCATCATGGTTTGGGCCTGCTTTTCTTCAGCAGGGACAGGGAAGATGGTTAAAATTGACGGGAAGATGGATGCAGCCAAACACAGGAACATTCTGGAAGAAAATCTGTTGGTATCTGCACAAGACCTGAGACTGGGACGGAGATTTATCTTCCAACAGGACAATTATCCAAAACATAAAGCCAAATCTACAATGGAATGGTTAAAAAATAAACGTATCCAGGTGTTGAATGGCCAAGTCAAAGTCCAGACCTGAATCCAATCGAGAATCTGTGGAAAGAGCTGAAGACTGCTGTTCACAAACACTCTCCATCCAACCTCACTGAGCTCGAGCTGTTTTGCAAGGAAGAATGGGCAAGAATGTCAGTCTCTCGATGTGCAAAACTGATAGAAACATACCCCAAGCGACTTGCAGCCGTAATTGGAGCAAAAGGTGGCGCTACAAAGTATTAACGCATGGGGGCCGAATAATATTGCACGCCCCACTTTTCAGTTTTTTATTTGTTAAAAAAGTTTAAATTATCCAATAAATTTTGTTCCACTTCACGATTGTGTCCCACTTGTTGTTGATTCTTGACAAAAAATTAAAATTTTATATCTTTATGTTTGAAGCCTGAAATGTGGCGAAAGGTTGCAAGGTTCAAGGGGGCCGAATACTTTTGCAAGGCACTGTATAGAACAAATCCTCTGATCCCATTCATATTTGTGTCTGTTGGCAGAGCGAAAAGCTATGATAGCGCAATAAATGATAATTATTCTATGCATTCCTTTATTTTGCAGTCACGGTGTATAAGCTTCACAAAAAGAAATGCAAAACAAATCATTGGTGTTTCCCACACGATCCGCTGCCGATGTTTCATCAGTGTTATTGCTCCCCTCAATGACCGTTTCATTACGCTGCATTGGCGTTCGTTTGGGCTCAAATTGGTAACCTAAAACACCGATTAAAGCCTCGTAACTCTCCTCGTCACCATTAGATGAACATTCGTTACGTCCTTCTACGTCGGATTCGTCGCTGAAACTACAAACGAAATTGTCTGCCATCATCGCCGCCATTCAGTATTAAAGCACTGAGCCTTTTTCTTGTTGAAGAAACACCCCTCACTGTCAATTCTGAATTGTCTTTTATTGACAACGAGGGGTGTTTCTTCATGAGGGAACCTGGAATATGTGCATGACGAACACAATGCATCAGCATAAACAGCTTAAAACACCCCTAATTCTCCCCTCACTAGAAGGAATTATATTGATGCAGACAGGCGCTGCCCCCCAAGTGGGCACTCTCTTCACTTGTCGTGACGTCACGCACACAATCTGCCAAATCTCGGGCGCCGGTCGTTTTAGCTTGACAATCGAGCCAAATTTCTCTCATTTTCTTGTGTGTAATTACACGAAGTGGCATGATATGAATACAAAAGGCATGCGTTTATGGATAAATGATGGAATATTAAAATTTTCCCAGGGCATGACATACCCTTTAAGTGTTAGTTATGGTATTTGGTAACACTTTATTTGACAGTCGTGCCATAAGACTGTCATAAGACCATCATAACTCTGACATGACATTACCATGAGCATTAATGAATGCTTATGACAGATCTCATTTTGTGTCATCTGGAAAATAATCTCACTTTTTAATGGATGTAAAACATCTGAGCTGGACATAAACAAAACATAACGAAACATAATTTGCCAGATGACACTAAATGAAAACCGTCATAAGCATTCATTAATGCCCATGATAGTGTAATGTCATAATTATGAAAGTCTTATGGCAGTCTTATTATGCCGCTGTCAAATAAAGTGTTACCTATTAACCCATATAAATTAACGAAAAAGCCGCACTGGACTATAAACCGCAGGATTCAAAATGAGGGAAAAAAGTAGCGGCTTATAGTGCGATAATTACGGTAGCTAAATTTCATCTATAGTTCCTTGTCAGGCTGATATGTATAAAACATACAGTATATAAAAAATGCAAACTAAAACAAAGCAAAGTTACAAGACATAAACATAGCGAGTAATCTACCAGACTGAAAACGTACTTAACAGAAGCACATCCATCAGTGTACACAGTATTAGAAAATAAAATAGTAAAACAACAATTGAGTCAAAAAGGCAAAAAACTCAGTTTTCATACTTTTGATGTTCCATTTTTTTATACTCCCTTTTCCTTTCTGTTCCCCTTTAGCATCATCAGAGTACAGTTCCTCTACAACCACCAGAAACCCCTTCATGATTATCTTTTTTAGCTGCTGTGTGTACCTCATCCTTGTTTAAGTCAGACGTCCCAACACACTAGAGCCTTGAATAGGGTAATTGGCTTCTATGGGGGAAAGTCCTCTCGGGCAGGTAAGTGCTCACAAACCGTTATTATTGTTGAGCTCCAGCCTGTAGTACCTGTAACACTCCGTGACCTCCAATCCACTCTGTCAGTGTCAATTGCCAGAAAGTCAAGTACCAGCTTCGTGTTGAGCTGTCACTATTTTGGCGCTGCATTCAACCGTGTTGCCCGCAGCCCTACCTTGACACAAAAGCAGGCAGCTGGGAACATCTGCATGCGAAACTTTCTCAAATTGTAAAGTGAGTCGGCTGTTTATAGGGTGACAAGAAGAGGTGACAGCCCTGTGGTGCTCCTGCGCTATAAAGTCACGGTAGAGTAGAATCAGGGGCCGTTTACATGGGGACGCTCAGAGAATACGTTTAATTTAAAATGTTCATTTATATGGTTTTGTCTCCATTCGGACAATGTCGCAATTACGCATGAAAACGATGTAGTATTCATGCCAGGCCCAAGGGGGCAGTGCAGATTTACAAGGCAACAGCGAATGATGCACTTTGACCCCACCAAGCTCCTCAGCCCGGAACAAAACATGCCCGACCACTCAAAGCAATGGTATTTTTCTTTTGCTCCAAAAGGCACAAAAAATGGAAAACTTCAACATATTTAAATTTAAAAATATTATTAACACAATAAATTAAAGCCGACGTTCTGCCATTTGCTGTTTTTGATATTTAATAGCAAAGCTGCGCACGTCCATGTGATATGTGGTAACGCTTACGTCATCGAAGCGAGGGGGGTTTCCATTCATATGAATGCGCTGCGACCCCCCGAATCGAATCTTTCCACTTTGGAGGCAGGATTCGGATATTTGCGTCTTTGCCTTCCGTCTTCGCCGGCACCATATGCACGCAAGGCCATTCCGCAACGTAGTCATTGCGTCTTCGTGTCGCAGAGTCGCCATGTAAACTGCCCCTCAATCTCCAATCCTAATGAACTTGGGTCAGAAAGAGATTTGGGGGTTCACGTATTGTCAGCCAGCATCTCACAGATTAGCCTCACACCTTTCTCCGATTGTGTTTTAGGAGGCTTTGCTATGGTCTGATGACACCAAGGTTAGCTTTTTGGCCACAATTCCAAAAAGCTCATCATCAAAAAGATCACCATACCTAAGCTAAAACTTTATGGTAGCATGTGGTTGGTGTTTTTTTTCTTTAGCTCAACTTTGGGCCTAACAAAAGATGAAGGGATTTATGAACAAAATAAAACAGTAGTCTGTGATAGCACAAAAAAGTCTTCTTCAAAAAAGCAAAATATATGAAGTCATGAAAAGCCGATACTACAAGAGTATCTGAATTTTATAAATCAGAAGCACTTTAAATAGTGTCAGGTTTATTATTGCCACTTTGAGCGCCTTGAAAGGTAGAAAAGCGCTATATAAGTATAACACCATTTACCATTTACTTAACATCAGGTTGAATGTGATTGGCTCATTATGATCACAACCACATCTCAATTTCATCACACTTGTGCAACCACTGCATTTGAACTGTTTACTGTTTACTTCCCATTTTTGACAAAAAAAAAAAAAAAAAAGAATCAAGTTTTACAGATATGAGGTGAAATTGGGAAACTATTTATCTTGGTCACAGTTTGTAAATCACAGAAACTTGGCATTTAAACTCGGATGTGTAGACTTGAAGCCTATTTATACCTGGATATTATTATTGGATTTAGGCATTCAAATCCTGCAAGTATAAATCACCATTAAAAGCGCAACAAATTTATCGTGTGTGGTTTTTATTTATTTATTTAATGCATAACTCATAGACTCCACCATCAGCTGACAAGACAGCTCCCACAGACATTGCGTCACGCCCTCCGTAGGGGGCCAACCCACGCAGAACGTTGAGTTGGCTTTCACTGTGACAAACTCAAACACACGCTGCGTTCTAATGCCGGATTTAGGTGGAAATAGGACAAAGGTTTTACCACATACTTGCAGGCAGGAGTGTCTCAAGAGTAATTTGGTCGAGGAATCAAGGTAATTATAATATATAAATAGCACCATGCATGGACTTGTAAATGTTGTGAAAAAAAAAAAAATCAATGGATAAAATTAGTGTGACTTAGGGTTGAAACATAAAATGACTAACTGCCCGTTTTTTGCTTTTAACCATGAATCTAGACTGTTTTACGTTCATATCTATAGAAATTCTGCGATTTAAGCATTTATTTATAAGAATTTTCAACTTAAAAAACTCTTTGTTTCGTGAAGGCTGTCATGTTGTTTTAGACAATAATGTAACTTTTGCTTGAAATATTTACTTAAAATGAATGATACCTGCCCTTTTTTGCTTTTAACCAAAAATCTAGCCTGTTGTGCGTTCTACCTATAAAAATTCTGTGGTTTAAGCATTCATTTACAAGCATTTTCAACTTAAAAAACTCTTTGTTTTGTGATGGCCGCAATGTTGCATTTTGTATCTCTACACAATAGCGGGATTCAACCTAAATAAGTTGTGATTGAATATAGGAAAATGCAAATTTTGCTTTTGTTGAGAAAAATTAAGATAATTCCGATATGAAAATTGGGTGATTTATTAGCTGTTGAAAACTAATTTTACAAAAATTTAAGTTGCTATTTTGGGCAAAAAACCTATATGATATGTTAAATATTACTATTGTGGGCAAAAACCTATACGATATGTTAAATATTGCTATTGATCCTGAAAATATAGATAATTATCTCTGCATTTGATGATTTTTGTGGATCTAGCATAAAATTTGAGAATTTTATAACCATTTTAAGTTTTGTTATATTTCAATAAAAAATAATTCATGTGAATTTCATTAGGGAACAACTTTGAAATTTTTATGTCGCTGCTCATGGACACTCATATGTGCCAAAGGAAGTTGCGTGATTTGGTTTTAGGTCGCTGGCGGCTTTGGTTTTTGAAAATATTGGAATTTTAAGTTTTTGAAAATAGGGCCCCTACGGATCGGCCCCGTGTCCCGTCAAATGATAGTGAAGTCTATGCATAAACTCTGTTTTGTCACAAAGAAAGAGAAAATCTGCAGAATTTAACAACCAATAGAAATAGCTATTAAGATACTGTACTGCATAGTCCAAGCTACATGACACTAGATATTGACATAATTTAATCATGATAACAATAAAAAAATAAATAAATAACAGTAATAATAATGATAATAACTTTGAATTTGAAACTTAAGCAACATTTTTGAATGTCATAAATGTTTTGTCCAAGATTCAGCAAAACTGTCCGTTACTTCTAGGTGTTTCTTAAATAAATAAAGGCTCAATAATTTTATTTTGATGAGCTGTGCATTCAGCGAAATATATTTATGACTGACAAAGCCTGTTTAACTGAACTTTGTGTGGTCGTGATTGAGGATAGTAAGTTGTTACCTCAGCTTCCTCTGTTGTCGTTGAGCATGCTGGCTGTGTGTTTTGGGAGGACCACTCCCTGACTGAAAAGAAAATTGCAAAAACACAGATGAAGCGTATATGAGTGTTGTAGAAAAAAACAAAGCTAGGACAGTCGGACGTTAAAGAAACAAAAAGAGTCAACCAAATGGAAAGAAAAGGGAGTTAGTGACTGGATCAACTTACAGGAAGCACACGCTCTGATAATTTAGCCACTGACCTCTTGTATAAAGGCTTGGGGGGCGGAGATGACAAGGGCTCTGTTGGCCCCATCTGCATGTCTTGTCCCTGGTTGTGTGACCATGTGCAGCACCTGGCTCAACGCCAGCACCCAACACCCCTTTGTGTTGGACACAGTGGCCGGTTGGGAACTGCCTTTGATCCTAGGCCAACTATTCATCTCTGAAGGAAGAGGAAGAGCAAAAAAAATAAAAAAGGATAAACAGAAAAAAGAGGGGGGGAATAAAAGTCAACCCCTACTGCCAATTATTGGAGAAACATCAAGGTCTTTTTTGCCTGTGTAAAAAGAGAGCAGAGTAGAGGGGGTGTTGTTTGATGATTTCATTCAGGATAGCGGTGAGGCTGGCTGTGGTTGAAGCTGACTAACAGGATGTGATCATTGCTGTTAAGGTTTTGCATGTCTGTTATGACACATTTTGGCTTGTATTTATTTATTGCCAAGATGCCCTTCTTTAGATGGGCACATGCAATTTGTATCACAGTCCTAAGGTTAGGTGATCGAATCTGGGCTGTGACTAAAATATCGGTCGTATTTACAATCCTGTTTTGTTAGTAGCTTAAAAGAGCAAGGAGTGGATGCATGCATGCCAATCATTGAAACTTTTAATGCAGTGCTTTTATTATGTAAAAATGCAACTCCATATGTTTCACATGAATTAAAATAATAACCCACTCCTTCTCTTACAAACAGACTTGTTCATAAGGACTCAGACACACACACATACATAGAAAAAGGTTAAATAGATGCAGTAAAGAACGTGGCTGGGTACAGAGCTTGCAAGTGAGAAAACACACTCACAGAGACATCTGATCCATGACCTGGCAGCTAGCATTGAAACACCAACACAGTGGCACACATGGAGCTTTGGAGGCACAGCAATCAGGGACGCCATGGGGACAAACCACTGTCATAACCCACCACAGCTCTTGTTAAATGTCTGTAATATGACTGAAGCACATCTAATCAGCATAAGAAAAAGCCAGTGTTCAATCTTAGCAAAAGCCTAAATGAATGATGAAAAGTAATTGACAAGTAAAAAGATGCTGCTTAACAGCCAGTAATGTACCAACGTTTAAAGTGCTGTATAGGAAGAAATCGAGGCAGGATTTGACGTGACGTAGGTCACCTTAGGCTACGTCTACACTAGGACAGATCATTTTCTCCAGGGTATTTTGCCAACTATTTTTATACCTGTCCGCACTACGTTTAAGGCGCGTTTAAAGAGTATTACAACACCTGGGGAAATGCTAATATGCCACTTGCCACTTCGTGTGATTACACACATCGCAACACAAAAAAAATAATAGAAATTTGGATCGATTGTCAAGCTAAAACGACCGGCGCCCGAGATCCCGGAAATCTAGCATATTCTGCGTGTGACGTCACAACAAGGAAACACCCGGCTCAGTGCTTAGTACTGAATGGCGGCGATGATGGCGGACAATTTTGTTTCTAGTTGCAGCGACGAATCCGACGTATCGAACGTTCTTCTAATGGTGACGAGGAGAGTTATGAACCTTTCTTTGGTGTTTTGGGTTATCAGTTTGAGCCCAAACGAAAGCCAATGCAGCCTAATGAAAGGATCATTGAGGGGAGCAATCACACTGATGAAACACCGGCAACAGATCGTGTGGGAAACACCGAATGGTTTGTTTTGCATTTCTTTTTGTGAAGCTGATACACTGGGACTGCAAAATAAAGTAATGTATAGAATGATTATCATTTATTGTGCTATCATAGGTTTTTGCTCTGCCAACAGACACAAATATGAATGGGATTAGAGGATTTGTTGTATATATTTTACGAGCGATAATTTATACATGTGTCCAGTCCTATATCCAATGCTGGATATGTTTTTTATTATAAAAGAGTACTCACTCTGGCCATTTCGAGCTTGGGTGCTCCCTTCCTGTGCTGAGCCTGGGGTGGTGGGGTGGTCTCATCAGTGCCAGTCATCGTCCTCTTTCTTGATAAACCGGGACATTTAGGTGGCTGTGTGTGTATGGTGGGCAACGCATCTGCTTTCAGCAACAATTTCTTAGCAAAACCTGATTTAATTTGTCCATAGTTCGATTAGCTTTCAGGTGTAAAATGCACACCACACAAAACCGTGCCAGAGGCTGTGTCTCCAAAATTAGCCCTCTTTGTCCATAGTTCGAATAGCTTTCAGGTGTAAAATGCACACTACACAAAACCGTGCCGGAGGCTGGGTCTGCAAAATTAGCCCTCTTTGCACGGACGAACTTTACTCCTTGCCTAGTCCAGCTCTTTTTCTCACGTTCGGGAACTCATGGGTACTACATTGCAACAAATGGCTATTTGTACACCACATAGCATGACAGGTTTGAACCATTTTAGCGATTTTTTGATAAAACACGAACCCAACTCTCTCGTCTACAAACAACGATGGCACCTGCCCCGACCTCTTGTTTCCTGGCTGTGACGTCAAAGCCCCATTCGGCTGTTTCCGGAATACTTTCGGAAATGTTTGTAATTTTCGATCTATTATCGATAATTGCTCACGAATGTGATTTATTTTTTTGTTAACTTTATTAATATTTGTTAACTTGCCACATAACGGTTTTATTGATACCTCACAGCCCCTTAGTATTATAATTCTCTTTAAGGACCCCCGCTTCTGCACGGTACGCCTGCATTTGCGCAAACTACGAAAGGCAGCCTCACGTGTTACCTCATCGCCAGCCCGGTTTACCTCTGAACCAGAAACTCATTACTCGCCGGCGGGATATTTCAAAATTACTACACCTTCTAGACCAGAGGTTGGGAACTCCGTTTTGGGATCACTGTTTTTTTCATGAGCAATTGAACGCATCACGTGGGACAAAGAGTGAAGGGAGGGCACGCTCGGCTTTTACGAACAGTTGCTGAGTTGTGTTTGAAAAAAATCTTTAAAAAACAAAAACGAAAGCCTGACATCGTTACTTGGGATGGTACAATCGATGCTCAGTTGCACACTCACCATCTGGAAAATAACAAATAGAAACATATGGTGTGGCGCTGCGTATATTACCTGGAAGTGGAAACCGCAACCAGGAGTGCTTGTGCATAATAGTGGCACTCCTGGAAGTTGTGAGAGTTTTGACAAGAGGAAATGTCATCAAAATGAAACTGATCTAGCACCTATGTGACTTGGGGTACCACGCAGTTCACTTTTTGGGGTTTAGTTTTCCTCTACGAATTTTTATATAATTCAGTTCGGTCGGCACTGAGTTAGGAGGGGCCAGCACCGCTGCTGGCTAATTGGAGACTTAACGCGGGACACGAGCTGTGTAATAAAACGGTCATTTCCGCATAATCTGCGATGCGAGGACCACAAATGGGCATCAAATTGAAGCATATTATTGCGACGTACGTTTGAAGGTTCTACAAAAATGTGTGAATGCATTATCAGCTCATCACAGCTCGTTCATGTCGAGCGAGCCCGCTGGTACCACATTTAAAATTACGGGTTGGCGGAGGGGCAGATGCACTCATCAAAAGAGCCAGAAATTACTAATGGGACATAGGTTCCTGACACCTGTTCTAAAATCTAGATGATAAACTGTAAACAATGACTGTGGAAAAGAAAAGAGGAGCAGGAATGCCACGTCTTGATCGCCCACCCCCATTGTTTACAATGCCGTCACGCACTAAAAATGGCAATGGCACGCTCCATGACGTTATTTCCTTAGTATCCGATAGTTGTAAGGAGACAGCAGTCTATATTAAGCGGTGGGTAATATTACCTGCCTATATTATCCGTGTAACAACTATTCTGGACAGGAGGCACATTAGTGTAGCTGACATGCCGTACAGTCTAACTAATTGCACGTTTAAGGCCATTATCTGTCCTTGTGTAGACGTTGCCGTAGATTGCTGGAATGTAGTGTCATATTTCATTAAGGAGGACCGACTGTATGTAAAAATTTAAAGGCAATTTAAGATCACCCTAACGCAGAAGTATGTCACAATTTCAGGCAATAGGTTGAACGAAATAACGGTATTCAATGGTATTCATCATTAACTATGTCTGGGACACACACTTTGTTGGATGCCACTACGTTCGACATTATATATTCCTTCCATACATTTTCCCCAATTTTTACTGTTCAAGATCACAGATAAACTGGATCCTGTCTTTGCCGACCATGGCAAATGTGCTGACCAGTCATCTAATTTTGCTGCTCTCTCTGTATTATTGTATTAAAAAAAAAACGGACTTCATACAAACTAACAACTGTTCACACTTTCAAACTAAGAAATATGCGAGCAGCAGCTTTTAATCGCGGCCTTTCTGACCCATCTATCTGGTGGGCTTAACACTTTTCATGCACAACTTTTGTGCTCCCCATCTTCCTTCGTCCTTGAGGACAAAGAAAAAAAGAACAGACAATAGCACACACATTGATAACCAAGGACAAGTTTCTATTGTTTTGTCTCTTTGAGGCTCTCTCTCTGGTTGCCGGCACATTTTCCTTTCATGGCCATTTTTTCCTGCATTCTCTGGAGATCTCCCCAGCCAACAATTGAATATAAAAAAATGAACATTAGTTGTATCTCGCCATTGTCCTATAAATTCAAGTCATTTGTCCTTGTCTTTATTTGTAAGGGTTTCTTGTGAGTGTTGTTGTTTCCTATTGTTCCATGATGGTTTCTGATCAGACATAAAAACAGAGAAATAAACAGATTCATATGGGGGGAAAAAATGATTGGATTGTCTTCATAGTGCAATAAAAGAAAGAAATGCATTTTTTGACATACTGCACTCACAAATGTAAAATTGTTAACTCATCTTACTATTATCAGTTTACTTTACCTTCTTTTAATTACTCAGTATGTAGGAAAACTGACTGTAATTATTTACAATATGGAAGTGTCATTTTCTCACTACCTGTATCCTGCCATGCTGAGCATATACTGTAGTTTACTTTAAAAATATTTATATCATAAATCCCTCCTGATTTAAACCACAGTTTGATGTCTGATGAGGTAAATTGTTTGTATTACTTTATAATACAAAGCATTGATGTGTCTCCAGTCAACTAAAGCAATACAAGGAGCTAAAAATTGAAATTAATTTATGTGCTGCCATTGCGATAAACGTCCAATCCATTTCAACCAGGAGACGTGAACGTGTCTGTGGGTCCCTAAAAGTGTGTTATATGAAAGGTGTCCAACTATTTTAAAAAGTGGTTTGAAACTACTCTGTGCTGTATTAAAAAAAATGGTCGACACAAATTATTCTATACATAATGAAAATCAGTATGATGACATTTTTGAGAAGAGAAAGGGGAAAAACAGATAAAAATACAAAATATAAAAGAAATCAATTTCCCAGTTCAAAATGAAAACACCCACACATATAGATGCTGGACAGACATGTTTACATATGTTCATATAAACACAAGCGCGCATGCACACGGATGCTCTCACGAACACGCACACACACGCACAGGCACATACACAAACGTCCACCTCCCATATCCATAAAGATGTGATTGTAGGAACATCTTTGATCTTTTTTCCCCCTCTTCAATGAGATAGATTGCCTGCACACATAATCCATGACTGACATAATGTGATTTGGTAGTATCTCCAAATGGCAGAGAAAAACAGCTGACAGAAATTAATAAGGCAGCAAACTAATGAACAGGAGGAAGGTTTGGAAGAAGATAGTGGAGGTGGTTTTCTAACCTGGCAGCAAAACATACAGATCATCATATATCTTTTCAGGCATATTTTCATGGTGAAACATTTTGAGTCTCTACAGCTGCTTACCGCACAGTCTGAAGTTATTTGTCTAAAGAAATAACAAAGCCAGTAAACCTGTTGTGACCTTCTTGTCTTAATTTAGTTCATCCCAGATGTACAGTATAGTTGAAAGGTTTCCAGTTGACTATTCCACATTAGGTCTCATAACTGAACTGAACTGAGACGGACCGGACCAGGTTTGCTAGTATAAAGCTTTTTAATTGCAACACATTGGCCGAAGAACAAAAATTGCAGATGGTTTCAAGGTTAAGTGTACATCAGCAAGCACATGTCGTTAGTCTTAAAGCTACACAATCAAAACAATCATCCGAATGTATGTGTTGTGCATTCTTTTTCAGAGAGGCACCTGAGTCTTGGAAATCTATTCTTACAAATCATTTGACATCGGAATTAAGTTAAAGCTCTAAAATTAAACAACCTTAGGTGATAGGGTTTTACCATTTATAGCAAAAACACACATTTTAATTTATAATAGAGCAAAGGTTAATGCTTAATATGTAGATTCTGCGTATTCAGTGTGTGATGTGAACAGATTGAAATAACTAGTAATGTATTTTTCAGATTATAAATCGCAATTTTTTTTTCATAGTTTGGCTGGCGGTGCGACTTATACTCAGGAGCGACTTATGTGTGAAATATTAACACATTATTTTATCATTTCACATGTTATTTTGGTGTTTTGGAGTGACACTGATGGTTTGGTAAACTTGTTAGCATGTTCTTTATGCTATAGTTATCTGAATAACTTTTAATAGCTATGTTACGTTAACATACTGGCCACGTTTGCATTTCGTTGTTCATGCATCATGTAACTTTATCGTACTGTACACTTATTCAGCATGTTGTTCTCTATTTTATCTTATTTTAAATGGCCTTTCAAGAGGACATCTGTTCAATGTGTTGGATTTTATCAAGTAAATTTCCCCCAAAAATGCGACTTATACTCCGGTGCGACTTAGATATGTTTTTTTCCTCTTCGTTGGGCATTTTATGGCTGGTGGGACTTATACTCAGGTGCAACTTATAGTCCAAAAAATACTGTATTAAGGTTCCACTTTTAATATGAGCTTCGCTTCATATCAAATTTAAGGTCAAGCATCAAGTAATTTATCTCTGGTGCATAGTGGTCACTACAGTGGACAGCTACTGAAACGTACCTTTCTCTTTAATGCATTGGTTTCTATGGTTTAACAACTGCATAGCAACCTCAAGACTGCTCTCTGCTGCCATAACCTATTGAGGTCAATTCAATTCAGTGGTCAGTTGGTTTAACTGCAAGTAAATATCCTTCTAATCCAAGACAACCGGCAATTTACCACCTATGTTAACTACAACTGGCGTATCCTGTCAATACTACAATGCCCGAAGAGCTACAGTGGTAAAAACATATTATAATATACAGTTACATCTCAGGAAAGATAATAACTGTTTGGAATATCAAATATTTGTTTATAATATAACCATTAACCAATTAACCATCTGTCCCAGTATTTTTTTTTTTTTTTTTAACACAAGTCACATTATTGCGTCACTGTCTGTCTGTTTCGGTTATAAGTTAGTATGTACGCTGTTGGCCATAAGTATTGGCACCCCTGCAATTCTGTCAGATAATGCTTAATTTCTCCCAGAGAATATTTGCAGTTATAAATGCGTTGGTAGTAATATCTTCATTTATTTTGCTTGTAATGAAAAAACACAAAAAGAGAATGGAAAAAAATAATCATTATCATTTTACACAAAACTCCACAAATGGGCTGGACAAAAGTATTGGCACCCTTTAAAAAATCGTGTGATGCTTCTCTAATTTGTGTAATCAACAGCACCTGTTACTTACCTGTGGCACATAGCAGGTGGTGGCAATAACTACATCACACTTGCAGCCAGTTAAAATGGATTAAAGTTGACTCAACCTCTGTCCTGTGTCCTTGTGTGTACCACATTGAGCATGAAGAAAAGACAGACAGAAGACCAAAGAACTGTGTAAGGACTTGAGAAGCAAATTGTGAGGAAGCACGGGCAATCTCAAGTCTACAAGTCCATCTCCAAAGACCTGAATGTTCCTGTGTCTACCAGTTTGCCAAAACTTACCTGAGAAAGCCAAAAACCTTTTGAAAGAATGTTCTCTGGTCAGATGAGACAAAAGTATAGCTTTTTGGGAAAAGGCATCAGTTTACAGGAAAAAAAAAACGAGGCCTTCAAAGAAAAGAACACGGTCCCCACAGTCAAACAGGGCGGAGGTTCCCTGATATTTTGGGGTTGTTTTGCTGCCTCTGGCACTGGACTGCTTGACTGTGTGCATGGCATAATGAAGTCTGAAGACTACCAACAAATTCTGCAGCATAATGTAGGGCCCAGTGTGAGAAAGTTGGGTCTCCCTCAGAGGTCATGGGTCTTCCAGCAGGACAATGACCCAAAACACACTTCAAAAAGCACTAGAAGATGGTTCGAGAGAAAGCACTGAAGACTTCTAAAGTAGCCAGCAATGACTCCAGACCTGAATCCCATAGAACACCTGTGGAGAGATCTGAAAATGGCAGTTTGGAGATAGCACCCTTCAAATCTCAGAAACCTGGAGCAGTTGACCAAAGAAGAATGGTCTAAAATTCCAGCAGATACACATTAACAAATCATCCTCTGAATGCTATGCCATCATATCCCTCTGCATCTGTCTTGCGTGTGTGTGTTTGCTGCACACGCTGTTCTGGTTTGTGTGTGAAAACACCGGCTCTGAAGTACGTGCGCTATTAGGCTCGAGCGTTTACGTCAGAGAATGGGGGATCACTTGAGATTTGACAACAACGCAGCCATATTGGAAGCAGGTCTGGCTCGCGGGACATTAAACTTTAACTTGCCAGTTTGATAAAGAGACAAACACGTTACTAAGGCGAAGAACAGATATGTGATCAAACTTAAGGATGTGAACAATGTTGACCCTTACGAGCAAGCCGAAGACAAATGGAGTAAAGATGTCGACGGGTTCCAAAATTACGCGACATTCTGCTGTATTTATTGTTTGGTGTATGTTACTAAACTCATCAGTGATTCCAAAATTACAAATCGCTACAAAGCTACGAACAGTTTTGCTGCGAATGGGTGCAGGACCTGCACATTATGACCGTATCAAACGGCAACTCCATCGTTCTTGCAAAGGTAGGCTATGTGGGTATACTATTTTCGTTGCCAGGAACCTGAACGCACCCCAAGTCTTGGATGACAAATAAACAGAGCAGAGTAGACTCGCTACGGCCGGTAGTTTCTTCAATTTATTCAAAGTAAGTAACGCGCCACTTATGACCATCAGTAACGGTAATGGCGTTGTAACGGCGGAAAAAATAATTAGTTAGATTACCCCGTTACTGAAAAAATAATGCCGTTATGTAACAGCGTTATTTATAATAGCGTTATTCCCAACACTGCCTAAGAACAATAAAAAAACTTCAGAAAAAAATCTTGACCAAGGATTTCATAATTGCATTAGAGGGTTAATTTGACAAATTTGCACTTGCATAAAACATTGGCATTGCCTGGACAGGTTTTCATGATAATTTCATGATAATTTCACAGATTTATTTCAATTTGGCACCATGAGATACAGTACTTATTATTTGCGTTTACAACAGCCATTAACAGGGTGAATCAGGGATTAAGTGTGTAATATTTTGGTCAAAATTAATGTATGGAGTTTTCTTTTTTATACACCTTATCAATATTCCATATCTGACTCTCACTTTTCTCCTTAATTAACAGAAAGTTCTGGGCTGTGACCTTAGACACACACAAATACATACACCTCAGATTTCCATCTGCTTGCTCTTGCATTGATGTTAGTCTTATTCTCTCTTGCTCACTCATCTCTCTTGGTCCCTAGTTCTCTTCCTCCCTTTGTTGTCCTTGTTGTTTTTTCCATGTCTTTGAAACTTAAAAATATCCCACTCGATTGTGTTCTGTACATTTTGTTACCATGGTGATTGCAACATTGAGCAAGCAAAGCTAGAGAAAGCGTGCATGTTTGTGTCTATAATGTGTGTACACATGCCAATTGCAGTGCTATCAGCGTTGCACAGCTATGGGTCTAATGCAAGAAAACCACAGTAAAAAGAAAAGCACCCACTTTCCTTTCTCTCCTCATTTGTCTACTCCTTTATGCTTGTCCCAACATTCTCATTTTCTTTCCTGATGCTCCTTCATCCTTATCTTTCTCCACGAACCCAGTCTTTAAATATCAACACTACCACTCTGGTTCACTTCAAGGTGATAAGGAATGTGGCAAAAGAAGAAGGAAAACATTCTAAGGACATAAAATTACTGTGACATTTAGGTGCCCTCATACACAGAATCTGTGGACCATTGGCAAAATATTAGGATTTTAAAATGTAAAATTGTTAACACGTCGATAGTTCAGAGATTGCTGTTTAAATTCACGTTCTGGCCGTCCTGAGGGGAGTTTGCACATTCTCCCCTGGTGTCCGTTTTATAGGTACCCTAATTTTGGAAAAAATGTATGGATACCTTAAGTGACGTGTCTACATTTTCAATTGGAATGAATTAGAGACATGACCGAAAATTTGGCGGTGAAAACTTTCGGCGGAAAATACATAAAATTTCATTTTTGGTTTTCGGTTAAAAGACTAAAAGTTTACCGCCGAAAAGTGTGAAGAACCATAGTCGCCTTGTGATGACATAATCAAAACTACAAACGCGCTGGTAGAAATGCTTTCTAGTATACTGGTAGATGACTGTTTGTTCTTTGCCTTCCAGTTGCTTGGAAGCTAAGCTAATACTGGGCTCAATGTCTGATGCACCTGATGCATAGGAAACATAGAAATATATTTCATTTTATTTTTGCAATGGCCAGTTGCAAAGTTTATTTATCCAAATGGAAAAATTCAGTAAACCATCGTGTGCATGGAAGAAAGTACAGTCATCCCTGGCTACTTCGTGCTTCAAATCTCAGTTTCAATTGAAAAAAAAAAAAAAAAAATTAGGGCTGTCAAAATTAATTAAATTAATTAAAATAATGGGCGGTAATTTATTTTTTAAATTAATCACGTTAAAATACTTGACGCAATTAACGCACATGCCCCGCTTAAACAGATTAAAATGACAGCACAGTGCAATGTCCACTTGTAACTTGTGTTTTTTGGAGTTTTGTCGCCCTCTGCTGGCGCTTGGGTGCGACTGATTTTATGGGCTTCAGAACACATGAGCATTGTGTATTTATTGACATCAACAATGGCGGGCTACTAGTTTATTTTTTGATTGAAAATTTTACAAATTTTATTTAAACGAAAACATTAAGAGGGGTTTTAATATAAAATTTCTATAGCTTGTACGAACATTTATCTTTTAAGAACTACAAGTCTTTCTATCCATGGATCGCTTTAACACAAACTTTTTCCAAAGGGGGCCAGATATGGTGTGGTAAAAATGGGGGGGCCGACCTTGGCTGACGTCCTTTACGTAGAACAATATATTTAAGCAAATTTTAGCAAGCCGTTCTGTGTGTCACATTTGCTTTATTATTCTTTTTTTAAGTAATTGTTTCAACAATCTCGCAACCAGCCTTTGTGGCGTTCTCTTTCGGCTCTCGGGCTCTTGCGAAATATTGCTGCTATAAAATTAAACGAGCTTCAAGTTGCTTCAAGTTCTCGCTACGTATCTTCCCTGTAATCTTGTCGTACATGTCAGCATGTCTTGTTTTGTAATATCGCCTCATATTGAACTCTTTTAAAAACAGCGACTTTCTCTTTGCAAATGACGCACACAGTTGTTGCGTATTTTTGTGAAGAAATAGTCCAATTTCCACCTATCCTTGAAGCGACGGCCGTCACAGTCAACTTTCTTTTTTTTGTTGATTGCCATTTTAGAAAATTGGGAGTAAAGGGTAACACGGGGTAATGTTGCTTAGAGTGCTGCTTCCTTTTAGTGGGTAAATGAGGAGCAGCATTTAGTGTGTAAGCTACTTTATATGCTGGTAGCAGTACTGCTGACCAATTTATTAAGTCTGTGTGTGGGCCAGACGTTATTGATTTTACGACAGAGGCTGGGGGCCGGATAAAATTTGACCACGGGCCGCATTTGGCCCCCGGGCCGGACTTTGGACATGTCTGCTTTAACAGAATGTAAATAATGTTAATGCCATCTTGTTGATTTATTGTTATAATAAACAAATACAATACTTAAGTACCGTATGTTGAATGTATATATCCATCGTGTGTCTTATCTTTCCATTCCAACAATAATTTACAGAAAAATATGGCATATTTTATAGATGGTTTGAATTGTGATTAATTACGATTGATTAATTTTTAAGCTGTAATTAACTTGATTAAATTTTAATCATTTGTCAGCCCTAAAATAAATACAGATGAGCTGTCCTGATCCGATCACGTAGTCTCCTCTCCCTCCTGCTGCTGTTCTTGGTCTAGGAGTGCACTGGAGTTGCTTATTAGCGATGATTGACAGAGGTTAAAGTTTGATTTTGCCAGAGACGCTTGGAAGCCGAAACTTCAAAGCGCAGCATGCGTCAGTCATCTTTTAGCTTGTTAAACAGTTGCTGTGGTAACTCATTGCGTGGAAGTGAGCAGCTTGAGCGGATTTGAGTGGACTCACTTAATGAAGCATTTTATAAAGGCAAGCATTTTTCTACTTGTTTAAAATTAATTAGGTGGGAGAGTAACATGTTTAAAACTTATCATAATTATTACATTTGAAGTGCTTAAAAAACATTTATTAAAGTATATATAGTACATAAAAGTTTTTTAATAATACTATAAAAGTGAAAAAATACATATAGTGAATAAATACATTGAACACACACAAAAAAAAAAAAAAAAATTGGGGGGAGTGCTACTTCGCTTTTTTTCACTTATTCTGGTCCCCTTTAACCGCGAAAAACAAGAGATCACTGCATACCAAGCGACTCTTTAGCTAGCAAAGCCAACTAGAATGAAACCTAACAATTGATCCACAGAAGGAAAGCCTTCATTCATATGACAGTGACACACACTGGATCTCATACTGACAAGAAAACATTGTTTGTTTGTTGCTATTATTATTTTGCCAACTTGCTTGCTGATGCATCCTTGTTTTAAAAGGCATCGTGGCAGGGGGCTTAAATAAAATTCTTTGTTTTTTGCTTTTTTCCATCTTTTTCCAGCGCGTTTCTCCCTCTCTCTCTCATCAATTTTTTTTTTTTAAACTGTTGCGAGTCCATCGATTAACTTCATCTATCGTCTCCTCCCTACTCTGTCCGCGACACACACCGCGACGCCACAGCTGCAGGTGCCAGACAAGTCACACATCATTCCCTCCATCCAAACGCTGTTTGTGTGACTGATACGGACTTTTAGGGTTGCCCTTGGCGGGTGTTAATGCAAACAAATCAATCGTCTTGCCTTACTCACATGCTTCTGGCCTGAGTGGCCACTGATTGGCCTGACCTGCTTCTCATAACCAGCAAAGCCTGCATTTAAAAAAAAAAAAAAGATTGAGAGAGAGAGAGAGATTGGTGGAATTCTCCACCTACTCCCTATGGCCAGTCTGGGCTTGGTGTGTACCCCTGATTTTTCTGTTAGTCAAAGACTAACCTCCCTTTCTGGTCAAGGCCATTTTAGATGTCTGAAGTTAAGGTAGAGGTTTGCTGGTTGGTCGTTGTTGAAATGACAACCTGAGAGGAGGCTCAAGGTTGGAGCAATGGCAGGGGTTAATTTGAGCCGGATCTTGCTGGAACAAGATCCGGCACCTCTTGATTTTGACCTCCCTGTATCCCGGGACTTATTTGGGCAGATCCGGCACCTCTCGTGCATATAGAATTATAAAAAAATATAAAATCGTTAGGGGGGGGGGGTCGTTGATGGGTTTCTCCGCTCTATTGTGACAACAATAAGAAAACAATAAACAAAATAATTGCAGCCGGCCGCCACATTCGACCGCAAACTTTTGCTTCTCGCCAGTCTCCCCCTCGCATCCTACTACTCATAGCCTTCCAGTCCCAGCGTCTCTAAAACGGATCGTGCATAGTGTCTTGTTTTGAGCTTTTTGTTGACAAATGTATCGAACACATGACGTGGTGACAACTTGATTTCTTTATTAACACATGGAGCTAACAGCACGGACACAGCTCTGGGCTCTCGGCAGGCTTTGCCTCTCTATCGCACTCCTGCATCACGTGACCAAAACAACAGTAACGTTGTGTGCCCTTCAGGGTGCCTCGGAAAACATAATATCAGAATATTACACATAGTTACAGACATTACAATATAAATTAAATAATAATATGCATAAATTCATTTACACAACTAATCCCATGAATTGCATGTTGTTTATAAAAACTCAACATCATTTGAAAGAGTCGGAGATGTGTTGATGCACTGGAAAGCTGGACCAACAAATCATGCCCCTGACATGGGAAAAAAAAAAAACTTTTGAAATTTGCGGCATCTGGGGAGCAAGCAGCAAGGATCAAACGGTATTTCAACATGCCAAACAGACAGTGTTGTGGGCATGGCAAGTGGGCATTTGAGTTTTGTTTTCAGCACCATTTTCTGAGTATGTTCCGGGACTTGTGCCCGTGTCGTCATCCCTACGCTGTCATATGTACATGTACTTTGTGCTCCGGCACCTATGATTTACAAATTAAGCACTGAGCAATGATATGTTCATGAGGACATAAAGTGATCTTGATGGAAGGGGGTCTCCAAGTGGTTATTTCACAGAACCAATTCCCGATTACAAATTTACTTCTTCTCCCCATGAGGTCCGCTTGTACAGTACTTCCTAATACAGTACATCAACCTTTTACTGAGTAAACTAGGGTCTCCTACTGTTAGGTAGAGAATAGGACTGCACTATCCCCCTGTCGAACTTAAACGAATTTCAGAAAAGCCTACTTTTTGGTAAAAAGTGTTGGCGGTGTTCATGCCTATAATGCCGCATTCCTAATGCTTGCGCTGGTATAAAATTGTGTTGTGCGCTACAATAACGCCCTTTTACTTAGTTCTTTTCATGAAACAGAACTTTTCAAGATATCATATGATTTATGTGAGATGTTGAAATGTAAAAAAATAAACTAAGTCAAAATCAAGAAAATCATACTGTACTGTACTTAAGAAAAGGACACACAGTTCAGATGTAAAATTTTATTAGTCTTACTGAAAGATACCTCTCCCCGAGACTGAAAAGGATAAGAAACAAATGGAGATGTAGGTGCTGGATCAGGTGTAATGAAGACTTACTGTATGATGGTTTTGGGGAAGGTACAGCACAAACACACACACAAACACTTACGTACACACGCACTTTTTTTTTTTTTTTTTTTTAATTGTAGCTGTTGCTGTCCTCTGTGAGCTGATAAACTTCATTTCTGTTCTGAAATCAAATTACACACCACCACTGCAGCCACAGTTTCTGATACCTTGGACTAACCTTCCCTTCTCCTTCAGCAACCAATCCCCTCAAACAAACTTGTCTAATGAAAATACATTCCTGACTTTGGCAGATTTAGTAGATTTCACCTTACACTATCTTTTTTTCTTTGCTCTGTGTTTCTGTAGAGTGTGTGTGTGTGTGTGTGTGGGGGGGGGGGGGGGGTAGTAAGCCATACTAAGAAATGCTGACGTTGGCGTGGTGAGCATTTCTGTGTGCGTTCTTGGAATGAGGTTTGTACTGTATCTCCAAATAGCTTAGTGGCAGGTAGAAAGAGTGGGAAGTGAGATATACTAAGAAAGAAAGATGGAATTGGTATAGGTGCTAGGTGACGATGAATGGATAGAAAATAAGAAAATGATGCTGGGAGAAAAATTCCAATTGATGTTGTTTGCTGTATCTTTTCTATCATCATTAATCAGCCAATTTTATCAACAGTGACAGAACAAAAGGAACCATACCACTTTGGTGAATTGTCTACATATGGGTTTTGTTATCGCATGTAGAGAAAAAATGGATAAGTCATTTATTTGTTCATGGATCATTTAAAGAAGAGACCAACGTGGTTGGCTTATTTCAGTTATTTCACTGATATTGATTACAAAGGAAAAAATATAATAGATGGAACATCATTCCACAGACATTTACAGACCGTAATAATTCTCAGATGTAGATTTTGCGCTTCAATACCGTAATGTTAAAGGAAATTATTGCAGACCTTGATTTTGATGTGTCACAACTAAGGGTGGCTCAAAATATCGCTGAAGTATTGTGATGTATTGTATTGTATCGCACAGTTTAGTGCCAATACACCAATATAAAATATTTGAATTGCTGCTTTTTGATGATATCCAAGTATGTGTATTTACTATATGAGTATTTTAACTTTGATAGAATGATGTAAAGTTTTGTTACGTCCTCTATGTTTTGTCAACATAGATTAGCTTGGTGATTCCAACCAGTATGCTGTAAAAAATCCCTAGGAGTGTTCGGGCCCTTGCCCCCTGAGCCCCGCTGATCCTCCTTCTTACGTGTGTGTCACTGCCTTCATTGCAGGATTGGACAGATTAGTGAGCCTGGGACCAGGTGCTGGTGATCATTATCAACGGATTACCGTAATTTTCGAACTTAACGGCGCACCTGACTATAAGCCGCACCCCGCACATTTGACAGGAAAACGAAGTTTGTTGATAGACAAGCCGCACCGGACAATAAGCCACAGGGTAATCACACCTAATGACTACTGTTGTCATGATGCTATAATATTTTCAACTTGATATTCATTAAAAAAAAAAGAATACTAAATTCCATTTTCGATACTACATAATTTTAGTTTTTTTAGGAACCATTTCAGTGCCATTGGATGATGATAGACGTCCAGTCTTGTGGCTCATGAAAAATTCTAAATCTTTTAAAGAGTTTAAAGAGACTAGTAGATGTCCAATCCATTTGAATTGGGAGGGTTGCAAGCGAATGAATATTCATTCAACATTTAAAGTGCAGTCAACGAATTAACAATGAAAATGGAAAAATGCCCTCCATTACTATGGAGAGTCGTGCAGAATTAAAATTTACCCCATGACAAATAAATTCTCTTCAACTGTGCTTGCCCCAAAACCAATAGAAAACTGAGTAATCAAATATCGTATCCCGATACAACATTTCAGTATCAATACAATTCAATACTTTTAACAACTCTACAAAAGACATACACTTTATCGGCCTGCAAAATCCACATAGAAGACGCACTGGAATATAGGCCGCAGGGTTCAAAGCGGAGAGAAAAAGTAGTGGCTTATAGTCCAAAAAATACAGTACTTAAACCAATTCTTGCCCTCACATCATCGCCAGATCAACAACTCAACTGCATGAGTTTGTGAATCCAGTGTCCACCAATCAAGAATCTTGAAAATCTGCTATTGAACTCATTTTGCTTTTTGTTGCCTGGATCCCATACAGCTTGCCTGCCTGAACGCCTGCCTGGCCGCTCATCTGCTCTTTCACCAAACCACCCACCCGAATCTTTGGACACCACCTGCCATACCATCATCCCTGTCAATAAATTCTTGTTACCACTGCCAGTTTGTCTCCCGTCTCTGCACATGGTTTCCCCGTTATCCCAGAACCGTGACAGGGAGTTGCACAGTAAATTATCCAATGTCAATTTGAAAAAAATAACAGCTTAATTTTTTCTTCATCAATCACAAATAATAACAAGCAAAATAATTACAAGCCTTTCGCTTGATGGAAGAAGGTACCAAATTACACTTCCCCTTGTGAGCATTATATCTACGTGGATGAGGTGCACGGTATTGAAAATAACGGCAACATTTTGTCACATTTAGAAGAAACCCACAAAATACCCTTTAAATAAAGATTCTCAAAATTTGTAATTTCAAGTAGGAATTGTTATTATCACACTGATTCATGTGCAGGAGCCAACTGCTGTAGTTGAGTATAGGTTTCGTTCATAATTTAACAATGTAAACATAGTCTGAGGTATTCAAGATTTTGTTTTGTTACTTCCAGTCATTTAAATTTGAATTTGCATATTAGCTAAATATTAGGTTTCACCCAATGCTGCGTCATTAGTAGGTCAATTAGGATATAATTTCAAAGTGCTTCAAAGGTTTAAGTCATTGAAGTTGGAAAGGCAGTATACAAGTGTAATTCCATATATTTACATAATCTTCAACTGCAGTCTTTAAACTGGACATGCCCTTGCCCAATGGAGGACTTCATGACTTTTACCAGTGCCCAGGCAGCAAGGCCGGTGGGGATGAACTACAAACCAGTTGCTCTGACGTCCGTAATAATGAAGACTATGGCGAGGTTACTACTTTGACAGCTCAGACCTAAGACCAAGTAGACACAGGATCCGTCGCAGGAGAACAAGGGAGTGGATGAAGTGGTCAACACTGGGGCGCTGCAATGGACTGTATTTTCACCCTTTCTCTTCACACTGTATGTGTCTGATCATACCTGTATATTTACGGCATGCCATATCCGGAAATATTCTGATGTCATGGCTGTAATAGTAGGTTGTTTTTATATCTTCTTCCTGGTGCTTTATGTTTAACAAAGGTAATAAGCACTGTTTTGATGTAAGGCAATGATAATGGCTGATCAAACCATGGTTAACTTACTGATCAAATGGAAAATGGGAGGACTGCAGTCCAGGCCTGGGTCAGAACTCCTCTTTTCCAGCTGCTCCATATCATCCTCCAGCATCCTGGAGTGTCCTCTTCAAACACATCTTTTCCTCTTGGGAGCTTTGTGCACTGCCAGCTGAAGCAGCTTGTTGCCAGCTGGCTCCCATGGTTAGCTGCCACCACCTTGCTCTGTACCCTGAAACAGTCAACAAGACACTGTAACTCCTTAAGATGAGCATGGCTAATAATTACTCAAGTGACAATGATGGGCAGAAATAAGCACATTCATTCTTTAATTCACAGCCCAGAAGAGTGTCAGCTGTCTCAAGTGGTAGCATCAAAAAGCCAAGGTTAGAGCCCCTGAATATGCCTCCATTGAAGCAATTCCCAGGTGTGCAGGCAATGCCCCACCCCTCTGCATCCTCCAGTGGGATCAGTAAAGGTCACCTGGCAACACAGGTCAAAGCTTTGATCCAATCAGAGGAAAATCCAATGACGGGTGTTCTTTTATGTGAGTGGTTGCAGGAAATGGTTGGCTGTCATTTTGTATTTCAGAGAAAACACTGTACAAAAGGGAACCAGGTAGCAGCTCAATTATTATACGCCACCGTTTTAAATGCTTTAGTACTAAAAGCACGGTGGGAACAAAAAAGTCGCATAATGACTATTATTATTAAACTGCATATTTAATAACCCTCCTATGAAAGCCTTTGGAAAGTCAATTGGCAGTTATTAATTCATGCAGCCAGTGAGGAGGCACAGGGATTGACCCCAAAGAGCGACCTTGAACGCTTTGAACAATTTCTCCTCCACCAATCAATCCCTCTTTCTTGCTTTTTTGTGCCTGCACTTGATCCTTGGGCATGAATGCTTTGATTGGTGCCGTGCATAAGTAAACCACATTACATTTTTGGAATGTAAATAGAAGGAATTGCTTTTGTCAAAACTTCATTGGATTGGATTCTATCAGGCAGGACCACACATAGTAACTCTTCAATGTTTACAAGGTGGCTTAAAAGTCATTCTCTAATACTAGTGTACAGTATGGTTTTTTTGTTTTTGTTTTTAAGAAATAATGCTTACAGGAAATGAATATGTTCAGAAAGTCTCTAAAAATGCGATTTTAAACTTGATGTGGGCTCTAGCTACCATTCGGCAGAAGCTTCTTAAGCTGCCTGAGAACCACATCAAATAATTGATTTTACAAGTAATTGTAGGAATTGGCCCCAAATTTAAAAAATAGAAATAAATTATTATTACTATTTTAACCAGATTTTTTTTTTTAACATGGACATCTCTGTCTCATGAAGAGCAAGCAATTGCAGCTTATTCTAATAGGCATGCAGCGGGGCAGATTCCCGCAACTGAAAAGAAATTTGCAACCACAATTTTGAGTTTCCAGTTAACCTACTATGATATACAGTAGCAGAGGTACAGAAAGGTTGTATAGTCTCTAAAACCTTTAACCCTGACACTTTCTTGCTGTAAGGCAACAGCGGAAATTACTGTACTACTGTGCTGCCCCCAATTCAGGTCTTGTCAGCTCCCTGTCACTAGAGCAAGATTAGGCTTGTACACTGAGAGGCAAATACACCTGCATGATTTAATGAGAGCCAAAGCATAAAGGGTAGCAAAAAGTCTGCATTGAATAAAAACCAGACTAGTGTAGTTGGTTATGAACTTCATAATGTATAATACACACACACATATATGTATATATATATATATATATATATATATAGTGGGGAGAACAAGTATTTGATACACAGCCAATGGTGGCAGTGTATCAAATACTTGTTCTCCCCACTGTGTATATATATGTATATCAGGGCTGTCGAACGATTAAAATTTTTAATCGAGTTAATTACAGCTTAAAAATTAATTAATCGTAATTAATCGCAATTAATCGCAATTCAAACCATCATAAAATATGCCATATTTTTCTGTAAATTATATATATATATTCTGTAAAATAATTTGTTGGAATGGAAAGATAAGACACAAGATGGATATATATATTTAACATACGGTACATAAGGACTGTAGTGGGCATTTCACTCTACTGTCATTTAAATCTGTCTATGCTGTCCTCACTCCGAAGCGTCTACTTTTTCCAAAGCTAAACAGCTAGTGAACGACGCCTTAATAATCAGACTTCTTCCTTTTTCATCTGATTTATTAATAAAATGGCCTCAAACCATTGTCCTCTTTAGACCGTAGTGAAACTACAAAAAAAACGTACACAAGCATTGCATTAGCAACAACGTTAGCTTAGCACGCTATACAGGTTTACTAAACATAAACAAAAAGCGTCTCATACAAAAAATATAACATTTCGCTTACTAACATAATATGTACATTCTTTACAACAACCATACTTACGGACAAATCTTGTCCAAGGATCATATAAGCACAACATTACAACGTAGGCGTCAGCCCGAGACGTCGTGCAGCCATATTGAACTGGCAAGAAAGCAATAAACCATGTCGCAAAGCGACCACAAGAGTTCGCTGTTAGACAGCACAAAAAACCTTGCTGTAAAACTTACCAAAAGGCAGAATACTGTCTGACATGTGCGTTAATTGCGTCAAATGTTTTAACGTGATTAATATAAAAAATGAATTACCGCGCGTTAACGCGATCATTTTGACAGCCCTAATGGTTATATATATACATATATATATATATATATATATATACATACATATATATATACATACATATTATCGCGTTAACGGGTGGTAATTAATTTTTTAAATTAATCACGTCAAAATATTTGACGCAAATAATGCACATGCCCCGCTCAGATTAAAATGACAGCAGTGTAATGTCCGCTTGTTACTTTGTTTCTAACAAAGCACTTCATTCTATAGACCCTACCCACGTGACGTCACAACTCCGCTCTCCTGAATGGTACCGCCCAATTGTCCGTCAAAACATAGTGTTAACCTGTTACGGCTACGTACATTCCTCCTATTTACGGCGTGTTTTTCTGCTCCTTAACAATAATAATCAAAATGGTGAAGGCGTGTGTGGCTGTTGGTTGCACTAACAGAGAAGATGGAAGGAGAGACTTGAAGTTTTACCGTATTCCGAGGGATCCAAAGAGGAGAGCGAAATGGACGGCTGCAATTCGACGTGAAAACTGGGCACCAAAAAATCACCACAGACTATGTAGTAGTCATTTTATATCCGGTAAGATGCATTTAAGATATACTTAGAGGGTTTTGGGCTGACAAATAACCACAATTAAGATCATTGCTAGGCTAATCGCCGACAACATACACGTATGTATGTAGTGAGAGTGCTATCGCTAAACCATATAAACATTAAAAGCCTTAACTCCATTGACAAACGGCATGAAATACATTAGACTTGACAGTGGATGTTAGCAATAACAAAAGATTTTGAATTGAAAATTTCGTAACTCACCTTTCCAAGCACAAGATAGATTCCTGCCGAATTTTCGTGGACGAGGAACTGTTTCACCCAACCAGCAACGAAGTATTTATAAGCCTCCAAGCTCTTGAAGTTTTTCAAATTTTCGTGAGAATAGGCTGATTTTGTGTGGACAAGATAATTGTAAATATCAGCGTAGCAGATGTCAGGCAGACAGGGCGAAGACAGTGGGTCGAAAAACATCGATTTGGGCATCAAATATGGATCTGGCGACTGTATAGAACGAAGCTTTTCCACATAACGCCTTTTATGCAACACATCCAGTGAGTTTACGGCATCAGAAAGCACCGGGTCTTCCATGAAATGCATTTTAAACCAATGCTAATACAGAGACAAAATGACGGACAAGTGGGCGGAACCATACAGCGAGCACGTGGTTTTATGACGTCGGTGGGTAGGGTCTATAGTAATGAGGCCCTATTCTGACACACAGTTAAACAACAATGCAAAATGAACTGGCATTCCATATCAAAATAGCTATGCAAAATACAGGTAAAACTTAGACTTTGGTCACTCTATTTTTATTATTGTTATTTTTATTTTTATTCTTATTCTTATTATATTAACTCTACTTTTGATTGAAAATTTTACAAATTTTATCAAAACAAAAACATGAAGAGGGGTTTTAAGATAAAATTACTATAACTTGTAACTATAACAATTATCTTTTACAATTATCTTTTTACAACTACAAGTCTTTCTATCCGTGCAACACTTTAACAGAAAGAATGTTAATAATGGCATTTGTGGATTTATTGTTACAATAAACAAATACAGTACTTATGTACAGTATGTTGTATGTATATATCCGTCGTGTGTCTTATCACTTTGAATTGCCTTGTGTTGAATTGTGCTATATAAATAAATTTGCCTTGTGTTGAATTGTGCTATATAAATAAATTTGCCTTGCCTTATCTTTCCATTCCAACAATAATTTACAGAAAAATATGGCGTATTTTAGAGATGGTTTGAATTTTTAAGCTGTAATTAATTCGATTAAAAATTGTAATCGTTTGACAGCCCCAATATATATATACATTAGGGGTGCAACGGTGTATATATATATATATATATATATATATATATATATATATATATATATATATATATATATATATATATATATATATATATATATATATATATATATATATATATATATATATATATATATAAGGTGTGTACCACCGACAAATTGAGGAGGTAGCTGACATGGGAAAAACATACCAGTGGCTGGAAAAGGCCAGACTGAAACACAACAAGGAGGCACTGATCATGGCAGCACAAGAACAGGCCCTTAACACAAGAGCAATACAGGCTGGGGTCTATCACACCAGACAGGACCCCAGGTGCAGGCTATGCAAAGAGGCCCCTGAGACAGTCCAGCACATCACAGCAGGGTGTAAGATGCTAGCAGGCAAGGCATACATGGAACGACATAACTAGATAGCAGGCACAGTGTACAGGAACATCTGTGCCGAGTACGGACTGAAGACCCCAGAGTCAAGGTGGGCGACACCTCTGAAGGTGGTCGAGAACAACCGAGCCAAGATCCTGTGGGACTTCCAGATCCAGACAGACAAACTGGTGATGGCCAATCAGCCTGACATAGTGGTGGTGGATAAACATCAGAAGACAGCAGTAGTGATAGATGTAGCAATCCTGAGCGATAGCAACATCAGGAAAAAAGAACATGAAAAGCTGGAGAAATATCAAGGGTTGAAGGAAGAGTTGGAGAAAATGTGTGGAGTGAAGGTAAGAGTGGTGCCAGTAGTGATCGGGACACTAGGGGCAGTAACCCCAAAGCCGGGTGCATGGCTCCAACAGATAGCAGGAACAACGTCCGACGTCTCCATTCAGAAGAGCGCAATCCTCGGGACAGCTAAGATCCTGCGCAGGACCCTCAAGCTCCCAGGCCTCTGGAAGAGGACCCGAACTTGAAAGGAGAGACCATACCGCCCGGGTGGGCGAGACGACGATTTCGATATATATAATCAGTACAGTATATTTAATTATAAAATAATTTCTCAGTTTTATACAGGGTGTTCCAAAATGGTTGACCCCGTTCAAAATGCCAATATCTCAGAAACTACTTGATGGATCTTAATGAAACTAAATACACTTTATGTTTAAGGTCATAAGTTTTATTGGTTATATTTACAAAGAAAAGTACAAACATTTGTTGGTTTTATGACTGATTTTCATAAATGTTTAATATGAGCGCCGCCTGTGACTGAGTCAGTATCCAAGCTCGTGCCAAATTCGAAACTCAAACTTGGAAATTTTTGGTGCCAAGTCCTAATTTGTTTCGTAGTTGGTGCCTTCTTTGCAAAATTTGTGAAGAGGGCACATTACACTGTTTTCGGTGACTGAGTCCGAGCATACTCTAACACGCAAAATGCCTTTTCTTTTGAAGTGAACGGCATTTCTTAACCTGAAAAGATAGAAATGCCAAACGTTACACACAAAAACTTTAAACGTTTCTAATTTGAGGTCATTCCAACGAAAACTGTCAAAATTATTGGCCTACAAAATGGGGTCAAACATTTTCGAACACCCTTTATATATATATGGGGTGTAAGCACCAAAATGTCATTCGGTTCGGTTTTGCATCATCAGCAGCAACAACCTGAACATGACAAATCCAAGTTTAAGTTTTTTTGCAAGCGAGATGAACATATACACATTTTCTGCAGATGCAAATGCATATATACACGCAACATTCATTGTCTGAGTGTGCGGTTTTAAGTGGGTTAACATATCTGTGCAGCCCTTGTCGACATAACTATGGATCAATCCACTTGCCACTGTCCACCGATTAGGTTAATTGGGAAGCCAAAAAAAAATGTTCAACAGCACTGGCACCGACGGAAACCCGTGCACCCATAGCCTCGCCCCCAGCTGCTTGAGGTGAGCCAGCAACAGTAGTGAAATACCTTTTAGCTCAAGTCTCTCACTAGCATTTGTCATGTTGCCATTTGTCATGCTTGTAGTTTAAGGGACTTTACAGGCCGTAAAGTCTAAACTATTTATTCAGCGTATCCAACACTTAAGGCATCTCCGAACCGAACAGGTAAAACCAAAACAGTTCAGTATATCCATGTGAACGTTCACCCTTAACACATGAATATTGAAGAAAAAGTCAATTTTCTGTTTTTACAGATTCTTTTATTCTCTTAATGAATAGGAAATGATGACACACAATTCAGGTACAAAAAGAAAGCAATAATTGCTTACGATAAAAACTTTTTTAAGGCAAGAATAATTAAAAGCTGGCCTGCCAGGACCAACATCCCCGAAGCCCCAGGTGCCCCCAAGTAGATCTGCCCCGACCAGTGTTACAGATTATTTGAAAAAGTAATTTAATTACTGATTACACCTAAAAAAAAAAAAAAAAACTTTTTACCAACTGTTCTCCCTTTGCTGCCTCAACATAAGAATGACAACAGAAAAATGTTATCGCATGTAATTTACTTTCTGATCATTGAATTTAAAGGGGAAGATCAGAATTTTTCACATAAGGCTTAATCTTCGAGTTAGTGGGAGTTTAATTATTATCATACAGTTGATTTCAACCACCATGGACTCGTGCTAACTTAGCCACCTCAGAGCCCTTAAACTAACAAATAACTGACAAACTGCATGGAATTCGTTGAAAGCTCCACCGACTAATTAAACCCCCACTAATTCAAAGATTAAGCCTAATGACAAAATTCTGAGCTTCGGGTTTGGGTTTAGGGGTTAGGGTTAACAGCATATCAGCGCCAATGTAACACATTGCAAATTGACTGCACAGTAATCAACAACACACAAATGAATTGCACAGTGCAATAACGACAAAGGTGGGGCGGGCGTGAATGCGCGTACGCAAGCCGGAAGTACGCTGTACACACACGTGGTCAATTAGGCCACAAACGCAGCGGCAACTAGGCAATTTACACTCAATCGGACTTACAACACATCCCAAAGATGCTAAATAAAAATGTCACCTCTCGGCATTAATGTTCAACACAAATATGATGTAAACAATGCTCGCTGAGGATGAGAGGGAGCGATGACTAACCACCTTTGCAACAGCAAAGCTACGAAACGGCTGCGCATGTAGCAGCTCCAACCTATCGCTGGAATCCTGCAGAATGAAGGAAAAATCCTCACGTACATTCATTGACGCACACAGATCAACATTCCCTCGCACATCTCAACAGGTGGCTGCACTCGGCTGGAATATGCACCCGCGATCCTCACGCCTTTCTCAGTCCCAAAACACATACTGCTTGTGACTCGAGACCAAAACAGGAAGTAGCGATGAGCGGTTACCATGGAAACGAATGCGTAGTGGGACTCTTTCTAACATTTTTTATTCAAAATGTTCTTCGTACATGACTACAATATTCTTCAATAGGCAATAACAAAATAGTAACGCACAGACACTAAGCAAACTAACTTTAATCAGTTTACTGGTTTGGAAAAATGAACGCGTTAGATTGCTCATTACTGAAAGAAGGTAATCAGATTATAATAACGCGTTACTCAGTAACGCGATAGTGACAACACTGGCCCTGACCCTTCAAGATTATACAGTTTATATTTGTCGTTATACTAGGCGGCAGGCTAGCGCCCACCTCCTCATGGAGAAACACCAGGCAGCAGTCGTATCTAATGACCAGACGCTGAGAGATTTATCCGGTACAAAATGATATGAAAATGAACAGTAGTACAATGACCAAACATATGGGAACAAATATCTGACTGATCTGACTTCCTGTATTGTTTTTTTCTGTAGAGTGGGTATTTATTTCTGGAATAGCTTTAACACTGGTTTCAAATGAGGTTTTGTGTTTGGATTGCAGATGCAGTTAACTAATGCTAGTCTTTCTCTCTCCACGTCCTCCTCGTGTCCTCGGCAAAACAAGTCCCTCCTTGATCGAATCTAACACTAGAAAATATAAACAAACATCTCCTAAGTCAACACTACCCTCAAGGTAGGTGGATGCCATATAAATGAATAGATGAAGTATTGTGGTGTTTCCCTCGCCCTCTTCTCCGAAGATTAGATATTAGTCCCAAGACAGAAAAGAATTCAGTGATAAACTGTTAGTGACAAGCTTATTAATCAATAAAAATGAATGATGAGCATGCAGTCGGGTGAAAGATGCTCTCCCAAGGCGAGCCCGTTGTCCCCCAAGGGACAGAATCGAGCGTCAATTAACTGACAGGCGGCTATGTTAGAATTTCTATCACGAGCCTTGGTGGCAACGTGAGATGCAGCACGACAATGCTTTGAAAACCGCTGTGGTTTCCCCATCAAAAATGTCCTCTGGGTCCTTTGATCTGCTGGGTGGTATGTGTCCTTGGAGATATACGTTTCTACTTCTTCAAAGCCCTTGCTTGCCTCCACCTCAATTTGTTGTTTTTACTTTTACTGTTACAGCATCGACTGGTTTCAGAATAATGTGTGCGGGTGTGTGTGTGCACAAACAATCCCTTCTCGTAAACAGTTGATATGATCATTGAATTCCCCCTTTTCACTACACTGTTCCTACAGTACTTGCCTCGCCATGATTGTATTTTATTTTACTCACCTGAATTCAGGGTGCTCAAGTTTTCACTACAAACTAGGACTCTGTCATTGTGAAAAACTACTCTTGAGTTTCACAAGTGTGACACTCTTTGTTCAGAGAATATTGAGAGCCAGCTATTTTCATGCATGGCACCATTGCGCTCTGGTGTAAAATGCGACGCAAATGTATTTTGTGTCAGTGCAGCCTACGTCACATATTTTTGGAATTTGGTGGTCTGCACCAATATAGGCATACTTGCAAAGCACAGGCGTGTCCTTGCGGACAAGTACGGTGCATTGGTCAAGTTTGCGGATGAAAACATTCATACAATGATGCCGAATAGGTGGTCTAATTGTGCACCTAAACCAGTGAATCATTATATATCTCAATTCATTTAACGCTTAATGGTTATTATCATCTTTATTATGGTTCTAAAAACATGTCATGGGCTCCAGCACAGTCTGGGGTGAGGTGGGAAGCGAGTAATCAAGTAGAAAGGCACACTCCAAGTACCAATTTTTCTGCGCACATATCCCTTGTCAAATTCATAGGATCAGCCGAAGTCGACCTTCCACTGAGCAAAACCGTTCCCAAGTAATTAGCGTGAGCGGAGAATGGAGAAGTTTATTCAACATGGCTAGCACGAGCCATGTTGACCATTGTCAATGACTTGTGTCGATGTGGTTTTGGTCATTTAAAACTGGTTTTACCGCGGATTGAAACATGTTCTCGGCTCTCCCGTTCACCATCTGTGTTGTTGTAGAGACGACTTTCGGCGCGCAAGAGTGACGTTACTCGTTAAGAACACGTCACGCAAATAAACGAATCTGACTGGACGGTTGATTTTGTACTTGCTGGAGAGGCCGTTAATGGGCTGGGTCGCAGACTATTTCTCACAGTGTTTGAAAAATACAGGGGAGAATAGTCTGGCGGTGCCAGGCAATGGCTCTAGTGCAGTGGTGTCAAACCGATTCCACAAAGGGCCGCAGTGGGTCATGTTCTTTGTTCCAGCAGATCCAGCACAAACAGTTCAACCAATGAGGTTTCTGCTAAAATAAGCAGCACCTGACTGCAATCAACTGATTGCACTTGTAAGACACCAGATTGGTGAAAAGGTATTCATCTCGTTTGGTTGGAAATAAATCCAGTACCCACTGCGGCCCTTTGAGGACCGGTTTGACACCTTTGCTCTAGTGGAATCACATTTTAAAATATGTTGGGTTTTGGCCAGGGGTGAAAGTGGGCCAGAACGGTCTGGAACGCAGTTCCGGTATGAGATTCAGGGCTGGAACGCAGTTCCGGTATAAGATTCAGGGCTGGAATGCTGTTCCGGAACACAGTGCTTTGATTCCAAAAATATGACAGCAAATGTCGAAACAAAATAGAAAAGGCTAAGCTGCCACACATGCATTTCATCTCCAAGAAGAAAACAATCTACCAAAGTCAGATTTACATACACTAGTATTAACAGCAAGCATAATAAAGTGCTTGTGTAGTGTAATCCGTTTCCAACGATACTTATTATTTATTTTATTCCATGGACGGCATGGAGGTTTCCCCATCTGCTGCAATTATCTGAGTCTGACGATGATGAGTCATGTCAATATGCGAATGCAAAGCAAAACGCCTGGACTCATTTATCCGTTCAATTGGCTGACATACTGACATGTGATCAGCAGAGATAGTTAACTCTGGTTGGTTCAAATATGCATGTTTTCTGGAGCAGCAAAAAAATAATAATAATAATAAAGGTTTGTTGAATTTATGTGACAAAAAATGGCAATGCAACAGAAAATGGATCACATCTTTAAGAGTAAAGAAAGAGTTGAGGAGGCTTATTTATTTTATTTAGTTTTATTTGCTCTGATGGGAGGGTTTAGAACATCTTAGTGTCAATGTGCACTTTGGACTGTTTGTTCATTTATGTTAGGCTACTTATTCATTTCCTTATGATTTAAAAAAGTCAATGTTTGCGCGATCTTCAAAATATATTCCATTTCACTCTGCATAATATAATTCATTTGTACTTATTTTTCTGAATGTATGTTAATTATATCTTAATTAATAAAAAAAAGAAAGCAAAAGTAAATGTTTACATTAACTTCAATTTTAATATACATCCTTAAGTAGTTAAAATTGAGATTTGGCATTTAGTATGTGAGGAAATGTGGGAAAATAAAAATTTGGAGATAGAGGTTGGGGTTTTTGCTGTTTTAATAACTATTATTTTGCAAATCATTGAAAAAATACAATTTTGAATGAAAATCCGTTTTTGTATGTGTTATAGAAATAACTGTGCCAAAACAGTTTTCTTTGCATTTCAGAAGTATTGGAAGGTTTGACCCACCCACCCAAAAAAAAAATAAATGTAATTTTAATTTCTGGCTCCATGGCGACCTTCATGTCGGGGAGTTCTGGCAAGAAATTCTAGCCACTTTCACCCCTGGTTTTGGCTCTCTCCCTCTAAAAGGTTCCTGACCCCTATTGTATGAGGTCGCCGAAGCGCTGTCCGAACAAATGTGATAGTTATAGGGAATGGCATAAAGCATTTTTATTGGGTATACAAGTATTGTCAATATACACAACCCTATCCAGCGTATGCTACACTTTCCAAAGTGCAGTCTTGTGTCTGTTCACGAAATTCCAAAACCTGGTATTCTGCTTCATCTGGCAGCGACTCACTCAGGTTTAAGTTAGACTGGATTGAATAGGGCTATTTTTGCATTGAAGAAGAATATTGTCTTACTAGTCTAAAACTTCAGCGCTTTGATATGATCTAATCTGATCGAATATTTCAGTAATTTTGACTGGACAAAAAAAAAAAAAAAAAAAGTTATTTTAATAGTCCATCCTTACATACGTAGTTTTCCATACATACTATGCAGCTCTATAGTACTTTTTACACCAGGTTTGCGGGTGAGCTGGAGCTTATCCAAGCAGAATGGTTGGGAAACACAACCAGTTATACTCACATTAGACATTTTTTCTGCACACACAGCCCCAACCTCTGACAATGAAAGCAAACATGGGAGTCACACGGTCACCATAACACATCTAAATTGACGTGTCGCCAGTCCTTACTCTGAAGTCTTATCAAAATCCATGTTACATGACACATAAAATGCTGGAAATATTTTTACACATTTTCTTTCCGTGGAATACATAATTATTTGTGTCATTAATTAGCTTATTCGAAGTCATATTTTAAGCATCACTCTATACGTTTTACCAAAAAAGTTCCAGGCAAACTACACATGGGCATTCATAGATGAGTAAATGAGTCTAAATGACAATGTCACAGAATACTTGGGCAATGTCATTTTCCTAATACATGCCGCGCCTACATTACATGAATTTTAAATTCAAGCTCTCATAATTTCTGCAAGTGTGACATAAGTAGTGTGACGGTGAGAAATCATTTGCTTCCCTTGGGATCCCAGTGCAACTTTGAGAAAGACAAGAACAGGAAACTGACAGCTCGACTGACAACTTACTTCTGTGTCTGTACCTCCGGAAAGATAATGAGCAAATATGTAATAAAATGTACATCAATTTTTCTGTGAATATTATTTAATGCATTCGATATCTACTGAATGCAAAGTGTTTGTTGAAAGAAACCCAGACAGGCATACACAATACTGTCTTTTGGTAACAATGTAACTCTTCATCAGATCATTGTCAAAGATTTTCAAAGCATGACTGAGCCTCAAAATAACATTGACACACTTCTAGCGCAGGCATGGCCCAACATAATAATTTCCAGAGAGTCCAATTTACTGTTTTCTCTCTGCTATTTGAAAAGAAAGGCATTTTCTAAGGCTGGAATTAAGAGAGAGCTCACACGAGAGCAAGAAATAGAGACATACTGTAGTAAAATCGTACCCCCAAACAAGCATGTCCTGCAGTGACATGTATATTGAATACCAATCAGAGGCATGGGGTTTGCCTGCCCCAGTGCAGCACTCATTTCCAATGCACATGCTGTAGCTCAATCAGAAAGGCCCTGGTGGATAAAAAGAGATCACTTGCTTGGCTCTCTGAATTTGAGCTAATACCACATTTGCAAGTCTTCAAGTGCATTGGGGGGTTTTGGTGAAGGGGGTGAGGGGCAGAGAGATGAAGGCGTTAGAAAAGCATGAAGAAACACAAGAATGTCAGAAGGGGGAGATAAAGATAGAATCAGAAAGTAAGAGCATGAGGAAAGAAACGTCAAAATTGGGCTCTAGTTGGGAGTGTGCTAAAAAGGATTATTTATTGCAATAAATAAAACTGTGAACGGCTTTGTAGGGCACAAGTGATGGATGTGATGCCTGGATGGGGATTATGCTCTTTTCATCATAAAGCCCATCTGGTGTACTAGCAAGACCACGTCTGTCCAGGCCTCTCACCCTTTAAAGTGTGGGCTTGGGTTACACATCAATCCAGTCCCTGTGCAGCTGTGCCGGGAAAATAAAGCGCACCAATCCCCCAATTGCATGGAACTGTGTGCGCTGACGTGTGCATAGTATGTACACAGAGTGTGATGCTCATCAAATACAAAACTTAGTGCGTGCATCCACACAGATGGAGAAACCAGGGTAAGAAATCATAGTCGAGAAGTGATATAGTACACTTTCACATAGACTCTACACATATATGTGGACCCTTCCACTATGTTCTAAGGCTTACAGAAACAACAGTCAAAGACGGAGCGTTTTGAATTATATTTGATTGTAAGTTGAAAGCGCCAGCCATAATTAAAACCAATGGGCAGTCATGCGAGATAAATGAGTAGCAGAGTGTTCCTCATCTTTTAACTAAACCACTGGTCTTACAGATGTTCCACTTCCAATTAGTGCATCTGTAAATGTGCGTGTATGTGTGTCGCGTTCTACCAAGCATAGTTCCATTGTTGTTTTCGCCAACAATGACAATAAAGAAAATATTTAGTCAATGAAAAATTTTGTCATGACAATGACGAGCTAAAAACGTGGCTTGTGAGACTACAACATAACGAGACGAATGTCAGTTTTTGTCTGATTAGTCAACGAGACGAAAATGCGACATAGTTTCTGTAAATTGTTCACAATGCGTGACATTTTCATATTGTATTGGAGTACGTCAGCTTGCATCGTAGCAGTGTTTGGGTCATGTCACTCATGTGAGATGTGCTGCGCTTCTCCCTCACTCTGCTTTAGATTAGGATGTGTTTCAAGCTAGACTGTGCTCCATCTTACTTGTTTGGAAACACATGGTAAGATTTGTTTTCTTATCTTGGCGAAACGGAATATGCAATGTTGCTTTAGCCTTTAAAGGACTCTGCTCAGTGATCGTCTCACACTAAACGTTACTACTAACCTTAACCACTTTAGCATTGCATTCGTATTAGCATTAGCATCAACTTTAGCGTGGCAACCATCCTTTTAAACGCTCAGAAACCTTTTTTTACATACAGTTTGTGGCGTCTAGGTGGGTTTATTTGAAAATAATGTACTGCTTTTCCTGCTGAGTGTGTATTATCATCACTAAGTTGGCATTGTCCTTGTAGATGCTACAATATGTGCTCATCTGTTTATGTTCTTTCAAAATTTTTTTAAAGCATTATTTATTTTTGACTAAAACTTTTGAATTTAAGAGACAAAAACATTTTTGCATAACTGTCGACTAAAACTAGACGATGATGAATCCATTTTGAAATGTCTAAAATATGACATAGACTTTTAAATATTTGCGTTCAAAAGACATAAAAATTCAAAGGGCCACCAAAGATAACACTGCTGATATTTCAATGTTACAACTAAAGTATTGAGCTTCTTCTTCGTCCTTTCGAATTTTCCCTTCAGGGGTTGCCACAGGGAATCAGTTGTCTCCATCTAACGTTGTCTTCTGCATCCTCTGCTTTCACACCAACTACCTTCATGTCCTCATTAACTACATCCATAAACCTTTTGCCTGGCATATGGAAATTCAGCAGCCTTTTGCAAATATACTCACTATCTCTCCTCTGGACAGCCATCTAAAAAAATGAATGAATAATACATTCAATCAACAGAACAATATATTACTAACAATGGGGGCAAGCCTAATGGGCCAATCACTTTGTTTTTCTTGTTCTTCTTAATATTGAAGACACTAACTAAAATTGCTCCTCCTCTATTATTCGTGGATAGATTAGAATGAAATTTGGTTAATATAATTTAGGGCTGTAAATGCATCGATTCACTGAGCCAATTTGTTTTTTTATTTTATTTTTTTGGAAGCACGTAAGCATTGTAAAAATGTTGCACTGCTCCCACAACGTTAGCTCAAATGCATTCCTTCGGGCAGTCTTAGTTTATTCCATTTTTTTCTGCTTTTTCCTGTACTTTGGACAATTGCTTGCTCCTGCATGAGGTTGCTGTAGTGCAAACAACAAAAAACAAAAATGCAGAACTCAAACGATCAAACGTGTTAGAGGGTCAACACTCCTTTTCAATGTTAGTGGGGTTGAATTTGATTGAAATGGTCATGTTTTTTAAATCATCCAATCTGTGCAATGCTTATCCTCACTAGAGTCATGGATGCGCAACACTATCCCTGCTGACCTCGGGTGACAGTTGGGGTACACCCTTGATTGGCCATTGACCAACTGCAAGTCAATCAGTACATACCTGCACAATAGACAAACAATTGTTCACAGATACATCTACCAACAATATGGTCTCTTATTAATTATGTATTTTTTTGTGAAAGGAAACAGTAGTAAAACCAATGCAGACATGATGAAAACAGCAGAACACCTAGAATAACACATTGCTTGGCTTTGGACCTATCAATTTTGAATGACGAGGCATCTGTTAACCACTTATTCACTTCGTAGTCCTAAAAGTAAGTCATTCAATTTACAAAAAACAAAATAAGTTTATCTGACCAATGAAAACAGACCAAACCTAGTCTTTAAAAATATTACTGTATTTTTCGGACTAGGGCCGGATGTATGGGGGGGCACGGCCCACCCAGACATGAGTCGTGCCCACCCAATCAAAATGTCGGGAATATCTATTGTAGCATCGCACTGGATATAGAGAACGCACGGAGAGTTAGTCTCACCTACTTTTTTATTGCAGTATTAAAGGTTACTGTTGGCTGCAACCACGCCGAACAAGCAATCACCAAAACAAGCTGTTTTTCCAACCTTGTTTGTTATCCGCGCGCCTCCTCTCTCTCCTCCAGACACATTCTCGCAGTCGGATATCCGGGCATTAATGACGTCACCAGCCACAACAAAGCGTCGCCATATTGAAATGGGGGCAAAACACGAGTCACATGCAGTTGCTCTGTCATGCATTGTAGTACAAACGCGTTGAACTTTTGTCTTATTTGCAGTCTTTTTTTCCGTCGGAATGACTAAAAGTTGCCGTGTTGCGGGTTGTAACACAAGGAAGAGTTCGGAGCAGCATTTTAAGATCTTCATTCTTCCTCGTGAGAAGAAAAGGACAAGCAAATGGGTGAAAGCAATCAATCGAGGAACAGTAAAAGAAGACTTTTCCGTGGACCATTCTCGTCAGTGGGAACCTAAATCCAGGCACATTTACGTTTGCAGCCGACATTTTATTACTGGTGAGTAAACTTTAATCGATTTTTTTGCCCCAATTAGCTGCTAGGATTCAATAGACTAGGCAGTGGTTATTATTACTGTAACCAACAACTCACAAAGCGTTATTTTTCTTTTGCCGTGAACTGCTCTGATTGGTCAACCAATGTATTATTGGCCTGGTGGGAATTGGTTATTTTGCCGTGATGTGACTCATGCACTGCGTTCTTGCCTCGTGACACCCCATTTAGTTGTACTACCACGGTTCATGGCTAAATAACGATTGGAGGCGAATTACTGGTTACAGCAGAAATAATCACTCCATATATACTACCAGTTTTGTTACTTCCACACAGTACATATTCCACGTAATTGATAAAGGTCAACTTACTGGGTGACTATATGAGGTAGTTGTAGATGTTTCCGAACTCCACTGCAGGCAAGTCTTTTGGATTGTTTATCCAGCTATCAGCTGCGACTTTGTATGGGCAGATTTGCAGGCCAATACACGCTAATTTTAAGTTGTATCGCCTCCTCGCGTCTGTTGGCAGTGACTTGTGATAATAATAAGTCATGTTTAAGATGTTTTTATGAAAATAGACGCAAAACACAGCTGAAATATATGAATTTCAGACGTTTGTCTACGGATGTTTGGATGTTTACATGTGTATGCCCCCATCTCCAAATGGCGACACGTTGCTATGCGAGATGACGTCATCGTGACATCACGCCGACTGCGAGAATAAGTAGATAGATGAAGGAAAAAAATTTTTTTTTAATTAATGCGGCCTCAACGGAACACAAGCCAATGTCCTACTTGCGCCGGTCCTAAGCCCGGAGAAATGCAGAGGGTAAAAAAAAGCCTGCATTGGGGGTGCCCAATAAAGATTTCTTAGTGCCCACTCTGGTGGGTAAACCTAGATCCGGGACTAACTATAAGTCGCAGTTTTTTTTTTCATAATTTGGCTGGGGGTGTGACTTATACTCTGGAGCGACTTATGTGTGAAATTATTACCACATTATTATATCATTTCACATGCTATTTTGGTGTTTTGGAGTTACACTGATGGTTTGGTAAACTTGTTAGCATGTTCTTTATGCTATAGTTATCTGAATAACTCTTAATAGCTATGTTACGTTAACATACCGGCCACATTCGCATTTCGTTGTTCATGCATCATGTAACATTATCATACTGTACAGGTATATAGCATGTTGTTCTCTATTGTGTTTTTATTTTAAATTTCCTTTCAAGATGACATATCTGTTCTATGTTTTGGATTTTATCAAGTAAATTTCCCACAAAAATGCGACTTATACTCCGGTACGACTTATACAGTGGGGAGAACAAATATTTGATACACTGCCAATGGGAAAACCCATTGGCAGTGTATCAAATACTTGTTCTCCCCACTGTATATGTTTTTTTCTTCTTCGTTGGGCATTTTATGGCTGGTGCGACTTATACTCAGGTGCGACTTATAGTCTAAAAAATATGGTAATCTACTTCACCACACTTGGTGCAGTTGGTAGCTTGAGTTGTCCTGGGACCGAAGGTCAGCGGTTCGATTCCCGGCTACGACTGCCCATTGTCGAAGTGCACTGAACCCTAATTTTCCTTCAATGTGCTGGCAGCATAGTTGGTGTGTGAATGTGTGCGTGACAGAGTAATTGTGTGCTAATGTAAAGTGCTTTGGGTATGGTAACCATGGGGAAATGCGCTATATAAGTACTCTCCATTTACCACCACAATTATAGGAGTACCTTGAATACCAAACTACCCATTGGCCTATGAGCTACTCGCTCTTGATGTGAATGTGATTAATCATTAAACTGTTCTTTGTGGAAACTTGTGCTTTACTTTGATTTGTTTTTAGGTTGTTATGAGCAATTGGTAGCCGTTTATGAATTGCACATAAATTGGACTCTTTAATTTTGATGGTAAGGGTAAAAAAATAAAAAATAAAAAAAAAAGGTGACTCAAAGCCAATGCAAACAGAACTCATCCAGACATCACAAGGACAAATAATCTTTTGGCTGTAATTGCACAGAAAATTGACTTCAAATAGTAATATTGTGACATTCTGTAACGACATGGAACTGATCAATTGGCCACTGAGTGCCCTGGCCAAGATCTTTCTACAATGCGGCCAAAACCTGGACAACACGTCTGCCTGGGATAAACTCTAAAGTCTGGATATGTGATGGATAGCTGGGGTAGATGGCGGTCGCTGTGTCTGACCGCACTCGAAGTGGAATGACATCGAGGATGTTCTTTTTGTTGCGCTGCTGGCTGCTATTCTTCTGCAGGGGCTTGGAGTACACTTGATTCGTCGGAACATCATCAAAGTGTTGGATAGCCAATAGCGATCGGTGGAATTGGCAACTACTGCGGTCAATGCTATCGCTAGAGTGAATGTCAGCAACAAGGCCTGTGATGATATATTACAGGTGAAGAATGACCAGGCGACATCCAACACTGCCACAACCTGAATGGCAATGCAACTTACTGCAAAGCTGCGCAACCTCGAGATGAATGTTCGTCGCGAGGCAGCAAGAAACGAAAACTGCGCCGAGGATTAGGTCGACGAAAGGGATGTGGCGGAAACGGCCTGCCATCGGTCCTCAGCTATTCCCTATCTTCTGGATCGAATCAACTGAATAAACTAACCACTGAAATATGAACTAATCTACTGGATCTAATTAACATAACGATCACATGGACACGATCGACAATGGACCATTGGGAAAACGAACAATCAAGGGGGATGGTTAAATTAAAAAAAAAAAAAAAAAAACCTTGTAATCACTTCGCAATCTGAATGTCAAAATTTTTTATACGATATTTTCTGCGTCCTATGGTATACTGGGGGCGGGTCTCAATAAGCTTCTGCATCTCCCGTCTGCCCTTTTCTTTTCGGATTGAATTAATTGTAAACATATAAATGCTGTATGTTGTTGGATTTGCCATGCCTGAAGGAAAATAAAGAAAGAAGAAGAAGAAAGAAAGGAAGTGTTTGTTCAACATACAGTGTGATAAAAGCACTTTTGTTCAGACCTAAACATTCCAAGTTAAGTCAAAATCCCGCTTTCAAAATACTAAATGTGCACATTCAATTTAAAATTTTTGTTTTAAAAATAATTTAATGAATCTACAGTACATGTCGATTTACTGTCAGATCATTTACTTAGAAATTGAGCTAAAGGTGCTATAGTACATCCACTACCAAATTTCTGTGGGTGGGCATAGGTCTTTAACAGAAATAACTGAGTAAGTAAATATTAATTTTAGATGAACAATAAGTTGGACTAATTAACGTCTTTCTCCATTACTTTCTAACATATTTCAATTCTTTAAGGCAGATACGATTTAATCTCCTGCAGATGTATAATTACCTTTCACTGAGAAAACTGCCTTTCAGCCACAAATGATATTTGATGTCTCACATTAACTTCAAGGACACAATTCACTTTGGAGCTATGTTAGACCTTTAATTCTCCTGTCTAAATTAGCTGGGGAGGATGCCTCTTCATCTTTGGACCGTGTCATCCTCACTCTGGGCCTCATCATAGGAAGAAAGGCCCACAATCATTATCTCATGATCTGCCCGTAGTTGTTCCAAGACAAGTAGGATAAGAACACAGAGGACAATTATTACTGTCTCATAAAGAACTCAATCTCACTGGGATGGCGACAGCTTTTCATGAATTTAAAAATAAAATTATATCAATTTAATTTGATTAGTTTGCCGTTGCAATGATTCTGCTGCTTCCATCAAACGCACAAAAAAGAAGAGGGGTGGGGGACGGGTGTTGTTTAGCTCTTTGTGCCTCAAAGTTATGAACAAAGACATAAAGAAAGACAGAGACAAGGATGGGATAGAGGGGAAATGTTACAACTCTATTGAAAATTGTGCTGTTAACAAATTGGAGGGTCTCAGCTGTTTCTCTGTCTTCAGCCTCTGGCTGCATTTGTCTGCCGGTTTGTCTCATTCTTTATTGCGGTGCTTCTGTCAATGCAGGACCTTCACTGGTATCTGGACAGCTCAAATGACAACGCTGAAGGCATTTGATAGGTACTTGATGTGAAAATGTGAATAAAAGGGGCCTAAATCATTGCTTTCCCCCTTCCCCCATTAGTCAGTCTGGACAGCCCTGAGGAGATCAAACCTGTTTGTAATCCAGCTCTTTTATTTCATGTCTGTGTTTACAACCTGAGCACACTGCCGCTGTGTACTTTCTCACAACTCTGTCTGGGCTCTACGTCTCTCTTTATTAAATCACATGGAAGTTAGGGATGAAATGGGATGCATTCATTGTCCTTGGCTGACAGTCCGTTAGACAACAGTGCTACTTTTATGCACTTCTCTGACAAGTGACAGGCAATTAATTGTCCCACCTCCAGCCCCTATCATCATATGATATGTTTCCTGATTTCCTGCCAGGGTTTGAATAGATCCTGAAGTTGGCTGTAATGATGATCATAAACAGTAGACGGTTTCTTTTACAAGCTTCTTTGTTTTCAGAGAAAATATTTTGAAAATGGCATATCCTCAGTACTCATCTTTAATATAACCCCATGTTTTTGTTTTGTTTTGTTTTGTTTTGTTTTGGGTTTTTTTCACATTACTTTTCATAACATTTGGCGCCATTTTATCGTGTTTGCAAGACAATTTAACTGAAAGTCCAGAATGTCCTTCTCTATGCTATTTTATTGGTCATTTTTGCTTGCACCTGCAAAATACCAGAATCCCATTCATATCTAACTGATTGGATTGAATTCAAACATTTGATATTTTAATTTAAACTCTTTGTCTTGATTTATCTTTAGCAATGCTTGTGTCGAATGCAATACTCGCAACTGTATATAGACAAAGAATAGGACCTTTCATTTCGATGGTTTGATGATGTGGGGTGTCACAAGTTAGCCTGGTACTCCAGACTCACCGCTGTTCCAGCTATTGAGTCTGGCCACCATTAAGCGGATAAAATTTCCAGGGCGGAGCAAGCCACAGCAAACAGACAGCGGAGTGGACTAATGACGTTAGAAACGCGACGAGGGACTTTATTGTTTATTCAAAATGGCTAGCGCGAGACAGATTGTTGTGAATGACTAGTGTCGATGTGTTTTTGGTAATTTAAAACCGATTTTACCGTGGATTGGAACATATTCTCGGCTTTCCTGTTCGCCATCTGTGTTGTTGTGGAGACAACTTCTGACGTGGAAGAGTGACGTTGCTCGTTAAGAACACATCACGCAAATAAACGAATCTAATTTGACGATTGATTTTGTACTTGCTCGAGAGGCCGTTAATGGGCTGGGTCCCAGACTATTCTCTCAGTGTTTGAAAAATACAGGGAGAGCAGTCTGGCCGTGCCAGGCAAGTCACAAGTTGGGAAGCAGTATTAACATAGTGTTCCCACAAAGATTGAAAAATGGACAAAATATAATAGGAGACGATTTGCTCACATAATATGTATCACATGAAGCCTCAACTCAAACTGCAGATGAGTGAAAGACTAAACTGATATTTAATCCACAGTTACACCCAGTATTAGTTATTGGAATTAAAGTACAACAGATGCATGCATTAATGTTTTGTACTACTATAGTGATGGTCGCGGATTGCTGCCCCGGTGTCAGAGGCAGCAAATGTGCACATCATGTTCTATTGAAGGCCAGTCTTAACCTAATGCGTCATAATATGGTAAAATGCTAGTATTAAATGTATTTTAGTTAAACACAATGAATGTACATGTACAGTTTCTACATACGTATAGCGTTCATATACTGTTCTTGTTTGTCTTTGTGCATTAACCCCCTGCCAGAACCAGAAAGTGCAATCCTGAGCTGAATGGGTGTGGAGGAAGCACAAAGTGGGCAGGCACTAATGAAAAAGGGGCGCAGTGTGACATCACATCGTCACCAATTTTGGATTGTCTTGTTTCACTAAAATTTGTCTCGTTTGTCTCACTAAAATGCATGAAAGAGTGGAACAAATTGGAATCCTGCCGGAGGTAAACTTTAAGTGTATCGTTTCTCATCGTCCATGTTTGGGGTCAGCTCAAAAAACTTTTTTACAGAGGGGTGGCCCACCCCTTTGGAGTACAATCCCTGGAGATATGGACATTTTAAGTAAAACTGTATCAAATGAAGAACATAAGAATTTGCATACTCATCACACAAATCAATGTTCTACTATAAAGAACATTTTTACAATGGTGACTAATACCCTGCTTGAGGTGTATGGTTTCAAATGCTAAAAAAAAAATCCAAATATAATGATCACTTCCCAGAAATTTGCTATTTTTAAAGTGGTTAAGTGTGCATTCACACTGGACCAGTTCTGGGGAACCAACCATTTACAGGGTTTTGCCATCTCTTTTCTTTGCTTGTCCTTACTCACTAACTCATCCTTCAGGTCATGCACCATCACTTCATAATGCATCACTACAAGTCTCCCAATTTCAATTAATATTTTGAGTTGTCCTCTTTTGCAAGGTGCACTGTTATCATAATTACTGGTGGTCGTGGAATGACTATGTAACCATTCCAGGTTGTGCCTCTGCATATATTTGTACTTTAAATGAACAGTTATGCTTTGCTTAATGTAACTTCCATTGATTATGCTGGGCCTAGTGTACCAAGGCACAGAATGCCCTCATGAGTAAAACCATGTGGGCTGTAGGTGCCTAGGTGCATAATGAATTACCTGTAAGGATGTATAATTTCTAGTGTAAGAGATGATTCTTATTTAAAACATTACTACAAACAATTATAATAGTTAATTAATTTTTGGCCATATACTGTACCTTGACCTGTGCTTTCTCTTTTTGGAAAGTTGTTAACCACTGCACTGTTGTGAAACTTTTTAACTGACACGTCTTTACTACTTGCAAATAGGCAAAGTGATCCGCATATTACAGATACTGCATTTAGTATGATTGCACAATAATCAGCCTGTGATGAGTATTTTTGGAACTTGGCCCAACTCTATTTTACTTATAGAAAACAATAAAATGGGATCGGTCTGGGCCAAGAAGAATTGACATCATTGTCATCATCATTGTATATAAGAGACTGAGCTGGCTAAAAATAAAATAACTATCTTACTGCCATTTCTAACACATAGTGATCAATTGACAATAAAACCAACATAATTTTCTTGTTGGACTATTCTATTTTACTCTATTTTGAAAAGTTGACTGAATGTGTATTGTTTCAAATCATATTTGCTGCTAATAGTAATTGGAAATAAATCATCAATAAAACAATGAAATTGACAAGAACACAATAAGTAGAAACTGGAGAGAGAGAAAAAAAACAACAAATGTCAGCGTTCTGTCAAACAGAAATAAGAAATTCAATTTACGAGTGGCTTCCCGTTACTTTCACTTGCCCCAAACCAGCCAACATCAAGCCATTTTTTTCCACAAGTAAACATATATTAAGATATTTATAGTTTTGAATACACTCTGTTATGTCCAAGTTTTTTTTTCCAATAGTATCCCACAGAGAACGTAGAATGTAGTTCAGCAAGGGATGGGGTTGAAAGGTGGAAATTTAAAGTCCACAAATGAAAAGCTAAAAACTGAAAACGATTATAACATACATAATGTTTTTATTTTTCAGTATTCTATTATGATTAAGTGTTATTTGTAAATACATTCAATTTGATAGAGCGCCACAATAGGCTTAAAAGGATGTTGACCGTAACGGCTACCTGCAGTGCACTGGGGGGAAAAAAAGGAATGCACCCCCACCAAGCCATCTTTCACTAGTAAAGGGTTCTCCTTTGGCCAGCTAGAAGAAAATGAATAGAGAAATCCTCCCCGCAGTTTGTGATAAAAGGCCTGACTTAAGATAACACAAGGAGAGTTTTTAGCTCACTTTGCACATTTGTAATAGTAGCCTTTCATACTGCGGGTCCACATACCACAATGAAATGGATACCACATGACAATACGTTGAATTATGTGTAACTTGAATGTGACATAAGATTCATAACACTTCCAGCCCTTTCATATTTTTTCATTCTTGGCAGTGCAGTTTTGTAAAAACCACCTGCAGGAGTGTTTTGAGCTAAGTGCTCCAAAGAAGCTGGATGACTTTGACTCATTATGGTCACCCTACGTAAGTCATAATAACGCAAATATTAAATGTATTTCACCATAATAGTAGTAGATTCAAACTTTCTACCAATAACAGGAAATAAATATGGCTTTACCGGCTGAATAATGGAGACCCCCTACCTGGCAGCCCCTGGATCCACGACCCCTGCTGATCGCGTTTTGTCGAACCATGGCATTCCAATGACAACATCCCATAGATTGCCAGTTTTCCGTTGGTGGTCTCGGATTTCGCCAGTCCTTTCTTGGAATTGTGCAACCGAAATAGGTGCGTCCTGCGCTGTTCATGCTGCGGTGGTAGTTTCACGATCTGATTGGACAACGTTAAGCGAGACTTCATCAGCAGAACATCCTTGTCGTCATGACAACTTGCCAATATCCCAACAGGGGTGTGTTTGTGGGAGGCTGGACTGGCCAGCTTTCTTGCCTCTGACTGGATTACGAATTGTTTTGTATCACTGTTACCTCACCGCTAGATTCCCCCCTCTCGGTTGTAGCAGGCTACGCTGATCTTTTCAGTGTGCCTTTGCGGGAAATATATGAACTATGATCCAAGTCTACGACCAGCTGTCCCATCACAGTTTAATAGCTCAGTGCCGTGCAACCCAGCATGCCAAATCAGCTTAAAACTCTTCAGAGTGACAACAGAAGTCTAAAGAGGAATGATACAAAAAAAAAAAAACAACCGAAATACTTACGTAAGAAGATGTGCAAGAAAAGAATGTATTTCTTTTGAGACCAGACGCAAGATATTTCAATTCCTTGTCCAGTAGTCCGTTGTAATCAATTTCATATCATTTCACAACCTCTGACAACAAATTTGACATAATGAAAATAGCAAAACAATGGAGCCAGTCTATCTAGCTATTGTCTAACTTGACATACAGTTTACATCAAACATCCGCAAACTAATGTGACAGACCGGAACAGTGGAAAAAGTGCAAGGCTGGCAAAAGGCATTACTATCATGTTGTCAGCCTTGCTAACTTAGGTCCAAACAAATGAATGTTTGTCTGATGAGACACCAGCTGTGCTGCTGGCCCGCTAGTAGCCGATTAGCGAAACGCAGACATCCAGTTCCCAGAGTCTTTCCCAATTACCTCCTGCCGAGCAGGAGAGGGTGACCTTGGCCGCTGCTGGAGCTCTTCTCACAGGCTAGAAGAGAATGGCCGGCTGAGATGCAAGGCCCTAGCCTTCACGTTCCTTTGACTGCTAATCCCCTAAACATTGTGCGCTGCTCGGCTCCCTACCTGGCCTTCAAGCCGGAGGCGGCTTGGTGGTGGCCATTGAAAGCAGGTGATGAATGGAGCATAGCTGCTGGAAGCCAGACTCCCTGGGTAGCTGGATGAGCTCTGTCGGGCCTCAAAGCTGTTTACAACAGTCCAGTGGAGTTATCGTCAGTTTTGGTGGATTTGAGAAGAAATATATCATGCTAATTAAGATAATTTGATGCTTTGATTGGTGGATGGGCTATCAAAAGTGTATGTGATTCTCATAAACCAAAAGCACTACTATCCAAAGCCTATTATGTCTTGGGACTAGAAAATATATGTGATTCCAAGACCAAGGCAAACAGAATGTCCAAGTCCAACAACACACATGAGATGCAATTCTGTCCAGTCAAATACTTCCATTTACATTTATGTAATGGTTGTGGTACAAAAAGAGGGACAAAAAAGATAAGGGATGCCATTGAGTCTGGAGAAAGAAAAAAAGGGAATACAAACCTTTGCTAATGTCAGCAGCATGTTCAGAAGAGGCAGCTGGATGCCAAGCTCTGAAGGAGACCGGAGCTGAATTCAATGCCTCTTGTCAGGGGAGCCTGATGTGATTATTGCCCCCTGCTACGGAGGGGATAGTGAAGTTGTCTGGCGCTGCCAAGGACGCTCGAACAGCTCTGCGGGATGCCCTTTTCACTGTTCCAACTTCAGGAACATCACTGCCTAAGCAACAGGGGGTGGACACTTCCACCATCTTTACCAAGGAAGTCTGGTTCAGTGCATGCGCATTTGTGTGTGTTCTGTAGTCCTTTAGCAATCATTCTGCTGATGCTACAGAAGCACATGGGCGAGGCAGTTGTCATGGAAAGATGAGGCTTGCTTCACTGGTCTAAAATTTTGTTGATGTTTCATATGCCAATGACCAGGCCTATTTCTTTTATTCCTCCATAGAGAAAGAAGCTCTTTTAAGCTGCTGTTGGCTTCTGTGTGCAAATATTTGTCTTGTTTAAGTGAGCAGAAAACATTGTTTGATGTGTACCTCAGGAATATCCCCCTCCCCCAAAAGGAGTCCTTTGCTCAAGGCTCATATCGACAGACTCCCTCGCGATTATTGATTGTACAATATGAGAAAAACAATGCCTTTTTCACCAGGATTCTGATTTATGTTTTCTTTTTTTTTCTGCTTGTTTGTTGTCTTCTCAATACATTTCCTCAAAGCAGTTCTTAATGAAACATTTTACATTCACAAAGCAAAATACTGAGGTCAGGAAAATATTCAAATTTTATAGGTAATTAATGCATTCAGAACGCTATTTTGAACATAAAAACTCACTCATCAAATCTGAATGGAACTACATTTCTATTTTGGCCACCCAGGAAAGAGATCAGGAGAGCAGAGAGCAGTGCCTTTTGGGATATAAGAGCAGATCTCCCCGAATCGTACTGCATAACTCTTCAACCAGCCCCCTATTCCCTATTTTCAGCGCGATCCCCCAGAAGGCAAATGGGGTAAAATAAGACTTCAAAGTATCTCCAAAATACTTCTGACACACACTCATTTCCTCATGTTACATGTATGGAACTAGGAAGCTTTCCAGATACAGTGTATCATAAAAGTGAGTACACCCCTCGCATTTATGCAGATTTTTAAAGGGTATTACAACACCTGGGGAAACGCTAATATTCCATCATTTATCCATAAACTCATGCCTTTTGGATTCATATCATGTCACTTCGTGTAATTACACACATCGCAACACCAAGAAAATGATAGAAATTTGGATCGATTTTCAAGCTAAAACGACCGGCGTCCGAGATCCCGGAAATCTAGCATATTGTGCGCGTGACGTCACAACAAGGAAACAACCGACTCAGTGCTTAGTACTGAATGGCAGCGATGATGGCGGACAATTTTGTTTCTAGTTGCAGCGACGAATCCGACGTAACGAACGTTCTTCTAATGGTGACGAGGAGAGTTATGAACCTTTCTTTGGTGTTTTGGGTTATCAATTTGAGCCCAAACGAAAGCCAATGCAGCCTAATGAAAGGATCATTGAGGGGAGCAATCACACTGATGAAACACGGGCAACAGATCGTGTGGGAAACACCGAATGGTTTGTTTTGCATTTCTACTTGTGAAGCTGATACACCGTGACCGCAAAATAATGTATAGAATAATTATCATTTATTGTGCTATCTTAGGTTTTCGCTCTGCCTACAGACACAAATATGAATGGGATTAGAGGATTTGTTCTATATATTTTACGAGCGATAATTTATACATGTGTCCAGTCCTATATCCAATGCGTGATATGTTTTTTATTATAAAAGAGTACTCACTCTGGCCATTTCGAGCTTGGCTGCTCCGCTCCTTTGGTTAGCCTGGGGTGGTGGGGCGGTCTCATCAGAGCCAGTCATCATCCTCTTTCTTGATATCTCGGGACATTTAGGTGGCTGCGTGTGTATGGTGGGCACCGCATCTGCTTTCAGCAGAACTTTCTTAGCAAAACCTGATTTCATTTGTCCATAGTTCGAATAGCTTTCAGGTGTAAAATGCGAACCACACAAAACTGTGCCGGAGGCTGGGTCTGCAAAATTAGTCCTCTTAGCACGGACGAACATTACTCATTGTCTGTGTAGTCCAGCTCTTTTTCTCGCGTTCGGGAACTCATGGGTTCTACATTGCGACAAATGGCTATTTGTACACCACATAGCATGACATGTATGAACCATTTTAGCGATTTTTTGATAAAACACGAAAGCAACTCTCTCGTTGATAAACAACGATGGCACCTGCCTCGACATTTTGTTTCCTTGTTGTGACGTCTCCGCCCCATTCGGCTGTTTCCGGAATACTTTCGGAAATGTTTGTAATTTTCGATCTATTTTCGATAATAGCTCATGAATGCGATTTTTTTTGTTTTGTTGACTTTATTAATATTTGTTATCCTGCCACATAACGGTTCTATTGATATCTCACAGCCCCTATTATAATACCCTTTAAGTATTTCTTTTAATGGAACAACACTGACAAAATAACACTTTGACACATTAAAAAGTAGTCTGTGTGCAGCTTATATAATTGAGTTAATTTATTTTCCGCTCAGAATAAATCAAAATATAGCCATTAATATCCAAACCCCTGGCAACAAAAGTGAGTACACCCCTTAGAAACTACGTACATCCCTAAATGTCCAAATTCAGTACTGCTTGTCATTTTCCCTCCCAAATGTCATGTGACTCATTACAGGAGTGCTGTCATCATTGCTGCAGAGATTGAAGAGGTAGGGGGGTCAGCCTGTTAAAGCTCAGACCATACACACACTCTACATCAAATTGCTTTGCATGGCTGTCACCCCAGGAGGAAGCCTCTTCTGAAGACGGTACACAATAAAACCCGCAAACAGTTTGCTGAAGACATGTCAACAAAGCATATGGATTACTGGAACCATGTCCTATGGTCTGATGAGACAGGCTGGCTTTCTTGAAAAATCACGTTTAATTTTTTTAAAAAAAAAGCAACTAGTGCTGCAACGATTAATCGATTAACTCGAGTATTCGATTAGAAAATAATACTCGAATTAAATTTTGTTGCTTCGAGTATTCCTTTAATTAAAGTAGCGTTGTAATGCTTTATTTTGAAAGTGTTTGCACTTAGTTCTATTGATTATTGTGGATACACTGCCCTCTGGTCTGCCTCATTTCACATGGCTGAATCCAACTCCTCCCTGTTAAGACCAACGTAAACCAAGTTTTTGTCTAAGCTAATGTTTTTTAATGCATTAGTAATTTAGTTTATAGGTACATTTAGCCTTTTTTTTTTGTCAGAATATGTGTCTGAACCATTAGTTAAGATCATTATTAAAAAAAAAAATTTTTTTAAACAATAGCATTTTATAGCTTTTAAGCTAGTGGACTTTTGCTATGTAAGTTAGCCTATTGTTCTTTTGTTGTACATAGATCCTCATTTTAAAGAAGGCTCATTTTAAAGGCTCAGCTCAGGTATTTTAATTTTTCAAGTTCCTTATCCGATTGCTCGATTATTTGAACTAACTAGTTCATTGATTAATCGACTACTAAAATAATCGATAGCTGCAGTCCTAAAAGCAATAAATTTAGAGTGCTAGTATTTAGTAATGATGCACCGATTCCGATACCAGTATCGGCAGGGGGGCCAATCCGGCACTTAAATTGTGGTATCGGTATCAGCGAGTACCAACAAATAGAGCGCTGATACCGTTTACCGGTCAAGTATTATAACACTTGACCGCAACCTTCTTTCTCCTTACGCTCATTAACTCTGTTGTTGTGTGATCACACGTGATCACTTTGCATGCCAAGCAGCTATTGCTATTGGCCTGCTCCAGACCAATGAGAGCAGGCCAATAGCCGCTCTTAACCAATACCGGGGCAGCTTTTTCATATGGAGGAAAAACAAACTAGGAAAAGTAAATGTCAGCGGTCTGGAAATATTTCAGCGTCGAAACTCCATCGACTACAATGGCTCCAATCAAGATTTGTGGCCTGAAAGTTTCGAGAGGTGGAGTAAAATCATCAAGTTTCAATACCTCGAACCTGATGAAATATTTGAAGCTGCTTTTCAACCAATGTCTGGAGCAGCCAAGTCCTCCAACTTTCCCTGCTTTGCTTGACAGCCCACTGGAAAGCGTGGTACTTCATGCGAATGAATTCAAGGGATCTCACACCAGACAAGCTACTGCAGGAGCAATAGAGAACGTGCTGCTCAACTGATTAAAGGTACTTTACTTTTCTTGTCTTTTACTGAAAAAAAATCCGCAGTAATTTGAGACCTGTTTCAAAAGTGGTGTAGAAGTAAGCAACGTAAGTAAAGATGTCCCGATCGATCGGGATGCCGATCGGGTCCGATCACGTCATTTTCAAGGTATCGGAATCGGCAAAAAAAATATCGGACATGCCTTTTTTAAATATATATATATATATATATATATATATATATATATATATATATATATATATATATATATATATATATATATTAACTAAATCGTTTTCTAATTGTATTTAACGTTGCAGACAAAATGTCTTACACTCATCCTGTGTTTTTAGTTTTGGCTTAAAGTAGGGCTATCAAATTTATTGCGTTAACGGCGGTAATTAATTTTTTTTTTAATTAATCACGTTACAATATTTAACGCAATTAACGCATACGCTGCATGACCCACTCACGCATTGTCGCGTTCAATCTATAACGGAGCCGTTTTATCTATATATAGAGCTACAAGGCAGCGTAAAATGAATAGAGTGAATATTGGCAGTCTTTGGAGCCTTTTTTTAATTGACTAAAGCCTTACAATCCCTCTCTTAACAATTAGAATTATCGTGGGAAGCAATGTGGGGAAGAAAAGTAGTAGTTGATCTTTTTCTTAACACCCTATGTTATTTTCCAACGCAGAGAAGATATATCAATTGGTGCCACTACTCACAGTCATGGTTGCACTTCCCATCATGCATTTGGGCAGAACAGTTAAATGGCTACAGTATCATTTACTGAAAGCTCAACAAATACACAAGATGGCAATATTTAGTCACAATATACAAAGTCATATTTATCCTTTAGGAATTACAAGTCTTTCTATCCGTGGATCCCTCTCACAGAAAGAATGTTAAGAATGTAAATGCCATCTTGAGGATTTATTGTCATAATAAACAAATACAGTACTTATGTACTGTATGTTGAATGTATATATTCGTCCGAGTTTTATTCATTTTATTCTTTTTTTCTTAATGCATTGCCAAAATGTACAGTGGGGAGAACACTGTATATGATCGGGAAAAATTATCGAGAATGATTGGAATTGAATCGGGAGCAAAAAAAAAAGCAATCGGATCGGGAAATATCGGGATCGGCAGATACTCAAACTAAAACGATTGGGATCGGATCGGGAGCAAAAAAACATGATCGGAACAGTCCTAAAAGTAAGCTAAGCTAAGTGGCTAAATTGTGTATGGGGCTGTGTAAGTGTGTGTGTGTCAGAGAGAGAGAGAGTCTCACTCGCGCGCTGCCATAAAGATGAAGTTGAGATGTTGCTGCTGGTGCACAGAGAGGGACACTGATAGAGAGACAGGATGCTGTGGTCAATTCTTATTATTATTACTTAGTAGTTTCATAAAGTTTCATGAAAGTTGCACTGTGTGGCCTATGAGAGCCAAAACTCAAGGTTTAAAAATGTTTATTCAGTTCATTCAGAGTTTATCATTATTAATGTAGTTTTATTTTCTTACTGTTGGGCTAGTATAATATGGGTTTTAATTTCATGAATTTAGCACTATTTTGGCCTTTGAGAGTCAAAGGTGTATTCAACTTATGTCACCTATACAAGGTATGCAATAAAAAGTTCTCATGGATTCACTTTGTATTATTAGTCTTTTTCCTGTTTCACAGAGGTAAGCAGCAGCCTGACAAAGCCATGATAGCAATGATTTCACATCCAAGTATGTAGCGCTTCATATACAGTGGGGCAAATAAGTATTTAGTCAACCACTAATTGTGCAATTTCTCCCACTTGAAAATATTAGAGAGGCCTGTAATTGTCAACATGGGTAAACCTCAACCATCAGAGACAGAATGTGGGGAAAAAAAACAGAAAATCTCATTGCTTGATTTTTAAAGAATTTATTTGCAAATCATGGTGGAAATTAAGTATTTGGTCAATACCAAAAGTTTATCTCAATACTTTGTTATGTACCCTTTGTTGGCAATAACGGAGGCCAAACGTTTTCTGTAACTCTTCACAAGCTTTTCACACACTGTTGCTGGTATTTTGGCCCATTCCTCCATGCAGATCTCCTCTAGAGCAGTGATGTTTTGGGGCTGTCATTGGGCAACACGGACTTTCAATTCCCTCCACGGATTTTCTATGGGGTTGAGATCTGTAGACTGGCTGGGCCACTCCAGGACCTTGAAATGCTTCTTACGAAGCCACTCCTTTGTTGCCCTGGCTGTGTGTTTGGGATCATTTTCATGCTCAAAGACCCAGCCACGTCTCATCTTCAATGCCCTTGCTGATGGAAGGAGATTTTCACTCAAAATCTCTCGATACATGGCCCAATTCATTCTTTCCTTTACACAGATCAGTTGTCCTAGTCCCTTTGCAGAAAAACAGCCCCAAAGCATGATGTTTCCACCCCCATGCTTCACAGTGGGTATGGTGTTCTTCGGATGCAATTAAGTGTTCTTTCTCCTCCAAACACGAGAACCTGTGTTTCTACCAAAAAGTTATATTTTGGTTTCATCTGACCATAACACATTCTCCCAGTCCTCTTCTGGATCATCCAAATGCTCTCTAGCGAACCGCAGACGGCCCTGAACATGTACTTTCTTCAGCAGGGGGACACGTCTGGCAGTGCAGGATTTGAGTCCCTGGCAGCGCATTGTGTTACTGATAGTAGCCTTTGTTACTGTGGTCCCAGCTCACTGTAGGTCATTCACTAGGTCCCCCCATGTGGTTCTGGGATTTTTGCTCACCGTTCTTGTTATCATTTTGACGCCACGGGGTGAGATCTTGCATGGAGCCCCAGATCGAGGGAGATTATCAGTAGTTTTGTATGTCTTCCATTTTCTAATAATTGCTCCCACAGTTGATTTCTTTACACCAAGCGTTTTACCTATTGCAGATTCAGTCTTCCCAGCCTGGTGCGGGTCTACAGTTTTTGTCTTGGTCACCGTGGAATTTGGAGTGTGACTGACTGAGATTGTGGACAGGTGTCTTTTATACCGATAATGAGTTAAAACAGGTGCCATTAATACAGGTAAGAATGGAGCCTTGTTAGACCTCTTTAGACCTCGTTAGAAGAAGTTAGACCTCTTTGACAGCCAGAAATCTTGCTTGTTTGTAGGTGACCAAAAACTATTTTCCACTCTAATTTGCAAATAAATTCTTTAAAAATCAAACAATGTGATTTTCTGTTTTTTTTTTTTCTGCATTCTGTCTCTCATGGTTGAGGTTTACCCATGTTGACAATTACAGGCCTCGCTAATCTTTTCAAGTAGGAGAACTTGCACAATTGGTGGTTGACTAAATACTTATTTGCCCCACTGTATATGCAGTGCATACATATATATATATATATATATATATATATATATATATATATATATATATATATATATATATATATATATATATATATATATATTTCAAAAGGAGTGGTATCGGTATGGTATCGGTATCGGCCAATACTGCACAGCCATGTATTGGTGCAACACTAGTATTTAGAGTAGTTTGCAAGAGCCTGTCTGTTGGTTGTACTGTGCTTAAATGCTCCTAGGAGTGAGAAATCAAAAATGATCGCATAGTGTAACTTTAAGACATGGCAGTAAAGAATATAGCTGGTTCAATGGATTCAAGAGTTGATGAAAAAAAGAGCATGAACGGAGTTGTGAGATTGAAGCATGCATGGTTTGCATCATAGTGATCTTTGGCGTTATAGGCCTATTTCAAAACTTCCTAGTTCAGTGCGACTGCCGGGTAAACAGTTCAAACCGATTCACATGGGTTGAGTACTATATGTAAACATTAGGTGATTTGTAATATTTCCAGAGGATTCAGGATATCTTAATACTGTTCAAATGTACCACATCTGTTATTAGTAAAAATTGCATTTCCTAGTTAGTTGAATAAAAAGTCTGCCTCAAATACAGTAAAATATTAATGTCAACAAAACAAAAGCATAGGCTGTGAACTACTTTGTGTCAGTTCTAAATAAAAACAACTTTACATACAATTTTATGACTTCCCAACATATGAAGACCATAGAAAGCAGTGGGTATGGATCATCCGATAGGATTCGTAAGGAAGTATATGAATCTGCATTTCTCAGTGGCTCATTAAAAAGACATTTAAAGCAACACTAGTTAATTTTTTAACCTTTATAAAATATTTTATAACATTTGTGATGATATGTTGCCTGACAACTAGTTGAGTTACACCTCTTCATATGCTATTGTTTAGCCACAACTGGATTCATTACCTCTTTATTATTCATCCTTCACACAGCCACTGGAAACAGAAATGTCGTTTAATCCACCTACAGGCTACCGGGAGATCAGGATTTTACGACACTGAGCGCTAGTCCTCATGGGAAACGCAGTCTTCCTTAAGGCAAAACACTACCCCTTTTGTTCATCTGCGTCACTAAAATCAACTAAAACTGAAAAGTTACCTCATAGACTTCATAATGATATTGACGGGACACGAGGTGCGGGGCAGATTAATAGGGGGCCTATCTCCATCAAACCTGACCGAGTGGAAACATAGACAAAGACCTTTTTGCGTTAAAAATTCAGTCTCGGTTCTTGGTTAAAAGCTAAAACAAACGGGCATTTAGCATTTATTTATGTTGTGGCGGATGAATGTTGTTGAGTCTCGAAATTGCTCGTTGAGTAGACGTGCTGCGTGCTCGGCCGCTCGTGACTCTCTTGACTCTCAAGTCTCTGTTAACTCTAGAGTGTCTGTACCGGAAACGCACACGGCAAAATATAGTTTCCCCCCGGAACACAACATGCCCCACATAAGTTCCCCAGGTGAATTCTGTAACAATGTAGTGGTCACCACAACGTAAATATTTCAAATGTGCTGCTAGTCAAAAGCCACTGTAGCGCCACCTTATCACCACAAAGAGCTTTTTACGTTGAAAATTCATGTAAATAAATGCATAAACCCCTGAATTCTTTATAGATATGGACGTAAAATATTCTCGATTCTTTGTTAAAAGAGCAAAGAACCGGGCAGTTAGCACTTATTTTACGTAAATATGTTGAATGTGCTACTAGTCTTTAAGCCACTGTAGCACGGCGTTATCACCACAAAGAACTTTTTACGCTGAAAATTCTTGTGAATAAATGCTTAAATACCTGATTTCTTTATAGATATGAGCATAAAACATTCTCGATTCTTGGTTAAAAGCAAAAAAAACCAAACAAAAAAAACGGGCAGTTAGCATTTATTTTACCTAATTTACCAAATTATGAAGCTAAAGGCGTAGCGGTAATTTCTCACATTGAACTTTTTCAGAACGTTTCAAAATGCATGCATGGTACGAAAAATATAAAAATTACCTTGAATCCTCGAAGAAATCACTCCTGAGACAATCCTTCCTGTTTGTATGTGGTACAGCTTCCGTACTTTTTCAACCTAAATCCGGTGTTGGATCGCTGCATGTGTTGAATAACTGAAGCGGACTGTGGGACAGCCCCCTACTTGAAGGCGTGGGGCAGTGTCTGTGGAATATGTCCCGTCAGTATCATTATGACATGTATGGTTACCTAGTGTTATTTTTAAAAGCAATATTTATTTATTTATTTATTTATTTTTGATTAACATAATGTGAGATAATCGTAATTTTAAAAATCCTACCTTAATACAGATGTTTCATTTCAAGAACTTAAAATTAATTTTGAATGTTCCTATCAATACATGATAAAATAATACAAGATGCGTCTGCGCATGTGTTTGGCCCATACTCGGATCAGACGTTTTCGTTTGGTGGCAGTCATCAGACTGGGAACTCCTTACCACTTGAAACGTTTCTATTTTAAAATTACCAAATAGTGGAATTGTAACAGGTATTTTTGTCTACTGAAGTCATTTGACAGCTAAGGCTTAAGATATTTAATGCCCTGTTTAGCTAACAGGTATCTAGTTGGTGCCTGAGGAGAGAAGGGATTACAAGTAATACAGTTTATTCAGTCAGGGTGGGAGTGTTCCATTCACCCTCATGGGCACTGAGGTTGGGCTTCGTATAGAATCTTAATAAGTTGCCCCTTCCTTGTGAAGAAACCAATTACCAGCAAGTAATGTAGTTTTTCTCCATAATGTAACATCGTCATCTGCGTGATCTATTTCATTCACACAGGGAAATTGGGTAAGATTTATAATCAAGATTTGGTTATACTAATGTTGAGTAACACCAGGATGTAATATGTCATGCATAATGAAAATAGGGATCAGCCTGAGTATTTTAAAAAGATTGTAATGGACACAAGCTTTTCAATCTACGTTGTTGCTATGTATACCTTCACATTGCCAACACTGCCAACCCCCACCTATCCATAGAGAAGCTTTTATCACTTCCCACAGGCCTGTGGAAAGGAAAATTACATATACAGTACATACACAGTCAGTCCAACAAATAATTAATGACAATTATTGCTGAGACAATAATTTATGGGATTGGCAGCTATACAAAACAAGAAATTTTCTGCTCCACAATGTATCTTTTTTTGCCCTTTTTTTCTGATTGCTGTTCACACACAAAATGCATAAGAGAAAGCATTAGTTTCAGTCTGATTCTCTGAGCATCCAGCATCCTAGTTTGGTGTGGTTTTAAAGATGGTCACTCAATTCAGTTAACTACAATAATGACCTTTACATAAAGTAGTTTATTGTATTTTATTGATCAAAGCCTGGATAAAACATTTTTATTTGGCCTTTTAACCAAATCAAAGCATAACCAAAATTGGTGTTGAATTGCGTCAGGTTTTAGGACACGCTGGGAAGACTATGTCTCCCGGCTGGGCTGGGATCACCTTGAAAATGCCAGTTTCAACTCTTTTCAGTGAGAATTGAGGCTTCTTTTTTCCATTCAATAAACACGTAGCATGCTAATCTTCACATTTTTTCTGATATTCACACTTATGAGAAAATTCTTTAATTCTCCAGCATATTTTTGGAATATGAGGGGACGCTGAAGAGGTCTTGATGCAAAATCATGAATTAAAGATGAATGGTGAGTGGAACAAATGTTCCAAATTAATTCACGTTTCACTTTAATAATCAAAGCATTCTCCCCAAATACAGTCCCCCCTCACACTTTGCATTTCCAAAGCGTATGAGGTTTGTCAATGTTATCGTGAAACACAGAAAACTTAATATATCTAGGTGGCGGTGGGAATTGTTTGGATCATTATCAGTAAATTTCACTCGAAATACAATCGCATGCTATATTAAGATCAAATATACAATTAATCAATCACACGAAAAGTACAATAGCAATATAACATTCTTGCTTTCCCAATAAAATACAGTGGATTTTTCAGTTAGGTTAAGCTATGACAATTGAGTGTATGACGGAAATAGTGGTAATTGTGACTAATCTTGCTTTAAACAACCTGACGACCAGACAACTGCTGATCAGGCTGACTAGTATCAAAGGAAAAATGATATGGAAAGTATTTTCTAATGATAAGATAGATATATAGGTAAAGTCATTCTAAAAAAAAATAGCAATATTGTGATAAAGTTCATTATTTTCTGTAATGTACTGATAAACATTAGACTTTCAGATATTTTACATTCATTACACACAACTGGAGTAGTTCAAGCTTTTTATTGTTTTAATATTGATGATTTTGGCAAAAAAGTCAAGAAAAAACAAGAATCCCTATCTCAAAAAATTAGCATATCATGAAAAGGTACTCTAAAGAAGCTACTAACCTAATCATCTGAATCAACGAATTAACTCAAAACCCCTGCGAAAGATTCCTGAGGCTTTTAAAAACTCCCAGCCTGGTTCATTACTCAAAACCGCAATCATGGGCAAGACTGCCGACCTGACTGCTGTCCAGAAGGCCATCATTGACACCCTCAAGCAAGAGGCTAAGACACAGAAAGAAATTTCTGAGCGAATAGGCTGTTCCCAGAGTGTTGTATCAAGGCAGCTCAGTGGGAAGTCTGTGGGAAGGAAAAAGTGTGGCAGGCCATGACATTAATGTACTCAATTGGCCTGCCAACTCTCCTGACCTGAACCCCATAGAGAATCTGTGGGATACTGTGAAGAGGAAGTTGAGAGACAACAGACCCAACACTGTGGATGAGCTTAAGGCCGCTATCAAAGCATCCTGGGCCTCCATAACACCTCAGTAGTGCCACAGGCTGATTGCCTCCATGCCACGCCGCATTGAAGCAGTCATTTCTGCAAAAGGATTCCCGACCAAGTATTGAGTGTATAGCTGATATAATTGATTGAAGTTTGACTTTTTTTTGTATTAAAAAACACTTTTTTGTATTGGTCGGATGAAATATGCTAATTTTTTTAGATAGGGATTTTTGTTTTTTCTAGACTTTTTTTTTGCCAAAATCATCAATATTAAAACAATAAAAGGCTTGAACTACTTCAGTTGTGTGTAATGAATCTAAAATATATGAAAGTCTAATGTTTATCAGTACATTACAGAAAATGATGAACTTTATCACAATATGCAAATTTTTTTAGAAAGACTAGTATGTATATGATATATAATACGTATACAGTGAGGAGCAGAAATATTTGCACCGCTTTTGATTTTGCAAATTCACCCACTTAAACAATAGGTAGAGGTCTGAAATTTCAATCATAGATGCATTTCCACTCATAGAGATGTAATCTAAAAAAATCCAGAAATCACATTGTACGATTTTAAAAAAAAAAAATTATCTGTAATTTACTGGGCTTCATAAGTATTTGTACCAATAAGAATCAGCAAATATTATGATGCTCAGAGAGCTGTCAGTCTACCTTTAAAAAATAGTCCACTTTTACCCCATGAGTAACCACCCACCCACCAATCGTTTGAGCTCATTATTGTCACCTGTGCATCCTACAGTCAGTCATAATCCAACTGCTAGCATTGGCAAGACCAAAGAGCTGTCCAAAGACACCAGAGACAGAATTTAAGACCTCTACAAGGCTGGAGAGGGTTTCGTGGCAATTGCCAAGCACCTTGGTGATATGGGATGCAAGATGTTGGAGCAATTATTAAAAAATGGAAGAAGCTAAACATGACTGTCAATCTCTCTCGGACTGGGGCTCCATGCAAGAGCTACCTCGTAGGGTCTCAAAGATCCTAAGAATGGTGAGGAATCAGCCAAGAACTACACAGGAGGAGCTGGTCACTGACCTGATAGGAGCTTGGACCACCATTTCCAAGGTTTCTGTTGGTAATACACCAAGACGTCATGGTTTAAAATCATGCATGGCACGGAAGGTTCCACTACTTAAACCAGCACATGTCCAGGCTCGTTTTAAGTTTGCCAATGACCATTTGGATATTCCAGAGGAGTCATGAGAGAAGGTCACTTGGTCATATGAGCTCATAATTGAACTTTTTGGTCTTAATTCCACTCAAAATGTTTGGAGGAAGAAGATTGATGAGTATCATCCCAAGAACACCATCCCTACTGGGAAGTACGGGGTAGCATCATGCTTTGGTGGTGTTATTCGGCATATGGGACTAGAAGACTGCACTGTATTAAGGAGAGGATGACCAGGACCATATATTGTGAGATTTTGGGGAATAATCTCTTTCCCTCAGTTAGAGCATTGAAAATGGGTCATGACTGGGTTTTCCAACATGACAATGGCCCGAAGCAGACAGCCAGAATAACCAAGAATTGGCTTTGTAAAAGCATATCAAGTTTCTGGAGTGGCCTAGCCAATCTCCAGACCTCAATCCAATAGAAAATCTTTAGATGGAGCTGAAACTTTGTTTTTCTCAAAGACAGCCCCAAAACCTGACAGATCTAGACAAGATTTTTGTGGAGGAATGGGCCAAAATCCCTGTTTCCATATGTGAAACTATGGTGAAGAACTACAGAAAGCGTCTGACCTCTGTAATATCAAACAAAGTCTTCTGCACTAAATATTAGCACTGATTTTCTCAGGGGTACAAATACTTATGAACCCCAGTCAATTACAGATAAATTATTTTTTTTAATCATACTATGTGAGTTCCGGATTTTTTGTTCTTCTTTTAGATTATGCTTCTATATGACGAAATGCATCTATGATTGAAATTTCAGACTTCTACCTATTTTCTAAGTGGGTGAACTTGCAAAATCACAAGGGGTGCAAATACTTCTGCTCCTCACTGAGCATGTACCTGTATATTACACTTGTATTGCGCCTTTCCAACCGTTTTACTTCACTCTACATCCTCATCTACCTACTGGCGACGCAGCATCACAAGCAATGTGGTGTTTAGTATCTTGCTCAAGGATACATGGACGAGGTCATCAAGGCGGAGAATCGATCTCACAACCTTTTATTCAACTACATAAGGAGATGTTTCTGAGTCTAGGAAATTCAGCCACTTCTGGAGCTATTATTTTCTATTTGTGTGATTCAAAAAACATGCTTCAAGCATTTCAATGAAATTCCGTGTTTGCATTATTCAGTTTTTTACGCCAATTTTTACCCTTTTACTGCAAATGAATATCGGCTCAAAAAATTGGGTTATTGGCCCTTTTTAACTACTACTAAATGGTATCAGTCCTGAAAAACCCATGTCAGTCGATTTCTAATAATATTTACGGTAAATATAACTCAAGGGGTTAATGGACAACTCATTTGGAAATCTGGACATGTGGTCAGCAATTTTTTTTTTCCAGTTAAAAGGTTTGGTTTTAAATATGACAGTGGATTTAAAACTAGATTTAATTGGCCGCAATTCTTGCAATTAATATAAATGCTCAAAAACAGCTGTAACACCTGGCATAATATCCAATCTAAGCCATTGCATTTTTTTTTTTTTTTTTAATCATTCTAAAATTAAAAGCCCATGAGGAAAAGATGTGAGAAGTGGCATTTCTACATAGGGGCCCTAATTAAGTAAGCCAAGCGCATAGGGAAAGCTGGTTTAGATTCATGGACATTCCCAGGCATGGCTCTCTTGGTGCATCTCGAAAGACCTAGTGATAGAAACAGCATGTGGCTGGAAATTGAATGCAGCTGTATCCTTGTTTGTTTCACAGAACGTTCTTTACAGCGCTTTCGCCTTCCATGTACCAATGAAGACAAGGTCAAAGCATCAATGCTTTACTCCCACACATCATCTAAAGATTCTCTACCTTTACAGTAACTCTAGTGACATTTTGAAGGCTTTATTCCATGCCGTCATTTCCCCCACCTTAAAGAATGTCTTGGTCAGCCATTGCTGGGAATGTGGGAATTTCACAAGCATAGCTGCTGTCTGTGGAAATGGGCAGTGGTTCCAGGAAGTCAGTCAGTGGTTCCTCAAAGTGATGTTCAGAGCCATTTTAAATGGTCTATTTCATTATTTCGGCCTTTATATTCTCATGTTGTGTTTGCTGCATTGCTGCTAAAACTAATACAATGTTTTTTTTAAAGGTTGATCAGATGAATTGTAAAGGAAATATCTGTTAATTACTAATTTTAAGCACCGGTAACCATGTGCATTTTGCATAGTATACAGTTTTGAACTCATTTAAAACTTTAAGAACTTGTTTTTAAAACCATGAATAGCGGTATAATGGAAGATTCCAGTAAAGAAAGCTCTGTTGGTAATAAGTTACTAAATATGTTGCAGGTCGGAATTACTAATGGCAGTAGCGGCCACATGCTCTTCCTCATGTAACTGCTAGTCAAGAATTGATGCTGAATGATTTTCAGATTGTTTTCCTTATGGGGATCACTAGATTCTCGATCCCCATGAGTGACATTGGAAAACCAATCTATGTCAGGGAGATATTGAAGAATGTAAATATACACAGACTGTACCACTTCTTTATTCCGCCTTCTCCTTGTGGTTTTACTATTGCTCTACCTGCTGAGTTACCACTATCGTAAACTTGTAACTCTGTCTTCCTCATGTCAGCCAGAGACAGTGGGTGTCATCACAATAAGAAAATCTGCCATCATGTTATTTCTGTAGTTGTGATGCTCATGACCTATTTTGACTTCAACTTGATATAGCTTTTTTTTCTCCTGTGTGTTTGCTGAATTAACAGGGCAGTGGAAGAAAATAACAATGTCCATATATTATTGAATCAAAATGTGCATGTTAATATCATAATCAATGTGTTTTATTGGCTTAATCAAATTGGCAAAAAGACAACCGAAAAATACATTCCCACAAACATTTTTCTCTAATTCAGTTTCAAGCAATTTCAAATACAGGCTTTTGTAAGGCGGAGGGGAAGCTGAATTACATGGAAGGAGAAACCCCACACAAGCACAGTGAGGATAAATGTACTCCACATATGAATGCCAGATTACAGTTTTGAACTAGAAACCTCAGAACGGTGAAGATGCGTTAACCACAAGGGAATCATTCGGCCTAGAAAATAATGTATATACATGCAGTCATACATATTTTGAGACACATTAGTGCTGTTAAAGATTTTTATTTGCCTTTCATCTTACTTACTTACTTTCATTTCTTGCATTCATTTAGCCAATCCTGTCTTAGCGTTGACATTTCATGAGCTGAAATTTGGAACAGGCACTTGTCAGTACTGAAGCTGTACAGTCTGTGAGATGACATGACCATCCCACAATGGTTACATTTGTATGATTTCAGCAGCGACACTGGATGACGGAAATAATCAAACTGCAAGCCAGGAAGGCATGCTGTGTTAGTGCTATTAGCCATGACTGTAAATTCATTAGACTTTCATTAGTTCCTCTCATTTCTGTCAGCAACCGTATGCCATTAGCCCAGACTACATCTTATTGGGGATAAGTGTAATATTAAGTCTTTCATAAGTGTAATATTAGGTCTTTCATAATTACTACCGCAAGTAATCAAGTAATCAATAAGTACAGCGGTACCTATACTTACGAAATTAATTGGTTCTGGAAGTTGTTTCGCAACGTGAAAATTTTGTAAGTAAAACGCGTAAACGCGTAAACGTTTTTTCCATGTAAATGCCCTAATCCATCCCAAACCCCCAAAAATTCAGACATAAATCTTTTAGAATGCATAAAAATGCATCAAAACGTGTAACAAATGCTTGTTACAATTAGATTATTGCACAATGTACATAAAATGAGAGTCGTGCATAATGTAAAAAACCAAGAATAAAAGTTAATGCACTCATGTAAAGCTGTGAGAACACGAGGGGGGAACGAAGAAGATACTGGGATACACACATACACATACAGCAGAGGTCCCTCTTAACCAATTGGATGCAAGGAATACTAGGAAATAGCCAATAGCAGAACAGTTATAGGTATGTGACGTTCAGTAAATTCTGGGAGCTGCAACTACCAGCCATAGTATATTTTTTCCTTTCGTATCCTGAAATTTCTTTCGTAACAAGAGGCAATATTTCGCGGTTGAGGGAGGTGTGTCTTAACCTGAAAATTCTGTATGTAGGGACATTCGTGAGTAGAGGTACCACTGTAATATTATTTGTTGCTTTCATTGGTTCTTTTTGCCATACACCCCAATGATACATAAGATTCACTTGTTGTGTGTCTAAACATGTTGATAGCTTGGACTTGCTGAGCTATGTGCAGACCCAGTGGAATAGCACCAGTTACCCATGCCAGTTGTTAATGGAGAGACTCGAGACTATGGAAGTGTCCTTGAGCAACACACGTATACCTTGGTTGCTCCTGATGCCACCTCATCATTTGGTGAATGAGGAACACAGTCTTGAAATATATTACCATTTTAATATTTGAAACAATGCTACTTACACCACCCAAAAAATAAATAAGTAAAATAAAATAAAAAGCCAACTCGAACAGTGGTTAATCGCAAACCAGAACTGTTTGCATGTGTAAATTTGTAATCTTTTTATCTTTTATGTGGACTTGTACAAGTGTGTTGTGTATAACAATTTTTATTTATTTGTATACTCTATATATTGTTTGTATGTCCTTGACCTGCCTTAGGATATCGGATGTGAATTAGCAGCTGTGCTAGGGTGACCATATTTTGATTTCCAAAAAAGAGGACACTCGGCCCGGCCTCGAGATAGATCGATCGAGAAAGGTGCCTGTATCACTTTAATATATTTAAAGTGTGCCTCCTCCGTCTGGATGGAAAAATTCAGTTTTAAAAATATATATACTGTATATATATCTATATCTATGTATATATATATATATATTAGGGCTGTCAAACGATTAAAATTTTTAATCGAGTTAATTACAGCTTAAAAATGAATTAATCGTAATTAATCGCAATTAATCGCAATTCAAACCATCTATAAAATATGCCATATTTTTCTGTAAATTATTGTTGGAATAAAAAGATAAGACAAGATGGATATATACATTCAACATACGGTACATAAGGACTGTATTTGTTTATTATAACAATAAATCAACAAGATGGCATTAACATTATTAACATTCTGTTAAAGTGATCCATGGATAGAAAGACTTGTAGTTCTTAAAAGATTAATATTAGTACAAGTTATAGAAATGTTGTATTAAAACGCCTCTTAATGTTTTCGTTTTAATAAAATTTGTAAAATTTTCAATCAAAAAATAAACTATTAGCCCTATTCTGTCCGCTATGTGTGTGAGTACACAAATTGACACATAGCGAACATAAGTTCCAAAAAGAAATCAGACGGTGTGGCAAAGTTGCATGGGCTTTACTGAAGTCATCTCTTTTTGACAGGAGCACGTTTCTTGTATTTTTGTAAAACTGAAAATAATAAGGCAATGTGTCAATAACTTGCATAAATCACAAAATAACATAAAATGTACACACACGTGTCCATTTGAGCAGTAGCACTAGCCAATTAGCTCACAAGCATCTAACAATGTAACTGCATTTCACCATATATGTGAACAAATTCAAATACACATCATCAATAACTATCTAATGCTCATGAATATAAACAAAGGAGGAATATAACTCAAAAGCAATGCATGTATTAGACACAAACAGTGTGATGGGGCTATGAGAACTGCCACTGAATACTGGATGCGGACGTTAGCTGGTCTGAATAGCACTGTCTATTAGTGTGAGTTCGCGTCGACATATAATCACGTCAGAAAAGCGCGCCGAAACCCAAATAATCAGCTGCACTGAATCGCCAGCAGAGGGCGACATTACGCCACATAACATATGCAAGTCACACCCAAGCGCCAGCAGAGGGCGGAAAAACTCCAAAAAACACAATTAACAAGTTGGCCTTTCACTGTACTGACATTTAAATCTGTCTGAGCGGGCCTAGTGCGTTAATTGCGTCAAATATTTTAACGTGATTAATTTAAAAAATTAATTATAATAATTTTGACAGCCCTAATATATATACATATATATACATATATATATATATATATACACACATATATATACTGTATATATATATATATGTATGTGTATATATATATATATATATATATATATATATATATAGCAAGTGTACCTGTAGCCTGTGAGTTTCTTGTATCCAAAGTAGTATAAAGTTATTTTCGACTTAATTACTCTTTTGAGTTCATGAGCATTTGATTATATATGTATTGATCATTAACTCCACTTAACAACCGGGCAGGCTCTCTGGGAATCGTCACAGGCAGCACAGTACCTTAGTATTCTGTGCAAAGTGTGAGTCAATTTCAACACACGCTAATTGATCCCAAGAAAAATAATGAAAACCGGACATTTTCATGAATTTATAAAACCCGGCCGGACATCACGGACAGGAAGTGAAAAGTGGACATGTCCGGCAAAAGAGGATGTTTGGTCACCCTAAGCTATGCTAACTCCAGCATATTTTCATTGATGCTTTGACCTGACATGTTGGATAATGTGTAATGTCCTAATTAAATAAATACATTAATAAATAAAGGAAACCGCGATAAAGCACTTGAATGAGGAGATGGAAAAACACTATGCAAACCCAAGCTCAATGACTCGACTTGGTAACAGAGGGCCTACAGTATATTATCCAATGACAAGTCTAACTATAGGTATGAGCTCGTAAATCTGGTCGAGTTGAGTCTGGCCAACAATCTAACTTTAAATGCCTTCAAAATACAAAGCTAGACATTGATTTTTGCCGTAAGAACGAATCTTGTCTTCTTTTCACCGTAACAGCACAGAGGTCGAAATGGTGAGAAGCTTAAGGTGACTTTTTGTTCTTTTTCCTTCAGGAAAGCCTTTTCGTTCTATTAAATGCTCATCTCTCGTTTTTCTTAGAATTTCCTACCTAGTGCCATGTGTAGCCTGCACATTAAAAATTACGGACCTATTGGCTGGAACAATATCTTGCAAACCTTTTTTTCCTGTTTTGCTTCAGGTGCTGAAATGTATCTTATTTGAGTGTTTAAGATTATTAAGATTATTCCATATAGTAATTCAACCTTCCATAAGGGTATTATTGACCTTTTACACAGGCATGTTCTCTTCGACATATGGAAACACCTATTATCATTTTGGAATCATAATCATTGAACATAATTGTTAAAGAATGGCATGAGGAACATTCTAATGAAGTTGAGGATCTTGTATGGCCGACTCAATCTCCAGATCTCAAAATTATTGATCATTTATGGTCAGTTTTACAGATTAAATTAAGACGTCGATTTCCACCGCCATCGTCTGTAAAAGAGTACGGTATTCTAACTGAAGAATGGCTTAAAATTCCTTCGGAAACAATTCACAAGTAACAACGAGAATTGAGAATGTAATTGCTGCAAAAGGCGGACCTACACCATATTAAAATTGTGTGTTGATTCTTTTAAGGTGTTTCCATTATTTTGTCCAACCCTGTATTTACTTTTGTGTTTGTTATTGTTGTTGTTGTTGTTGTTGTTGTTTTGTATTTTTAAATTCTAGAAAATATATTTCAATGTAGTACTTCAACAAATGGAAAATTCACTTATTTTGATTCTAATGATAACATAAGAATTGTGTATGTATGCTGTGTTCATTTGAAAAAGATTTATAAAAGAAAAGTGATCATTCAAACAGGACTCACTGTAAACATTTTTAAAAGCACGCATTGCAAATGAGCAACGTTGATTAAAAAAATAAATAAATAAAATCCCAATTGTGTGACCTATTATAATTTGTGATCACAGGTATGTACTTCTTATGAAACATGTAAAAAAAATGTGTTTGCTATTCGTCTGAAATCAAATGAGTTCACAATGGAACATAGAAGTCACTGAGGTTACTGTTGAATTCTTTGAAACAGGCAGTGGCGCGCTCTCTGTTGGCGGTAACTGTAACGAAAGCAGCAATGTGTACCGTCGAATGTTTTGTCCCATTCACAGTCAATTTGTGTCATGCAGACTGAGCAATTTCACATTGCTTGACTGCGAGACGGAGGAGGGTGAGCTGACATGGTCGCTACACTGAAATGCTGATAGTGAAATCCCTTTAGCTGCTCTCCCACAAATGCTATGTGAACACAAGAAGAGCCAGAGCAGGTGGGTGGTCTGTCACTTTCACTGTGCTAGTTTGAGCAGCTTCCCTGAGTACCCACACACATACACACAGCTGTGAAGGCTCGGGTGAATACCTATATTGTGTCACTGATGCGTACAAGTATGTTCTCCAGTCTGTTATTCATCATATGATTTGCCAATAAATCCAAATTGCATCACACTCAACACGATTGTATTGGTTGATTATCTTTAACGAACACAGAGGTGAAAAAACAGAGATAAAAGTGATTTCAAGATGGGAACAAATCATTAAACCAGATAAAAGAGGAATGCATGCTCCGTTGTGGCCATTAATTTGACATGGTTTTTGGTTAGAGGAAGTGGCAGTGGCAGAAACATATGCCCAAATTAGAGAGCACCCAGTTTGGTTTTAGGAAGCAGTTATCCTCGCTGTGCCAGCATTCCCAAGAGTGAGGAGCAAGAAAAAGAAACCACCCAGACAATTCTTGGTTCAGACAAGACGGGAGAATTTACAGAACCTCAAAAGCCACAGGACACTTACTGTAGAAAGACGGCGGTCGGGAAGGTATTGATCATATTCTGGGCCGTAGCTATGTTGTCAAACATGGCAACGCTAACAACGATGAAACATTACTGCCATTCCCAGAGATGAATATTCTGTGCACATTCATACTGTGACCAACGTGTCATTAGATTTCAAATAAAAGTTTAACATTTACTGAGATTTCCTTTGATTTCCACAATCAAGCAGGAAGTGGGAGAGACCAAATCAAACATAATAAACACACTAATTTCACAATGTTATCTAGAAACAGAGGTTAAATTGTCTCTCTGACAAAAAGTAATTATCCTAATAAGTGTCAGAGGATGGAGATGAAATTAGATGGTCTAGTCAGGCAGGATTTGACCACAAAGCAGGGAAGAGGGGCAGGGTAGCTAGTGAAAATTCCCCAAGAGAATTTAATTAGAAAAAAAAAAAAACAACGGACACATTAGGAAAAGGAAAAGACTAAACACTAGAAAATTAAGTAATAAAAGTATCAAGCAAAACAACTGCCTTGAATGTCCATCCTCTTTAACTGCAGTTTCTGGCGAGGCTGTCCAACTGGCTGAATACTAGCCGGATGCTGAAAATGCCACAATCCCTCAAGTACAATATCGTGTCCACATTGACTGAGCACCACAAAGCTTTATTGTAATTCCAACTTTTCCTGGTTTTCACGGAAACAGAGAAACAGAGGAGATTCCTAAAATAACCACGTTATAGGATTTTAATTGCCATTTTTTTTCATAAAACTCCCAAAGTGCACTCACAAATTGGGATAACCTCACATCTGAAATCATGAATTGCTGTCATTTGCTGTTAGTTGTGTGACAGTAAAATTGTTTACAAGCTTGTAGTTCCAATTGAAACACCGTCAGCACTATCTCTAAGTACGCCTGCTGAGGGTTGTATTCTCCTAGGCTCTCAAAGCGGTTGTCGCTGAAATGTTGAAAACAAAGAAGCGATCGAAAAGCCAGGGAGAAGTTCTTCTGCTTGACTCCCACAAAAGATGTACAAATCCTTGCAGAAGAAGTTTTTTTTTTAAGCCACTGATCGATTCTTGAGCCATCTTGTGAGCAATTCTTTGCTAAACATCGAAATGGCATGATGAATCTCGCGAGTATAACCCAGAAAATATTTGCGAAACAGTAATACCTCTACTTCCGAATGTCTCGACACACAGAATTTTCAGATTAAGACACGCCTCATTCGGAAAATATTGCCTCTTGTTACAAAAGACGTTTCAGGATACAAAAGGCAAAAATACAGTATGGCTGGTACTCACAGTTCCCAGAGTTTACTGAACATAACATACTTATAACTGCTCTGCCATTGGCTATTGCCAGAGGTGTTGCATCTCATTAGGCAAACCAGGCAATTGCCTAGGGCCCCCAGCCAGCAGGGGCCCCCAGAGGGCCAACAGATTTAACACACGCAGCTTTAAGGCACTGTTGCAGCGACAAGTGTAGGGAGTGTTTCAATACCATGGGATCATTTGGCAGATTATCTAATGATTCTGTTATCTATCCCAATCAGCACTAACCATGTCACATAGATTATACATGTTTAAGAAAGACCAATCAGCTATTAATACCACATGATTGTTTAAAGAGTGACTCACCAAGTTCTCTCTGGAAAGTCCTTACCAAGATGTTTTACGTTGATTTTCACAGGCCACCTCATTATTCATGTGACTATTTAAAGTAATGATGATTTTTCCCAAAAAAAAAGTCTATTAATGGGTCTATCGTATTCTTCGTCGAATACTCTATAAGAAAAGTAAAACATATATGCATCTAATATAATCCTAAACTATTTTATTAGCAATTTTAATACTCCTTTTAGCAAGGTTCCTTGGGTATGCGTACGTTCCCATAGCAACCACTCCTGTTTATTGTCCTACGTCACAAGCGCTGTGTATTCTGGGCGCGAGAATAGGCATAAGGTGCGCATTTCGAGCAGAGGACGGCCACCTGTTAAAATGTGTGCGTCCATGAACAAATGTAAGTACATCCATATGAGTCATGTAAAGTGCTTAGTTTTCGCCACTTTTATTGCCAAGACGACCGCACGTGCACGCAGAGCGCACTCACACCCCCCCACACCTTTGTGTTCATTATACTGTGCGAGTATGTACAGTGGGGTAAATAAGTATTTAGTCAACCACTAATTGTGCAAGTTCTCCCACATGAAAATATTAGAGAGGCCTGTAATTGTCAACATGGGTTAAACTCAACCATGAGAGACAGAATATGGAAAAAGAAAACAGAAAATCCCATTGTTTGATTTTTAAAGAATTTATTTGCAAATCATGGTGGAAAATAAGTATTTGGTCAATACCAAAAGTTCATCCCAATACTTTGTTATTTACCCTTTGTTGGCAATAACGGAGGCCAAACGTTTTCTGTAACTCTTCACAAGGTTTTCACACACTGTTGCTGGTATTTTGGCCCATTCCTCCATTCAGATCTCCTCTTGAGCAGTGATGTTTTGGGGCTGTCGTTGGGCAACACGGACTTTCAACTGCTTCCACAGGTTTTCCATGGGGTTGAGATCTGGAGACTGGCTAGGCCACTCCAGGACCTTGAAATGCTTCTTACGAAGCCACTCCTTTGTTGCCCTGGCTGTGTGTTTGGGATCATTGTCATGCTGAAAGACCCAGCCACGTCTCATCTTCAATGCCCTTGCTGATGGAAGGAGATTTTCACTCAAAATCTCTCGATACATGGCCCCATTCATTCTTTCCTTTACACAGATCAGTTGTCCTGGTCCCTTTGCAGAAAAACAGCCCCAAAGCATGATGTTTCCACCCCCATGCTTCACAGTGGGTATGGTGTTCTTCGGATGCAATTAAGTGTTCTTTCTCTTCCAAACACGAGAACCTGTGTTTCTACCAAAAAGTTATATTTTGGTTTCATCTGACCACAACACATTCTCCCAGTCCCCTTCTGGATCATCCAAATGCTCTCTAGCGAACCACAGGCGGGTCTGGACGTGTACTGGCTTCAGCAGGGGGACACTTCTGGCAGTGCAAGATTTGAGTCCCCGCATTGTGTTACTCATACTAGCCTTTGTTACTGTGGTCCCAGCTCTCTGTAGGTCATTCACTCGGTCCCCCCGTGTGGTTCTGGGATTTTTGCTCACCATTCTTGTTATCATTTTGACGCCACGGGGTGAGATCTTGCATGGAGCCCCAGATCGAGGGAGATTATCAATGGTCTTGTATGTCTTCCATTTTCTAATAATTGCTCCCACAGTTGAATTCTTTGCACCAAGGGTTTGACCTATTGCATATTCCGTCTTCCCAGCCTGGTACAGGTCTACAATTTTGTCGCAGGTGTCCTTCGTCAGCTCTTTGATCTTGGCCATAGTGGAGTTTGAAGTGTGACTGACTGAGGTTGCGGACAGGTGTCTTTTATACGATAATGAGTTAAAACAGGTGCCATTAATACAGGTAACGAGTGGAGCCTCGTTAGACCTCGTTAGACCACATTAGAAGAAGTTAGACCTCTTTGACAGCCAGAAATCTCGCTTGTTTGTAGGTGACCAAATACTTATTTTCCACTCTAATTTGGAAATAAATCCTTTAAAAATCAAACAATGTGATTTTCTGTTTTTTTTTTTTCCACGTTCTGTCGCTCATGGTCGAGGTTTACCCATGTGGACAATTACAGGCCTCTCTAATCTTTTAAATAGGAGAACTTTTGGTTCACCAATTGGTGGTTGACTAAATACTTATTTGCCCCACTGTATGTGTGTCACGTGACTCAAAAGGGCCCCATGTTGCTTGTTGCCTGGGGCCTCTGGGAACCCTTGTTACGCCTCTGGCTATTACCTAACATTCCCTGTATCCAATTGGCTAAGAGGGACCTCTACTGTATGTGTATGTGTGCATCCCAGCGTCCTCTTCATTCGCCCCTCGTGTTCTGACAGCTGTTCATGAGTGTATGTAACTTTTATTCTTTATTCTTGTTTTTTTTTTTACATTATGCACTCATCTGTATTTATTTTTATTGAGCAAAAATCTAATTATAACATGTATTCGTTGCATGTTTTTATGCATTTCTATGCATTATTAAAGATTGATGTCTGAATTTTGGGGGGCTTGGAACGGATTAAGGCATTTACAACACTTAAACGGAAAACGCATCTCTACTTAATCATTTTCAAGTTATGAAATTACCTCCAGGACCAATTAGTTTTGTAAGTAGTGGTACCACTGTGTAGTCTATTGTATATATCTATTGTATGTTGTATTGTCATATAGTCTAGTGCTTTACTTCTGTATTTGAGCGCTGGTGATGTCTTCTGTAAATTACGTCGTCAGATAGCAGCCAGCAGCGAGGCACGGCCCTCGTTGCTAAGGTGTTGATATGGCAGTAACTCAAAAACTGTGCGGTCAATTCAGTTTTAACACAGCGAATGATACATTCAGTACAATTTGACCAATTAAGTCATTCAAGAATTGGACTCTTCATCTGTCCGTTAAGTGGAAGTTTTTGTTTTTATTTCCCCAGTTACATACAGTATGTATAAATTCACTAGTTATTAGAGTTAGTATGCTGCAGTGAAATGATCGGACCAATCACATGAACATACTGTATATATTAGAAGAAAATGCCTTTATTTGTGGAACAAGAGTGAGCTCATCCAGATGGAACGAGATTTTTAACCAAAGCCAGATCAAAAGAACAATAGCAAGAGAGAAAAGGCGGACAGCTCTTGAAAAAGAAAGCACAGAAATTATATATTCATCACAATCAAAAAAGGCTTCTTTCTTCCACCCCAAGAGAATACAGACTACTACTGTCAGCTCTGTGCTGGTTTCCCATCAAGGTTCATGTGTATAGGCGCACACATATACGTTTGCCAAATGACAATCAACACTTTAAACAGCAGATGAGAACAAAAGCCACAACAACCGCCTCTCGTGATAGGCCTGACAATGAAGGTCATTGGAATCAAGCATGAAGCAAGGAGACTAACTCGCCAAAGATATTATATACGAGATGAATAGTCAACCAGAAAAAAAAAAACAGACTATCCCGTAATGAACCAAATCATCATCATGTTTACAACTGAGGGGCCTTAATTTGCCTCTGGAAGGGAATGGGGGAGGGGGAGTTGAATGTCCGTGTTATCTGTGAGGGTTTGCCTGTCCAATGCATTTCAAGTCTCACATCACTCATTTCATGGCAAGTGTGCTGGAACAGATTATAGCTGTCTGCTGAGAAAGAATACGGGGAACAAGTGACAGCAACTGGGTTATTATTTTTGCAGTGAGAAGATGAACAGCAAAGTCAGCACACTCCAAATCCCTATTTATTCACATTGCACATCTACAATTGCCAAACATTTGCCAAAGATTTATGTAGTTAGTGTATTGAGGTAAAGCATTTTATTTACTGTATATATTCATACGGATATGGGATATCCATATGCACTTCTGAGACAAAGCTTTCTTGAGGTTGAAGGAAAGGCACATGTTAGCTCAGAATGTAATTTTTAAAAATCCCAATTTAATTATATTTAAACTTCTGATTGAGTTGATTAGTAATGAACTGTGGTCACAGAAAATTACATCATGTAATCAATAAACAATTGCATCGATCTTTAGTAGCTTTAATTGCTCTATTCATCTATATCTTAATGGTACCTTTAACTCAATGACCGCCATTGATGGTGGTAGATGAGCTAGAGCTGCTTAAAAAATTAATGATTTTTCCACTGATCACACAGTACCACTTACAACAATGAAACAAAACAGCCTTTTTACTATATATATTTTTTTTTAACTATTTTTTAACTATTGTTTGACTGAAAGGGCTGGTAGTTTTATTCGCTGCCAGCCTCTCCTAGTCATGATGGATTGGCTGTCTACCACGGTCAATGAGTGTACAGTAGTATGAAAAAGTATCTGAACCTTTTGGAATTCCTCACATTTCTGCATAAAATCACGATCAAATGTAAACTGATGTTTGTTAAAATCACACAGATGAAAAACCCGTGTTTGCTTTAACTAAAACCACCCAAACATTTATAGATTTTCATATTTTAATGAGGATCGCAGGCAAACAATGACAGAAGGGCGAAAAATACGTAAGTGAACCCTCTTCCTAAGGAGGCTAAAAGAGCATTTGAAACCACTTTTTACCAAACAATTTAAGTCAGGTGTGTGCCCAATCACTGATGAGTGGTTTAAAGCTGCCCTGCGCACTATATAGCACACACCTGGTAAGAATTTTCTGAATGAGAAGCATTGTCTGATGTGCATCATCTCGGTCAAAAGAGCTGTCTGAAGACCTGCGATCAGGAATTGTTGATTTGTATAACACTGGGAAAGGATACAAAAGCATCTCTAAAAGTTTGGATGTTCATCAATCAACAGTCAGAGAGGTTGTCTACAAATGGAGAGAGTTTGGCACTGTTGCTTCTCTCCCAAAGAGTGGCCGTCCACCAAAGATGACACCAAGAGTTCAGCAAAGAATACTCAGAGAGATAAAAAAGAACCCGAGAGTGTCTGCTAAAGACTTACAGAAATCCCTGGCACAGTCCAATATCTCTGTGCACACATCAACTATATGTAAAACTATGGCCAAGAATGGTGTTCATGGGAGGACTCCACAGAAGAAGCCACTACTGTCTAAAAAAAACCATGCTCGCAAAAAGGCTCTTGGACACTCCAAAGATTTTTGGGCAAAATTTTTTTGTGGACTGATGAAAGTTGAATTGTTTAGGAGTAACACACAACGTCATGTGTGGAGGAAAAATGGAACAGTTCACCAAAATCAACACCTCACCCCCACCATGAAGCATGGTAGAGGGAGCATCATGATTTGGGCTGTTTGCTTCCTCAAGGCCTGGACAACTTGCAATCATTAATGGAAGAATGAATTCAAAAGTTTATCAGGATGTTTTGCAGGAAAACCTGAGGCCGTCTGTCAGACAATTGAAGCTAAAAAGAGGATGGATGCTTCAACAAGACAATGATCCAAAACACAGTAGTAAATCAACTTCCGAATGGTTTCAGAAGAATAAAATACATGTTCTGGAGTGGCAAAGTCAAAGTCCAGACTTGAACCCCATTGAGATGCTGTGGCATGAAATAAAGACAGCGATTCATGTCAGAAATCCCAGGAATCTGACTGAACTACAGCAGTTTTGTAGTGAAGAATGGGCCAAAATTAGTCCTGATCGATGTGCCAGACCGATCTGCAGCTACAGGAAGCGTCTGGTTGAAGTTATTGCAGCCAAAGGGGGGGGGCACAAAATATTAAATGTAGGGCTGTCAAATTTAACGCGTTATCAGGCGGTATTTTTTTTTTTTTAATTAATCACGTTAAAATATTTAACGCATGCGCGGAATGATCCGCTCATGCATTGCCTCAAACAGATTACAATGACGCACTTGAGAGCTAAGAAGCAGAGAAAGGTGTCGTGTTAATCTGTATTAATGAGGCCCTATTCTCAAACAGTTAAACAACAGTGCAAATAGAACTGGCATTCACAATCAAAATAGCTATGCATCATACACATAAAACTTACTCAAGACTTTGGTCAAACTATATTCAAACATTTCGTTTAGTTCAACAAATACAGTACATTGGATGGCAATATTTATTCACAATACTGTATACAACCTATCTGAGGTCAAGAACATTGTGAAGCCAGCACTCAAATGACGTGAATTACAATGAATGGACCAGTAAACAGGAAACTACGGCGTCAGTCGAGGGACAAAACACACTATTTGACTTGTTTTCTAATTTAATTTAAAACTTGCCATTGACACCTTGTGGTGTATTTAGTGTATCTAGTTTATTTTTTGATGGAAATTTTTTTATAAAATTGTATTAAAACGAAAACATTAAGAGGGGTTTTATTATAAAATTAGTATAACTTGTACTAACATTTATCTTTTAAGAACTACAAGTCTTTCTTGTGGATCCCTTAAACAGAAAGCATGTTAATAATGTTAATGCCATATTGTGGATTTATTGTTATAATAAACAAATACAGTACTTATGTACACTATGTTAAATGTATATAACTGTCTTATGTCTTATCTTTCCATTCCAACCATAATTTACGGGAAAAATATGGCATATTTTAGAGATGGTTTGAATTGCGATTATTTACGATTAATTCATTTTTAAGCTGTGATTAACTCGATTAAAAATTTTAATCGTTTGACAGCCCCAATTAAATGTGATGGTTCACTTACTTATTTTTCCCCCTTCTATAATTGTTTGCATACTATCTTCATTAAAATATGAAAACCTATTTTTGGGTGGTTTTAGTTAAAGCAGACACTGTTTTATTCTGTGTGATTTTGACAAAGATCATATCACATTTGGTGGTGATTTTAGGCACGAATGTGAGCAATTCCAAATGGTTCAGAGACTTTTTCATACCACTGTATTAATATAAATTGCCTTCTTCTTTTACTAAATCGCACAACACGTAACACATACTCTGAATAATATAAATATGTGCACAATGAATTTGTTATCATTTTTGTACTTAAAAGAGGCAACGCTGAAAACTCACTGTCATTCTGTTGTGTATTACAATCAGAGGGCCTCAAGGGGAAGCCACTTGTTTTTATTGGTTGTCCTGCATATGTCGATGCCTGTGGACACTTCCTGCCTCCTCTGTCCCATGAAAGATGAGGTGAGTGCAGATCACCATCTGGGGACAGAAAGGCAGTGTCTAGGAGAAGCAACAACTGGAGTGGTTAACTTTGCCTGGAGAGTAATATACTTTTAACATTTCTTTTACCATTGAATGAGTACACAGGAACAAATAGGTTACTGTAAAGACATAGAATATCTCTCAACGTTGGCTCAAGGTTTCCCCTTTGAAACATCGTTAATTACCTTGATACTTAAAAAAAGAAAAAAATAAACCTTAAACATCTAAAATTGAAGTGCGTGTGCATGAATATATGTGTGTATAAAACACAATGACTTTTTTTATTTTTTTTAATTTTTTTTTACAGTTCATACTATTTAAAATTCAACTTTATCACAATATTAAATGTGATCGGAACACACTGTTAGTAATATTGTGAAATAAAGTTTATTTGGATTTCATATGTACAGTATCTACAAAATTTAACATAGTCAAAATAGTTAATACTAGTAGATATAGTTCTTGTAGACGCTACAATATATATGTTTATTTATTTACTTACTTAGTTTTATTTACTTAGGCTAAGGTTTTCTACTGTACACCGTATCCGTAAAAAAAGATTGAAAATCCCGGACAAAATATGGGCAACCAGTACGAGTTGATAGGTATGATATAGGAAAAAATAGCCCAGTTGTACAGACTGGCTTGCAGCTAGTATAAAAGTCTTTTCTCTTTGTCTCTGCTAGTACAAGTATGAACCACGGGATATGATTCATCGTCTTCCTTTCATTTCTTTTAGCTTTGACCAGAAGAAATAGCAAAGTAAAGTAAAGGCTCTTATCTGAGGCGGCAAAAGATTTAAGCCAAAGGAGCTCAAAGGTTACTCAGCCTGCGACCTCCCTTTTCTTTCTTGGTCTGTTCTTCTCAGTGTTCCTGAGGGGAATGCACAGGGGAATGCACAGTGGGCAACATATTTGTGTTGCTATGTGCCCACTTTATACCGTACACCCATGCTGAGAGAGGCTGCATCACAAAGTGAAAGGCCATGCTGGAATGTCTATAATGCGCTGTGGAAACTGGGACTGCTTTTGATTTAAATGCTTTCAGATGCGCATTTTGGAGGCTCATGGTGAGAAACAGCTGGCTGCTGTGCCTATTGATGTCCACAAAGAGAGAGTGTTGTGCTGAACAAAGGATCTTGCAGAAACATGTCTAAAAAATTATGTTCAATAACATTGTTGCATAGGAATTCATGCATCCCAGGGTGTGACCAGTTTTCTGAAACGTTAGATTCATGTTCTATTTAAAAGTATCAGAACACGTGCCCTGCGACTGGCAGGAAGCCAGTTCAGAGTGTACACAGCTCCTGATGAATGACTAAATAAACATGTGAAAAGTTTGTCGCTTCAATGGAATTTTACTTTGGCATCTATGTAGGGGTTCTGTCATCCAGGTATTGGTTAACTGCAAAAGTTGAGTTGAGGCAACTGGACTGTTGTATGTCTGAGACTTTTCACCATAAATGCATTGTATGTGTGGATGTTCTCTATTTACGCGATGATGTTTAATTAAAGGAACAGTAGGGAACTTTTCAACCTTTATAAAATATTTTCCTGTCATTTGATGACACCTCTTTTATGGTCTAGGGGGGTCTGTATCGCATTCACTGGCTCTAATTAACTTTGAGGAGGGTGGCAGGAACCCTGCCTCACCCAAAAAAACCTACAAATGTGCTGACTGCTTTACGGCATACGTCACTTTCCTCATTCGTTATAAAGATGCGTGGTCAAAGCGAATGCTTTCACGCGAATTCTGCAATGGCAGCAGAGCAACAAAAGAGATGAAAAGTTTTGTCCCATGAGACAAAAAGGGGAGGCTAGCAGGCAAAAGTACATTCACGTATAAACACTGGCCCGGCTTTATCTTGCCGGCTTGACTACTGCTCTCATGACTCGCTGACAAGTTCAGGTGAAAGGGGTGAGGGTGGTGGAGGGCCGGTGGCGAATACGGTACAAAATCAAATGTTTCTTATTTTCAACATTGTCATATGATATTATATCATACGGTATAAAAATAAATGATTGAAAAATAATTATATACTCATTACATCAGGGGTCCTCAAATACAAATCTTGGAGGTCCACAATTATTTTTTTCATACAAGCGTGGGTCCATTTATTAATGTCGGTCAAGTACAAGGCAGGTCGAAGGTGGTAAAGGTGGTTTTCTTTTGACCAAACAAAAATACAATGTACATTCTAATTAAATAAAGATAAATTAACAAAATGACTTGACTTAAAATAAAAATACACAAAAAAAAAACATGCAAGTACAATGTTTAGACATGTACACTAAATAATTGTCATTAGGTGCAAACAATAACTATTGACAGTACATTTTGTAACCGTAAAACATTGCTGGACAACAAAGAAAACGTAAGTAGTACATTACATGTTTACTTGTTCAGAACATAAATGGCAAGCTCTTTCATTAAGGTGCAAACATAACAATTATTGACAGTGACTTTAACTGTAAAAAAAAAATGCTCAATGAGATAAATGGCATTTGGGGGTCACAAAGCTGTTTAAGCACATCATCAGCCAGTACTTCAGCGCGTCTTGTGATTGATAAATCTGTGAGTGAGATTTGTTTGATTTTTGTTGTCATTTCCTCCTTTTCTTTCCCTTTGAACATTGCTGTCATCACTTCAGTCGTACACTCTTTTACTATTTCTCCATCAGAGAACGGCTTCTTATGTTTGGCCAACACCCACGACACTCTGAATGAGCACTCCTTTGCAATTTGTTGTTGTGTCATAGATTTAACAATAACCGTGCTTGACTCTTGATATGACTGCTTCAACCTGTTCATTTCTTGCCTTCTCAATTCTGATTCGGGAGGAAACTTATTTTCAAAAGAGGTGTGCTCTTTAACATAATGGCGTTTCACATTTTCACTTTTTATCAGAGCAACTGTCTCTAAGCATATTAAGCACATAGGTTTGGTACCCTGCAGTTGTTAAAATGGATGCATATTTGTCATTCCATTCCTCATGGAAACGGCGATTTTCGTTGTCCACGTTTCCTCTCTTGGTCAACTTTGAGCATTCCATTTTGTTAGATTCGGTCTTCTACAACCCCTAGCAAAAAGTATGGAATCACCAGTCCCGGACGAGCACTCACTCAGACATGTTATCACGTAGAACAAACTCAGATAAAAAGCTTGAAAAAAAATGAATTAGTTCAAAAGTGCAACTCTTTAGCATTCAGAAACACTAAAAGAAATTAATAAAAAAACAAGTGTAAGAGCAAGTGCAGGGACATATATATGGAATCACTCCATTCTGAGGAAAAAAATATGGAATCATGAGAAAAAAACAAAGAAATAGCAATCAAAAACACATCTCTAGTATTTAGTAGCACCACCTCTGGCTTTTATGACGGCTTGCAGTCTCTGAGGCATGGACTTAATGTATTGTATTCTTCATCAATTTGGTGCGAACTCTCCTTGATTGCAGTTGCCAGATCATCCTTGCAGGTCGAAGCCTTGCTGTGGACCTTTTTTTTTTCAATTTCCACCACAGGTTTTCAATAGGGTTGAGATCTGGGCTATTTGCAGGCCATGACATTGACTGGATGAGTCTTTTCCAAGCAATGCTTTAACAGTTTTAGCTCTGTGGCATGATGCATTGTCATCTTGGAAAATGACAAACATTTTCAGTTGAAGGGATAAGAAAGCTGTCTAAAATTTTAAAAGGTTTTAATTTAGCCTACTACACTAATGGGGCCTTGTTCGCTTTCAACACTTTGCATTCTTCTTGCAAATCAGTTGTTGTATTCAATATGCAATACATGTCGGAACGTTTCAGATAAGGAATAAATAAATGTTGGATCAATTAGAGATGGACTTCAGAAGTCACACAATAGCACAAGATGCCTTTTTTAAACAATAGTGTTTACTGCAATATCCTCATTGTTGCGCCAACACAAAGAGAATTGTGTGAAAAGCAGACATGCTTTATCCCAAATTTTCCAGTCTTCTTCGACTTATTTCCCGATGTTACTTCCTTTTTTAAAAAAAAAACTTGTTTGTTCAATTGTTTGTGTTTATGTGGCAAATCAAAGAAGTTCTATTACTATGAAATCACAGTAGATGAGTGTTAAATACATACAATCACACATACCCTGAAAATAAAACATGCTATACAAAACTCCCTTGCCGCCACCTGCTTGTTGACAATGTGGAGAAGAGATAAGGCTGCATCAAATGTGCAACGTGGTATTGATTTCCATGCCAACCAATCTCACCCAATCAAAAAAGGTCACACTGTGTAGGAATCAAAAAGGAAGCCTCTTTGTTTTGGAATTGCATACTGGGTCGCCTCAGGCACACAGACTTATTTTGAAGCGTAACGTTTTTCATCTGTGGCTAACCACCTTTTGCTGCAGACAAAATTGGAAAACAATACCGCTATATGACCAATGTTATGGTGCAAATATGGCCGAGATCAGACATTTTTTCTCTTTCTTTTGAGAAAAGTTTATAGGATATTTCTCTGACACACAAAATATGCTCTGAATACTCATTTCATAGAATTTGCATCGGGGACTCTTATTTAGATAGCCTCATGTCATGGCGCCAAAACTCAATCCATAGCATTAGTCCATCTCTGAAACTAAGCGAAACAGGATAAACAAGGCAGCAATTCTCAAATCTTTGGCACGAAGGGAGGATTTCACTGCAAACTAATGTTATGACAGTCAAGATATCATTGTTGATGCCTTACAGACTCTGAGTCACCTCTGCATGCATTGATGAACTGATGATACAACATTTGATGTTGGCCTTGAGCTATCCTTTTGAGCTCGACCTCATTGCCCTTTACCTCACCCCCTCACAAACCAATACTCTCCTTCCAGACATGATCAGAATTTGCAAACGGTCATTTACATCTCAAGTGGGAAACATCTTGTTGTGTTTTCCGGTTGCAATGGATTGAAGAATAATTTCCACTCGTTGTATCCTGACTAGCTATAAAATTATGACCACTTACCAAATACAATCACATCCATAATGATAAGTTTGGAATATCTTCCCTGTTTGCAAAGGTAATAGAGTTTATGGCAGAGTCACAACCAAACATCCAGTGTCATCCAATCCACCAATAATATGCATGTTTTTCAACATTACAATATGGAAAAGAATTACGGTGAAGAGTAAAGATCTCCCGATCGGCATCCCGATCAATCGGGTCCGATCACGTCATTTTCAAAGTATCGGAATCGGCAAAAAAATTATCGGACATGCCTTTTTTAAATTTTTTTTTTTTTTTTAATTAAATCGTTTTCTAATTGTATTTCACATTACAGACAAAATGTCTTACTCTCATCCAGTTTTTAGTTTTGGCTTAAAGTAGGAAAGTCAAATTTATCGCGTTAACGGCGTTAATTAATTTTTTAAAAATTAATCACGTTAAAATATTTAATGCAATTAACGCATGCGCTGCACGACCCACTCACGCATTGTCGCGTTCAGTCTATAAAGGCGCCGTTTTACCTATATATACTGTAGAGCTAAAAGGCAGTGTAAAATGAGTAGAGTGAATTAGGCAGTCTTTGGAGCCTTTATTTACTTGGCTAAAGCCTTAAAATCCCCCTCTCAACAATTAAAAATATCGTGGGAAGCACTGTGGGGAAGAAAGGTAGTAGTTGATCTTTTTCTTAACACCATATGTTATTTCTCAATGCAGAGAAGATATATGAATTGGTGTCACTACGCACAGTCATGGTTGCACTTCCCATCATGCATTTGGGCAGAACAGTTAAATGGCTACAGTATCATTTACTGAAAGCTCAACAAATACACTAGATGGCAATATTTAGTCACAATATACAAAGTCACATTTATCCTTTAAGAATTACTAGTCTTTCTATCCGTGGATCCCTCTCACAATGTTAATAATGTAAATGCCATCTTGAGGATTTATTGTCATAATAAACAAATACAGTACTTATGTACTATATGTTGAATGTATAAATTCGTCCGAGTTTTATTCATTTTTTTCTTAATGCATTGCCAAAATGTATATGGTCGGGAAAAATTATCGGGAATGATTGGAATTGAATCGGGAGCAAACAAAAAAGCAATCGGATCGGGAAATATCGGGATCGGCACATACTCAAATTAAAACATGATCGGAACAACCCTAGTGAAATGTTTTAGCATCGAAAAGCACAATGCTCAAAGATGGTAGTAAAATGTCAGTGAATGCATGTCTTTTGACCAAAACATGATTGGTGTCGAGTGAAGTAACATTATTTGCTGTATTGTGTATACTTTAGGTAAACTATTCATACATACACTATAACTCATGTATTGATATGGATGAATTTACGTTGATGGTATAACTTAAACAGAATTTTTGCTGTTTTTCATTGTTTTGTGAAGAATGCACTAATTTTGCGTGAATTTAATCAGACTGGTAAAACGTGTGTCGGTTAAATCCTGAGTACAGCCATCATAAAGTGACTCAAGTCACCTAATCCACCTCTTAATTCCACGTGATCATGACGTTGAAAATAAGAAACCCAAATGAGAAACAATCAATAACAAGCACGAGTGTGGCATAGCACACGACACTGTGTGGGGGTTGGAGCGGCCAGGGAGTCATTAAAAGACCAGGCATAGACTTCACTTTCAACTGACGGGACAGCTCCCACAGACACTACGCCAGGTTTTCTGGAAGGAGGCCGACGCAGGCAGGCAGAGCTGTGATAAACTCAAAAACGCGCTGCGTTCTGACGCCGGATTTAAGTTGAAACAGGACGAAAGCTGTACTGCACACAAGCAGGCAGGAGTGTCAGAAAAATCATATAATTCAGGATTCAATGTAATTATTATATAAAATAGCACCATGTATGCACTTTGAAACTTTGTGAAAATATGAAATGAAAAAAATTACCCTAATATGAGCTTGAGATATTTACGTAAAATGAATGATAACTGCCCATTTTTTTGCTTTTATCCAAGAATCTAGTGTTTTACGTTTATATATATGAAAAAAAAAAATCCGGGATTTACGTATTTATTTACATGAATTTTCAACCTAAAAAGCTCTGTTTTGTGACAGCCGCCACATTGGATTTTGTATATCTAAATTGAAATTTAGACATTTCTGTGTCCGTATTTAATAAAAAGATTCAGCTTTTACGTATTGCATTTTATGTAACATTCCTGCATTTGGTGATTTTTGTGAATCTAGAATAAAATCTGAGAATGTTATAGCCATTTTAAGTTGCTGTTATGGTTATATGAAAAAATAATTAATCGGGATTTTATTAGAAAACCACTTTTTTTTTTTTTTTTTGTAATTTTTTTATGCCGCTGCTCAAGAAGACTCATATACAGTATGCCTATGGGAGGTGCCTGTTTTGGTTTTTGGTCGCCAGCAGCTTTGGTTTTGAAATATTACAATTTTAAGTTTTTTTAAAGTAGGCCTCCTATTGATCGGCCCCATGCCCTGTATCCCGTCAACTGATAGTGAAGTCTATGGAGCGGTGTAGGTACACAATCTGCTCAGGTCGCACGAACTGTTCAGGGGCCTGCACTTGACAGTGACGTTTCGTTATTCCCGCTATATGATTGGCCGAAGAGTCAAAATGCCCTCCCAGAGCAGTGCTCTCCAATAAAATGCCTGTTTAAAAGTGTGCCAGTTGTTCTTCAGAGCCGTAGTAATGCGTTCGCTTCAAAGTGCCCTTTTAAAAATGTGCATGTAAAGTGATTGATGAAATCACACTGAGATGATTATTAATAATTAAATGTGAAAGTTATATAAAAGAGCAAATGTGTGCGCACACATCTGTCTCTTCTGTGAGAGAACATTAAATATCAGGGTCCATTATTTTCCATCTCTAAAACTAGTTAAAAAAAAGTTTTATTCATTTATTTTTTTGCTTGCTTTTGACATCAGTCCTGATATCGTATGTCCCTTTCTTTAAATAATGAAAATTTCTTCATATAAATTGTCCATTATTGACACAATAGAAAAACCAACCCAAAAAGTTCGTGCAAATGGAGCGTCGTTGTAACGTCCTCAACCCTGACTTTTATTTTTTTTAAATCGAATTTACAAGCATACAAATATCTTACCCTAACCCTATCAAAAAATAGTTGACAAAAAATTGACAGACACTGTATATACAGATGTACCGGTATTCAATACAGTTGCCTTATGGTTACAAATTTATAGACAGCAATCAAAAAATATATATATATATATATATATATATATATAGCTTAACATGTAAAAATGATATAGAAATTTTAATCTGTGGCTTCAGAGGGGGGGGGGATTATTCTCATCAATTTATTACCTTTTTATTGCTAATTAGTCTTATTGATTTTAGTGTATAATCTATTTCTGACTGAAACACACCTGAATCAAATGACCAGCTCATCAGCAAAACAATTCTGATTATTTGATTCAGGTCTGTTGGAGGAGGGAGACATTGGAAACAAGCTGGATAGGGGCGCTCAAGGACCGGACTTGGACCTGCTGTAAACTACTGTATAACACAAGTAAACATTTAGAGAATTATAACCTGAACAAAGTACACATGAGGGACTTTTCATTGATTTTTTTAAATGTTGGTCCAATAATTAGGGATACTTTTGAGTTTGTGAGTTGTCAGAGAGGTCCACTACTGATATTTACCAACCTTGGCCAGAATTTATTCAGAATTGTGGATTTACAGTACCACAAAAATGAGAACTGGAACCTGTAACCAGATCAAACTTCACATGTAGAACATTTAATTCACTTTTCTAAATATTGGTCCAGTAAAATTGCAGGTTTGAGTATGTGAGCAGTCAGAGAGGTGCAGTACTAAAATTCACCAACCTTGGCCATAAGTTATACAAAATTGTGGGTTTACAGTACCACAAAAATGAGAACTGGAACCTAATCAAAATATACAGTGGGGCAAATAAGTATTTAGTCAACCACCAATTGTACAAGTTCTCCAATTGTGCATGTTCTCCTACTTGAAAAGATTAGAGAGGTCAACATGCATAAACCTCAACCATGAGAGACAGAATGTAGAAATAAAAAAAAACAGAAAATCACATTGTTTGATTTTTAAAGAATTTATTTCCAAATTAGAGTGGAAAATAAGTATTCGGTCACCTACAAACAAGCAAGATTTCTGGCTGTCAAAGAGGTCTAACTTCTTCTAACGAGGTCTAACGAGGCAATCGTTACCTGTATTAATGGCACCTGTTTTAACTCATTATCGGTATAAAAGACACCTGTCCACAATCTTAGTCAGTCACACTCCAAACTACACTATGGCCAAGACAGAAGAGCTGTCGAGGGACATAGAGACAACATTTTAGACCTGCATCAGGCTGGGAAGACTGAATCTGCAGGTAAAACGCTTGGTGTAAAGAAATCAACTGTGGGAGAGATTATTAGAAAACATACAAGACCACTGATAATCTCCCTCAATCTGGGGCTCCATGCAAGATCTCACCCCGTGGCGTCAAAATGATAACAAGAACGGTGAGCAAAAATCCCAGAACCACACGGGGGGACCTAGTGAATGACCTACAGAGAGCTGAGACCACAGTAACAAAGGCTACTATTAGTAACACAATGCGCCGCCATTGACTCAAATCCTGCACTGCCAGACGTGTCCCCCTGCTGAAGAAAGTACACGTCCAGGCCCATCTGCGGTTCGCTAGAGAGCATTTGGATGATCCAGAAGAGGACTGGGAGAATGTGTTATGGTCAGATGAAACCAAAATAGAACTTTTTGGTAGAAACACAGGTTCTCGTGTTTGGAGGAGAAAGAATACTGAATTGCATCCGAAGAACACCATACCCACTGTGAAGCATGGGGTTGGAAACATCATGCTTTGGGGCTGTTTTTCTGCAAAGGGACCAGGACAACTGATCTGTGTAAAGGAAAGAATGAATGGGGCCATGTACAGTGCCTTGCAAAAGTATTCGGCCCCCTTGAATTTTGCAACCTTTCGCCACATTTCAGGCTTCAAACATAAAGATATGAAATTTAATTTTTTTGTCAAGAATCAACAAGTGGGACACAATCGTGAAGTGGAACAACATTTATTGGATAATTTAAACTTTTTTAACAAATAAAAAACTGAAAAGTGGGGCGTGCAATATTATTCGGCCCCTTTACTTTCAGTGCAGCAAACTCACTCCAGAAGTTCAGTGAGGATCTCTGAATGATCCAATGTTGTCTTAAATGACCAATGATGATAAATAGAATCCAACTGTGTGTAATCAAGTCTCCGTATAAATGCACCTGCTCTGTGATAGTCTCAGGGTTCTGTTTAAAGTGCAGAGAGCATTATGAAAACCAAGGAACACACCAGGCAGGTCCGAGATACTGTTGTGGAGAGGTTTAAAGCCGGATTTGGATACAAAAAGATTTCCCAAGCTTTAAACATCTCAAGGAGCACTGTGCAAGCCATCATATTGAAATGGAAGGAGCATCAGACCACTGCAAATCTACCAAGACCCGGCCGTCCTTCCAAACTTTCTTCTCAAACAAGGAGAAAACTGATCAGAGATGCAGCCAAGAGGCCCATGATCACTCTGGATGAACTGCAGAGATCTACAGCTGAGGTGGGAGAGTCTGTCCATAGAACAAAAATCAGCCGTACACTGCACAAATCTGGCCTTTATGGAAGAGTGGCAAGAAGAAAGCCATTTCTCAAAGATATCCATAAAAAGTCTCGTTTAAAGTTTGCCACAAGCCACCTGGGAGACACACCAAACATGTGGAAGAAGGTGCTCTGGTCAGATGAAACCAAAATTGAACTTTTTGGCCACAATGCAAAACGATTTGTTTGGCGTAAAAGCAACACAGCTCATCACCCTGAACACACCATCCCCACTGTCAAACATGGTGGTGGCAGCATCATGGTTTGGGCCTGCTTTTCTTCAGCAGGGACAGGGAAGATGGTTAAAATTGACGGGAAGAAGGATGCAGCCAAATACAGGAACATTCTGGAAGAAAACCTGTTGGTATCTGCACAAGACCTGAGACTGGGACGGAGATTTATCTTCCAACAGGACAATGATCCAAAACATAAAGCCAAATCTACAATGGAATGGTTCAAAAATAAACGTATCCAGGTGTTGGAATGGCCAAGTCAAAGTCCAGACCTGAATCCAATCGAGAATCTGTGGAAAGAGCTGAAGACTGCTGTTCACAAACACTCTCCATCCAACCTCACTGAGCTCGAGCTGTTTTGCAAGGAAGAATGGGCAAGAATGTCAGTCTCTCGATGTGCAAAACTGATAGAAACATACCCCAAGCGACTTGCAGCTGTAATTGTAGCAAAAGGTGGCGCTACAAAGTATTAACGCAAGGGGGCCGAATAATATTGCACGCCCCACTTTTCAGTTTTTTATTTGTTAAAAAAGTTTCAATTATCCAATAAATTTTGTTCCACTTCACGATTGTGTCCCACTTGTTGTTGATTCTTGACAAAAAATTAAAATTTTATATCTTTATGTTGGAAGCCTGAAATGTGGCGAAAGGTTGCAAGGTTCAAGGGGGCCGAATACTTTTGCAAGGCACTGTATCGAGAGAGTTTGAGTGAAAATCTCCTTCCATCAGCAAGGGTATTGAAGATGAAACGTGGCTGGATCTTTCAGCATGACAGTGATCCCAAACACACAGCCAGGGCAACAAAGGAGTGGCTTCGTAAGAAGCATTTCAAGGTCCTGGAGTGACCTTGCCTGTCTCCAGATCTCAACCCCATAGAAAACCTGTAAAGGGACTTGAAAGTCAGTGTTGCCCAACGACTGCCACAAAACATCACTGCTCTAGAGGAGATCTGTATGGAGGAATGGGCCAAAATACCAGCAACAGTGTGTGAAAAGCTTGTGAAGAGTTACAGAAAACGTTTGGCCTCCGTTATTGCCAACAAAGGGTACATAACAATGTATTGAGATGAACTTTTGGTATTGACCAAATACTTATTTTCCACCATGATTTGCAAATAAATTCTTTAAAAATCAAACTATGTGATTTTCTGGGGGGGGTTCCACATTCTGTCTCTCATGGTTGAGGTTTACCCATGTTGACAATTACAGGCCTCTCTAATATTTTCAAGTGGGAGAACTTGTACAATTAGTGGTTGACTAAATACTTATTTGCCCCACTGTAGGATTTTTAATTCATTTTTCTAAAGATTGGTACAGCAAAAATGCATAGTTTTGAGTATGGGAGTGGTCAGAGAGCTCTATTCCTAATATTCACCAACCTTATTCAGATTTGTGGATTTACAGTGCAACAAAACCGAACTATAATTTTGCAATTAATTAATCAGCCCTGATATAAAAATAAATTTAAAAAATCGGCCTCCGAGGATCGATAGCTACTGGCCCATGCTACATAGCTACCAAGTTTCAAAACAGGAATTTCACGAATGACAGAGGAGTTGGACTTCCAATTAAGTGTCCACAAGCACAAAAACAAACAACCTGAGAGGCAACTTGACAGGCCTTAAGCCTATGAAAATAGTTCGTGTCAAAAACTGTTTTCTTCTTTCTATTTCTCAGTGTGTTTTCCAGTTAGTTGCCAAGTTGCCCCACACCCTATTTGTTTGAAGCAGCCAATGCAGATTGCTAAATGCACAATTGCTTTCCTCAGTGTGCTCTCCTGTTTCCCAGTATGCAAATTTCCTGTGTTCATCAGAGGGACACGGGGAAAAATGTACTGCGCTTGAAGAACTGTGTAGTTGTTGCCATAGTAACATTAAGAGGTAGTTTCTCTTATTTCCACACGGAAATAGAAACCTCAAACATAAGCACAAGTAATGGAAAAAGGTAGGAGTAAAATTGAGAAAAATAAAGAACATTTGTATTGCTCGTATTGCCCAACCACTGTCCTAACACCCTTTCTTCACCTTCAACAAATTATATAAATGCACTTCTTATTTTAAGATTATTTTCTTCTTTAAAATATGTAGCTACCCTCTTTAATAACCTCATGTAAACATGCTGTTCTGGATGATTTGCTGACTCTACTGGGAAGTTTACCAGATTAGGGAACAAAGATTGCACTATTCAAGTTACCCACAGTGATGATGATAATGCTGCAGGTTAACAATTTTCACACTAATCTGATATGAATTGTGTAAGGAAAGGCAAAAAGATATAGGCATCGTTTTGTGATAATAATGGCCTCCACACTATTTTTCGAAACATTGACTGCAAGCAAACTTAGGCCTGCACACACACTTCTTGGTCACAGATTAATTGACACCGCACCCCTGGACATTGATCAGGTGTTAACGTGATCTTGCCCGCATACCTGTCACTTCTAAACTACTTTATAGCGAATGAAAGGCCCAATTAATCTGGGTTGATACTTCCTTTTGAAAACCAGTTTGGTACCTACTTTCATCTTTTGCACTGCATTTGATCTTTAGTGAAGCTGTTAACAGCACCTTTTGAATAATACCATTGGCCCCAGACAAAGTGTGTCTAATTATCGTTCCCTGTACCTTAAAAAAAAAAAAAAAGCCCTAGGCTTACATATAGTAGGCAATAGAGTCACAAAAAGATATACACACATGCACACACACATCCTAAAATACTTAACCAACAAAACATCCAAAGCTAGAGAAGCAAAACGTGGAAAAAAAAAAGAGAGTTTTGTGCTTAAAGATTCTTGAGTAGACACACGTTATTGAAAGTGTCCTGAAATCTTTGCCATCATAAAATATGTTTTTAATCAATACAATCGTCATACATGTAAAGTGAGTCAGTACATACTAAATGCTTGATACATGTTTAAATCCAGTTCATTTGACTGTGTATAACTTTCCCTCGTATGTCACTGTAATGTCACATTCACCTGAATGTTAGATTTTATTCATACGCAGAGATTAAGGGGGTTGCATGTAATTGACTTTCCTACATATGAATTTATAATTAAGATTTTGCCGGCAAAATGTTGTCTATAAAAGTTGCAAAGCAATAAAACAAACAACAAAAATGAATGAAATGAACAAAAATATTCTTATAATAGGTCAAAATTATTTTTCGAACAGATCATGTGACGAGCACCTTAGACACTGTCATTTGCTTTGCCTAGCCAAAACCAACTAAGGACAGAAGAAGCAAAATGGACATACGTAATTTTTTCAAACCTAAGCTTTCAAAAGCACCAACAACTACTGAGCGAGAGAAGGATTTTAGATGTGGACTATGAAACGCCGGAGAGCACCGTCAAAATAGTGAGTTTCAGTTTGCCTCACTAAACTTAATTGTACAACGGAGCCAACACCGTGTGTACCATATTCATTGCATGACAATATTGTCCAAGCATAGGTTTTCTAAGCAGCCTGATTTAGAATTCCCCTAAAAAATGCTGGGAAACAAAAAAAATATATTATAAATATTCATAGCTGGGATATTTAGTCAAAAAGGATGCGGCGTCTACTTCTCCACTAGGTAAGAGAGAAAAACGTGTGTGGTCACACATGCACGCACACACAGTTGGGGTGCCTGTATGTACGAGGATGGGCTAAGCTAGTATCATACAGTAGTATGCTAGTAGCATACAGTATATCTTGTAAGCAGGGGTGAAAGTGGGCGGGAACGGTCAGGAACGCAGTTCCGGTATAAGATTCAGGGCTGGAACGCAGTTCCAGTATAAGATTCAGGGCCGGAACGTTGTTCCAGTATACGGTGCTTTGATTCCGAAAATATGACGGCAATTGTCAAAACGCTATGTAGGAAAAAAATGCAAAGCTGCTACACATGCATTTCATCTCCAAGAAGAAAACAATCTACAGCAATCAGATTTACATACACAAGTGTTAACAACAAGCATAATAAAATGCTTGTGTAGCGTAATCCATTTCCACCGATATTTATTATTTATTTTATTCCACGGACGGCATGGAGGTCTCCCCAGCTGCTACATTTATCTGAGTTTGACGATGACGAGTCACATTAATGTGCGAATGCACGCAGCAAAGCAAAACGCCTGCACTTATTTATCCGTTCAATTGGCTGACATACTGACATATGATCACCAGAGATAGTTAGCTCTGATTAGTTCAAATGTGTATGTTTTCTCAAACAGCAAAAAAAAAAAAAAAAAAAAAAAAAAAGGGCAATGCAACAGAAAATGGATCACATCTTTAAGAGCAAGGAAAGAGTTAAGGTGGCTTATTTACCATATTTAGTTTTATTTGCTCTGATGGGGAGCTTCAGAACATCTAAGCTGTCAATGTGCACTTTGGACTTATATTTGTTCATTTATGTTAGGCTACTTGTTCATTTCCTTTTGATTTAAAAAAAAAAAAAAAAGTATTTTTGCGCGATCTTCAAAATATATTCCATTTCACTCTGCATAATACAAGTCATTTGTACTTATTTTTCTGAATGTTTGTCACTTATATCTTTATTATTAAAAAAACACAACAAAAAGTAAATGTTTACATTATCTTCAATTTTAATATACATCCTATGTTCATAAGTAATTAAAATTGAGATTTGGCATTCAGTATGTGAGGAAATGAGGGAAAATAAAAATAAGGAGATGGAGGCTGGGGTTATAGCTGTTTTTGTTACCTTTTATTTTGCAAATCATTGAAAAAATACAATTTTGAATGACAATCAGATTTTGTATGTGTTATAGAAATAACTGACCAAAAACAGTTTTCTTTGCATTTCAGTAGTTTTACCCCAAAATAAATAAATAAATACAATTTCTGGCTCCGTGGCAACCTTTACGTCGGGGAGTTCCGGCAAGAAATTCTAACCACTTTCACCCCTGCTTGTAAGTTAATTTTATTGCTGACACTGCGTTTCGGGGACATCAACATGCCCCCCCCCCCCCCCCCCCCCCCCCAAAACCACAAACGTCAAACTCTGCCTATGATTTTACTTCATTTCTTTAGAAACACAATATGGTGAGGTTTCACCTTCAGAATACTGGCATTTCCCCATTGCTGCCACCCCCATTGAATAATTATGTGTGCAGGAAAGTGGTGACTCATCAAGCCATTTCTGAGTACCAATGAACCTCTATTTTCTATGCTTTGTTGTCAGTTTTTTTGTTTTTCGACCTTCCAGTGTCCACCACAAATGCTGAGTTGAATACATCTCATTTGATTTAATGTAAGTCTCATTTGTTGACAGTTTGAATTTCAACCAACTGAAATTGAAATTTGTTTTAATATCGCGCCATGGAAAGAGTTACAGTGATTTAAAAGTGAATTAAGGCAGTGTTGCCATGTATAGTTTTATACTTTGGTCCACTTTTGGTGCACATTATTGTCACCAAAAGGAAACAGGTGCCACGTGACAATTCCAAATCAATATCCCAAATTTTCAATGGAATTTTAAGAGGACAATTAAGTTAAATCAGAATAGGTACAGTATATCGCCACCTTCCTAAAATAACTCAATTGTGCCATTAACCATTAGGAAACATACAAACAAAGACGTTGAAGATAGAACAAGTTGGCGAACCCAAGCCATCTGAAACCTACTTTGTGCGGGTAATTACCAATGCATGCAGTCTGCAGCATTAGAGTCTATTTGTCTACTGTGATGTATGCTTTTAATGATTTTAAGCAATTACATCACTCAGAAACAGATTCATACATTGCTGGGATGATGTATTATTTATGATGAGTGCATGTATATGACTCAGAGTACTCTATTGAAATGTTAATTTCCCTAGAGCTGTCCATAATGAATCCATTTGGGAATTTTATTATTGAAATTATCATCATTTTACTCAGAGGTACAATTCTATATTATGAGTTAGTATAAGCAAAAAGATAATTCAGACATTAACTTTAAACTACATGTAAATGATAATGGTAGGATACATTCTGAATAATTATCCTTACAAGTATGCATGCATACTAAATATTGAAGTGCTTGCGTGTTTAAGATAAACACCAGAGTTACTGATTTAAAGCGAATAAGGAAAGTGTTTTCAGTTGTTGGGCAAAGCAATTGAATATATTTTCTAAAATGTCTTTCATGGCTGAAAATAGTGGGCTACCTGGTTTTTTTTCCACTGGCAACTGAAACCAATGAGCAGGTTTCTCTACGTTCCCTTAAAGTGGGGCGTCTTTAATAATTCTACCTGATAAAAGGAAAAACTAATTTGCTCCGTGGACTGTTGACACAACATGTTTTTATGTGAGCAAGTACAGTACAGCAGACCTATTGGCAGATTAGATTAATTTGGGTCAGGGTGATCGGAGTTGTGAAATACAGTGGGGCAAATAAGTATTTAGTCAACCACCAATTGTGCATGTTCTCCTACTTGAAAAGATTAGAGAGGCCTGTAATTGTCAACATGGATAAATCTTAACCATGAGAGACAGAATGTGGGAAAAAAACAGAATATCACATTGTTTGATTTTTTTAAAGAATTTATTTCCAAATTAGAGTGGAAAATAAGTATTTGGTCACTTACAAACAAGCAAGATTTCTGGCTGTCAAAGAGGTCTAACTTATTCTAACGAGGTCTAACGAGGCTCCACTCGTTACCTGTATTAATGGCACCTGTTTTAACTCATTATCAGTATAAAAGAAACCTGTCCACATCTCAGTCAGTCACACTCCAAACTCCCCTATGGCCAAGGCCAAAGAGCTGTCGAAGGACATCAGAGACAAAATTGTAGACCTGCACCAGGCTGGGAAGACTGAATCTGCAATAGGTAAAACGCTTGGTATAAAGAAATCAACTTTGGGAGCAATTATTAGAAAATGGAAGACATACAAGACCACTGATAATCTCCCTCGATCTGGGGCTCCTTGCAAGATCTCACCCCGTGGCGTCAAAATGATAACAAGAACGGTGAGCAAAAATCCCAGAACCACACGGGGGGACCTAGTGAATGACCTACTTAGAGCTGGGACCACAGTAACAAAGGCTTACATCAGTAACACAATGTGCCGCCAGGGACTCAAATCCTGCCCTGCCAGACGTGTCCCCCTGCTGAAGCCAGTACACGTCCAGGCCCGTCTGCGGTTCGCTAGAAAGTATTTTGATGATCCAGAAGAGGACTGGGAGAATGTGTTATGGTCAGATGAAACCAAAATAGAACTTTTTGGTAGAAACACAGGTTCTCGTGTTTGGAGGAGAAAGAATACTGAACTGCACCCGAAGAAGACCATACCCACTGTGAGGCATGAGGGTGGAAATGTCATGCTTTGGGGCTGTTTTTCTTCAAAGGGACCAGGACCACTGATCTGTGTAAAGTAAAGAATGAATGGGGCCATGTATCGAGAGATTTTGAGTGAAAATCTCCTTCCATCAGCAAGGGCATTGAAGATGAAACGTGGCTGGGTCTTTCAGCATGACAATGAGCCCAAACACACAGCCAGGGCAACAAAGGAGTGGCTTCGTAAGAAGCATTTCAAGGTCCTGGATTTGCCTAGCCAGTCTTCAGAGCTCAACCTCATAGAAAATCTTTTGAGGGAGTTGAAAGTCCGTGTTGCCCAACGACAGCCCCAAAACATCACTGCTCTAGAGGAGATCTGCATGGAGGAATGGGCCAAAATACCAGCAACAGTGTGTGAAAAGCTTGTGAAGAGTTATAGAAAACGTTTGGTCTCCGTTATTGCCAACAAAGGGTACATAACAAAGTATTGAGATGAACTTTTGGCATTGACAAAATACTTATTTTCCACCATGATTTGCAAATAAATTCTTTAAAAATCAAACAATGTGATTTTCTGGTTGTTGTTGTTTTTTTTTTCCACATTCCATCCCTCATGGTTGAGGTTTACCCATGTTGACAATTACAGGCCTCTCTAATATACCATTACACCATGCTCACTCCCCAAACCCATAAAATCATTTGGACCCAAGCGCCAGCAGAGGGCGCCAAACAACAAAAACAGGTAACAAGCAGACATTACACTGCTGTCATTTTAATCTGAGCGGGGCATGTGTGTTAATTGCGTCAAATATTTTAACGTGATTAATTTTTAAAAATTAATTACCGCGATAACTTAAATTAAATAACGCGATAATTTTGACAGCAAGTTAATTGAAGACTCCTGGGGCTGTGTTTTTTTTTATGTTGCACAACTGGTGCCTTTAAATGATTTTTTTTTTTTTTTTTTTTTTTTGCAGTTTTTTGCAAATATGAAATTTTAAATTTTGTAGATATATACTTTAAGTTAGGAACATGAAACTACAAGTTTTGTGTTTTAGATATACTGTCTAAATACTATACATTGGTGTCTGAAGAAATTTCCTCCCATAAATGTTCTTTTATTTAATTGGCACTCATGCATACATTGTTGTTTCCCACCCTGACTTTAATTCACAGCTCTGCAAAATAAGAGGAGCAGCCAGCTAGAAGAAAAATGCTGGATAAAGAAAGAGCAATACAAACACAAAATAAACAGGTTTCAAAGGCCTTTTTCTATCAAGACATCAAACGTCCCAAGTGATGAAACAACATGCAGTAGCTCGCATTAATTGACATGCTGACAACCTCAAACTTCTGATAAGAAGAGAGAGACAAACCAACTAGGATGGAAGACAAAGAGGGGGGAATGAGATATTAAAGATAGATCAGCATAAACTAACAATAATACCATAGTGACAGAAGACTTTAATTTTGGCTGACAGATGGTGCTTTTATCAAATTGTATCCCGTGAACTACACCTTGATTCATTATTTAAAAAGACTGCCTGCATCATTCCATGCACCCACAAATAATGCTGCTTTCTACATACCCATAATGTGCTGTACATAGGACATCACATGGTCTAGAGCGCACCACATTTGGTCTTTTATTTTTTTTTTTGTTTTGTTTAATACACACACCCAAACTACGTTATTGGTGGGAAAATAAACTACATAACTAAAATGATATTTGACAGACAGTGTGTTTTTGCCTTGCTTGCGTCTATAATCATGAGGTCACACCTCTGATTGACGTCTAAACCTTTCAATGGCAGCAAATTAGTGAATTTGTCCCAGAATTAGGGGGTACAGTCTGATAATACCATGTAACACATATTTAGTTCCCAGGTTCTAAGTGGTATTTCCTAGTTTGTTTCGTCACATTGACATATAAAAACACTTCTGTTTCCCAAAATGTTTGAGTTTGTGGTCACGATTGTGAAATTCTATTTTCCACTTTTCTGTACTGTTGTCCTTTCTATTGTCTGTTTTTATATACAGTATATACTATATGGCGGAAAACACAGACAATGCTGAATAAGCAGTTTCTGCTCCTGCGCCCCTCGTTAAAATTAACTGCTGTATTTTAAGTCAAAGGAACTGTTGTGTTGAATAGAACAATATGTTTATATGCTGCCATAGCAGTTTCATAGCGCATTAAGCCCCCGAACTTTTTACCCTGGAGACCCCTGTTTACAGACACCGCGCAACCGCTTTTGTTTCAACCCAGCCATATAAAGAATGTAAGTAGTTATATTTATTATTTGAAATGTCTCTCATTTTAGCTTAGAATGATTCATTGATTTGTAATATTTAGTTTAAAAATAACGACTTTATAAAATTATTCACTCACATATTTTAAACTTTTAAACAAATTACGTCACAATCAAAAAAACAGTGTCTGGAGACCTGGCAGCCACAGTAATAGGGTGGTAAGTGGGTCCCACACTTTCTCTCTATGGCGTGGCTCCCGGGGCGTGGCCTCCCCTCTGCCTGGGCTGCCAGCCGCGGTAGTGGGGGGAGGTTGGGGCTCCAATCTCATGTCGCCCCGCGGCAATCCCTCAGTGTTCTCCTGCTTCTGCCTTCCCCTCTCTACTCTGCCTGGGGATCCGCCCTACGTTCCATTACGGGTCGCTGGCTGGACGCCGGTGTGTCGGCGGAATGTCGCATGCTCCGGCGGGGGACCCTGCCCTGCTCTAAGCTTAGTGGGCCGTTGGGGGTCCCGCGGCATGCCGTGTCGGTTGGGGGGCTGCGGCTGTGGGTCGTGGGCCGGGTGGGCAGACGGGGTTGGAGTTGGCCGTGGGGTTGGTGGTGAACCCCCTCTTCCCATCCCTGAAGGCCGGTTGATGGGGGCACGGGTGGGGACCCGGGGGACCACCCTGGATCCCGGGGGGGTGACGATGGCTCTTTTGCTGGGCTGCGGGAGGAGGGATGGGTTGCGCTGGGCCCCCAACCCCGCCCTCCCTCCCCAGGCTGGCTATCCCCGCCCATCTGCGTGGCTGTCGTGTGTTTGGGGGGGCTCGCGCGTGGCTGTATGTGATTGGGCGCGCTTAGGTGGGGGGCCCCAGTGCCAGGATTGGCGATTGAGCGGCGTAGGGTTGGTTGCCGACGGGTTTACACTCACAAGGGATTCACACGATTACTGGTTTCTAGATCACAAAGCTGATTTGTGTACACACCACCCCTCCCAATCACTTATCCAATAGACTCCCCCAGACCCCTCCCCTTCTTTCCCTGGTCAACAGGCACCCCACATGGTGTCAACCGGAATTATATCTGGCTGACGATAGCACCAACATATTCATAGTTAGTGTAGGCGTTCAATGTAGTTCTTGTTTTTGTTTGTGTTTTTTTTCTTTCTTTTCTTGTTTCTTTTCTTTTCTTCTGTTCCCCCATAACCCCTTCCTGTTCGCTGCTTGAGGTATGTTGAATGAACACAATGGGAGTATGTCATACTTTCAATGTGAAACATTAAAACTGTTCAGACAAACCGGACAATTAGACTTCCATTCTCCGTGTAAAACAGCTGAACAGGACAGGTTAAAAAAAAAAATACTGTCTGTAAATAGGTTTTGTTACTGTCGCATTTTCCCTGATATTTTAGATGATAAATAATCGATCAAAAGAAAAATTAAAAAAAAGAAAACGTTTAAAAGGGTAAATATTTGAAAAAGAAAATCTCAACCAATCCTTGATGTCTGCGATTCCTGCATTGCAGCCCTTGTTAAATTACTGTGTTTTACCCATAAAATCCCCCAAAAGACCGGCTGTGGCCCTTCACAGCTGTGTCTTGACACTCGGTGAGACATGCTACTCGAGTTTTTCGATGGAAACAAGATAATGATAATATCTCGTTAAAATCATGGTGTCTTTAATTATGCTCTCTCATACTCCTCAAGTTAGGGTTTAGGGGTTTAAAAAATATATTTTTTAATGCCCTCCTGTTCAAAATGTTTCATCCCCCAGAAAATATGGATTTTAAGCTTTCCAATGATGTACTGTATCACACATGCATATAGGACAATTTTGAAATTTGGCTAAATTGGGGGTGTCAGAGCAGACAGTTTATTCACCCTAAATCAATAAAACTAAATGCATACATTTTCAAAATAAACCATTACAGCGCCACTCTAATTAAAAGAATCCTCGAAGCAGAAAATTTTGGAGAGACATCGAGAACCAAAATTAGTATTTGCCATGTGTCAACACTTGAGTGTTTTCCGCCTTATATACTGTATGTACATTTTCCTCCCTGTTTTATAGACTTAGTTTGACCTGACAACCGAAGAAATCACAATCATATTTTGAATATAGCCTCTAATTTTAGCAAAACCAAACATTTACCTTTTTAGTGGAACTATTTCATTTAGTTTAGACCCAAGCAACACAAATAAAATGATTACAAGCCAGGAGCAAAATTGTATTTCTTTTTCTGTAATATGGTGTAATGTAATATTTTTCCTTTGACCTAGTCATTATTTCATTTTGACTTTTGTTTTTCTCAAATTCATTTTGTTTTATTTACATTTTAGACATAGGCGGAGTTTGACTTTTGGGGCAGGGGGGGCACAACATGTTGAGGACCCCGAAACGCAGTGTCAGCAATAAAATTAAACTTTATAGAATATTTATAATAATAAGTTGACAATGAGTGTTTTTTGGTTTCCCATCATTCTTGAGGGGAATTCTAAATCGGGCTGCTTAGGCAATACGTTTTGCCAAGATCGTCATCCATTGAATATGGTACGCCGGCCGGTGTCGTGCCAATGTAGTTACCCAGTCAAAGTCGGTTCAATAAAAAAAAAAAAAAAAAATGTAAGTGTTGGAATGCAAAAATAAATTTAAAACTCAAAAAATGCACGTGAAACCTATTTTTCTTTGATTTTTTTTTGGGGGGGGGGGTTGGGATTGAAGTCAATTTTTTTTTTTTTTAATTTGATTGAAGTAATGTTGTTTTGTGTTTGGGCCACATTTTGGCTAGGTCATTTATGTCTTTATTATTTAATCAAACAAAAATAAAATTGCTTCAAAAAATATTTTCAAAAGGAAAAATCAACCGAAAAAAAGAACAATTTCAATCATGGAAAAAGTTTTTGAAAAAATATTTGAGATTGAAAATTTTGCATTTGAACACTTAATTTTTCATTGAAAACATTTTCTTTGATTGAAGCAATCCTTTTTTTGTTTGGGCCATATTATGGGTAAGACACATGTGTCTAAATCATTTAATCCCAAAAAGTTGCTTCAATCAAAAAAAAAAAAAAAAAAATCAATCAAAGGAAAAAATCATTTGAAAAATAAAATTGCCCTCTCCTAATTTTTTTTTTTTTTTTTGAAAATTATATGCAAAGCAAATGAACGTCTACGTCGCTAGTCACATGATCTGTTAGCAAAACAATTTTGACCCATTATAAAAATATCTTTTTTTGTTCATTTCATTTATTTTTGTTGCAGTTGTATTGCTTTACAACTTTTATATATATATATATATATAGGAGATTCAGTTACATGCAATGACACTTTTCGCCCACCGGGAGGGGGGCCTGGCCCCCTGCCCCCCCCTTAAAATCCGCTTATGATTTTAGAACAGGATTAGGATTTTTATCCGTTTTTTGGGGTGACAATGCTTGGTTTTATGGTTTTTAGTATTGTTTAGAATACCTTTTATTTGTCGTGTGCAAGCTTTAAAAAATTCTGGAAAAGTTATTGTGTAATAAAAGCAAACACAAGATAGCAATAATTTTAAAATGTACTGTATTTACTGATTAACACTAAAAGATAAACAATTATGAAAAATGTTAAAACAGGTGTTGTATAACAATCCATTAAACGCCATGTGCTATAAGGGCTGTCTTTCTCCAGTATGTGCACAAGTATTTATTTTATGCATCTGACTTGTGTGCCATTTTATTTTAGGACTTAAAAAAGAGGGTAGATTTCATGACCTCAGTTGGCATGTACTTTTCCACTCCTTTCTGGCTTGTATTTTTGTCTATAGCACCGTATGTCCACCCTTCCTGCAATGTCTGACTGCTCTGACAGTAACTTGATGCAACCATAATGCATTCCGCATTTCAATTTTATTCACTAAATGGTCATGAGGTGTCAAAATCTGGTAACCCAATGATGAGTTGTAGGAGAATGTTAAGTGATATGTACAGTATATACTATATATCCTGGATATATATACAGTGTATTTCATTATAAGCATCTGGCAAAAAAATACTTTGATTACATTACAAACAAAAATGTACAAAAAATTCAATACAGTACTGTATATTGTTATTTGTAATCTTTTGTTTAGGCACTGTCTTAGGGAAAATCAATGCATTAAAATTTTTAATGTCATGTTAGAATGTTGTTACATGATAAAATGTTTGCTCTTTTCCAAAGTCTGACAATACTAAGTAGAATTAATGTTTTTTTTTTTTTTTTTTATCTTCTTTTAAGAATTGAGTTTGCTTTTAGCATACCTGGCACAGTTGTGGTTTTGTTAATGCAATGTAGTTTTGAAATCATTACATGACCTCATGAAAAAACAAGGGAGGGGTTACTAATCGACAACGTGTGGCACGTTGTCCAAGTGGTTGGCATGTTTGACTAGCATTTCTGGGGTTTCAAATGTCAGCTCCTGTGAGGGGTTTGCAAATTGTCCCTGTGATAGCGTGGGCATGTCAGATGAGATATATTCAGTTCATCCAGAAATTTGATGCAGGCGATAGAAAAGAACGGATGGATGGATGGATGGATGGATGGATGGATGGATGGATGGATGGATGGATGGATGGATGGATGGATGGATGGATGGATGGATGGATGGATGGATGGATGGATGGATGGATGGATGGATGGATGGATGGATGGATGGATGGATGGATGGATGGATGGATGGATGGATGGATGGATGGATGCTTTGATGGATGGATGCTTTGATGGATGCTTTGATGGATGGATGCTTTGATGGATGCTTTGATGGATGCTTTGATGGATGGATGCTTTGATGGATGTATTGATGGCTAATCAACAATTTCAACAATTTTAATCTTATGGTCTGTGTCACAAATGGGCACACGTGGCTGCACTAAAACACATGCAATTAGGTCAATAGAGTGGGGTTTGAACCTTTTTTTTTTTTTTTTTTTTAACTTCAAGCAATGTTGCGTAACCTACCGGTAATTAGTAAATGTCACTAATCTGACTAAACTATTGATAGCATTAGGCTAACATTACAGAATCACACTAATTTGTTACTACTGACTACATTTTAAAGACAAGGTTATTGAAATATTTTTCTTCCTGTCCCCTGCTTTGTCCTTATAAATAAAACAATATGAACAACCACAATGGGAGTATATCTAACTCCCATGTGGCACATCAAAGCTGAACCCCTTTCACCCCTTTATTTTGGAAAATACGTGATGTTAATATTCATGGGTATAATTTCTATGATGAAAAAATATTTTTAAATCAATTTTAAAAATTATATAATAATATTCTAACATTTATTGAATAAAAACCATTATACTTACATATTTGAGGATAAAAAAAATACATTTAAAATATTTTAAAATGTATTTGTTTAAAAAAAAATTCTGAGACCCCAACACAGGCACACACCCCGTCTCATTCTAAGCAATTTTGATAAATTGAGAGCTCTACATGAAACAAAAGTGGCCTGTAACGAATACAGTTAATGACATGTGTACTGGAGGCATTCAGGTCATCATGAGAGACAAATATAAGGCTGACATGACATACTGCACACAAACCAATGAGGAAGACAACAAAATGAAAAAGAATGTGAAGCAGCATGAAGCAACTAACAAAACAATCACTGTTGATGGAACCATATGACAGTGTCATGTATATTCCAGTGTGGACACAAGTCTTTTTTTTTTTTTTTTTTTTTTTTTTTTTACAAAATCAAGGGACGACACACACATGACGCAACAAAAACTAATTAAACAGACATAAAACAATGATGACAAAACTGTTATGATCCTGCCTTTTGTTCCATGCTGATGCCATTCACACAACAAAAAGGTCATCACGAATCAAGCAAATATAAACTCTACTAACGAAAGGAGATGGCTGGAGCCCTAGCATAAATAAGGATTCTCACCTATACTAGGCAGAGATACAAAATCCAAAACAAAAAAGTGAGCCAAACATGCACAAGAAAAACGGAAAATAACGACAGTACAGTGTTTAATTTGCTATAAAGCGGACTAAAGCAAAAAAAACAAAAACAAAAACAAAACAAAAACTAAAAGTGTGCTAGCTAACAAGGGCCAATTCAGAAATTTAAAGGGCAATGACACAAGCAATCAGATGGAATAATCTGAGACCCTTCTTCCACTGTGACAGAAAAAAATAAATCAAACACGTATGGAAATATCAAGTGCGACAGGGATGCTCCGCCCACTAGCGTTTCCAAAGGTGACCTTGCAGACAGAAAAAATAAATAAATGAAAAGGAGACAAAGAATCAGAAATTAATGTGGTCACTGCCTGAACTACACCTATGGATTCTAAGTCCCAGTCTTTTTTTTTTTTATGGGGGGGTTAAATATATATGTAAGTATACAAGTTTATAGCATTCAAATCAAGGAAACGGAACTCAATCTGCCTGCACCAAAGATGAATGAATGTACTACATAGTCAGCGACTAATCCAAGTCATATCTTTGGTAAACACTTTGATGCAGTTTGAACTAGATTTTTTTTTTTTTTTTGAAAGTCCAATTTATGGCTGCCTCACACAATAATAGCTCATTGTGCAGAGAACTGAAGATGATCTAATCAGTGCTTTCTCAGAAGTCTGACTGAGATGATGAAGCAGAAACATAGCAGGAAAAATCTGTCACTTTTGATGTCAAAACATATGCTGGCTTGGCCTTATCTGATTCATTGTCCAAATTAGTGCGAGAAAATGAAATGAAGCAGATCAAACAAGATGACTGATTTTTCCTTATTGCATTACACACTGCCACTCCACTTTGTTCCATAATCAAGCCTCTTACTTCGGTTGAGATAGGAATTTTGAGGAATACATTAGCTGGAGGACTGGCACTCAGTTCGCGACAGTCAGACCTAAACACTTTTAAAAAATGCTGTATTAACAATGTATTAACAATGTATATGATGTTATTCAAAATTACACTGAATGGACCCCATCTCACCCACAACCCTGATGAGGTTTAAGTGATATTTTACACACACACACACAAAAAAAAAAAAAAAAAAAAAAAGGATAGTTGTGTTTTGACAAACCCTCAAATGTTTTTTGAGGAGGACACACTTGAACAAAATAATTTTATAGGATTTTCAGGAGTTTTTCAATTGTGTCAGTAGTTAGTGTTGGTTCAATAACTATTATAATCTCTGAGATGAATCGATACAATAAAATCAGTAATGAGGAACATTGATGCATTACCGAATGAAAACCAAAGTTACGCAAACACCACCAAACGTTTTCACTAGGGCTGTCAAAAATATCGCGTTAACGGGCGGTAATTAATTTTTTAAATTAATCATGTTAAAATATTTGACGCAATTAACGCACATGCCCCGCTCAAACAGATTAAAATTACAGTACAGTATAATGTCCGCTTGTTACTTGTTTTTTGGTGTTTGGCGCCCTCTGCTGGCGCTTGGGTCCAACTGATTTTATGGGTTAGTACCATGAGTGAGCATGGTGTAATTATTGACATCAACAATGGCGAGCTACTTAGTTTAATTTTTGATTGAAAATTTTACAAATTTTAATAAAACGAAAACATTAAGAGGGGTTTTAATGTAAAATTTCTATAACTTACTAACAGTACTGTACTGTGCTGTACTAACATTTATCTTTTAAGAACTACAAGTCTTTCTATCCATGGATCGCTTTAAGAGAATGTTAATAATGTTAATGCCATCTTGTTGATTTATTGTTATAATAAACAAATACAGTTTATGTACCGTATGTTGAATGTATATATCCGTCTTATGTCTTCTTTCCATTCCAACAATAATTTACAGGAAATATGGCATATTTTATAGATGGTTTGAATTGCGATTAATTACGATTAATTAATTTTTAACCTGTAATTAACTCGATTAAAAATGTTAATCATTTGACAGCCCTAGTTTTCACCCAACCACTTGAGGCAAGCCGCAGAATTGTGTACCATGACCAGTGTTGTCAGTAACTCGTTACTGTAAACTGATTACTTTCTTTCAGTAATGAGTAATCAACCTTCGTTTTTACAAACCAGTAATCTAATTAGTTTCCTTAGTGTCTGTGCGTTACAATTTTGTTATTGCCTCATAATGTAGTATGTAGAGTGAAGAATATTGTAGTCATATACGAAGAGCATTTTGAATAGAAAATGTTAGAAAGGTTCTCGCTACGTGTTCGCTTCCATGGTAACCGCTCATAGGTCTTCCTGGTTTGGTCTCTAGTCAAACGTGCTAAATTTTTTGGGACTGACGTGTGCCAGCGCGGGTGCACATTCGAGCAGATTGCAGCCACCTATTGAGATGTACGAGAGAATATTGATCTGTGTGCGTCCATGAATGAATATGAGTATTTTTCTTTCATTCTGAAGGGTTCCAGCGATAGGTTGGAGCCACCATGCGCAGCCGTTTCATAGCTTTTGCGTTGCATAGGCGGTTAGTCGTTGCTCCCGCTCGTCCTCGCGAAGTCGGCGAGCATTTTTCAAGTCATATTCGTGTTGCAAATTAATGCCTTGAGGTGATGTGTTCGTATAGCATCTTTGGGCTGTAAGTCCGTGCTGTGCACGTGCATACACGCCCGCCCCGACCTTTGTGTTTATTGCACTGTGCAATTCATTTGTGTGTTGTTGATTATTGTGCAGTCTATTTGCATTGTTTTATATTGGTACTGATATGCTGTTAACCCTAACCCCTAAACCCTAACCCGAAATTCAGAATTTTTGACATTGGTCTTTGAGTTATTGGGGTGTAATTAGTCAGTGGAGTTGATTGAATTCCATGTAGTTTGTCAGTTATTTGTTAGGTTCTGGGCTCCTGAGTGGCTAAAGGCCGAGTTATACTTCCGCGTCAGACCTGCGCCGTCAAGGAAGACCCGATTTACGACCCTGCGCCGTAGCTGACGCGCTCCTATTGATTTTTCAAACCCTAGCGTCAGCCTAGCGTCACGTCAACGCACATGACGTGGCGGAAATGGACTGTGATTGGTTCACTCAGACTGTTGTTTCCAGTTCAGCGTGAAATAACCGCCATTCTAAAACATTATTTTTCTACACGCAAAAATGGACCAAGCCGACGGGAGCATCATCGAAGAGCAAGTCTCGTCAAGACATTATTATGATTGCCAAATGCCAAGGTCGGCGATTGAAAAAAAAAAAATGGAAGAACCACCGAGACGTGTGTGTTCGGAATCGTGTGGCCACACGAAGCGGTGACCCAGTCAGCCAAAAACTGCCAACTTTTTATCACTTTACTGTATGTCGTATTTTTGGTTGGTGCACTTCATCATTTATTGTGTACATATGTTTGCTGTGAGTTTGTGACTTATTTACGTGTCACACTTCAAGTATATGAAGAATAAAGCACAGGATTGGTGTCAAAAGAGTTTTTTTATCTTTAATTTTCAATAACAGACAGTTTACACACGACACATCATCACTGAATGAGAGAGCATCAGTGCTTTTATCATAACGTTAAAATCAAGGCTTCCAACGCAGTTTGGGAAGTTCCATAGACGTCAGAAACCTGCTATGGCTGGTTGTAGGACACGGCAAACAAATCGGGCAAGATGGTTTTGCAGACCTTGGACGCAGTGCTCGACGCCAGTTTGAAGCTAGTCGCCACAGCTAACTGTCTCCACCCGAGTCTAGAACTCTCTGTGCAGCATCAAAAGTCGGCCAGACCGCCTCGAAACCGTCTTCGGCATCGCCTGCCCCTCAATATTTGTATTATCAACATTTATTCAGTGTTGATGAGCAGAAGATTTACATTCTAGCGTTCCATCTTGCATTGTTTATTTTTTCTCCGTTAAACTAGACTAGCGGAAGTCAACAAGCATGCCCCAAAACCATACAAACATAATGCCACACCCCTCTAGTGGCTTGGCGGCGAATTACAGAGCAACGCGTTCCCTCACCACAGAACCATCGAATGCTCATTGACGCCGTAATCACTTCGCTGTCACCGCAACGCAGGAGTATAACTCAGGCTTAAGCTGGCGCGAGTCAATTTAAGATCAACTCAATCGTCTAATTAAACCCCCGCTAACTCAAAGATTTAGTCTTATGAGAAAAATTCTGATATTTCCCTTTAAATCCAAATATTGGAAAGTCAGTTGCATGCGATGACTTTTTTTTGTTGTCATTCTTATGTTGAGGCAGCAAAGGGAGAAAATTTGATAAAAAGTAACTGATGAATTACTTTTAAAGTAACTTAGTTACTTTGATAATAAAGTAATCAGTAAAATAACTATTACTTTTTGAGGCCTAATCAGTAATCAGTAATAAAATTACTTTTTCAAGTAATCTGTGACAACACTGACCATGACTGACTAATTCTTTGTACAAAATCAATCATATATGGCCACCATTGGGTAGCCTGGCAAGCCAGCCTGACTTTTGCCATGTAAAGATATATGGCAAAGGCAAATTTATTTACAGTATATAGCACAATTCAACACAAAGCAATTCAAAGTGCTTTACATCATGTGAAGATCATAAAAATCACATTAAATCAATAGAACGTAAAAACAAATACAATCCCAGTGAGTTGGTAGCATCTTGCATGGTAGCAGGACCATTGGTGTATGAATGTGCGCATGAAGTTTTGAATGACAGTTCATGTAAAATGCTTTGGGCACAATAAAAACGCGTAAATAAATGCGCAATGTAAGTAATCTCCAAAAGTTTACCGTACAAATGCTATTTTTAGACCATACGTCACCATTTTAACCCGGAAGTGGGTCAACATAGACACGCCCTCGCATACAAATCATGTTGTTACTCCTTTTTTCTGCCGGTAATCTTTCAAAAAAGAACATGCCAAGTAAACACAGCTGCTATGGAACTTATAGAAACGACTCTAGACTTTACCACATATGAAGGATGTTTTCTTCATACATTTCCCGAAGCCAAAAAGTCCAAAAAATGTGAAGACTGGATAAATCTTTGCGGCTCGTCAAAAGACCAATTTAACGCAAGCAAGGTGAAGCCATTCACCTTCATATGCAGTAAACATTTTGTTTGGGACCATTGTCCTACAGAGGACGAAGAGGTAAGCCATTTTGATACTTTTAGTTATTTTTTTGCTTGGCGTTTTGCCGTGCTGTTTCTGTCTGACAATGAATGAAATGGTATCTGACTGCCACTGTTGTGACCTTCTCTGTTGAAAAAAAAAAAAAAAGAAAAAAACAACTTTAGTAAGGGGGAAGTGTAAATAAATTATAGAAATAAGATGTTATTAATAAAAAATTAAAAGTTTTCGTTGGCTGTCACTGAGTTGCATTTGCGATTACTACACAAAAATAGCAATGTAAATTACCCCCAAGAACGGTCAGAGACATAAGAAAACCAGAGGATATAATATATGTAAGAAAGACAGGGCATATGGTGGTAAAGGATAGATTGTTGAAACAGTATAATGACATTGTCATTGGCGTAAGGCAATGCACATAAGAAAAAGGTACCGATAAAAAAGCTACCTCTGGATCAGGTCGGCTCTTTTTCCCGTCTTTTTCAGCCCTCGACACTCATGCCATCTCTTTTACAGAACATTTGTATGTTCTTCCACATCTTTACCAGTGAATTTGGCACCAGGGGCATCATTTTCGGACCGAATTGGTAGGTTTAGCTCAGTAAAATCTCGTTCGTACACTATTTCCATGTATTTACTATTAGGGACAGACGGGAGGTTGACCAATTGCTAACGTCATGAATATTAATGAGCAAAAGTCACGTTTTGCTTGCGGTACGCCATTGACATTTTTACAATATCTATGTCATGAGGTTGTTAACAATCGTGCAAAAAACGAAACATCAATTCTGCAAATCTTCCTGTTTTAATAACAGTTCGGATGACAGCTGAACATTTAAAGGCAAAGCTACTGACTCATGACCTCCTACACTAGCTATGGCACCGTAAAACAAGAAGGATTCTCAAATGTCACTATGTGACTTTTTCAAAAGAACTAATCTATTCTATTTAATGTAGTTCAGAGGGGCCGCAGTTGCACAGTGAAGACACAAGGCAGGATTAGTCCTCATATAGCGGTGGAAAGATGAAAGGAGATAAACCACTTAGCCTGTTTCTTGGATGACTTTATATATTTATTTCCCCAAGTCTTTTTCCAATTTTTGAAAAGGGATTTTTCAGAAAAGACACTTAAGACCCTGGAAGTTAATCTTTTTTCTCCCTTAAATACGTTTTTTTAAGTTTAAACAGTAACTCGAGACAAGTGACTGGAAAAATAATTTTTAAAATGTGTATTTTACTGCCATGAGAGCAGATTTTACTGCGACTGTAATGGAAAATGTGGAAAACAAAACCTCAAGCGTGTATGAATACTATTGCATTTTTCCAGAATAAGTGAAATCAGATAGAAATAGATAAATAGATTTTTGGATACCACGGGGCAATTCAATCAGTTAAAAAAAAATTGAAGTGCTATCATTGTTTCTTCCAATAATTTAATTTTATTGTATTCTTGTCAGGGGTGAAAGTGAGCCGGAACGCACTGGATCGGCGTTTCGCCGTGAAATACGGAAGCAGAACGCTGTTCCGGCACATGGTGCTTTCAAAACCCCATGTTTTAAAAAAAAAAAAAAAAATTTAAACTGCCACGCTACCACACACGCATCTCCAATAAGAACAATCTACTAACGTCAGATTTACATACACAAGTGTTAACAACAAGCCTATTCAAGAGCTTGTGTAGCATCATCTGTTTCCACCGATATTTATTGTTCATTTACAGTGTTGGGAATAACGCCGTTATAAACAACGCCGTTACATAATGGCGTTATTTTTTTCAGTAACGGAGTAATCTAACTAATTATTTTTTCCGCCGTTACAACGCCATTACCGTTACTGACGGTCAAAAGCGGTGCGTTACTTACTCTGAATAAATTGAAGAAACTTCCAGCCGTAGCGAGTCTACTCTGCTCTGTATATTTGTCATCCAAGACTTGGGGTGCGTTCAGGTTCGAGAATAGCGCACGTGTTTTGTTTTGTGCTTTTTCTTAGCAAAGATATACCACACAGGAAGTGCTGGCACTCTGTTTCTTTAATAGCACATATAACTTCAACATTAACACAAACGTACGGCTCTCGGCAGGGCGTGTCTCTAACTCACTCCCGGATCATATGAGCAAAACAATTTTGGTGCCGTGTGCACTTTAAGGTTCCTCGGATAATTCTGTATCAGAATAATACAGCACGTACTTCTTACGACTCCAGGCTGTTTGTCCCTGCTCATTCAATTAGACAATGCTTTCCAAAGCTTGCTAACGTTTCTGTTTTTGCTACACCTGAATGCTAGCCTCGTTCCCATCCCCCACTGTCAGCCAGCAAGAATGCTGCTGCCATCTTGAGGACGGCAGACGCTTAGAGGGTGACGGGAGGAGTAGGGGGACGAGGTTACCTGAATGCACTAGCTGGATAGATGCGATGGAAGTGATTGTGATTGGCTGAGGGTTAGAGTCATGTGTCATGGTAAGCCAATCAGAGCCGGTGTTTTCACACGCAAACCGGAACAGCGCGTGCGGCAAACACACACACCAAAACAGATGCAGAGGGATATGATGGCAGACCATTTGGAGGAAAATTTGTCCCTTATGAGGTGGAGATATAAGCACTATTTCAAGTCAAAATACTTGAAGTACAGTAGGCTATGTCTACTTGACCAGTTGTCTCAGGTTGTGAGAGTTAGATTTAGATTAAACTCACTTTATATTGTTTACTGCTGATTTTTATTTTTATTATATTGTTTACTGTTTATTTTTGTTGCACTTCAAGTGTAGGATAAATCTGTTGCTGGTGAGGTGCAATAAATATTACAAGGTTCTATAACACAACTACCTGTCTTTCTCTATTCAACTGACTGGAATACTGCTCAGAAAATTTCAAATTCTTTGACATACAACAGCTTCTTTTTAAAGTAACTGAAATAATTACTTTCCCTGGTAACTAGTTACTTTTACTATAGAGTAATTCAGTTACTAACTCAGTTACTTTTGGAAGAAGAAGTGAGTAACTATAACTAATTAATTTTTTAAAGTAACGTGCCCAACACTGTTCATTTATTTATTCTGCCTAGTTCTTCCCATCTTCTCTCTGAATCTGACAAGTCGTGTCGCCCTGCACTCACAGTGCAGGTCATCCACTGCAGGGCAAAAAAAAAAAGTGGTGTCTGCTGTTCGTTCAATTGGCTGACATACTGACTTGTGATCAGCATGGATAGTTGGCTGTGACTGGTTCAAATGCACCTTTTTTTTTTGGAACAACAGATAGAGGGGGGAAAAGCTTGCTGAATTAAAGGGGCAATGCAACGGAAAATTGATCAGATCTGTAAGAGAAAGGAAAGAGTTGAATGAGGTTTATTTTATTTTTATTTTTTTTTTGTGGTTCAGAACATCCTCCATGTTAATGTGCACTGTGAACTTATTTTTGTTCATTTATGTAAGGTTACTTCTTTATTTCCTTATAATTAAGAAAGTCAATGTTTGCTTTGTCTTCAAAATATATTCCATTTCAATGTGCATAATGTAAGTCATTTGTACTTTTCTTAATGTACGTACTGTATGTTACCGTAATTTCCCAAATATAACGCGCACTTTTTTTCCCAAAAAATCAACTTGTAAAATCATGGTGCGCATTATAAACGGGTACATGGATGGAGACGTAAATATATATATATATTACATATATATATATATAACCGTTTTTTTTTTAATTGACACGGCCACGTTGTGTTGAAGAAACGTATGCGGTGACCCGTTGCCGACAATTACGGTATGTGACGTCACCATTTTGTTTCGGTAATACTTCCCTCTAATCGGCCGAATGATTTCATCTGTGTTAAATTCTGCTTTTTTCACTCTTCATATAGCACAGTATTTAGTTTCTTGAACTCATTTGAGTCAACGTTTATTGCAGCTCCGCAACTCGGACCATAACAAACGTAAGCACACAGACTTCCTGTGTCCGTCAACTAGATCTGTCCCTTGGGAAACTCAAACCCAAATAACAATAGTTCCTATTGGTACTGTCGTGTTGACAGCGATGAGCTCTCACGGATTTCCGACTTAAATGTTCTCACTTTCATTTTACCGTATCAATCCTTGGAAGAAACATTTATTCATCATGATGAAACGAGCAAGTTATACAGCAGCCTTTAAAAGAAAAGTCACATCTGTTTTGTTTTCTCCTAGATTCTGGTAAGTTGGAGAAGTTGTCAAATCATATTATTACCGTAAATATTGTCAGATTATGGTAATGTTTTGAACTACCAATGTGCTATGCTTGTGCTGTGTTTCACCAGTCAGTGAAATGACATTTCTATATCTGTACACGAACTCTGTTTTCTTGTATTCTTCTATTTATTGGTGCTAAAATTAGGGTGCGTGTTATAAACGGTTACAATAATTTTCCCTAGATTTTACAAGTAAATTTGAGGTGCGCATTATACACGGGTGCGCCTTATATTCGGGAAATTACGGTACTTATACTGTATATTTATTTATTTATTTATTTTTTTTTTTTTTTTTAAGTCAGTATTTATATTATCTTCGATTTTAAAGTACATCATATGTTCTTGATTAGGTAAAATTAAGGTTTTGCTTTTAGATTTGAGGAAATATAAAAACTAGGAGTTTGGTTGGCAGGAGTTTTGGATGGCATTTTGTAAATCAGTGAGAAAATACAATTTTAAATGGAAATCAGTTTCTCATTTATGCCTTGTTCCAATGTAATGCAGCAGCCTAATGCATGTGTAAAACCTATTAATTAAGGTTTTGCTTTTCGATTTGAGGAAATGTAAAAAAATAGATGGAGTTTTGGATGGGATTTTGTAAATCAGTGAGAAAATACAATTTTAAATGGAAATCAGTTTCTCATTTATGCCTTGTTCCAATATAATGCAGCAGCCTAATGCATGTGTAAAACCTATTAATTCATTAATTCTTTTTCTTAGCTGCTTATCCTCACAAAGGTCACGGAGGCGCTGGAGCCAATCCCAGCGAACTATGGGCAGTATATGGGGTACACCCTGAATCGGTTGCCAGCCAATCGCAGGGCACAAGGAGGCGCACACAGTCATACCTATGGACAATTTAGAGTGTTTGATCAGCCTACATGCATGATTTTGGGATGTGTGTGTGGGGGGGGGGGGGGGCGGAATACCGGGAGAAAACCCACACAGGCATGGTGAGAACATGCAAACTCCACACTGGAAGGCCGGATCCCAGGATTGTGAACCCTTGATCTCAAAAAAGGGCTCCGTGCCGAATTTTATGTTAGGGAGTTCCGGCAAGAAATTCTACCCACTTTCACCTCTGATTATTGTTAGTATTAATGGTGAAGTCAAGTTTTGTTAAATAGAGCGTTCACAATATCTGTACCAAAGTGCTTTACAGAGCCCATGAAATGACACAAAATCAACTATTGAGTTAAGAAAAACTGTATATACAACAAACAAAACACTTCCTATTTGATGGTTCAAGCAGTAATAGTTGAATAGTTTTAGTCTCCTTTCATTAGATGGAACAAAGATGTCATGATCACAGTGTGTATGACAACACTAAAGTCCACTAACAAGCTGAGTTTGAAAGTATGCAAGCAACTGTAGCATTTGTCGCAAGTCACATACTCACATTCAGAAATAATGGCTTAATTTCATTTGCTTAAAATATTACATCTTCAAGTGGTGGAGTGGAGGCATGGTGGTCCATTTGTGTATATTTTGTTCTATTGAAAGTTGATCCACATGAGTGCTGTTGTTGCCCTCTGAAGATGTTACTCCACTCATAAATTTGAAAGCAGCTGACAGTTGAAATCACTTAGTTGGCACATGGGCCAGACGCCTTGCTGTCACAGGCCGGATTTGGCCCGCAGTCTGCTAATTGGGGATGGCTGCAGTAGACCCACTGGTCCCTGCTAAGTCCACTGAAGGGGGACGACCCCTTGCTTTGCCCTCTGCACTTCAAAGACTGCTTTGAAGGATGTTGATATTTGCTCAGGTGCATCTTGTGGTTCTCTCTCTAGGAACAGAGGCTACTGCAGTATATAAATATATCAGAGGCCAATGGGATGTCAGGCCACGCAGCCAGAAAAGAGCAAGAGAACCACAGATTAAAGAGGCATTACAGCATTTTCTGTCGCAAAACACATTTACACAATTACCGTGCAATTTCAAAACTAGCCTGCATTTGAACTTTCTCACCTTCTGACCGGGTGCTAACCCGTAGTCAGTGGGTGAGGGTGACAAGCAAAGGACAGCTGGGGACAACAGGACCCCTATCCTCAACAAATCACTCCTTGACCCCCAAGTCTTCTATCCCATGACCCTTGTATCGCCTTTGAACTTCTGCTGCCTGACATTGAGCAAAGAGATCCCTCCTGAGATGCAGACTGTTTAGTCAAACAACTAGTAACAACACAGCGTCAAGATTGAATACCATTTCCCCCCTTTGTTTATTGCCTAAGGCACCCATCTGTTATCTGCATTGATTTCATCATGGTGTTGCTGATTACAAGGGCGTACTGCATATAAAGCTTTGGTTCCATACCGATATAGTTCCTCGGATTTCAGGTAGGCTCGTCTCAACACAACTGGGTTGTTTACGCTGAGCTCTGCAATTGATATCTAACCCTCAGCAATCTGTGCTCTCAGCCAACATAGATAGACAGGCATGGAATCTAGAAATTCTAGCATGACATCAAAGGGAATGGAAGGCAGTCAGCCACACATCTATGGAACAATCTGACTGTGGAACGTGGATATGTTATGATAGTGTCTCACTGACAACACATACAGAGATGAGTCTGCACAACTGCTCAGGCTACTGATGGAAGACAGTCTAAAGTACTGTGTTGCGCATCTGGAATTTTGGTTCCTATGCAACAGAAGCCCCTTCTGCTGTCTGCTGAGCAAAGTTTGGAAATCTTTAGATGAAGAATTTTCTTGATTTTGCCTTTATATACTACACAAAAATGCATATGAAAGACAGCCTAACAGTTGAGGCTGAAGTCCGGATGAATTGCATTGAAAAAGAAAATCCATCCATCATCAGGGGTCGGGTCGCGGGGGCACCAACTTTAGCATGGAAAGCCAAGACTTCCCCTATCCCCAGCCGCTTCAACCAACTCCTCCAGCGGGATCCCAGGCCAGCCAAGACAGTCTCTCCATCGTGTCATTGGTCGTCCCCAGGGCCTCCCGCCGGTGGGACACGCCCGGAACACCTCTCCAGGGAAGCGTCCTTGAGGCATCCGAACCAGATGCCCGAGCCACCTCAACTGGCTCCTCTCAACGCGGAGGAGTAGCGGCTCGACAAAGAGTCTCTTTCGAATGACCGAACTTCTCACCCTATCTCTAAGGGAGAGCCCAGCCACCCTGCGGAGGAAACTCATTTCCGCCGCTTGTATCCAGAATCTTGCTCTTTTGGTCATGATCGAGAGCTTCACCTTTCACCTCAGCTTCTTCTTCACCACTACGGACCGGTGCAGAGTCTGCATCACTGCAGACGCTGCACCAATCCGCCTGTCGATCTCCCGCTCCCTCTTACCCTCACTCGTGAACAAAACCCCAAGATACTTGAACTCCTCCACTTGGGGCGGAATCCCCCCCCCCCCCCGGAGAAGGTACACCACCCTTTTCCGAATGATGACCATGGTGTCAGATTTGGAGGTGCTCATCTCCTGATTAAGAAAATATGTTCGAAAACATTGGGTTATCAATAAGTTAAAGATTCACTGGTGAAAAAAGGCATTCTGAAGTGAAAATCTAAAATCAGATGTGATTTCTGTTTATTTGTTACAAAAATGACGGGACATTGCTTCACAGTCCAGATGAATAATTACGAAATGATTTAAAGTGCCTATAACTCTCATAGAAATTTGACTATTTATTGTTTACATGTGGACAGTTTGCTGTTTAATTTCCCAATCCATGATTAGGATGGGACATGGGTGATTCAAATTTCACATTAAAAAGTCATACAATATTGACTTCCTTTCTAGTGCCTCTTTTCAGAATTTTGTGGCACATGAACATTGAACAAGCATCCATGATTAGATTTTTGCAAATTCACACATGCAAAATGCCTTTTCTGGTTGAGCGAATGCCATAACTCGATCTGAAAAAATAAGGGGAAAAAATCATTAGCAATTCAAAAAGCTTATCAAATTCAGCTTTAAATGGTAACATTGTCATCTTACAACAATTCATAGTTCAGCAGATATGAGAAATTGAATTGTTCCTAAGACTTCTGGAACACTCTGTATTGCAACAGCATCAACAATTTGACCAACCCCAGCAAAAAGAAAAAAAAAAAAATCAATTGATGCTATGTCATTATCATTATCTATGTGATAAAACTGGCAGGATTTGCAATTATTTTGTCAATCCATCTAAACCCAGCTTCAGCCCAAGGACACATATAGAAGGGAAATGTCATTCTTTACCATGTTCTATCCTCCCGCCTCCCAGTAAATGATAACACTGGTGAACAAAATCAAATCAGGACTTTTTAATGCTTTTGAGCGATATTGAGCTGCTGTTCTTATCAGTAACTCCTGGGATTTTTACTTTCTCTGTGTCCTTATACTGTATCTCTATTTTTTATATGACAATGTCATAGTAATGATTTCAGACAATTTAAGAAAAAATGTACTAAGTCAATATCTTTTCATCTTGCCATGCAGATAAGATTCGGAGAATCAATGGCTCTGAAAGTGTTGCTTTCTTGTTTGTTCGTAAAGGTCAACTTGCATGTGCTAAATGCACATTGACCTACAGACACGTGGTTCATTTTCTTCCTGCAAATCAATACAATTGATCATACTCTATCCGACCAAGGTGTGCAACATGAGGACCTCATTGCCACGTCCTAATCAATGCAATTTTTTTATCAGGCTTTCATCAAAATACACAGGTTCTCTGTAAAATATCTGGTTTACCCTTATTTTATTTTGCTGTACGTAGTGTTCATTGCTTCCTCAAAAAGGTGGCTCCTCCGATATCCATGGACAGTTCAGAATGAAATTTGTTAGATATATTCTAGGGCAGGGGTCCCCAACCTATTCCACTAAGGCACACTGTGGGTGCAGGATTTCATTCTTACCAAACAAGATGACAACACTTTTTCCCCAATCTGGTGTTTTACAAGTGCAATCAGTTGATTGCAGTCAGGTGTGGCTTGTTTTAGCAGAAGCCTCATTGGTTCAACTGTCTCTGCTGGATCGGCTGGAACAAAAACCAGGACCCACAGTGTGCCTTGAGGACTGGGTTGAAAACCCCTGTTCTAGGGATGTATACACATCAATACTCAGAGCTGTATTTCTACTCTCTTTTTTTGTCTCAGGGCTGAACAATTAAAACATGTATAAAAATAAATACCTCAAACCCCATACCACTGTAGGTTTAGCGACTCAAACAGCTTTAATTATATCCCAAGCTCATCTAAAATCTGCATTCAGTTAGTTATGAACACGATTTGGTCATGTATTATTTTTGGAGTGAAAGGACCAACCAATGTTGTAGTGGACAAATAAAACACAGATGTTTGCCTAAATGTCTTAAAGTGAATAACTCACTGAATTTCTACGTCCATATCCCAATATTATCATGCCACAAGACTGTATGGCTTCATACACAATAAAGCAAGTTTTGCAAAATACTATTTTCATCCTTAAATATGTCACATAAGCCCATTTCACATACGCCTAAATCCCGTTTAAATCCTTGGATTTAAACGGGCAGCCCTTGTATGTGAAAGCAATTTCCTGGGTCAACTGACACGGAGATTATGCAGACATTTCACGGGTCACGTTTAGTATATTGTCCGGGACTTTCCCGGGATGAGGAGTATCTGAAAGCAAACGTTAAATTCCCGGGTCACAGCACGATTGCTGATGACGTAAAAATCATGGCAGGCCGATCGTCAACTCCTCTTTCTTCGCAGTCAGACGAAAAGCGGTAAACAAACAGCGCAATTATCAACATAGCAAGCTTGAAATACCTAAATTAAACTAAAAACATAACGAAATTAAATTGCTACTGGATTGAAGAGCCTACAAAGATAGTCCATCATCCATCTTTGTAAATGTGTGATTTAGTTTGTTGCCAATGTTTGGGTCAGCAAATGCGGAAACCATGTTGTACCTCAAAGCATAAAACAAAGGAGGGATGCCTTCAAGGGTTTATTTAATACAATTCAAAAATACACGCGGTCGGGGAATAACACAATGTGATAGTAGGTCGACGGGGATCAATGATACTAACCTAAGCGGTAGGCAGAGAGCCGATAAGACAACAAAACAAATACAGCAAGAGCGGCAGATGAACAAGCTAGCAAATGCACGAGATTCAAGAGTACATGGTGCCGAATGGCGACCAGCAAGTTAATATCTCTGCACCCTTCTCTTGGATCGCCTGGGCTTAAATACAGTCTTGATGAGCTTGAATTAGCTGCAGGTGCGACGCCGGGAACGCTCCCACAACCGGTCCTGTAACAAAACACGATTTGACCAACATTGTGACAGCCGATGCCGACCAAAAGTGATGTAATGTCTGGGTTATAAAATCGTGCCAGCAGCCCTACCCGCACAGAGAGCGCCAGTGAGCAACACGGGACAAGTCTGTGAAAGTGTCCAGGCCGCGCCATTCCCGGGATATCACTACATGCGTGAAAGCAATGACGCGAGTAGATCCCATGTCACCTTACACGGGAATTTACCTGGATATGTCTGTGAAAGGGGCTTTTGTTTCCAGGGGGATTTTTTTTTCTTTTTTGGGGGGGCTGACTGTTTAACACAGAATATATACAGTGCAAATGAAGTGTATACAGTACATGCATAATCTGTATAATCAATCTAAACAACATTTTTCAGACATCTGTTCTAGGGGATCTCATAGAGCATTATAGGGATCAATCAAAAGAAATTAGTCATACTCTGTTGGAGGGGTGAAAAGTATAGTTGAGCAGATGTTTCATTCAAAGGGTATACAGTATTTGTGTGACGCAACACTTCTGGACGTGTGTGTTGTGGTGCAGTGTATTACCGATTCCAGATGGAACCACTCTTCCTGAATGCCTTCAAGCAGAAAGCTTCAGAAGAAGTGCTGTTTTATCCTTTATTTTAATATCGGTGACTGATAGAAAACAGTGCTTAAAATGAGCTAACACTTAGATATTCCCAACCAGTTTTCTCTTGAGAGATTGGATTGCGATTAAGTCGTTGACCAAATTTGATGGTGGTGAGCATATTTTTACCCATATGTTATGCTGATATGTTCATTATGTGATGAGATGTGTTGTAAAAAACAAAACAAAAGTTGAGAGTGATGAATATCAAGAATCATCACATACATCTGTGGTAGCAGCTGCTAAAGTTTAGACTTTACACCTTTGGAGGGCGCATTCTCAACAAATGCTCTTTTCTTTCAGTTTAAAGCTGGGGTACTCAATTAGCGGACCGCGGTCCACGACCGGACCACGGCACACCTCTCTGCGGACCCAGAGAAAATGGCACTTTTCAAAAAAAATAATAATAATAATAGTAATAATAAAGCGCTACTATTCATTTTTCGTCAAATATCTTCCATGTTCCCACTTCTTTTGTCATCTCTATGATAATGATGCGCTGATTAGCTGAGAAAGCGTGCATGCTACTAGCTAGAATGGACGGACCGCAGCAGTGTGAAACATGAGTCGCACCCGGCACTTTGGAATCCCAATAGAAGAGCAAATCTTACAAAATGGCATGCTAAAAGTTGACTAAGAGAAGAAAAGTGGACAACGAAAATTGCCGTTTCAGTGAGGAATGGACTGACAAATATGCGTCCATTTTACCAACTGCAAGTACCAAAACCATGTGCTTAATATGCTTCAAGAAAGTTGCTCTGATAAAAAGTGAAAACACGAAACGCCATTATGTTAAAGAGCACAGCTCTTTTGAAGAGAAGTTTCCTCCTAAATCAGAATTGACACTGCAAGAAACTAACAGTTTGAAGCAGTCATATCAAGAGTCAAGCAAGGTTATTGTGAAATCTATGACACAACAACAAATTGCAACGGAGTGCCCACTCAGAGTTGCGTGGGTGTTGGCCAAACATAAGAAGCCGTTCTCTGATGGTAAATGGTGTTGTACTTATATAGTGCTTTTCCACCTTTCAAGGCGCTTTACACTTCTTTGCCATCTACCTACTGGTGACGCAGCACCAGCAGCAATGTGGGGTTCAGTATCTTGCTCAAGGATACTTAGGCGAGTTCATCAGGGCAAAGAATCGAACCCACAACCTGGTTGGTGGGACAACTACTCTACCACTCAGCCACGCCATCCCCTCGTCAGCCCATCAATGGCGGAGAAATAATAAAAGAGTATGACTGAAGTGATGGCAGCAATGTTCGAAGGAAAAGAAAAGGAGGAAATGACAACAAAAATCAAACGAATCTCACTCTCAGATTCATCAACCACAAGACGCACTGAAGTACTGGGTGATGATGTAAAACAGCTTTGTGACCCCCTAAATGCCATTTCTCTCATTGAGCAGTGTTTTACAGCTAAAGTTACTGTCAATAATTATTGTGTTTGCACCTTAATGGCAGAGCTTGCCATTTATGTTCTGTACATGTGAACATGCACTGTACTACTATCTTTGCACGTTTTCTTTTTTGTAGTTTTACAGTTACAAAATGTACTGTCAATAGTCATTGTTTGCACCTTCATGACAGATCTTGTCAATTATTTAGTGTACATGTGTGAACATTCTATCTGCATGGTTTTTTTTTTGGGGGGGGGGGGTTGTATTTTTTATTTTAAGTCAAGAAAAATTTTTGTTAATTTATTTTTATTTTCTCAGAATGTGCATTGTATTTTTTGTTCGGTAAAAAGAAAACCTTTACCACCTTTGACCTGCCTTGTACTTGACCGACATCAATAAATGGACCCATGCTTGTATGAAAAAAAATAATAATTGTGGACCTTCAAGATTTGTATTTGAGGACCCCTGGTTTAAAGGCTTTCCCCACTACATGTCTTTAGTTTTCACCATTGCAAAATAAAAAACTAAGACACATTTTTCTTTCCTTCCATCTTACTGTACAAAATGGTACAACAGATTATCAGAAATCTCAGCAACATTAACATCATGGCGACATGGCTGCAGGAAAAACCAGACCAATGACCTGTTGAAGCATCTTTCTGACAATTTGTTCTGGCTCTTTGCCACAGATTTCTTTCTTTGCCTCACTTTTATTTATTTCTGTTCTGGCAGTGGAACATAGAAGTTTTTGAAGGCTGGAGAAAGTGAGGGTTATAGTACACACAATAAGACGGCTTTATCTGCTATGTTAAAAGCACATACCAGACACGGGGGAGAACAAGGATGTTTCCAAAGGCACTGCTTTACAGGGATAGCCAGAAAGGTATGAGCAGGAAATATATTTGACTTTTGACACCAAAGAGAGTGATTTCTGCGTGTGCCCAAGGAGGTTTGGAAAAATGATCATAACCCTCATTGAAATTTAGGCTCTTGTAATGCTGACCAGGGGATTACTCCCTAAACACAAATTATTTGTCCATACGTTCCTAAATTCGATAATTAGAGTCTTAATCCAATTCAAATCTTGAAAGATACAGTTCATCCTCCAAAAGTCACAAGAAAATAGTCATCATGGTGAAGTGAAATGTAATTCAATCTTGTGGGATGAAAGCAAAGGGTACATTATTCTAAAAGATTTACATCAACCATGTGTTTTCTATTTTATTTATTAATTCAAAATGCATATTTAGACAAATAGTTGTTGGCCCTCACATCTAAGGGAAATTCAGTCTCAATTAACCAAGCATGAAGTTTTGGGGACTGTACCTAGTACTTGTAAGTGCTAAATAAAAACCCACAGAAAAATCTGGAATTTATGCAAAATCAACACTCAAAGGCCCATTCTGAGATTTGAACCCAAAATATTGGACTGCAAATGATATGTAGGCTACTTGACATGTAATCTAATTCGTAATGCACCCAACCGTATTAAACCCTTGTTTAAAAGGCCTTGTTTAAGCCTATTTTTATTTTATTTTATTTTTTTTTGGGGGGGGGGGGGGGTTCAGGTCAAGATTGACCCCTTTTCAAGTTTGGATATGTTAGAGTGACCAAACGTCCTCTTTTGCCCGGACATGTCCACTTTTCACATCCTGTCCCGGGCGTCCGGTGGGGTTTTATAAATTCATGAAAATGTCCGGTTTTCACTGTTTTCATTATTTTTCACGGTACGGTACTGTGCTGCCTGTGACATGTTCCCAGAGAGCCTGCCCAGTTGATAAGACTTTTATTACGATCAATATGTATATAATCAAATGGTCATGTACCCAAAAGAGTAATTAAGTCGAAAATGCTTTTATTCTACTTTGGATACAAAGCACGTACACATGCATGCGCCGTCACGGACTGGCTTTATCACAGCATTAACTGTCAATTCCCATTTACTAACAAAACCTTTGTCACGACAGGAGCTCACAGGCTATCAGTATATACACTTGCTAAACTGACTTTTCTGCAACTGCTGACTTCAGTGGGAGCTTTGTACTGGTTAGATCTGTAAAGCCCTGTTTGGTGTCACATCGTTGCACTACCATGATTGTAAACTTTTATAGCAATGTTTGATTTTACCTCGGCTACCGGTGCTCGCTAATAGTGTAGCTGTCAGTGAGCTAAGCCGCGCTAGGCATTACAGGAAATGCAGGGGTGAAAGTGACTAGAATTTCTTGCCTATCTTGCATCTTATGTATATGGTTATTTAGTTTATTTCATTGTTAATATGAGGACTAGTTACATAGGGCGGACAGATATAATTAAGGAATAGAAATGGGGGGTAGGTTTTAATAAGCAAATCCTTCATCCTACTCCATTTTGGACACAATGAATAAATTCTGATGTTGTTTAATATTATCATTATTATTATAGTCTTAACTATTGTTTCTGTTATCTCAACAATATCATTGGGTCTGTCTGATTTAAAAGAAAAAAAAAAAATCATTTTGTTTTTCGTTTTTCGTTCGTCTATTATTTTTCTTTTTTTCTTTTTCTCATGTCCAAATAAAGCATTAATTCATTCATTCACATTGACAGCTTAGATGTTCTTAACCTCCCCATCAGAGCAAATAAAAACTAAATATGATCAATAAGCCTCCTTAAGTCTTTCGTTGTTCTTAAAGATTTGATCCATTTTATGTTGCATTGCACTTTTTTGTCACATCAATTCAACATTTTTTTATGCTGTTCCAGAAAACATGCACATTTGAACCAATCAGAGCTAACTATCTCTGCTGATCACATGTCAGTATGACAGCCAATTGAACGGATATTTTTTTTTTTTTATCATTATTTCATTTGTTTATGAGACTTCGAATTGTGTCTTTGGTTTTATACTATATGGCTATAACTTTTTTTTTCTATAAAACTGAATTTTTCTATTCAGACAGAGGAGGCACGCTTGAAATATATTAGATCGAGATAGGCATCTTTCAGTGAACTTCGAGTAAAATTCAAGTATCTCGAGGCCGGGCCAAGTGTGCTTTTTTTTTTAAATAACAATATGGTCACCCTGGGATATACAAAAGGAACCATTGATTTTTACTGGTCAATTTTGAACGGAACAGTATATATGGGTCAACTGGAATTTTTTTTACTTTCATTTAGCAATACAAAACAGACAAAACACAGAGCTTATTGTAATTTCGCCACTTAATTTTTTAAATGATTATTTATTTATTTATTTATTTATGTATTTATTTATTTATATTTCTATGAAAATAAGATGATACAATATACATTAATGGTTTTGTTTTTGCAATCAAGCTCACTCCCATAAAGAGTCTGAATACAATTTTTGCTTCCGCGTGTAACTATAAATCACTGGTGGCAAACTCAAGGTCTGGTCTAACTGGTGCCATATAGGTCTGGGTGCCAAATCTGACCCACCACATCATTTTGTGTGGTCGACAGAAGCAAATAATGTGGATAGACTTCATTTTTCTTGCTCAAATACAAAAATTGTAGATTGTCACTTTTAATATTTTTAAATATTAATGACCATTTTTTGTTCCCAATCTCCCTGTTAAAATGAATTCAATAATTGTTGATTGTTATTACTGGTCTCTGAATTTCAGTGAATGTTTTTTCCAAAAGCAAGGCCCTCCAATCGGCCCCCGATCAGACGGTTTTCTTGAGGGGCTGTTTAGAATCATCCCACCCAGGCCCTGTTCACATTTGTTATAATGGCTCTCTGACGAAAACCAAAATACGAAACCAAAAATAGATTTCACACCCCTGCTATATGTTCACCTTAACTAACGGCACACTAAATGTGTTAATCAGTGCCCAGAGCTTCCAATGGTCCTCTTAAAAAGGTCCGTGTTGTTATTCAAGAATTCTATCTTCACATTGAACTTAACGGAAATACTCACAAGCACATGGGAGCACACGTAGGCGCACATGTGCAGTCACACATCAATCAGCAATTAAAGGGGTATTTAGAAAAATATGCCCCCTTCGCCTTGTTTTCTTTTAATAGTACCACTCGAAGACAGTAAAACTGAGAAAGGCTGACTTTCTCTCTCATTTTCTCGTCTGTATCACTCTGTGTGTCCTGCCCTTGACAAAGACAAGGACAGGCTCAGACAGCCTGGGAACGGCCAACTACTAAAAGATCCAAGCAACACAACTTCAAAGGCCAACCATTTTGCACAGCAGCTTAAACACACCCACACATACACAAACAGCGGCTTACATATTTGGGGTTACTTCCTCTGAAGTTCATTACGAGTGACAGAACTATTAATCTCTTTGACGGCGTGTATTTGCGTCAACTACAAAGGGGAGAGATCAGTTCATAAACAGTTACCCAACAAGCCATAAAAAAATAAAACATTTATTCCCTTTTCTTCATTATCGGTAGTTGAGTTCTAATTTGAGGACATGAAAAAATTGGAACACTTTGAACACATAAGAAAGAAAAAAGTGTTCATGACTGGCAATTTTGTGGTTGAATATGAATGGAAGGATAAGTGGACATCTCCTCCCACTTCCTCAGATCTTTCATAGCAGGCGCATGAGAAGGACACTACCCTCCACAGTCTTCTAGTTCACTTAATCTTAAGTGACAATATTAGCAGCATGAGCGCATGTCAAAACACATTTGTGGCTGCTCCCAAAATAATAGAAAGTACAGACACGGATCTCACGTGTGCAAATTGCTAGAGTTGAACGCAAACGAGAGAGGCAAAAACTGGGCAAATTAATGTGAAAGAGGAGGAGAGTTCATGTATGAGAGGGACAAATGATGTAATGAAGATTTGTCAATATCCTTCCGTGTGATTAAAGAATTAAGGTATTCAAGGCTATCAGAAAAAAAAAAAAAAAAAAGCAATGTGATCGTCCCAGCTTTGGCAAAAAAGGTGTCTTTTACTATTATTATTATTATACTGTTACATTTTCTCCGATATGTTAGATGATAAATAATCAATCCAAGCAACGAAAAATTGAAAAAAACATTTAATAGGGTAAATATATGAAAAAGAAAATCTAGACCATTCCTAGATGTCTGCGATTTCTGCATCGCGACTCTTGTTATATTACCGTTTTTCACACGGAAAATCCCCCAAAAAATCCAGCTGTGGCCATTCACAGCTGTGTCTTGACACTCGGTGAAACACGCTACATGGAGTTTTTGGATCAAAACAAGGTAAGTACGTGATAATAACTCGTTAAAGTCATGACGTCTTTAATTCTGCTCTTTCATGCTATCACCTCCAGATAGGGTTTCGCTGTTTAAAAATTGTTTTTTTTTTTTTTTTTTTTTTTTTTTTCAAAATGCCCTCCTGTTCAAAATTTTTCTTCCCTCAGAAAATTGAGATTTTAAGCTTTCCAATGATGTATCACACATGCATATCGGACCATTTTGAAAGTTGACCAAATTGGGGGTCTCAGAGCAGAACTTCAAGTCACCTGAGTGTTTTTTATGACAGACAAGGCTGAAAGTGCATTTTCTGCTCTTGCACCCCTCTTAAAAATAAACTGCTGTATTTTAAGCCAAAAGAACTGTCTGTATGTCTGTATGCTCCCATAACGGTTTCATGGTGCATTAAGCCCCCGAACTATTTTTTATTTGTCCGTTTTACACTGGAGACCCCCGTTTACAGACACCACGCAACCGCCTTTGTTTCAACCCAGCCATAAAAAGAAAGTAAGTAAGTATATTTATTATTCAAAATGTATATTATTTTTTAGCTTAGAATAATTGATTCATGTCTAATATTTAGTAGCGGGAAACAACAATTTTATAATATTATTCACTCGCATATTTTTACGTCACAATAGAAAAAAATAGTGTTTGTAAATAGGTTACGGATATCTACCTCATAACTATCGTTTAATTGTATTTTTTTGTGTTAGTGTCGCATTTTCCCCGATATTTTAGATGATAAATAACCGATCCAAACAAAGAAAAATGGTGTGTGTGTGTGGGGGGGGGGGGTTAATTTGAAAGAGGAGGACAGTTCATGTATTAGGGGGACAAATGATGAGATGAAGTTTTGTCAATATCCTTCCATTCCAATGTAAAATAGAGCTGGCATTCATTCCCCAATTAAATATTCATAAATCACCTTGTAACAAGTTGAAACCATTACATGATGTCATTGTGGGATAGTAGAAACTTCCTGACAACCTACCACCACGTTGATATTATCCAATATAATTTTAAAATGCTTTTATCAACTCTAGTGGTGAGTTGAAGTCTTCAATGTACTTGTTTATTTCATAAATAAAACAGGATTTTCCCCAAAGCTGACTAAGCGAGATAGTTATGTGGCATTTGTTGAGGACAGGTGTATAAGTGTTTCTCAATGCTTTAGCATAACAGTTGAGAGCAGAAGAGAAGTACACATGTCACAAAAGGATTAAGTAGCCGTGCTAGGCACTAAGAATTATGACCGCAAGCATGAGCAGGGTGGAACTACATGAAACGCAGGCAGCAGCAAAAGTTTGGTCACAGGTTTCCAGTAACCCAATTTCTTTTTCAGTGTACAGTGTGGCTGGTTATAGTGCCACACACAAAGATTAAAAGCCTAGCATAACCACCTGTCTCAGGCCTCTCTCAGGCATGAATAGGACCACAGGGAGATCCTCTTCCTCAAGTGCACCACCTGCTACCACTACTTCCTTTATAATTTTGGACAACTCCAATACCCAACATAGAATAAAAGACATTTGTGGAATTCACAAACAGTGGGCTGTAATCTGCAGAACATTAGTAAAATAGACAAATGAAAGAATAATGTGTGATTCACTTGATTCCCTTTGAAATTGAATGCTCACAGGATTGAGATGACTACAATGTTAAGGTTTAATAGGCTGAATTTGATCATTTCCTTCAATATACTATATATATATATATATATATATATATATATATATATATATATATATATATATATATGCGCACAGGCCAAAAGAACTGTTGTGTTTAGTCGAACAATATGTCTATATGCTCCCATAGCAGTTTCATGGCGCATTAAGCCCCCAAACTTTTTTTAATTTGTCCGTTTTACTCTGGAGACCCCCGTTTACAGACACCGCGCAACCGCTTTTGTGTCAACCCAGCCTTAAAAAGAAGGTAAGTAAGTATATTTATTATCAGAAATGTCTATCATTTTAGCTTAGAATCATTAGTGGATGTCTAATATTTAGTATAAAAAAAGACTTTATAATATTATTCACTCGCATAGTTTTACGTCACAATGAAAAAAATAGTGTCTGTAAATAGGCCACGGATATGTACCTCATAACTATCGCTTAATTGTATTTTTTTTTTTTTTTTTTTTTTGTTACTGTCGCATTTTCCCCAATATTTTAGATGATAAATAACCGATCCAAACAAAGAAAAATTTAAAAGAAAAAACTTTTAAAAGGGTAAGTATTTGAAAAAGAAAATTTCGACCACTCCTTGATGTCAGCGATTTCTGCATCGCAACCCTTGTTATATTACCGTGTTTCACTCATAAAATCCCCAAAAAGTCCGGCTGTGGCCATTCACAGCTGTGTGTTGACACACAGTGAGGCATGCCAGGGCCGTTCCTGACAAATTTGGTACCCTAGGCAACATATTTGTTGCCCCCCTATTTTCAACACATACAGTATATTTAAACACTCATACTGAAAAAGCACATTATCTCTTTGTAATTTATTATATAAAAAAGACAATAACAAACAAGTGCAGAAATCGAAAGAATAATGCTCTAATAACTATTCAAAAGCAACAATAAAAAAATACTTCATAAACAAATGAATAAAATAAATTACACATGTTATTACAATATGATTAACACCAGCCCACACAAACCTATATAAAGACAAACAGAACACTTTAAAATGCAACATTTTATTCACCTTGACCTATAACCTTACTCAACTTGTCTTCACTGATGCAAAATTATCTATTGCACTTTCATATGACAGTTGTTTTGCACTTCTTTCCTGGACTTGGTGGGCTTGGACTTGGTGCTTATGTGGATAAGTTCGCTGTAAAAGATGGCCCAGGATGTACAGAGGTAGAAGGAAAATATTTCAGGAGAGCATCTACAAAGAGAAGAAAGTGGAATGTTACATTATACTAGTATTAGTCAAATAGCTGTTGATTGTGAAACCAGCATGACATAACCATACTAGCGCCTAAATTCTTGCAGCCTACTGTACCTGTCTATTGGATCCGTCCACTATCTTTGATGGGCGCAGTTAAAAGAAAATAAAATTCTTGAAGCACTGCAACTACACAGGACTATCCAATAATAATGAATTAAATAATATATGATAGCAAAAAAATAATAATAAATTGAATATTTTTTTACATGAACGTGATCACTATTTTAATGAATTAATGACGCATTTGATAACAAATGTTTGCATTTAAATCCATTGCATTTTTAGTCCCCCATACCACGGAACTTTGAAATTATTAATTGCATATTTAATGGTGTATTTTTTTAATTAACCTTGGCACTTTTAGGCAAGGCAAATTTATTGGAAAAGCACAATTTAACACAAGGTAAAAGTGGTTCACATCACATGAAAATAAGCAAAACAATTTTAGTCCCCCATACACTTTGTCCAAATTTCTCTAAAATGGGAGGGGAAGTAAATTTAACTGAAACTAATCCACAGCTGGCTGAATACTGAAAATGTTTCTAAAACAACAGCCTGGCTAATGATATAGTATAATTTTGCTTCAGCAGTAAGTCATATAAACTTATAAACATATAAACGCGGTTCAATGAAAAAATGTTTGAATAGATCAAACACCAAGGGACTGCTGTTTTTGAAAGTGGAGAATAAATCAAAATAAATGCCTTCACGGTTCTTCTCCTTCATGGGAATGGATTGTAACAACAATGCTCGGCACAGTTCATTCAAATTAAATAGCAGAGCAACATTTGCCCATTGAAAAAACGGACGTGTAACAAACCCAGGAAATAATGAGAAACAGCGGGGAAACCAATATGCGAAGCTGTAGTCTTGTGTTGAATTTCATGTTATAAATCAAAGAGTTTAACACCATTAAAGGGCACGTTTTCCGTCAAAGTTGACCATACATTGTCTTTTTGTCTGGTTTGTATATAGAAATATTCCAGACGGTTCACTGGCATGTAGGTCGACGTCTGTGAATCAGATGTAACATATATTAATGGGAACAAGCACCAACAGACTCTAACTGGCCATCTGGCTGTTCTGGCACACAAATGAAGACCCGTGCTACTTTACAAGAGACACCGATGATAATAATGATGATTTGTAAAACAGTTCAGAAAGACGAAGCGCATCACATACTTTTTTGCCAACCTCCTGCCAAAGAAGCAAAGCCCAGAAAGACTTTTCTTCCATTATAGTTATAATCAGTTGTTAATATTGTATTATATTCCTCAACTAATACTGGCCTCTACACTAAAAGGTGGCCCATCTGACATAACATAATCATCAACAAATGTTCCACTCCTGGGTCTAAAAAAATGGAACGTAATGTCTTTACAGTACAGCACCAACCACAAGATTCAGGTTGACTTGACATAATGTAACCAAATTTGGTTAGCTTGGGTGAGGAGTTTATGTCACATCATCCCAGCAGCAAAAGCTGTGTAAATACTGGAAAGTACAAGTAAACAAATTCTCTTTCTTCAAAGAGACGCCTGGTATGTCTATAAACGGAGTATATATATTCCCCCAATCCTCTACAGCAACACAGTATATATCATGTATCCATTTTTTGACCCCCAATTTTGTTCAGAGTTGTGTTGAGCTGGAGCTTATTCCGCCTGATTTACGTGGTTTCCAGACCACATATAGATCTTGGACTGGTCACCAGTAAATCAAAGGTCATACGGTGTATAGAGGCATGTCACGCTTTGTGTTTGTTTAGTGTGTTTTGGTTTTGGTTTCATGTCTTCTTGTCTTGATTGAATGAAAATTCTAATTCTGATCTGTAGATCAATGGCAACCCATTGTAAATGGCGGAAAACACAGACAAGGCTGAAAAAGCCAAAAGAACTGTTGCGTTGATAGAACAATATGTCTATATGCTGCCATAGCAGATTCATGGCACAATAAGCCCCCGAACTATTTTTAATTTGTCCGTTTTACCCTGGAAGCCCCTGTTTACAGATGTCGCGCAACCACTTTTGTTTCAATCTAGCCACTAAAAGAAGGTAAGTAATTGTATTTATGTTTCAAAATGTCTGTCATTTTTAGCTTAGAATCATTAATTGATGTCTAATATTTAGTTTAAAAAAAAAGACTTATTATTCACTCGCATATTTTAAACTTTTAAATAAATTACATCACAATGAAAAAATTGGTGTCTGTAGAAAAGTCACGGATATCTACCTCAAAACTATCGCTTAATTGTATTTTTTTCGTCATTGTCGCCTTTTCCTCAGTATTTTAGATGATAAATATTCGATCCAAACAAAAAAAAAATTGCAGAAAAAAAAAAAAAAAAACATTTAAAAGGGTAAATATATGAAAATGAAAATCTCGATTATACCTTGATGTCTGCAATTTCTGCATCGCGACCCTCGTTATATGACCATTTTTCACTCATACAATCCCCCCAAAATCTTGCCTGGCACCGCCAGACTATTCTCCCTGTATTTTTCAAACACTGTGAGAAATAGACTGGGAGCCAGCCCATTAACGGCCTCTCGAGCAAGCACAAAATCAACCGTCCAATCAGATTTGTTTATTTGCGTGACATGTCCGTCACTCTTGCCCGCCGAAAGTCATCTCTACAACAACAAAGATGGCGAACGGGAGAGCCGAGAATATGTTCCAATCCGTGGTAAAACCAGTTTTAAATTACCAAAAACACGTCGACACAAGTCATTGACAACAGTCAACATGGCTCGAGCTAGCCATGTTGAATAAACATCTCCATTCTCCGCTCACGCTAATTACTTGTCACTTTAACAACGTCACGTCTGCTCATCGCTGATTGGTCCACTCCGCTGTCTGTTTGCTGTGGCTTGCTCCGCCCTCGGAATTTGGCCCGCCGAGCGGTCGCCAGACTCAATCGCTGGAACAGCAGTAGAGCTGTCCCGACTAGTCGACATAGTCGACGTCATCGATGACGTAAATCCGTCGACGAGCACAACATCCCGTCGACGGTTAATGAAGGGTTTAAAAAATATATGCGTGGAAAGTTAGAATGTCGGATGCTCTGTTTGCAAGCGGGGAAAGCGGCACAAAGCCACAAAAAAAAAGCGCACCAGAGTGTCCAAAACATTGCCTCATTTCAAAGAAACAAAGAAGAGTACACTCTTCTGTCCTGTCTCTTCAATGCCAAGCTTGGCTGCACGTCGGCCGTGAATAAACACCTCAAGCGCCTTCACGCAGTTTGTAATTTTTTTATTTTTTTCATTTTTTGTACACCAGAGGGTGCTGTCGCCTTACTAAATAATAATGTTTCATTGACAATGGGCCTATAAGTGCTATTAGTATTGTTCTTAATGCTAATTGAAAGGTTTATTTCATTTTATGGTTTATTTTATAGTATAGAAAATTATATATGGTTAAAAGGTCATAAATATATACAGTAGATACAGTGATTGCACTCAAGGGAGAGATTGTCAATGATAAGGTAATAAATTAAGGTAAAGGCAATTCATATAGGCAATTCATTGATATATAAATAAGGTTTAAAAGGAAAAAGGTGAAAAGTTTTTGTTAATTTCTAATTGTGTTGCTTTATTTGTGTGCACCGTAGCTCTTACAGTGTGTTTACATCAAGGATGGAATAAAAGTTGTAAACCATCAGTTTAAGAGACCATCTTTTCAATCGGGATGCTACACTAGTTAATTCTATCAGCATTTGAACTCATTGTTTATTTGTGATTTATTATTGTTATTTACGTGTTTATTTGTACTTTAATAAATAATTTGAGTGTTCCAATATGTTTTTTGTGAATTGATAAGCGTCAACAAAAATTTCATTGCTAAATTAGTAAAAAAAAATAAATTTAAAAAAATTAATAATTAGATTAGTCGACTAATCGTAAAAATAGTCGGCTGACTAATCGGGAGAAAATTAGTCGTTTGGGACAGCCCTAAACAGCAGTAACGCAATCGCTGGAACAGCTTTGAGTCTGGTATGCCAGGCAACCAAAAATCCAGCTGTGGCCATTCACAGCTGTGTCGTCACATTCGGTGATACATACTACATGGAGTTTTTGGATCAAAAAGAGAGAAGTATGCGATAACATCTTGTTAAAATCGTGGCGTCTGTAATTTTGCTCTCGCGTGCTCTCACCTCCAGATAGGATTTTGCTGTTTAAAATATTTTTTTTTTAAACACCCTCCTGTCCCAATTTTTTCCCCGCCATATATATATTAGGGCTGTCAAAATTATTGCGTTAATGGGCATTAATTAATTTTTTTAATTAATCACGTTAAAATATTTGACACAATTAACGCAGATGCCCCGCTCAGATAGATTTAAATGACAGTTCAGTGAAACGCTCACTTGTTGTGTTTTATGGAGTTTTGCCGCCCTCTGCTGGCGCTTGGGTGCGACTGATTTTATAGGCTTTAGCACCCATGAGCATTGTGTAAGTAATTATTGACATCAACAATGGCAGGCTACTAGTTTATTTTTTGATTGAAAATTTTACAAATTTTATTAAAACGAAAACATTAAGAGGGGTTTTAATATAAAATTTCTATAACTTGTACTAACATTTTTCTTTTAAGAACTACAAGTCTTTCTATCCATGGATCGCTTTAACAGAATGTTAATAATGTTAATGCCATCTTGTTGATTTATTGTTATAATAAACAAATACAGTCCTTATATACCGTATGTTGAATGTATATATCCATCTTGTGTCTTATCTTTCCATTCCAACAATAATTTACAGAAAAATATGGCATATTTTCTAGATGATTTGAATTGCAATTAATTGCGATTAATTACGATTAATTAATTTTTAAGCTGTGATTAACGTGATTAAAAATTTTAAGCTGTGATTAACGTGATTAAAAATTTTAATCACAGCTTAAAAAGTAATTAATCGTAATTAATCACAATTCAAACCATCTATAAAATACGCCATATTTTTCTGTAAATTATTGTTGGAATGGAAAGATAAGACACAAGACTGATATATACATTCAACATACTGTACATAAGTACTGATTATTATTATATATATATATTTTTTTTTTTTATTATTATTAAATTTATTAGGATCATGGAAGCTTCCACTTGGGGAAAATATATACATACAGTATATCCTGTATATACATAATATAATAAAAATATACAGTACTGTGCAAAAGTTTTAGGCAGGTGTCCTGCCTAAAACCTTTGCACAGTACTGTATATATACGTATATATATATATATATGGCGGAAAACAGAGAAGGCTGAAAATGCAGTTTCTGCTCTTGCACCCCTCTTTAAAATAAACCGCTGTATTTTAAGCCAAAAGAACTGTTGTGTTTGGTAGAACAATATGTCTATATGCTCCCATGGCAGTTTCATGGCACATTAAGCCCCCGTCTTTAATTATGATCTTGCAAGTTCTCACCTCCAGTTAGGGTTTTGCTATTTATTTTTTTTTACATGCCCTCCTGTTCAAATGTTTTCCCCCAGAAAATTGAGATTTTAAGCTTTCCAATGATGTATCACACATGTATATAGGACAATTTTGAAATTTGGCCAAATTGGGGGTCTCAGAGCAGAACTTCAAGTTACCCGAGTGTTTTCTGCCATATATATTTGTTGGGCTAGACCAGTGTTTTTCAACCTTTTCTGTGTCATGGCACGTATTTACATTGCAAAAAATTTCGCGGCACACCACAAACCAAAAATATTCCTAAATTACTTTCTGTATAGTAAATTTAATCATAAAATAATTTCTCAATATGTATACTTACTCAGTGTGAAACTTGAGCCAGTATAGATGAACACAAAGCCGATATCCTGGAAGGAATCCTCATCGACAGCTCTCAGTCTCTGTTTTTATTTTTTATAGCAGTAAGGCTTGAAAAGCTCAGAATGATCAGACAGGGAGACTAAAGCAATGTCTTCAACCCAGTGCTTCTCAATTATTTTCTGTTACGCCCCCTCCAGGAAGACCTAAATGTGTCATGCCCCCCCCGCCCCCAAACGCTCTGCCGCCACTGTAAATAGTATCATTTGTCTATAAAATTACTGTTATGCCAAACATTGTCCTTTTTTCTATTGAAGAAAAAAAGTAATATAGATCAACTTACAATAAAGTGCGCCTTCCTTAACATTTTGTAACAGAAAAGACTTAAAGCGCATAAATTTGCCTAAATTAGAAAAAAAGAAAGAAAAAACATCACATCCCAACTGTAAAAGTACACTGACACACATTTTTGTACATTTTTGACCATTTGATACTGACAAAATGTAATGAAATCAATAAATAATAATACATTCAAATTGATTCACAACATGAACTCATGAGGACAAAATGCCAAAAAATTTGACCAAAAAAGCAAAACTGAATAGAAAAAAAACAATAGTGTCATTGGACAGAGGGACAGTTTTTATTTTTGCTGCTCACAGTATCAGCTCCTTTGCAATGTTTACAATGATGTGGGGTTATTCTGCTCTGAGCATGCTAACAGTGCTCACTGGTTTACTGATGTAACAATGACAAAGTGGGACGATTGTTGGCAATATTCGGGACGTTTTAGCTGAAAATCAATCAAGCGGCTTATCAATGAGATTGGGGTCTAATGTCTTTAACTGATTTGGCTTCCCGCTGTTTGCTACAAACATTTTTAGACACAGTAAACAAAGTGGTCTTTCCTCATCTCCCACTGTTTTAAAAGTCAAAGCCAAACAGCCCGAAAACAGCGCATTCTCAGTGGCCCGGCGAGAACCGCAGGTGAGGGCAGTCGTCGGGTTGATCCCAAGCCGAAAATGGCACTTCTCGGGCGGACATGTGTCAAGTGAGAATCGGAGACGACAGTTCGGCGGCCGGAAAACGGCGCACAGCTCTTCATAGCTCTTTGCTCTTGCTTGGTTCAAAAATATGGCGCACACTCTGAAAATAAGAGCGCCACTGCCACCCACTGAGTGGATGTGCAAGTACACTTTATTCTAGTACGGCAAAAAGTATGTTCCCCGAGGTCACATGCACCACCCCTGGGATCACTATGCGCCCCCGTGGGGGGGCGCGCCCCACTATTTTAGAAGTACTGCTTTAACCACATCAGGGCCAAGCATCACGCTAACAATGTCTTTGCAGGCAGGTAGTTTTGTCTCGCCGCAGCGTGGGACTTATTGGATTTAGCAACAAGTAAGTTCAGCAACAAGGTAACTGGCTTTGAGGGCTTTCTCATTAACCTTTGTAGTTTTTCTCAATAAAAGTTGGTGTTTTCACAGAGGCAAACAAAATAGTCAATCGACTTGTTTTGAAACGAGGGCAAAATAAGTGACATTGTCCAATGTCACTTTAAAAAGTGACATTGGATAACTTCTCGCGGCACACCTGACGATCTCTCACAGCACACTAGTGTGCCGCAGCACACCAGTTGAAAAACACTGGGCTAGACTATCATACAATAGTATCTTACATAAATTACTTTGCTAGCCACTTAAAATTGCATTCAGCTTGTTACCACAGTGGACAAAAGCTGAAGTATGCAAACCTCATTTACTATATATTAGACGTGTTTTGTGTCCTGTGATTTTTTTATTTTTTTTTTTAAGTGTGAAACAGCAGCATGGAACAGACAAATGAACGAACATAAATTTGTTAATATGTACATGTGTTTTTGAGCATGCATGACAGTTAGGATAGAAGTGGTAATGATGATTATAGACGTGCCGTATTCCGCCATACCATCCCTAAGGTATTAGCTATTTTTTATGTCCCAAAATTGCGGAGAGAAATCCCGTGCTTGCAGCTGCAAGGTTTAACCCTCCCCCACCAGTTGTTGCTCAGTGTCATTGAGTCAGCTGTGCCACACGATGGCTGGAGGAGGTGAAACTCCTGAACTTTTTCCCGCATCAAACAAAACAAAATTGCAGGTATGGGAAAAGTTACGCTACGGAAAGTTACGGATGGCCGCGGCTTAGTGAAGGATGGCCAACTGATATGTAAAACATGTTTGCGGAGGGTGGCTGCCGAGGAGGCAATACCTCCAATATGATTTCGCATTTATTCAAAATTAAAGGGGTGTTTAGTGTGTCTAGTGGTGGTAAAAAGTGGGTTTTTTTCTCTCTGTCAACAGTCTGTGTTGAGAAAGAGAATGTGTGTATAAGGTAGACATAATACGAGTCATACACATGTGCTTTTTATGGAAAATAATTTAATTATTTTTGTTCTGATAGTAATAATGTTGAGCTGTGGCTGTGGGTTAAGGCTCACCTAAAGGACTGCATTTACAGGGTGACCCAAAAAAAAGTTTACACTGCCATAATACAATTTAAATGCCATGTTTATTCAGCTTAGAATTAGAATTTAATCACAAATTATACATTATTGTAAAGAACATGTACAGTACACTCTATTTTTCAATGTGTCCTCCCTTAAGTGTCACAACAGCCTCCAGGCGCCTGCGGAACGCTTTACAGGTCTTCTTTATGTAGGATGCTGTCATCTTTTCCCAAGATCTAACAATGGACCTCGCCAAGGCTGCCACAGAAGTTTGTGGCTTCTTACAGGCACTGTCCTCCACAGTTGCCCATATGCTATAATCCAGGGGATTGAAATCTGGACTCTGGGGTGTCCACATATCACCTTGTCAATCAACTTTTTGGTCCGCACAGATCGTCACTTCCAGACCCAGGTTTTCGTGAGCTGTTCCAGTATCTTTCAGCTTCTTTTTAACTTTGTAGACTGCACATCTGGATATTCTCAGATTTGCTGCAATCTCAGTAGGTGTCAGACCGGCACGCAGCAATTCAGGTACAGCTAAAGTGTTCTTCATTTTCAGCAGAAGCACAGGAATTGTAGAGACGAGAGATTACCAGCTGCATTGAGTGACCTTAATACATCACTTAAGCATGACAACCTATTTAGATATGTTTCAATGGCTTTTAAACAAGCAGTCAACTGAGTGTAAACTATTTTTTTGGGTCACCCTGTATTGTAATTTTATTTAGAATATTTTTTTAATTATTTTTATTTATTTTAACTTAGCATGATACCTATGTTCCAATTTGCTAATATGTTAATAATATGTATGAAAAATAAAAATCTTGCTCAAAGGAAAAAAGCTTCTTTTTTTTTTAATCCAGATATCTCAAAAGTAACACATTTTAGAGCTATAATAGCAACACCGTGAAACCGTGATATTTTGCTTCAGGTTATCACACCGTCAGCATCTCATGCACATGTGTAGATGATGATGATAATGAAATTATTTTGTGATAACATATATAGGACTTGAGTAAAGGGAGTTAATCATTTAATTTTCAGCACTAACACCTTCATAATGGGCTCCAGTGTTCTACTAAGGCCATGTGCAGCCTTTTTGCTTGAAAGTTATGTCGAAATAAAATTTCATTTCACAACAATGAATGACTAGAGAGAACTCATTCGCGCCAATTGACGGGAATATCCGTCAAAATTATTCATTTTAGGACCAATAAAGTTCATTCAATACAATTTTACTTAGTATTAAAAAAATAACTCTTAATAATTTTACTTAGTATTAAAAAAATAACTCTTAAAAAAGTATTAAGAAAATCTTCCATTGAAAGACATTCACTCTACCAACAGAGCTACGTCACTTGACTTACATTAACCAAGAGACTTATGCTATTACACGGTAATATGCCTCATTCCACCGTTGGATTTATGCATTGGGTCATCAAAGGAGAAGCAGCACATTCCCATGTCTGTTCCTTCTTTAGGAGTAGTTCTTAAGTATAAGAAGCTCTAGCAAAATGATCAAAGACCTACGGCCTCTGGTTCTGATATTTTGCTCTGGTCTCAGTCTCGATCCTTTTCTTTCTTCTTTCTTTATTGATACAAATGTGTTCAGTTCTTATTGGATTGGAAACAAATGAAAGAGGACATAATCACAGGTATATAGAATCATTTTCATCCTTCAAGCTCCTGTTGAAAGTTACATGGTTTTGTCACTTTAAAAGGGTATATAAATACTTTTGGTTGAACAAATTATTTGTTATACAGTGATCCCTCGTTTTTTGCAGTTAGTATATCACTGCGCTTATTCAGATTTAACAGCATGAGAAAGAAATACATATAAGGCATGAATTTTCCCTTTTTTCCCCCAAAGTATAATTTACCAAAAAAAAACAACTTATATGTATATGCATATTTTTATAAATGATGGAACTGAGGGCGCGAAGTCTGAAGCGCGAAATAGCGAGGGATTACTGTATATGTATATTTTAGGGCGGAAGAGGGATTTGTATGAAGAGATTTGCCGTAATAATATTACTGTCGATGTCAAAGCACAATGATACCGCTTTATGAAATGACACTACTGTGCGAACTTGTGTGTGTCATTTAACATTACCGTGATTAGTGAAGAAACATGAAAAGGAAAACCATGCCTTGGCTGAGTGGCCACGCTTACATCTAGCCAGTAATCGGGTTAAAGTCAATTTTCTGTTTTTTCAGACATTCTGAATTATCCTTTTAGATGCTTAAGCACGTAGGATTGTAAATCAATGCCCACGTTTACATGGTGGCAATATTTTTATTTTGTAGTTTTTTAACATGTATACATGACGTTGCATCACGTGGTTATTGCCCAACACCCGATTTTGAAAGTGTTATTGACTGCATGTAAACATGTTTCTTCCTTGTACTCTACACAAGCAAGATTATACATCAACCATACACAACCTACAGTGTGAATTCAGAAATTTTGATAAACTGCTCTGCTCCTACAGTGGTATGAAAAAATATCTGAACCTTTTGGAATTTCTCGCATTTTTGCATAAAATCACCATCAAATGTGGTCTGATCTTTGTTAAAATCATACAGATGAAAAAACAATGTCTGCTTTAACTAAGACCACCCAAACATTTACAGGTTTTCATATTTTAATGAGGAAAGTATGAAAACAATGACAGAAGGGGGAAAAATAAGTATGTGAACCATCACATTTAATTTTTTGTGCCCCCAATCCCCCCCCCCCCCCCCCCCCTCTTTGGCAGCAATAACTTCAACCTTCCTATAGCTGCAGATCAGTCTGGCACATCAATCAGAACTAATCTTGGACCATTCTTCTCTACAAAACTGCTGTAGTTCAGTCAGATTCCTGGGATGCCTGGCATGAATCGCTGTCTTTAGGTCATGCCACAGCATCTCAATGTGGTTCAAGACAAGTCTGGACTTTGAGCTGGCCACTCCAGAACATGTATTTTCTTCTTCTAAAACCATTCTGAAGTTGATTTACTTCTGTGTTTTGGATCATTGTCTTGTTGCAGCGTCCATCCTCTTTTAAGCTTCAACTGTCGGACAGACAGCCTCAGGTTTTCCTGCAAAACATCCAGATAAATTTTTGAATTCATTCATCCATTGATTATTGCAAGTTGTCCAGGCCCTGAAGCAGCAAAACAGCCCCAAATCATCATGCTCCCTCCACAATGCTTCACGGTGGGGATGAGGTGTTGATGTCAGTGAGCTGTTCCATTTTTCCTCTACACATGACATTGTGTGTTACTCCCAAACAATTCAACTTTAGCTTCATCAGTCCACAAAATGTTTTGCCAAATCTGCTGTGGAGTGTCCAAATACTTTTTTGCAAACCTTAAACGCCTAACAATGTTTTTTTAGACAGCAGTGGCTTCCTCCTGGAGTCCTCCTATTAACACTATTCTCGGCCATTGTTTTATATAAAGTGGATGTGTGCAAAGAAATATTGGACTGTGCCAGTGATTTCTGCAAGTCTTTAGCATACTCTCTAGGGTTGTTTTTCACCTCTTTTATTTGAGTACTCTGCGCTGAACTCTTGGCATCATCTTTGGTGGACGGCCACTCCTTGGGAGAGAAGCAACAGTGCCAAACTCTCTCCATTTGTTGACAGCTTCTCTGACTGTCGATTGATGAACATCCAGACTTTTAGAAATGGTTTTGTAACCTTTCACAGCTTTATACAAACCAACAATACTTGATCACAGGTCTTCAGACAGCTCTTTTGAGAAAGCCTTGATGCACATCAAAAAATGCTTCTCATCAAGACAATTTTTACCAGGTGTGTGTTTTATAGTGGGCGGGGCAGTTTTAAACCATTCATTGGGCACACACCTGAATTAAGTTGTTTGGTAAAAATTGGTTTCAATTGCTCTTTAAATTCTCCTTAGGCAGAGGGTTCACTTACCGTACTTATTTTATGCAGAAATGTGAGAAATTCCAAAAGGTTCAGATACTTTTTCATACCACTGTAAATCTGCCCAATCACGTTGAGTTTTTGAGTTTGTATTTCAGTTACATGGGTGTTTCATCTGACCATTGAGCTGTGTATAGTACAAAGGTGTATTCCTGATATATATATATATATATATATATATATATATATATATATATATATATATATATATATATATATATATATATATATATATATATATATACATAAAGAAATAAAGTTCACATATTTATAAAATATGTTAATTTTCTTCAGGCAACACCAAAATACAGTATATGGAATAAAGAGAATGTTTTAGACGTACTGTATAGTAGTCCAGATTAAAACTCGGTGTCAAGTGCAGTATTCCTCTGTGCTAAACATAAGTTTAGTGAGAGCTCAGATTTTCTGTTCAGATCAACTTTATTTGATCATTTTTAGGTTCCCCGATGAGATTAATCACTGAATTGAACGATAATGACCAATACATGTGGAATCATTGATCCAGTGCTGCCAGAAATTTGACACATACAACGTGAACCTCAGCGTGAGCTACTGTTTGAAATTTCTGTTTCCTTTGAATGCGGTTATGTGTCCAGCCAGCCTCTCTCAGGAGACGCCAGTTTGACATCATGGCCTGATTTGGGCACTCCAAGCAAAGTATTCCAGGCCGAGTTCCAACTCCAGCTGCTTTCTCTCCTTCATGATCCTCATTGCAATGTCGTATTCAGGTTCTGTGACTGGTCATGCATGTGTCCTTAATATACCTTCAATTGAAAAGTTATTGTAATTGTCTAGGTTTTGGTGTCAAAGGCTCAAAGTGTTTATTTGATGGACTCAGAATTTAGTCTGAGCTGGGTTTCCTCAAGTATTAATGCTTTTTTTCTATCTCATGCCTAAAGATTTGGTCGATATCTAAAGGCACACTGAGCTCTCAATATCTTATTTATCGCGATCCTTTTGTTAAATGTGAGTTCTTCTGTATTTCCTCTGAAACTTGGCCATATCACATGCAAAGCTCCATGAGGAATGGCAAAGCCTCACGTCTGCAGATGATTAGGGAGTGAGATTAAGGCCTGCCAGTAGAAACCGGGCCATGGTGGAGGTGAGGGTACTGGAAGTGCTGGAATGAATAAAAGAAAAGTTCAAACCAAATCAGACCTTCTGCACTTATCAATCATCTACTGCACAGTGGTTGGAGTTCCCTGATAAAGATATATGGATTCATGTTAAGTTTGGGTTGGTTTTAATGGCACCTGCCGAACAGTAGATGTTTACATAGTTGTATACTGTACAGTTTAGCTATATACAGTAGGGCTGTCCCAAACGACTAATTTTCTCCCGATTAGTCAGCCGACTATTTTTACGATTAGTCGACTAATCTAATAATTTAAAAAATTTAATTTTTTTTTTTTTACTAATTTAGCAATGAAATTTTTGTTGACGCTTATCAATTCACAAAAACATTGGAACACTTAAATTATTTATTAAAGTACAAATAAACACATAACAATAATAAATCACAAATAAACAATGAGTTAAAATGCTGATAGAATTAACTAGTGCAAAAGAATGGAATGTAAACAGATTCAGAATAGAGGTTAGATTTTGTGCCCGAACCCGAACCCGACCCGACCCGACGGGCCCACAATTTAAGCATTCACGTTCGGGTCAGTTCGGGTCGGGCCGCCATGCCGGACTAATAAATTATTTAAAAAAAAAAAAAAAATGGAGAGCAGGCTCTCTGTATTGCGCTTTTGCTTGTGCGTGTGCACGAACGCCGTGGCGCCGGCCGCTTTTTATTCTTGTCCTCCCGCTGTACCATTTGCGCACGGCCGAGGCGCCGCCCTCATTTTCATTTCCTTGTCAGAGAGGCGCGTCCATGTGAGAACAATATCCCACACACTCAGAAATATGTTTAACAAACTTTCCCAGCGTTATTTCGTTGTGTGAATGCTTTGATAATTCTCAAAAAAATATGTAGATTATTTAAACATTAAGAAAACTTGCGTTTTTTTCTGCCAACTCGAAGAAATGAAAATAAATTGCTGCTGCTGCGTTTTTTCCGCGTCACTCAAAAAAAAAAAAAAAAAAAAAATCGGGTTTTTCGGGCTCGGGCCTGCAAATCTAGTTAAGTGATCGAGCTCGGGCCGGGTCGGGCCTCAATACCAGCGGGCCGTGTCGGATCGGGCTGGATTTTTTAGGCCCGAACTAGGCTCTAATTCAGAACACTGACTTCGCCTTTCCAACATGATTCAAAACAATTCTTAAAAAAACACCTAGCATTAATATTATAGTATAGTACTATATATAATAGTATTATAATCGTTATAATAATTATTCATTGCCAATCAGATTTTTCATAAAAAGTGTCATTTTAAAGGTATTCTTAGTGTAAAATCTGAATTCTGAAGTATGTGGGATTAACTCCAGAAATCGCTATTTATATGATGAACATGACATGCTTTTATTTTGAAATGTTCACCGGAAGTACGTTCGGTAAAACGCTAACTTCAGCTTTACAGTCCGCAAAAAAAAAAAAAAAAAAACTTTTTGTCATTGCATATAGATGTAGTGTTAGTAATAGATTTTTTTGGGGTCATTTTTTTCGTTTGCAAATGCTGTTAACCAGCGATTTTTCGTGGAAGTGTCACCTTTTAACCGCAACTTTGCTTTCACGAGACGATTGTCAGTGTTTTATAGCAGGCTAAAGTAAGTTGCCTTTTTCCCCCATTCACCTCAGTGTAGAAGTGCTAACGTTACAGTGTTTAACCCTTTAAGGTCTGGGCCTATTTTGTCTGATTTTGCATGCCTTTGAAGTTGCCTTTATATTTCAAAGAAAGAATTGTTTACGATGGCCTGGTTTGGTCCCTTTTTTTGTGACACCTTGAACTTCATGTCCAAATTATTGTTTCCTTCACTGATCAATTATAAATCATCATTTTGGGCCCAAAAAGACCAAAAATTCCAAAATCGTTTTGTCAAAATTTTTAATATTGATGTCCAATTGACAACCAAACATGCGTAACGAACCGTTTGCAAACTTTGTAATATTTATTCAACATGTTAGGATGAACATTCAACCAAAAAAATTTAGAATAAATAGTCTTATATTTGACAATTCAACATAAACAACAGGTATAGCCATAGGCGTTTTTTGCCTTTATACATGCTCCAGTCAAAACAGGTTATATACAGCAGACCTAACAGTGAAGAACAGTGAAAAAATATATACCATCTAACACAAAAAGTGTTTAGAGGCCATCTCTTTATGAGTTTAGGTATTGCGGCCCATCGCCTGATGAAAACTATGTACACACAATCAAGCTTCTTGAACACACATTTATATACACAAATTGAGAAGATTGATGTGGGGAAAAAATATATATATAACATTGGGGGGAAAAAAGCATTTTCAAAAATATTTACAATAAACAAGTTAAATTTTTTTCAGTCATGCCACTCCGAAAAGCAGTTTCGTCCTGGAATTAGACACGGCTACATCACACAGCTCACACTTCCATGGGGTGTCGGTCCTCTTTCCACCCTTCCATTTTCATTTCACTTTACTTTCATTGTCACTATAAATGTACATGAAAATAAGTCAGTATTTATGAAAATAATAAAGTATAAAATAAAAATATATACAGCAATAAATAATAATGGAAATCTATATGTATGACAATAGAAAGAATACCATAGCTGAATATGTGCTACATCCCTAATCTTCATATAGAAAGATCATCACAATTATAAATTCCTGCCTTGGATACCCACAGTGCACGTACGACTTTGATCTGATATGCACATTTTATTATTATATACACAAACACACACTTATATTGCATCAAAATTAACTTTGTCTTGCAATATCAAAAGAAACTTTCAAAAGAAACGTTTTCAGCATGAAAAAAAAGAGTGAGTTGGTTTACCTCTGCTCGTCGATGGCGTCACCCACGTGTTCAAATCCGTCACTATCTTCACTCGAGGACTCTTCCGAAGAAGACGATGATGACGAATTTGGACCATCCTCTTCCTCAAGTTGATCAGAAGCACAATTGCTTGCGCTAAATTTAGTTTTCTGTTCATTGTCAAAGTCACACAAAGTCGCTGCTCGATCCAGCAGTATCCAACTGGCCGTCGCTCGCCACCTCGCTGCTTCAGAACACTCCTCCCTCTCGTTCGGTTGAACCTCGCACCGCAGTTATATTTATAAAAAAAAAACAACGCATTTTGTGCTTCCACTGTGACTTCGAAAGGGTTCGTTTGATTTGTGTTTTTTTCATGGAGCTTCCGTTTTGAAAAAGGACTAGAAATGATGGAAATATAGACATAAACAAATGATCCATGCAGCGTTTTAATGTTTTTTTGAGAGGACAATAAAACTATAAAACTTAAATGACAATATCTCACGTTCTAGTTGGCCGATTGACTTCAAATAATAACGAGAGTAAACCGCAACTTCCGCACTTTAAAACGAGACCAACCAACGGCATGTGGGTGACGTAATTAAAACGTGAGGGCGCTTCAAAGACGACGTGCGCTGAGGACGCGCCGGCGCGTCCTTCGACTCTCAAGGGTTAATATAGATGTGTTTTCTTATTTTGTGTGTCTGAACTTTAATTCTACAGTGTGTTGATAAGAGAAAGGAACTGGAGTCTCATGCCATCAGCACGCACGCACCAATGTATGGACACACGCACGCACCTGCGCAGCAATAAAAGGCAGTCGTGAAAATTACCGCCCTCATTTTTATTTGACGTGCGATAAATGGACTCATTGCATATCGTGACAGCCTTAGCAACTTCAATAAAACATGTCGTTAGTTAATTAGATGGACTTACAAACTGGGTGACGGCGCTTTAGATGTTTATTCACGGCCGACGTGCAGCCAAGCTTGGCATTGAAGAGACAGGACACAAGAGTGTACCCTCCTTTGTTTCTTTGAAATAAGTCAATGTTTTGGACACTCTGGTGCGTTTTTTTGGCTTTGTGCCGCTTTCCCCGCTTGCATACAGAGCGTCCGACATTCTGAACTTTCCACGCATATATTTTTTTTAACCCTTCATTAACCGTCGACGGGATGTTGTGCTCGTCAACGGATTTACGTCATCGATGACTATGTCGACTAGTCGGGACAGCTCTAATATACAGTATACTATTTATACAGAACAGGCCAAAAGTTTGGACACACCTCATTCAATGCAACACAAATGAAGGTCCCAAGACTCCCAACCCTATTAATTAAGAAATAAATTCCTCTAATCAACCCTGAAAAGCAGTGGTGTTACCAGGATGCCAAGTGTGGGTGGGCATTAGTCTTACCTGGGGGGGAAAAAAAAAAAAAAAAGCAACAAAGCTCAAGTAGGTCGAAATCCAGCGTAGGGCTAATGCACCTTAAAACATGTTTTGTTTTCTCCTTGAGATAACTGTTGTTGTGATTTGGTCTAAACCAGACATGTCCAAAGTCCGGCCCGGGGGCCAAATGCGGCCCGTGGTCAAATTTCATCCGGCCCCCAGCCTCTGTCATTAAATCGATAACGTCTGGCCCGCACACAGACTTAATAAATTGGCCATCAGTACTGCTACCAGCATATGAAGTGGCTTACGCACTAAATGCTGCTCCTCATATACCCACTAAAAGGCAACAGCACTGTAAGCAACATTACCCCGTGTGACCCTCTACCATACGCGGTGCCCAGACTGCCGTTAGCACCACATCCAGTTTTCTTTGGGTGGGAAGAGCGTGTCCGTGGGTGGGCTGCCTACTCCTGCCTCCCCCTGGTAACGCCACTGCTGAAAAGGCATACCTGTGAACTAAAAAAACTATTTTAGGTGACTCCCTCTTGAGGTCATCAAGAGAATGGCAAGAATGTGCAAAAAAGTAATCAGAACAAAGGGTGGCTACTTTTAAGATACCAGAATATTTTATGTGTTTTTAGTTATTTCACCTTTTTTGCTGAGTACATAATTCCACACGTGTTCATTCATAATTTTATTACCTTTAGTGAGAATTTACGAGGTAAATAGTAGAGGCGTGCGAAATTTCCGATTCTTAGATTATTCGCAATTAGGCCGTAGAAGATTTGAGAACGATTCACAAAACATCAGAATTCCGATTATTTAATTATACCAGGTAAAGCGGAACTAAAACACAGTCAGTGCGGTCTTCGGGACGCAATGGGAGTAAATATCATGTTCATATCCTATCTGAACATATCACATCATGTTCATGCCGCTAGATACAAAAAAAAAACAATACCTGACTACGGCCGACAGCCGCTTCAAACAACGCCCAGTTGCTAGTTGCTACAAACATATGGCCACATAAGGCTAAGGTAGATTTCACATATATGTGGAACTAGGTGCAAAATGACAGACGACGGCAGCGTTAGAACATGTAACCTAAATAACTTTATATCTTAAATACTCCTAAATCGGCAAAATCTTGACTTTAATCTATCTTTAAATGATGAAACAGTTTTAAAACTTTGAGATGTCGAAAGCAGACCGAAGGGAAATAATGGAATAATGGGAGAAATTTTAACAACTTAAACCCTAACCCTAACCCAACATTAAATTAATTGAATGTAGTTTAAAGCTGCTGATTCAGAATGGGGACTTGAGTATTTATTTACCATATATACTGAAATAGCAGTTTGGATTAGCCTGAGAGGATTTTTGAACACTTTTGGAACTAATGTACAAAGCATTAAAAGGGGGTGGGATGCATCAATAATCGATTTACAATTGAATCGTAGCCTTTGAATCTTAATTGAACCATTAGGTGCCCCAAGATTCCCACCTCTATTAAATAGTCATGAAAATAAAGAAAACACATGACTGAGAAGATGTGTCTAAACTTTTGGCCTGTACTGTATACATACATACATACTGTATATATACAGTGTAGATATACTAGTCCTTCTAAAAATGAACATATTTTTATAATTGATTGAGTTAATTATGTCATGATACAAATTAAACTTTCATATATTTTAGATTAATTACACACAAGTGAGGTAGTTTAAGCCTTTTATTGTTTTAATATTGATCATTTTTGGCAAAAAAGCGAAACTTTGCAAAAAATTACATCCGACCAGTTACCCTCCAAAAAATTTTTAATTAAAAAAAAGTCAACCTTCAAATAATTATGTTCAGTCCTGGAGTCAATACTTGGTCGGGAATATTTTGGCAGAGATGACTGCTTCATTGTAACGTGGCATGGAGGCAATCAGCATGTGGTACTGCTGAGGTGTTATGGAGGCCCAGGATTATTTTTATCATTACATAATGGAAAATAATGAACTTTATCACAATATGCTATATTTTTTTAGAAGGACTAGTATCTTATCCTATATATCTTGAACTGTATTTACCCCCTTCAACTTACACCAAATGTGTTAGCAGTGGAAGTCTCAAACATAAAACAAAACGACAACAAATACTCGTGTTGCTTCTATGGTAAAGCAAATAACTCGAAGTCAGTCATTTGAAGTTCCTCCATAGTGCACTAATGAAGCTAATAAGGCTAATGACAGAGGATTCTCTGTTGTCCTTTCATGTCAGCCATGAAACAAAAACATCTCCCCTCCTTAGGACGGGATTGAAAGACGAATTTTAGCTTCCCGGGGTAGATCAGTTCTCTTTGAAAGTCGAGAGGTTTTCATCATAAGAGCAGAAGCTCATGGAGCAAGCCAAAGCGGGAGACGGGGGTTGTTTGAGGGAGAAACATATTTTAAATACTACCTCTAAAAGAGCCGGCAAAATGTTGAAATCAATCAATCTACAGTATAAACAAGATCTAACAACCCGAGATTTTTTATATCTATATACTGTACTGTAGAAGAGAAAGAAAAGAGACAGTGCAAATTTTTAGTATCAGTTTAATTAATGTGAAGGTCTTCGCATGTTTTTTCCACCGCATAAGAGCAGTTGATATGTGATTTGTAAAGAAAATGTCAATTTTGTAACGTATCAAAGTGGAATTTGGGGATGAGGCAAGGTGGCCTACAGCCTGGACTAGTCACACCGGGCTCATATATGCAAACAACAGACCATGAGCCCATTTACACATAAGTATTATTTCATTTGAATTAGAAAATGAATCAAACGTGCATATTATTGGAACATAGGAGTAAAATGCAAGTAATCTGACTTGAACCAATGATGGAAACAACATGGAAATTCTACACAGGATTACCAACGCCAGGTATGGAACCCCAACTGCGAGTATTTGAACCATAAGGTAGACATGCTAACCACTACCACACCATTTCCATAATGGGGATACAATGTTAATAATTGTCTCTTAAACACAACACAGACATGCTCGCTCTCTCTCTCTCTCTCTCTCTCTCTCTCTCTCTCTCTCTCTCTCTCTCTCTCTCTCTCTCTCTCTCTCTCTCTCTCTCTCTCTCTCTCTCTCTCTCTCTCTCTCTCTCTCTCTCTCTCTCTCTCTCTCCCAGATGCAAAAATAATTCTCAATTCTACCCACCAGCTGACGGCCAAGTTTAGAACAACAACTACAAAAAAAAAGAACACAAAGTACAGGGGGGGTTTCCAAGACTAAAGCTGCATTCAGTTAGACCTTTAATGTGGCAAGAAGGCTAAATGGGTTTGATTGGAAGTGGATTTGTGGTAATGTTGTTATGTGGTAATGTTATGATTAATAAATAGTATATTGGACAGTCAGTATATAGCTCCATGTGACAAAAGTATGTCCCAGCAGATGAATGGCTCCGGGACAAAAAAGCGACTGACAACTGGATGAAGGCAATGGTACCTTTGTGCAACAATGACATCTTGTGGACAATAAGTAGACCATGATTACAATTTATAAATATTGTATTTATAAACTCTGCGACTGGCTGAGAACCAGTTCAGGGTGTACCCTGCCTAGGGGCGCTGAAAGTCACTCATAGCAGAGTGTGCTGAGGATCATTATTAATTTTTCCCATCCAAAAACACCCGTTTTGATCCACATTTGTCATTCTTGCGCGTAAAAGAAGTGCACAATGGAATTAATAGCATACTGGATAGTTTACGCACTACTACTAGTCTACTAGAAAAACAGCGTTCTATTTCACCTACAGTGTGTGTTGGAGTTTTTGTATTGGAAATAAAAGTGCCCGTGTATTTTAGGGCTGTCAAACGATTAAAATTTTTAATCGAGTTAATTACAGCTTGAAAATGAATTAATCCTAATTAATCGCAATTAATCGCAATTCAAACCATCTATAAAATATGCCATATTTTTCTGTAAATTATATATATATTCTGTAAAATAAATTGTTGGAATGGAAAGATAAGACACAAGATGGATATATACATTCAACATACGGTACAAAAGGACTGTAGTGGGCATTTCACTCTACTGTCATTTAAATCTGTCTATGCTGTCCTCACTCCGAAGCGTCTACTTTTTCCAAAGCTAGACAGCTAGTGAACGACGACTTAATAATTAGACTTCTTCCTTTTTCATCTGATTTATTAATAAAATGGCCTCAAACCATTGTCCTCTTTAGACCGTCGTAAAACTACAAAAAAAAAAAGTACACAAGCATTGCATTAGCAACAACGTTAGCTTAGCACGCTATACAGGTTCACTAAACATAAACAAAAAGCGTCTCATACAAAAAATATAACATTTCGCTTACTAACAAAATATGTACATTCTTTACAACAACCATACTTACGGACAAATCTTGTCCAAGGATCATATAAGCACAACATTATCAGCCCGAGACGTCGTGCAGCCATAATGAACTGGAACGAAAACAATAAACCATGTCGCAAAGCGACCACAAGAGTTCGCTGTTGGACAGCACAAAAAGTCTTGCTGTAAAACTTACCAAAAGGCAGAATACTTTCTGAGCGGACATGTGCGTTAATTGCGTCAAATATTTTAACGTGATTAATTTTAAAAATTAATTACCGCGCGTTAACGCGATAATTTTGACAGCCCTAATTATAATGCAAATCCCCGCAGCTAGACGGCGCAATGACACACTAACACGCTTGAAATAATAAGCCTCGATCTAACACCCCCTTTTCACAACACTAAAATAAATTGCAATCCGAATATAGGAAGACTCTAGATCTCATACATGATATTATATAATGAAAAGGAAATGAGATACATATTTGGGCTTATGACAGTGCAGGGTGTCCTGTGGGACCACCCCAAAAAATTCCACTGTCAAGGTAGCAAGCAAGGTGTCAGATGGTGTTATTACAAAATAAATGAATAAATACCCCAAAGTTAAATACGCTATTGTTTCAGTGTTTTATTTATTTATTTATTTTTTTTTTTTTTTTTTTTTAAAGAATCTACCAAAAACTTTTCTCTCCCCAACACCAGGGGGTGCTGCAGCACCCTCAGCACCACACTTACAGCTTCAGTGGTCCTGCCTCCTGCCCGTTTTTAGCTGGGTTTGGCTCCAGCACCCCCGTGACCCTGGTGAGGATAAGCGGTTCAGACGATGAATGAATTAATCGAGAAAAAAAATCTGAACAAAGAATATTCAAGCCTTCAACAGCACATGAAAAAACAGGAATTTATGACAGTTTATCACATGAAATTGAATGGGAAATGAGTGAAAAATCCACAGTACACCAAGTTTAATTTGTGTTGCAGTACAAGGAAAACAAAACTAAACAAAAACATTGATAAAAAAAAAATAAAACTAACCAGTAGATGGCGAAAAAGCCCACTTATCATTTTTTTCAGAAACAATAGAATAAAATACAGTTGTCGTGGTTTTGTTGTTTGCAAAATGAGTGACAGGAAGAGGACACACAATAAAATTGGATTGTTAATTTCTCGAAATAAAGTGAGCTCCTTACTTTTTGACTGGCCTTTGTCATAACAATTTCTGTTCACAACATAAATATATTGTTTATCCATTTGAAGTTCCTCAGGTAGATTAGTTAAAGACTAAACTTCTAAGTGGGCTAAGGTGTGGGACCGGCCTCTTGCCCAAAGTCCGTTTCAACGTACCGTGAGGAGAAGCAGTAGTACCCAAAACTATGGATGAATTTCTTGGTGTAAGCTGTTACATTAATATTTATAATAATAAAATGTTCATTGCAAAAGTACAAATCTAGAAAAAAAAAAAAAAAAAAAAGTTAATTGAGTAAAATTGTACTTGTTTTTGGTAGTACTGTATTTCTGGTTCCAGGTTAAAGGTTGTTTTTTTTTGTACAATTAATAATTACATCATTCTATTCTACACATTGTTTTGTGGGTGGGCGGTTAGATAAGTGATTAGAACTACTTAAATACAAGAGACGCTACAAATCAAAGTCATTCATTTTATTCCAACAGAAATGTAGATGAAAGACTGTACAGTATATTGCTTTCCAGCCTTCAATTAAATCCAGACATGAAATTAAGCGTGGGTGCACTCTGTTTAAATTGTAGTGGAAAACAAGAGTGGGCTGAATAATGTGTACAGTAAAAAGATATTGTTCTGAAGCAGCAATCACATCCATATTGTTTAGCACTTGCCCCGTATCATCATGAATGTCATCATAGCAAATGTCAATATATCATCATATTGGCACCCCTGCAATTCTGTCAGATAATGCTCAATCTTTCCCAGAAAATGATTGCAATTACAAATGCTTTGGTTGTAATATCTTAATTTATTTTGCTTGCAATGAAAAAACACAATAGAGTATTTTTTTTTAAATCATTATCATTTTACTGGGGCTGTCAAATGATTAAAATTTTTAATCGTGTTAATTACAGCTTAAAAATTAATTAATTGTAATTAATCGCAATTCAAACTATCTATAAAATATGCCATATATTTCTGTAAATTATTGTTGGAATGGAAAGATAAGACACAAGACGGATATATACATTCAACATACGGTACATAAGTACTGTATTTGTTTATTATAACAATAAATCAACAAGATGGCATTAACATTATTAACATTCTCTTAAAGCGATCCATGGATCGAAAAGCTTGTAGTTCTTAAAAGATAAATGTTAGTACAAGTTATGGCAATTTTATGTTAAAACCCCTCTTAATGTTTCCTTTTAATAGAAGTAGTGAAATTTCCAATCAAAAAATAAACTAGTAGCTCGCCATTGTTGATGTCAATCATTACACCATGTTCACTCCCAAAACTCATAAAATCATTTGGACCCAATCGCCAGCAGAGGGTGCCAAACAACAAAAAAGAAGTAACAAGCGGACATTACACTGCTGTCATTTTAATCTGTTTGAGCGGGGCATGTGCGTTAATTGCGTCAAATATTTTAAAATGATTAATTTAAAAAATTAATTACCGCCCGTTAACGCGATAATTTTGACAGCCCTACATTCTACTTAAAACTCCAAAAATGGGCCCGCAAAAGTATTGGCACCCTTTGAAAAATCGTGTGATGCTTCTGTAATTTATTTGTGTAATTAACAGCACCGGTTACTTTCCTGTGGCACGTAACAGGTGGTGGCCATAACTAAATCACACTTGCAGCCAGTTAAAATGGATTAAAGTTGACCCAACCTCTGCCCTGTGTCCTTGTGTGTACCACAATGAGCATGGAGAAAAGAAAACACCAATGAACTCTGAAGACTTGAGAAGCAACATTGTGAGGAAGCATGGGCAATCTCACGGCTACAAGTTCATCTCCAAAGACCTGAATATTCCTGTGTCTATCATGCGCAGTTTCATCAATAAGTGTAAAGCCTATAGCACTGTGGCTAACCTACCTAGATGTAGACAGAAAGGAAAGATTGACGAGAGATTTCAACGAAAGATTGTGCGGATTGTGGATAAAGAACTTAAACTAACATTGAAACAAGTTTAACCTGTCCTGAAGTCCAAGGGTACAACAATGTCAACACGTACTATCCGTCGGCGTCTAAATGAAAAGGGACTCTATGGTAAGATATCCAGGGAGACCCCACTTTTGACCCAGAGACATACAAAACCAGGTTGGTTTGCTAAAACTTACTGAGAAAGCCAAAAACGTTTTGGAAGGATGTTCTCTGGTCAGATGAGACAAAAGGAGAGCTTTTTGGGAGAAGGCATCAACATAGATTTTACAGGAAAAAAAAACAAAAAAACGAGGCCTTCTGTTATGTCCCATGGACAGCTCGCTAAGGGCATAACATAAAACGAGCCACACAAGGTCACAAGTGGCACAAATTTATTTACACAGTCAAACTCGCAATGAACAATATATACAAAATGTGGAAGAAGCACAGCTTCAGGATAAGCCCAGGCCAAAACAACAAACCAAAGGAATCTACACTTCAATCCCACCCGCTAACTAAGATTGAAATGTATAAAGGAAAGAACAAAAAGACAGCCACTACCGTAGCTTGTTACACTAAACAAAACAGGAGAAAACAGGTTAAACAGAAATGGCAGCTTATCCCTACTGCTTCAGTGCTCTTATTTACAGTGGTGGACAAAAACAATCCAATAATGAATAAACACAAAAGACTTCATCGAAAAAGCGGGAGTGTAACAAAGTAGCGATCAAACGCACACGAGAGTGAATGGCGAGCGAAAAGCTGGCGAGGAGGATCGCGAGACGAATGCTGTCAAATGCGACCTCAGCTGTCAGTTGACAGCGTCTGGTTTTTCAAGCTTGGCACCCTTTCTCGTGACCAATCGACAGCGGCGACGTCTTCGGTCCATCTGGCACCGATCATCTTACGTCACAGTGGGAGGGGAAGCAGCCAGCTGGCGTGGCGACGATCAGCTGACTGAAAGAGCCTAAAAAAAAAAAAAACAATAATTAAACGGCCAGGGCCGTCACACCTTCAAAAAAAAGAACACGGTCCCTACAGTCAAACATGGTGGAGGTTCCCTGATGTTTTGGGGTTGCTTTGCTGCTTCTGGCACTGGACTGTTAGACCATGTGCATGGCATTATGAAGTCTGAAGACTACCAACAAATTTTGCAGCGTTATGTAGGGCCCAGTGAAAATGAAAATGGCAGTTTGGAGAAGGCACTCTTCAAATCTCAGAGACCTGCAGCAGTTGGCCAAAGAAGGATGGTCTAAACTTCCAGCAGTGCATTGTAAGAAACTCATTGATTGATACCGGAAGTGGTTGTTCACAGTTATTTTGTCTAAAGGTTGTGCTACCAACAGTGTTGGAAGTAACGCCGTTATAAATAACGCTGTTACGTAACGGCGTTATTTTTTCAGTAACAGGGTAATCTAACTAATTACTTTTTCCGCCGTTACAACGCCGTTACCGTTACTGACAGTCAAAAGCGGTGCGTTACTTACTCTGAATAAATTGAAGAAACTACCAGCCATGTCAAGTCGACTCTCTGCTCTGTTGATTTGTCATCCAAGACTTGGGGTGCGTTCAGGTTCGAGAATAGCGCACGTACCTCTGACTCCAAGCTGTTTGTCCCTGCTCATTCAATTAGACAATGCTTTCCAAAGTTAGGTAACGTTTCTGTGTTTGCTACACCTGATGCTAGCCTCGTTCCCATCTTCCACTGTCAGCCAGCAATAATTCTGCTTCCATCTTGAGGACGGCAGACGCTTTGAAGGTGACGTGTATTGCGGGAAACGAGCCTACCTGAATGCAGCCCCTGGAGAGATGCGATGGAAGTGATTGTGATTGGCTGAGGGTTAGAGTCATGTGTCGTGGTAAGCCAATCAGAGCCGGTGATTTCACAAGCAAACCGGAACAGCGCGTGTGGCAAACACACACGCAAAACAGATGCACAGGGTCGGGATGGCAGAGCATTCAGAAGGAAAATTGTCCCTTAAGAGGTGGAGGTATAGACACTATTTCAAGTTTGTCAAAATTAAAGGAAAGAACTTGCATGTAATGTGTAATTTATGTCCCGGGGCAAAGCTTTTGTCGACATCTGTGGTAAGCAATTCAAATCTGCTGAAGCACCTAACAAGTTAACTACCTGTCTGTTCTTCTCTATTCCACTGACTCGAATACTGCTCAGAAAATTTCAAATTCTTTGATATCCAACAAGTTCTTATTAAAGTAACGGAAATAGTTACTTTCCCTGGTAACTAGTTACTTTTACTATAGAGTAATTCAGTTACTAACTCAGTTACTTTTTGGAAGAAGTAGTGAGTAATGTAACTAATTACTTTTTTAAAGTAACGTGCCCAACACTGGCTACCAAGTTTTAGGCTGATGGTGCCAATAATTTTGTCCAGCCCATTTTTGGAGTTTTGTGTAAAATGATATTTAATTTTTTTTCATTCTCTTTTGTGTTTTTTCATTGCAAGCAGAATAAATGAAGATATTACTACTAAAGCATTTGTAATTGCAATCATTTTCTGGGAGAATTTGAGCATTATCCGACAGAATTGCAAGGGTGCCAATACTTTTGGCCAGCACTGTATGTATAAATATGTTTTTGGTAGTGATTTTTATTAGAGGTTCCAATTCATTTAAAATGAAAAACTAAATAAATGCATCAATCAACTACAGTAATCAGGATTTTCATTGGGCCCCCTTCCTCCTTTAGTCCTGAGTATTCAGGTCCACTTTTGATAGCAGTAAAAACTGATTTGGAAGTCTGCGTCACAGTTCAGTGACCAGGATTACAGAGATGTGTTATCCGTGAGTCCTGTAAAGTCTGAACATATTCCGAGCATAAGAAAAAAATTATACATTGGACAAATTGTTTGGAGCATTGACTGGATGACTTTTCAGTGTATCTCGCCACCTGCACAAAGTGAGTTTTTATAGGCGCCAACACCCTGAAAGTTTATGGAAGCAAGGCGACCCCAAGTGGACATCAATAACACTTACATGTACACGTCATGTAAATAACAAATAATATCAACCCTGTTCAAAAAATCGAATAGATATGTTCGATCGCTTTTTCAGAATCAACTCAGATCCACACCGTTTGTGAAATCTTTTTGGAATCAGTTTGTAGGAGGTATCTAGGGTATGGACTATCACCAACATGTTCCTGTTGACGAATAAAGTCAAAGAAGTCGCTTTCAAAATTATTCATAGATGCTACCCTGCAAACCACTACATGAAAAAATTCAAAAGCGATATTGATACAAACTGTTCGTTCTGTGGAAGTATTCCAGAAACAATTCAGCGGCTTTTTTTGGACCTGCTCTTTTTCCAATAAATTTTAGAAAGAGTTTTGACATTTTTTGTTTGTATAAAACACGCAGGAATGACTAGGTTTTTATTATTAATCTACTCATTTTGTTGTCAAAATTTTACCTCCACAAATCTAAATTTAGCAAGCTGTTGCCATCTTTTTCTCACTTTCATAATGAAACTGTCTGCTACATAAATCTGTTTTTAAAAAATCAAAGAATCTGAAAGCGGAAAAAAATAATTGATATTTGTGAAAAGCTAAAACTCTTTTGTGAATAACTGCTTACAAAATTATTAATTTTTTCTCTGTTGTGCAATGTTTGGACTATTTATACACCCTGGTATCAGGGGTCGCGTTAACCGAATATTTTCCGTCGTTGACCGATTTTTTAAAACGGTGACGGAAAAAACTGAAGTCCATCTGTCATTTTGACAGGTTGCAATTCACACCCCAGACCACAGGGTGGCGAGTGAGCAAATTAATTAGCTATTGTCTCTCTTGATGCATGACGTCGTTGGCCTTAAGGCTCAAACACACTAGAAACGTCAACGTCGCGTCAACGATAACGCACCAGTGACGCTCAGCGTCAATTTCCATAGGACGCGTTTCACGAGCAGCGCGTCTGTGGAGCGTCTCGATTGGTTCACGCGAGGATTGCAAGAACGCGTGAGAATACCAGGTATTTAAAGGTAATAAAACAACACTTTGCCTTTCAGACCCCGCGTATTGGCCAGCTTTCTTTTTGAAAGAAAGAAGAAAAAAGAAGTCATGTGCTAAAGTAAAAAGCAATCCCAATGACAAAGATTTTAACATTTTTTTTCTTATGAACATTTTTCTAAGCTTTATTGATGTTTTTTCTCAAGTTAAAGCACCACGCAGGAATTAATTTAATTGTGTAGCAGGATTTGTGTATTATTCATATTAATTGCAGGTGTTTTAGCTCATTTCAGTTTATTTTATTTATATAGTAAGTTACGATTGCATATTATTTTGAAAATCGACCGGATCCACCGTATTTTTACACGAGTGACTTCTGCCCTGCCCGATCCTACCTAGTAGTATTGACGCAGGGGGGCCTCGTCTCGCGTCAAAAAACAAACTCTGCTGTTCTTTTCGCGTGCGTCGCGTTTAGCGCTTCTGGGACGCATCTAACACGCGGACGCACTGCGACTGGTGTGCATTGGCTGATTGACTTTAACGGCCGCGTTTCGAAGCGTAATCGCGGCGAGATCGTTGACACGACGTTCACATTCCTGGTGTGTTTGAGCCTTTACTCTGAAAAATGTCAAGGCAACTGAGTGTCCGAAGTTTCTTCAAAAAGCCCCCAAACGACGATGGTGTTGATAAAAGAGGTGAAAAAAGAGGGACTGCACAAGCGGGCACGCAATTCAAGTCCATGCGCACCAGGAGGAAAGTGTGAGACTACGTTCAGGCCACAGCAGGTGAACTGTTAATTTCATTGTTTCATATGTAGCCTACCTACTGGGGCCACAGTCAGCTGTTTTTGTCACTGCGGAGAAAAAGTTACATATTCATCTGCTTGATTGATCCACGGTGTGGATTCTGTTAAGCTTGTTCGGACAGAATATTACAGTTTTTCTCGAATTTCAGAACACATTTCAGGTAACTGCCCTCTGTTTTCTCTGAACTCTAAACACAAAACACTTTTCTCAAGCTAGCTCCACAAAAACTCGCATTCTCTTTGCAAAATGAAACTCTCACTCCAAAACCCAAACTTTCAACCACAAAACCCAAAGTTTCACCACAAAACTGTTGCTCCTATGGCCAAGAGTAAACTTTGACAACAAAATGGTCCTCACAGCTTGCAAAAATATAAACACTATTGGATATCTATTGCACACTTCAATAAAAATTGAAAACACAATGTTCAGGGTATGATGTTCTAAGTACCCCATCATCTGTATAGTCATCAATAGTAAGTCACAGATTTTTAGGGGAATTGAACCCCATTTATTGATGACAACCTGTACAAACGTACTTTTCCCAAAACAAATATTTCAAAAGAGAACAAAAGTATGTATGTACAGTAAAGAGGTACTATGGGGTCTGCGGGGGGGGCCTGTGCAGGGGCCTGCACATCACGTCGTCGGGTGGGGTCAGGCCACATGATCTCGTCCACATCGCAGGCTATATTTTCCCTCGCCAGGCAGCTGGGGAAGAAAGCTCTGGCATGCCGGACCCAGCCTGAGTAATCCCCCGCATCATCGCAGGCCAGGTCTATGGCCCTGAGGAGGTTCTCTCCACTATATGGTTCCCGGTCATACACCTTCCACCGCCATGATGAGAAGAACTCCTCTATGGGGTTGAGGAAAGGTGTGTAGGGTGGCAGACATACGTTGAGGAATTGTTGGTGTATACTGAACCACTCTGTAATCTGGTGTGGTGAAAGCTGATGTTATCCCAGATGATGACATACTGTAGATAGGAGGAGGCTGTGCTGGAACCAGATTCTGCTGCTCACGGTCAATCAGGATATGCTGTAGCTCTCCCAAGAATGTGAGGAGACACTGGTTGTTGAAGGACCCAAGGAGAGCATCAATTTTGAGTCGTTGTGCATTCTCAACAGGCCAACGTGGATAGTCTCATGTGTCTTCAATTTTGAGTTACCGTGTTTAAGCAATGACGCCCGTGCTTTCATTGTGTTCAACTTTTGATGTCTGAGTCTACCATTTTGAATTGTGTGAGCAAAATGTGTTCAGTGAATGAGAATGTGTTCATATGATTGCGCAAAGTGTGTTTTAGCAAGTGCAAAAGTGTTTAGCCTAAGCGTAAATGTGTTTAGAGAATTGCAATTGTGTTTAGAGTTTTATGAAATTGGAGATTGAGGTAAAATGTGTTTATAGTTAAGCCAACTATAAATTTATAAATTTATTTAATAAATGTGTTTAGGCAACTGGTCATTGAGCTCAGAGATCAAGAAATTGTGCTTTAGCAATCGAGAAAAACTGTAATTTAAAATGAATGAAAACTAAATACTATTGAATATGTTGAAGCGGTATGCAATGTTAAGAGTCTTGTTAGCCCGAATTGCTGTGTCCAGCCGCTGTAGCTCTGCTGCTCTCTGTGAACTCTCTCTTCATATTCAAGCCGGAACGCGCGCGGCTCGTAAGTGTCTCTGTCACGTGACTGTGTCGTAGCCGCTAACGCGCTCGGCCAAATGGACACACAAGTACGGAAGGTGAATTATGCCAAACAAAGGGTCACCACAATGTCATTATCATCATTTTAAAAATTTAAGTGACGGGTAAAAATAGATTATGACCGGATTTTTATGACCCTGTCAGTCAAAATGACAGACAACGAAAAAGTCTAGCGCAACCTCTGCCTGGTGTATTTATTTATTTATTTGTTTGTTTGTTTGTTTTATTTCGGAGGGTTGTATTGTTGATTGTTTGTCTATTTTTGGGTTGTATTGTTGTTTGTTCTGTTGGGGGGGAAGAAAAATCTGAACCCTGTTAATAAAGTATATTTTATTCTTTGTTTGCAGCTAAAGTGTTTCTATTTATTATGAAAATTGTGGAAAAATAAAATATACATGCATGGGAGGGTCTTGAGAGAGAGAGAGAGAGAGAGAGAGAGAGAGAGAGAGAGAGAGAGAGAGAGAGAGAGAGAGAGAGAGAGAGAGAGAGAGAGAGATTATGGTACGGCGGGCACGCGGCTTACCTTTCATCGTCCCGCGCGCATTGTGGATAACGTGCGTCCATTGCGATAACATGGAGGATTGTCTTGCCTGATTGCACAATGTAATTTTTTTTGTTTTTTTTCCATCGCATATTTTACTTGTCTTTATTTTGTGGGGACGCTATAATTCCTCGTCCGGGACAGTGTGAACCTCCACCCTCCACACTCAGGAGGGGATTAGAAACACAAACCCGCTCGGTAAGGTCTTTAACTCTCATTAACAAGAATGAATAACAACGCTACGTTAGAAAACTGTCTGCCATAGATTATGTTAACTAAAATTGTTATTGCATGTTTATTTTTAGCCCTGGCTGCATCGCTGTCAAAAATTATTGTCCTGCTCAGAGGTTCCGTGCGAAATCGTTGCACTGTCTGATATTTTTTGTAGATTTTATACACTCAAAATGGAACAAATAAAATAGTACGCTAATACATTTAGGAGACCTACCAAAAGGAACACACTATCATTAAAGTTTCACACAGTGATTAAGTACACTACTCAGGGATAATGCAGGCAAGGGAGTGCTGCCATTGCTCAACTACTCAACTTTACATGTTCAGATCCACTGATTGATGTTTTGAAAGCCATGCACAGAAATGAGGAGGCGGAAGGTTTATTTGGGGACAGTCTGACAGGTGGGTGATGCTGAAAGAAGGTGAACTTAATGCTTAGGATGTCTCTGTACTGACAGAAAAAAGCTTGGGGGGGGGGGGGCACATTCTCGAAAAGAAAGCAACTTCTTTATTCAGCATCTTTGGAGGAATTGATGACCACAGTATACAAATAAATCACAGTCAGTGACAAATCAATAATTTTATTCAGTAACCAATGCTACCCTTAGTGCACACACACTCATGTGCAATTTTTTTTAGCACAATGTTGCTCTGAATATTTTGCTGCATCATGCCTCCATGAACAACAAAACCTTTATTATTGCTCTTGCATGCACTCAACCATGTGCTGAAGTATACTGTATGTCACATTTTCTTTATGCTGCAGACAGTGTGTATGTGCTCTTGTTATGTCGATCTGTCATGGCCAGATTCGGAATCAAAATGAGCACTGAGACTTGTTCAGCAGATGAAATGAGACCCGCCAAGATCTGAAGGCCTTTCCAGGCTTTATTAATTTATGACGTTATTTTTAGGCTTGGATACATTTTTGATGCAATTGCATTTATCAAATGTAATACCGGTTGAAGTTTGTGTGTGTCTATCAGTGTTTGCATGTAATTTCTTGTACATTTTTCAAACACTAATACAAAGACACATTGTGTGTAGTAGCATTGTTATTGATTGTCATACTTGGCTTTGATAAATTAACTCATTTGCTCCAAAAAATGTATAAATACGTTCTATTTTTAATTGTTTATGTCCCAAAAACGTATTTATACGTCATTTACGTTTTTATGCGTCTTTTACGTTTTTTTTTTTCACAAGAGACATCTCTAGGTTCTGATGCCTAAGCACAACGCTCAAAATCCATTTTAAAACAATAAAACTGGCCACTGGAGGGCAGTAGCACTTTTGGTAAGACCTCATATCGGACCATGAAAGGAAATGAATAAGGAGAAATAGTCAAGAAACGGAAGTTGGAAGAAGTAAGAAGCGTGACAAAAATGTGAAGAACGATGTTAAACACAAGGCACATGCCCCACACAAGTTCCCTAGGTGAATTCTGTTATGAGGTAGTGGTCACTACAAAAGAAAGATTTTTTAAAAAATCTATCTTAATGAGACAGGCGGTGATGAGGGAAAAATTTACCCCGTCTACCGATACAGCCGCGGCCACAACAGCGTCATCTCTCAGTTCAATAGTTTAGTTATGTAAATAAATAAATAAATAAATATGTAAATTAATTGTTACTTTGCTATCAAAAGCTCTATTTGTCTTGTTGTTTATGTTATTTTGTAGAAGGAAAACATTATTCAGATGTTTAGGATGTCACAAAAGCAAAAAATAGCTTTGTTAAAGTCAAAGTTATGTTTGAAATGTATGCTTTTACAAAAAGCTCAATTTCTTTGTTTTTTTCATCAGAAATTGGCAAATTGCTCAAACTAAGCTATTTTCTATTGATGATTTCTAATGTATGGAAAAAAATATGAACTAACTTTTTTTATTACTGAAAGAAGAGAGTCTAATCTTTCTTTTAGTGGGTTCCATGTTTATATAGCAATAGAACAGAATTTCTCTCCGCCTTGCAAAATCAGTCAAAATCCAGTAAAACTGCCGGGAGCGAAGGGGGTTGCTCCAGTGAAAATGGCTGGGAGTGAATGAGTTAAAAATACAAAAAAGTGGGTAAAATTTGGCCTGCCACTTTTCGTGTCAAGATGAAGTTTTTACTGTATGGGTAGCATATGCGTTGCAGCAAAAAGAGCTTGCTAATGCTCCGGTCTGAGTTTTGTTGTTGTTATCATTGCATTTGTGTACCACGGCGACTACGCCAACTCAAAGTTCCTAAACGTTAACGTTTCAAAACGTCCTTGTTGTTGAATCTAAGATGGAGGGGTAATCATTATTTGTCTGTCCTGTGACTGACTGTAAAGGTCATATTTTGCGTCTTACATAAACAGGTATAGGCTTACACATATTTTGCCAAATCTCGAAATAAATTAACGGATCCAGTACTGTAATGTAGAACTTTATTTTGAGAGGTGTGGCTTCACTGAGCAAAAAAAAATTTAATTAATTAAAAATGAATAATAAATGTGTGCCTGTACATGACTGGGTCTCTATCTGGACGTTTTGTGTATGACATACAACTGATAGCGGCATTGTTGCACTTTTAGTGTTGTTTTTAGTAGAGGTGTTTAAAAAAAATCGATTCAGTATATCACAATACTACAGTTCTCGTATCAGTTCAAAATCCGTCTGTATCAATTCTTAAGCCTGCGTTATGCTCCTGTGTTGCGGTGACGGTGAAGCAACTACGGCGTCAATGAGCATTCAATAGTTCTGCGCCAAGGGAACGCGTTGGTCTGTAATTCACTGCCAAGGCACTGAGGGGTTTGGCCTTGTATTTGTATGGTTTTGGGGGACGTTTGTCGACTTCCTCTAGATTTTTTCCGGTTACACCATAATGCCAATGGAGATGGAAGGCTTGGATGTGGATCTTCAGCTCGTCAACATCGAACAACAAATGTTGATCATAGTGAAATGTGTGTAATGAGCGGATCTTTTAAGAGGCGATCAGACTGGGGAGCGGTGACGTAGCGGGAAGCGAGTGGAAAGAAATGGGAGAAAGCGAAAGTTAGCGGATGTTGCGGCAGCCTATTATTTTGTTATTCAGTTTATTTTTGCTACAATAAAGTGGGGAAAGCCATCATCGACTCCTCTCCTTCTTCTAGCATCGATTAGAAGCCAGCAAGCTGCGTCGTTTTGTCAGATTTCTTTGCTGTGTCCTACAACCAGCCAGTGGGAAGCCTTAGCAGATTTCTGGTGGCTATGGAACTTCCCAAACTGCTTTGTTGAAGCCTTGATGGTGAACACACCGAGGCACTCTCAATCAGTGATGATGTATCAAGTGTCCGACCTGTCTGTAGTTGAAAATTAAACATCAAAAAAACTCTTTTGACTGCAAACCTGTGCTTTATTCATTATATACTTGAAGTGTAAAATGTAAATAAGTCACAGACTCACAGCAAACATACGTACAAAATAAATGATAAATTGCACCAACCAAAAATGCGACATAGTGATAAAAAGCTGGCAGTTTTTGGCCGACTGTGTCACCGCTTCGTGTGGCCGTTCGCTTCCGAACACATACATACTTATTATGGAGGTTCTTCCCTTTTTTTATGCAACCGCTTACCTCCTGCCCCGTATTTTCATCGATCTCCTTCCACGAATTGCTTGCCGTTTGGCTATCTTTATAATGTATTGACGAGACATTTTAGAGGTTGTCGTACTTGCAGACCTCTTCGATGATACACTCGTCGGCTCGGTCCATTTTTGCGTGTAGTGTTTGATGTTTGAAAATGGCAGTGATTTCGCGCTGAACCATGAACAACAGTCCGAGCAGAACAATCACAGTCCATTTGCGTCACATCTCCACGCGTTGACACGACGCGAAGCCAGGAATTTGAGGAGGTGCACGTCAGGCTACGGCGAAGGGTAGTAAATTGGGTCTGCATTGGCAGCGAAGGTCTGCCGCAGAAGCATAACTCGGCCTTTACACGTGTGTCTTTGGTGAAAATAAACAATTCAGTTGCTGCACTTGCGCCGCAGCATTGCCTTGCAGTCTGTTGAAGTAACAACAACATTAAACTAATCCGAGTAGAGATTTGTGTACAGCGCCCTCTAGTTGTTGTTTGGATTAGTCCCTTTATAAGACTGAAATTTAGGCTCATTTTTTGCTTTAGCTATAAAAACGGAGGCGTGGAGTATTTAGAATCACGCATTTAAGCAGGTTTGGACTAAAGCAGAAAATGTTATAATGTAAGCCATACATAAAACATTATAACTTGAGTGCTGGATGACGTTTCAGGAATACATTGATATAGATGCACTTATTTCCCTTTTGATTTGTTTTTACTAAAGTGATATACAAATATCACAATAATCGTCTTCAAATGTAGGATCGGGATTAATCGGGATCAAATCGAATCATGACCTATGAATTATGATACAAATCATATCGCCAGAGATGAGATAATATGTTTTTACCTTTATAAATTGTCAAGATTTTAACAGCTTACTCTGATGACATGCACTCATTGTAGGGCTGTGGCAATCGATTGTTCAGGTAATCGATTATTCTATCAATTAGTTAGTTCGAATAATCAAGTAATCGGATTACGAACAATTAATGCATAGCAGAATAAATTTTAATGCCTGCAGTAACATTTGTTTTGGCTTGCTAAGATTGCACTTGCAAAAGAGCATTAAATGCAATACAAAATAAAATTCCGGAGAGTATATTCAAACTGCGGAATTGGACTATCATTTCAAAAGAGCATTAAATGCATTTAAAACTTAATTAAAATATCTGAGCCTCACGTCAAACTGAATAAAAAAATAAATGACAATCTAAGTACAACAAAAGAACAATTGGCTATCTTGCATCCCAAAAGTCCGCTAGCTTAAACGCTATAAAATGCTAAGTTTTTTTCTTTTTTACAAAGCTCTTAACAAATCATTCAAACACATATTCCCACAAGAAATGACTGAATATACTACTAAACTAAAAAACAAATGCATAAACAAACATATTAGCTCAAACTAAAACATATCTCATGTTGGTCTCAACAGGGAGCAGCTGGATTGAGCCCTGTTAGAAGAGTTATGGCATATTCACTGTCACTAGAGGGAAGTGTATCCACCCAAATCAATAAAACTAAATGCAACACTATTAAAACAAACCATTACAATGTTAAACAAATCTTCGAAGCAGTCAAATTTGATTCGAAGCTTTTTTTCAAATCGAATTACTAATAAATACTAATAAATAAATGCATCTAATTTTCACTCCTTCGCCTTTCTCTGTCTCAGCTCCCTCTTAGTGTTTCAGTAGTATAACAAGTTTAAAAGTATGACAACTATGAAAAAAAGTACTGCAAACAAGGTTGGGTGTGCAGCATGTGTTGTGACTTCAGCAAAAACATGCTAAACTGCAAACGGGTGGGTGATTGGCTAAAGGGGCCCTACGATGGGTCCTCTGTTGGTTTACCTGCATGTCAGTCAAAAATCTAATTGCAGAGTAAACTGGCCGTTTTTTGTTGTTGTCTTTGTTGTTGTTTTTTTTTTGTTGTTCTTTTTTTTATATATTGGGCATATTAGATGAACCTCACTAGAAACCATTTTTAATGTCCTTTCAAAAGATAGTTATACCTCAGCCCACTATTTTTACCTAAACGATCACTTTTGTGCTGGACCATCTACCATGGTCTGTGTGCTCATATGCTTATAAATGTTTGCCAAAGTGAAGCGGCTGCATTATCTGAATACATTATTGATGTAAGCAGCCCTTTGAATAAGACACACCGATATTCAAATACTCAAGCATGGATCTTTGTGTAAATGTAATGGGATGCATTCTATGCTTTCTACAAGTATGAGATTCTGTTTTTGTGTGTGCAGAGTACAGGTATTTATTTTATATTGGTATTGTATCACATACACATACAGTTAGTAAGAAAGTACTTACGGTAGTCAGCCACAGATTATACAAGTTCTCTGACTTAAAACGATAACAGAGCTCTGTAAATTTCATCATAGAAGCACTTCAACTTTGAGAAACAGGATGTCACAAAAAATGAATTCAAATTAATCAATCAATAATCAGTCAAATCAGTTCAATCAGTTCAAATAATCAATCAGTCAATAGGACTTTTTATGATTTTTTTCTTTAAATGATGGTTTAAAATAAATATTTGGTAATAATTTTTTTACTTTCATTGCCCTGTATCTGCTAGGTCCTCCAGTTGTTGCCTCCATTTATGCACCTCTTTAAGATCAATATCTAAATAAAAGACATTTGTCCACAGCCTCAAACAGTTGACTCCAAACTAAACAATGGCTTAGGCCAAGGAGCTGTTGAAGGACCCAAATAACAATTGCAGGACCTGCACCAGGCAGAGAAGAGTGAATCTACTTGTACAGTAGGCAAGCAATTTCGTGTGAACTCTGAATAAATCGACTGTGGCAGAAATTATTAGAAAATGGACCTGGGAGTTTGTTTTTGATGAAACATTTAAATCAATGACTAGTTAAGTTCAGTGAAGATAGAAACCCATTGGCAAAATGCAAAGTAAGCAGTTGTAACTGTAGTGATGTAATTATTTGAAAGAAATATTGAACCCAGGTTGTTTCATTTAAATCTCAAATTATTCTTTTATTGTTGTTGTTGTCTTCAATATTGAAGTGAAATGAGAAATAATACACGCTGGAGTAGCGCATATCTTGTTGTGGTCCTGTCCTAGATACTCCAGCCTCTGTTGTGGACCTCTGCAGCTGGACTAGTGTTACCTTCACCCTCTTCAATGCTTCGTCTATCCATCTCTTTCTTACCTGATCCATGAGTTTTGCTAGGCAGGTCTGCAGACAAAAGATTAATGCTTGTTTTGAAACTTCTTCAGAGATTTTCATGGTCATTATTGCTGTGTTTGAATAACGGGGCCTCTTGGTTTAGCGAGAAAAGGTCTGTATGCACTAAAATATCATATACAGTGTATAGCTATATGAATTTTGAAAGTAATTATTTGCATCAGAGCTTTTTTTTCCTCGTGAGAAAGAATGTAAGCATTTGCACATCCTAATATATGACGGAAAACACTCAGGTGACTTGAAGTTCCGATCTGAGACCCCCAATTTGGCCAAATTTCAAAATTATGAAAATACTGTATGCATGTGTGATACATCATTGGAAAGCTTAAAATCTCAATTTTCTTGGGGAAGACAAATTTTGGACGGGAGGGCTTTTTTTTTTTTTTTATGTTTTTTTAAACAGCGAAACCCTATATGGAGGTGAGAGCACACGAGAGCAGAATTACAGACGCCATGACTTTAATAAGATATTATTGCGTACTTACCTTGTTTCGATCCAAAAACTCCATGTCGCTTGTATCACCGAGTGTCAAGACACAGCAGTGAATGGCCACAGCTGGATTTTTGGGGGATTTTATGGGTGAAACATGGTAATATAACAATGGTCGCAATGCAGGAATCGCAGACATCAAGGAGTGGTCGAGATTTTCTTTTTCATATATTTACCCATTTAAACGTTTTTTCTCAATTGTTCTATGTTTTGATCGATTATTTATCACCTAACATATCGGGGAAAATGCGAGAGTAACAAAATATACAATTTAGCGATAGTTATGAGGTAGATATCCGTGACTTTTACAGACGCCATTTTTTCATTGTGACATAATTTGTTTGAAAGTTTAAAATATGCGAGTGAAGAATTTTTTGAAGTGTTTTTTTTTTTTTTTTTTTTTTTAAACGAAATATTAGACATGATTTAATAATTCTAAGCTAAAAATGACAGACATTTTGAATAATAAATTTAATTACTTACCTTGTTTTCATGGCTGGGTTGAAACAAAAACGGTTGCGCAACGTCTGTAAATGGGGAATTCCAGAATAAAACGGGTAAATTAAAAATAGTTTGGGGGCTTAATGCGCCTTGAATCTTCTATGGCTTATAATAAAGCAGTTTCTTTTAAAGAGGAGTGCAAGAGCAGAATCTGCTTTTTCAGTCTTGTCTGTGTTTTCCACCATATGCAATTAAAAAAATAAACTTTATTTATTTTAACTACTAATACTCACTTAAGAACATGAACTATCTTAACTAAATCCATGAAATAACTTTTGTCGGTCAATGGCAGTTGATGAATGTATTCTTTCTCTAGTCATTCGTAACGCTTATTCTCTCGAGGGTTTTGGGGGATGCTGGAGCCTATCCTGGCTGACTATGGAGAGGAGGCGAGGTCCATCCTTAACTGGCTGCAAGCCAATCGCAGGGCACAAAGAGACAAAGCATTCATACTCATATTCACACCTCCAGACAATTTGGAGCTTTCAATTATCATGTTTTTGTGATGTAGACGGACAAATCATGTACAAGGAGAAAAAAAGCATGTTAAAATAGACAAAATGGGTGAACACAGTACTCTTGCAATCCACTGTAAGTATTATTAAGTAAAGCCAAGAAATAAATATTGACTAGAGAGTTACGGGAAAGAAAAGTCTCGAGTCAGTATTTGACAGTTGGGCTGATGGGACATTTCTCGGGGCTTTGCGAGGTCCTCATTAAATATGGATGTTGTTTGGAGCTGGGGCAAGTGGGACTCAACAAACTGCACAAAGAGCCCAGACTGGCAGCCAGGACGATCATGCTTTTTTCCCTCTTGTCCATCTCCCTAGCTGTCTCCTGTTCTTTCTCCAATTTCCAGATTCTTTTGCCTCCATCACTCTTTGATTTTTTTGTAACTATCCCACTGCTTTTGCTCTGTACTGAGCTGTATGTCATTTCATTTGCCTTCTCTTTTCTGTTTTGTTCATTGCTGCTTCTTCCAACTGTGTGCCTCAGCTCTAATCAACACTCTCTCTCACCCTTTGCCCACTTTTTCTTGCTCCTCCCTCTACTAAAACGTTTTAGTAGAGAGGTTTGCAGGGAAGTAGTAATGTTTTGCAGCAGCTTGCAATGCTATAAGTGCTGTAATCACAAAGGGAGCCAGCTTTCTAATGGAGTTTGTCTGATTGTGATTGATTATGTTAAGATAGTAGTCATCTATTCAAATTGAGACCAATTTTAGAAGTTATTCACATACCATACCTTGTATTTACATAAGAGGTGGATAGTGCTGCGTTACACGTACTCCATTAGATTTACTTGAGTAACTTTTTGAGAAAAATGTACTTCCAAGTGTAGTTTTACTAAGCCATACTATTTTCTTTTACTTGAGTAGATTTGTGAAGAAAAAACTCCTACTCCGCTACTTTGGGCTACACAAGAGTCGTTACATTTTTCCTCTTTATTTTTCATATTAGATTTATTCATTTATTATTTTGCTAGCGATGCCAAGAGTAGCTCTACCAATTTCACCAATGAGACGTCGCAACAATAATCACATGACACCATTATACCAATCAGAGGCAAGCTTGCCGTTCTATGATCACGGTAGCTTGTTCAATCACGTGGCGTCTTTAAAGCACCGTAAAAAAATTAGGTAATTGACATAGAGCGCTGCTCTCAACATGACTCGAAAGCACAGATTTTTACCTCTCTCCCAGTCTTTATTTAGCACCGATTGACCACGGAAAACCGGAGATAATATCCTTATAATTTCATAATAGTAACAATGAAGGAACACTATTCAAACTAGGAACTATTTTCTCCACTAAAGGGCACTCATGCTCCCTTGGACGAATAATGCTTCATTCCTGTCATTTTTTTTCTCTTGTCGGAAATTAATGATTTCTCATTTTTGCTTTTTTTTATTGTTATTGTTTAGCTTCCCCTCGCTCAGATTATGGAACTGTATGACATCTCCTATCACACCTATGCAGATGACACACAAATCTACATATCTGTGTCCCCACATGATTATAGTCCCTTAGTCTCCCTGAGTAAATGTAATGAAAAATCAAATAAATGGATGAGCCAGAATTTTCTCCAGGTAAATGAGAAGAAAACAGAAGTGATCATTTTTGGGCCAAAAAAGGAAAGTTCAAAGATAAGCGGGCACCTTAGCACAATGTCACTTACAGCTACAAACCAAGTCAGAAACCTTGGCGTAATTATTGACTTAGACCTAAAATTTGATAGCCATCTGAAGTCCGTCACTAAATCTGCTTATTACCACCTAAAAAATATAGCTGCTGACTCAGCAAGACATGGAAAAACTTAAGCATGCATTTATTTTCAGCAGATTGGACTATTGCAACGGTATATTTACGGGTCTTGATAAAAAAATCAGTCAGGAAGCTGCAGCTAGTACAGAATGCTGCAGCCAGAGTCCTCACAAATACAAGGAAACTGGACCACATTACACCAGTTTTGAAATCGTTACACTGGCTTCCAGTGAGTTAAAGGACAGACTATAAAATACTACTGCTCGTCTCCAAAACACTTAATGGCCTTGGACCAAAATACATGCTTGATTTGTTAGATTCCGATGAAACATCTAGACCCCAAAGGTCGTCTGGAACCGGTCTCCTGTATGTTCCAAGAACAAGAACCAAGCAGGGTGAGTCAGTATTTAGTTATTATGCTCCTCACCTCTGGAACAACTTACCTGAAGTTCTGAATTATGCTCAAACTGTTAGCTCCTTTAAATCAGGGCTGAAAACGCTTTTGTTTAGCACTGCATATCCATAACTGCCTATATATTTCAATCTATTTGTTTTCTATTCCTCTTGTGCTTTATCTCAATTGCTGATTTCAATAGTAGTAAATGGTGTTATACTTGTATAGCGCTTTTCTACCTCTCAAGGTACTCAAAGCGCTTTACACTGCATTGTAGTATTTTTTTTTTTTTTAATTCTATTCGCGATTAAATGCGATATTCATGTATTATTTTATTTCCTGTTTCGATCGTCGTTGTTTTTAGGTTCTATTGATTTTATGTGATTTTTACAGTATATTCTTCATGTGATGTAAAGCACTTTGAATTGCCTTGTGTTGAATTGTGCGATATAAATAAATTTGCCTTGCCTTTTGTATTTCTTTGGCTTAATGTGGTTATGCAATTGGTTATTGTACAGTATCATTGTAACAACAGTTCATATAGATAACTTTGTGCTGAGAAAAAAAAATCTAATTTGTAAGCAGTTACTCACAATGTTACTCATTACTCGAGTATTCTTTTCACCAAATAATTTTTTACTTGTACTTGATAACATTTATTAGATGACAACTTTTACTTTTACTTGAGTAATATTCTTTTGAAGTAACGCTACTCTTACTTGAGTACAGTTTTTGGCTACTCTACCAACCTCTGATTTACATACAGTACCTCACAAAGTATTAAATTCCTTATGAGTTATACACATTTATACACATCTTCTTGCCAAATGTATCACATTTGATACACTTAGAATTTCATGATTTGAGACTAATTCAGAATTTTGAAATATCTTTCCTCAAAAAAAAAAAAAAAAATAGTGGATGCAAATCAGCTCTTGCATCTGCAGGTTCCATGACCAAAAAAAAACAGGATTTTAGCAAGGGTTATAGATATTAGAGCACTTATTACACATACTATTTTTTTTCTTTTTTACAAATTTGAAAAAAAAAAGGTTTCATTAAGACCTTATTTTTCAAATTTTGTGATTCTCTGACAATTGCTACATATTGCAGCCATTAAGGGGTTATGAATAAAATGGCAATATCCACCGTCTAACTTGCACAGGTTGCTCAGACAATAAAGGTAATGCTCAACTACTGACTTATTTTGCATGTTGCCTAAGTCAAGGTTATAACAGTCACTTTGCTTGTCACCCAAAAAATATAAAATATGGCGTATTGAAATGTTGATTTTTTTGGGGGGGTATCTAATTCCTATTTTGGTTTGTTTTTATATGCGCCATAACTGTAATCCATAACTTTGTGTTTGTCATTAGGTAATGAAGACTGGTCCTCCTCAACAGAGTGATGGATGGGGAAATTACAGGATGGGACTTTAAGTGGCGCCCACGTGGAGCCCTGACTGATAGGGCTGAGAGCAGGTGTGTGCTGGTCTGCGAACTTGAAACCATTTTTAAAAGTGAATGAAAAGACAACGGGCAATAATCAAACAATTAAGAAAGGGGGCAGAAGTTGAGAGGGAGGTTTGTAGTGAACCACAGACACTGTCTGTGATAGCGTTTAGCTTAGTCCCTTGCCCTAACCAGACCTCTAAGGTTAAGGAAAAGCTCGTTCTAATCTGGTTAAGTACGGGTGACGCACAAAGTCCCTGTCATTGCCTGCAGACATACAGTACTTTGTAATCTCATTTGCCCGCACTGTGTGACTTTCACACTTTCAGAAAGCATAGTACAATTATGATTATCCATGTTACAACAAATAATCTTTCCGTTTGTTTTTTTTTTTTTTCTTCAAATAACTTTTTTATAGAAATCATATTGGCAACATTATCTGCTGCTGTAAAAATCAACTTTGTATCAAATTACCATGAGACATGGTTGTCAAAGTGTCAATCGAGCTGTGTATTTCATACCACATATTTGCACACAGATACTGCTATTGCTTAACGTTATCACCACATTTTGAATTAGAGTATTATAATGATGATTATTTACAATGACAAACACTGGGTTAGGGTCAAGCTCCAGCCAAGCAGAGGATTATTGGCAAGGTAAATGGATGGATAGATGGGAAAGGAATTGCTTTGTCGTTGAAAATCCATGATTACGCCATCCAAGGAAAATACAAGGGTATATTCCACAGTTATTTTCATTTCTATTACAACATCAATTGGTGGTAATTTAAGTTTACAACCTTTTGTAGACCAAGACACATTTTGTGTCTCTGTAACATGAGAAGGGAGCTTGTGAGGAAGGGTCAATAAATGCCAGAGAAAAGCATGGGTAAGATAAAAATGAAATATGAAAGATACAGAGGATATTTAAGACATGGATGATTTGCTTATAACACAAAAATTCAAGCTGACATTATCAACTGTGTCTCAGCACTTCTATGTAAAAGCCTCCACCCCCTCAAGCTGTCATCATAATATTTTCATTTTCTGTCCTCCTTTCTTTTTTTTTTTTTTTTTTTTTGCTTTCTTTCCTGTAAATTAGCAAGTCATTCCTCCTCATCTCGTTGTTCCCTCTAATGGATGGTGCTAATGCCCATCATCAGCAAAGCACGTCTGCTAGAGACTGCTTCCTGCAGCTGTGGGATACACCACAACCCTGATAACCCATGCCATCCATCATTTTTTAAAAAATCCCAAAATATAAATAATAAAATTATATTAATAAGGATGCCATTTTATAACAGAAGTTTGGAATAAATTATGGCGTGTGTGAATTTACATTGTACGTGTGTCATATTTATGCAAAATGTCTCATTTACCCTTGGCCTTTTGTTTTATCTGTTTATAAATTTTAATGCATATAAAAATCCATTTTTTTTGTAATTGTTTCTTTTTGAAAAATGAAAAAACATTAAATAAAATAAATTATTCCGTACCGTATGTGTGACCTTCTCAGGTAAATGGAACTGCAGGACAGGAGTCGATCCCCGTCCCGTAGGACCAGCAGGGTCGAGCAGGTGGTGGGAAGATGGCTGAGGCGGTCCCGAGAATTGGGCAGCAGGTCTCACTCTTTGAGCAGGTCAAACTCTGAACATCTAATTTAATGTCTGAAAGGTGTTACCAACCAGGTCTTTCGTTAGTACAAATATTAGAAGGTGCTCTTCTAAGACATTAATCTAGCATCCATAATGGCCACCCCTGCCCACCTTCCTGACTGACTGTATCACCGAATAAAAAAGTAACTCACCCAAAATTTCCTCAAACTCAACAGCAGTAAAACCGAGGTGCTCTTTATCAGCTCCAAATCCACCGTATCCAAATACCATAGCCATCCCCTCACCATCGACAACTCCACTGTTTCACCCTCCCCCCAAGTTAAGATAAGTCAAGGCCATCCACAACCTTGCCCCTCCCTACCTGTCCGACCTCCTCTATATTACAACGCCCTCCCGTGCCCTTAGGTCCTCTACCTCCATGCACTTGTCTGTCCCCCCTGCTCGCCTCGGCACCATGGGGATTTCAGCTGCTCTGAACCCAGCTTTGGAATTCACTACCACCCGACCTCAGGAACACAGACTCACTCCCCCTTTTTCAATCGAAACTCAAAACTCACCTGTTCAGACTCTCATAACCATAATAATCCCTGATTTCTTTGAGTTATACTGTTCTGCTAATTATTTTCATAGATTGGTATTTTATTGTTTCGAACGTTCCATACTCAATTGTTTTGACTGTTTTTAGTCCTTAATTTGTCTAATTATATTTTAAATGATTGTACGGTGACCTTGAGTGCTAGAAAGGGGCCTTCAAATAAAATTTATTATTATTATTATTATTAATATTATGGTAAATCAATAGGAAAGATCTGTGAAGCCATGCAAACAGCCAAAGATAACACAGTAAATGTAAAGTAGGAGATGAAAAGCAAACATAAGAAATAGTTATTTATTTATTTATCTATTTATTTATTTATTTATTTAAAAATATATATACATATATGTACTAGGGCTGTCAAACGGTTAGAATTTTTAATCGAGTTAATCACAACTTAAAAATTAATTAATCGTAGTTAATTGCAGTTCAAACCATCTCTCAAATATGCCATATTATTATGTATTTTTATGTTTGAAGAGAGTTTGACCAAAGTCTGAGTAAGTTTTATGTATATTTTGCATAGCTATTTTGATTGGGAATGCCAGCTTTTCTTTTTGTGAACATTATTTTTTTGGAGAGATAGGAATATTATTGTTGTTGTTCTTTCACTAAATGATACTTATGTTTGTTGTGAAGGAGTTGCCGAAGCTTATGCCAATGAACGGCACGGTCCAATGAACGCCTTTGTCCACTGCCTTTCTCTGCCTCTTTTTTTTGTGCACAAAAAACAGCATTACTGTAATCTGTTTGAGGCAATGCATGAGCGTGTCGTTCCGCGCATGCATTAAATGCGTCAAATATTTTAACGTGATTAATTTAAAAAATTAATTACCGCCCGTCAACGCGATAAATTTGACAGCACTAATATATACATTTTGTCTTTAGGTATTCAGTATGTACTGCATAGTGTGCAGATAAGAGTTGGGTCTATGGGCATCACTAAAACTGGCAATCATTTGCCAGCCGACAATGAATCCTGTGTTCTTTTCTGACCATTTGCAGAGACAGAGTTACAATAGACGGGAGACCAGAAGAATATATGAGCACAGATGGAAGAAACAATCCCTTCCGCTTGAATGTTTTGATCCAGCAAGACCCAAAACACAAATCTCATGGCCTCACACTATCCTCACAGATGCCAATCTTGGTACAAGAGGTCACCCAAGGTATGACAAGAAATGTGTTCCATGGTATTGTGTATTATTTATGATGGTGAAATGACAATACAAGACACTAACCTTAATGCTTCCATCAAGTGCACACTTTTTATTGTCTTACAAATGGTCAATAATCCAGGACCTCCATTGGCACACTTGTTAGATGGAAATACTCACGTTGACCTATATTTTTGAAAATTTTCTTTTAATTGCAAATATATCTTTGTTGATCTACACATTTAAACATCATATTGAACTAGACAGATCAGCTACACTAAATGCTCCCGGCTGAAGGTAAAATTAATCCTTAGCCATTCATAAGAGAGAATGAGCTGTGGCCTCCTGCAATCCAGTTAAAAACGTCTGCATTTCACACCAAATACTGTAAATAAATGTGTGAGTCCGCTCAAATAAGATCAGCATATTTTCAGTATCTATATTGTTACCATTTGGGGGTTGCCTTGCCTAAATCGAGATTGGAACACAGTGCTCTAATCTAGAAAGGTTTAAACTAATACATTCTGACTCAAATACGTACAGGACGTACAACACAAGTGTGATGTGAAATATTGGTTCACCTAGTTCCTACACTGTTTCTATCTATCAACAAGCATTTGTCATACTTTTCAGCCAGTATTTATGACTTATCTTTAAAGAACTGATAAATCAGTTGATTGAAATCTTCTTGCACAGACTTGGCTTTTAAACGTACTGTACAGTATATGTGTATGTGCGTGCGATTATGAGCATAATTGCTGGTTGCTGCAATAAACCAATCACATGACTTTGCTTTGTGGGAAGAAAAATGTCTGTTATTCAGCAGCCAGCTGCTGTTTTTCACCTTAAATAGCTGTTTCATTTGCAACCGGCATCTCGCCAGAAGTCATAGGGTAGGCTGAGGCGGGTTTTGGAGGTGCCTGGCTTTATTTGGACTCCGCCACTTTTTTCGTACCGTAATTTTTGGACTACAAGCCACTACTTTTTCCTTCATTTTGAATCCTGCGGCATATAGTCCAGTATATAGTGCAGGGGTGGGCAAACTATTCCACAAAGGGCCGTAGTGGGTGCGGATTTTTGTTGCAACCCATTAAGAGGACACCTTTTCACCAATCTGAAGTGCAATCAGTCGATAGCAGTCAGGTGCTTCTCATTTTTGCTGAAACCGCATTGGTTAAACTATCTGTGCTGGGTCAGTTGGAACAAAGACCAGGACCCACTGCGGCCCTCGAGGACCGGTTTGCCCACCCCTGATATAGTGTATAGTCCATTTTTTATTTATTTGGGTTAACAAGTAACACATCCCTCCTAGCATGCATTCCAGCGCCACAGATGTAAATAACAGTCAAAATTCATGTTCTTTGCTAATTATTTATTCAGTTACTGTTCCAGTTGTTTCATTAATTGCTTGTTATGGTATTTGGTAATACTTTATTTGAGAGCGGCATCATAAGACTGTCATAAGACAGTCATAATTATGACATGACACTATCATGGGCATTACTGAATGCTTATGACAGGTGTCATTAAGTGTCATCCGGCAAATTATATTACTAACGCCATGTATGTCCAGCTCGGATCTTTTACATCCATTCAAAAGTGAGATAATTTGCCGGAAGACACTGAATGACATCCGTTATAAGCCTTCGTGAAGGCTCATGACAGTGTCAGGTCAAAATTATGATTTTCTAATGAGTCTCTAGGCGCCATTGTCAAATAAATGCCAAATACCATAACTATCAATTAATGAAAAAACTGAAACAGTAACTGAAAAAAATAATTAGCACTGAACATGAATTTTGATTGTTATTTACATCTGTAGCACTGCAATGCATGCTAGGAGTCTTGTTGGACAACAACAGTGTTAACAGCAGGTGGGAGAAGAGGTTGACTGTCTCCCCCAAGGGAGCAGAGATGGCCAAATGAAGCTTCTTGAAGCAATGAAACTTTGAAGCCAATTGGTTCAAAGCTTCATGGTGGTTCATGGTGTTGTCGCTCTCAAATAAAGTGTTCCCAGTTAATATCTTTTGCTGTAAACATCCCATATTTCAGTGAAGACAGCTACGGCTTATAGTCAGATGCATCTTATCTGTGAACAGATGCTGTTTTCGTGTCACATTTTGTGGGTGGCAGCTTATAGTCAGGTGCTCCTTATAGTGTCAAAATTACGGTATTAATATGTCAAATGAGTCTGGTGCCAGAAGTACTTTGCCCTCAAAAATAAATTTGATAAATAAACAATTATATTGACTGCTATTTCCTATTATGTAAAAATGAAAAGTTAAAACATGTTGATTTTTCCAAATCTCCCTGTATGAAAATTATATCACTAAGCTAAAATAACATTGATTTGTGTTAAATACATCATATTTTGTTAATTTCACGATTAATGTACAACACAACCCCTAAACGTGACTGTCCAAGAACACTTTCTATATCCAGGTGGTCCTGCAGATGGCCGGCTCATCCCTGGTGACCAGCTTGTGAAGATCAATAACGTCGCTGTCGATGACCTGACCCCTGAGCAAGCTGCTGAAATTATCAGGTTCATGCTATCACTAGCAACAAGAACAAGAAGCACTACACACAATGCATGCAGGAGTAGTAATGTAAACATCAAATTCAAATTAAGTTGTGCATGTCTTTAATTTGACTTTACTTTTCATTTTCCTCAGAGAGTGTCAAGATTCGTTATCTGTGACTATACTCAGAAAAATGCTGGTAAGTCATGATATCTCACCAATTCACATGAAATAGCTGTTATTTGCATCTATCAAACTTGATGACGTGCTTTTATTCCAAAAACCTGCAACGCAAAATATTTTTAATAGATAAACTTGAACTCTTCATGCCACTAGTCCACAACGACCTAGACAACACGCCCGCTCAATGCAGTTTAAAAATAGGTTCTAAGGAACTGAGATCGAGGTGGATAGCATCCAGGTGAAGAAACACCAACTGCTGTGTGCACAAGGTGTGTCATAAAAGTTCCAATTCCATTGGTGTCAAAACAATAACAAGAACAAAAAATCAAATGCAAATTCAAAAAACAAAAATGTTTACCGTATTCCTAGTCTGATGAACTTTCCTATCCTTCTCTGCTACACCTTTATACACTCTTAGAAGGACTCTTTCAGGCTTTTCTAATATAACTGGTGTACTGTGTGTATGTGTCCCTTGATACTCAGATGTATGTTCATCAAACCAAGAAATCTGCTGTACATGTCACCAAGACTAGGGGTTAAGCGTCATCCTGCACAACTCTCCTGTTACCAAGGTCTTATCACTACATCCCTGATAATACCACTTCATCAGTGTGTATGTTGGGTGTATTGTATGTGAATGTTGACACGCAAGTGTCCAATCTCTGGACTTAATCAGAATCCCAGAAGCAAATTTATGTTTGGTCCCATTTGAAGGAGGTCACTAAATAAATGTGGCTGAACCTCAATTCTCCTTCCTGCCACTGCTCAAGAAAGCAACTCAAATCTTATTTGATTGATGGCTCTGCATCTGCTACTGAATGCTACTAAAGATATAGATTTAGATTGAACTCAAGATTAATAACAAAAATTAATAACAAAGAATGTATTTTGAATGAGCACACATTCAGTTTAAAGCTGTATCTGGGGGATTTTAATATAGACCAAGAACAAACATTATATATTAAAGTAATAAGGATAAAATGCAGACCAGGCTAAATGAGTGCCTGGTAATATAATATTAACAGGTATTCAGATAACAAGCAATATAACATAACTTGTTTTCCAAATTCTGGATCTCACATCAAACCAAAACCATTAAAGTCTTCATCTCCACTGTCACTTCTGAACAACTCCGCCAACTCTGGAAATAAAGAGCATGCCTTTAGCACCCTTCTCACGGCTGATAGTGTAGAAATACTAGTACAAGAACTGCCTGGCTCACTCCCTAAGCATCTCATCAGCCCAGATACATAATAAGTACACTGGAAGAACGCACGTGCCCTCAACTAGTTAACTCAGAACCTACAGGCAACAATAATCGCTAGCCAGAGACATGATAACGCATGCATGCCCTCTATAAAGTACGTACGCAATTAATTAATGTAATTACCGTATTTTCGGACTACAAGTCGCACCTGAGTATAAGTCACACCAGCCATAAAATGCCCAACGAAGAGAAAAAAAATGCACCGGAGTATAAATCGCATTTTGGGGGGAAATTTACTTGATAAAATCCAACACATAGATATGTCTTCTTGAAAGGCAATTTAATATAAAAATACAATAGAAAACAACATGCTGAATAAGTGTAGCGTGTACAGTGCATGAACAACGAAATGCGAATATACTGTCCTCACCAGGACGCTACGGCTCGGTCCTGGCTATACAGCGAGCTAAACTCCCAAATGACGATGCTGGACGTCCGTATAATTTGCTGAATCAATTTCGTCCTCGATACCAAACAGGTTCGCATCAACGTAAATAAATGATAATTAGGTGCTCCTACTGTAGGGTGACCAAACGTCATCCGGCCGGGTTTTATAAATTCATGAAAATGTCCGTTTTTTATGATTTTTCATGGGACCAACTTGAAGAGAATATCTCCGGCCGCTGGGGGGCAGCGCTTACCTGTGTTGTCGTGGCTCCTACTATTAGGGGCGGGAGAAGGAGTACAGTTTACCCCTTGTATTATGGGGCATTACCGCCATCTACAGGTTTGACGGTTTGGCAAGAGAAGAGGCAGTTACAGACTACAATAAGGAGTAGTTTTAAGAGACGTTTATAGTGCTCAGTTCTAATATAGTACCTTTCTGTAAGTTTATCTTCTGTTAATGTCGCTCATCGGTCTTCTGTTTTATATTATACAATATATGGGTACAAAGTGATGCAGTATGTTGTATTAGTCTTGTATTAACTGTTCTGCGTTCGTGTATTTGGTTTAATGTTAGTATATATTTTAAGTAGGAGCGCCTGCCCAGTTGTTAAGTTTTTTACGATAAATACGTATATAATGGCAACTTTTGACTTCTGTCGGAGCTTTTTACTGGCGTGATCTGTAAAATCCCGTTTGATGTCAAATCGTTGCGCTACCGATGATTGTAAACTTAGATAGCAAAGTTTGATTTTGCCTCGTCTCCCGGTACTCGCTAATAGGGTAGCTATCAGTGAGCTAAGCCGCGCTAGGCATTATGGGAAACGTAGTTTTGAACTGCTGCATTTGGAAACATGCTGGTTGAATAGTTTGTCGGTTTATTTTGGTTATTGTTTGCGTGTAATCTAGAACATTGAATGAGAATAAAAATTGAGTGGGAATAACAATTTCTCAACGACAATTGTCATGATAGTAATTTATTAAAAAAAAAAAAAAAAAATGTGGCACAAGCCTACTGTGTGTCTGTCTTGACTGCACTATATTTCCATGGGTCTGCATGAAATATATATATATATATATATATATATATATATATATATATATATATATATATATATATATATATATATATATATATTTTTTTTTTTTTTTTTGCCTTTTTTTTTTTGTGTAAGAATAAAGCCTATTAAGTAAAAAACTTATTTTCGTATAGTATATAATATATACTATATGGCATTTTTAAAAAAATAAAACTGATAAAACTGATTTTTTCTGTCCAGACTCAGGAGGCACACTTTAAATATATTAAAGTGATATAGGCATCTTTGAGTGAACTGCGAGTAAAATTTAAGTATCTCGAGGCGGGGCCGAGTGTCCTCTTTTTTGGAAATTGAAATATGGTCACCCTATACTACAGCAATGACACAAATGGTTAGCATGCGTTCGCTAGCATTAGCACATCGTTCAAACAACCACACAACTGGCTCTAAGTGTCCGATGGTGGGTGAAAAACAACAACAGAAAAGATGATACACACAGGTGTTGCCTCTGTAGAGATATTTTACAAGCATAAACAATGAACGTAGGTTCACAGCCGTGTTTCTCTCTCGCTAACTCGCCCACTCACGCAGTGCTGCGTAGCTGTCGGTCTTCTTCTGGCATGTGAGCGCTCTTCTTCACGTAAACAAGTGCGAGTGCGCCCTCATGTGGGCGTGAAAGTGCCACAAACTAAAAGCATGCATTTCAATAGAAAAAATTCAATAATGCAATTATACACATTGCCAAAGGGAGAACGCGAACGTGGCCATAGCTATTAAGAGTTATTCAGATAACTTTAGCATAAAGAACATGCTAACAACCAAACCATCAGTGTCACTCCAAAACACCAAAATACCATTTGAAATGATATCATAATTTTTTAATAATTTCACACATAAATCGCTCTTAAGTATAAGTCGCACCCCCAGCCAAACTATGAAAAAAACTGCGACGTATAGTCCGAAAAATACAGTAATCAGTCCTTAGACAAAAAACATTAGTCGGGCTCCAAGAATCTACAGTACTTATACATACATCCGCTACCCCCCAAATGTTATTCTGATTCGTCCACAAATAACAGAGGACTAGACATTTGGTTGGAGTCCTCACCAAGAACAAGAAAAACCACAACAACAACATTGCACGTGGGAACTTGAGCCCTCCGAGTGGTCTAAAAATGTATACGTTGCACCTGAATGTACTGTAAGTCGCAGGCACAGCCAAACTTTGTAAAACTCCAGCTAGTACAGATCATAATATAGAAAACAAATTGAAAAGCCATTTTTCACATGGAGCATGTATACAATATCAATCTCATGGAGCATAAAACAACAATGAGTGTAAGGCAAGAGGAGACACAAAGGGCTGCTCTCACTGTTCAACGTTAATGTTGGTAAATGGCATCGGCGTGTTGTTTGGTAGCACTACCGATGCCACCATTTTAGTGCTGTCTCCAGGCCCTTCCAATACGGGTATCGGTACAACACTAATGCATGTGCAGCGTAATCACATTGACTATTGCATCAGATGTGGTTAACAGTTGACTGCATGTTCACCACTACTGAAATTGCTTGCGTCTAAATTACATTTTGCTCAGGAATTCAACCCAATTTTTCTAAAAAGCACTTAAAAATCGCAAAAAAAAAAGTACTGTCTATAAATACAACTCAGGCATAAAACCACCTTACATATTGCATTTCTCCTGAATATGAACCTAATTAATCGATATCCTAAATCAGGGGTGCTCATTACATCGATCACGATCGACCAGTCGATCGTAACGCTAATGTGGGTAGCTCACGGCATCACTCTCCTCCCCCCAAAAAAACACTTTTTTTTTTTTAAATGTACATTGTTAATTATGATTATTTTGTGTGTATATTGTGTCCTCTCTCTCTAAGCAGCTTCTTGCTCACGTTTTTCTAGTTCTATATAGTTTCCAACAGAATTCACGACATTTCTCACAGTTTCATTAACGTTAACAGTAGAAAACACAATCAGGACACTTGTCTCTAAGCAACTTCCTACTTGAGTTTTGCACAATATTAGTCTCTTTTTAAATTACTTGCAGTGGCTGCTGCTGGCCGAAAAAAACTTCTAATATCCCTCCTCTTCGAAGGGGGTGGAGGAGGCGGCATGTTTTTTGACATGTATTTCTGCTGGGGCTGTGTGAGTGTGAGCGTGCGTCTGTGTGTGTGTGTCGGGGGTGGGTCAAGCCATCAGCTAATGAAACGTGCGTTTGCGGGGGGGAAATGGACAGGCATATTCAGCAAGCAAGAAGGACTAAATGTAAGTTTGAACATAATGAAAATAGTTCACTTAATAATGATAGGGTCAATTCTATCCTTGCAACATATGGGAAGACAATCTAATTGACCTATACAACTGAACTTATTATATCATGCATATAAGGTTGCTTAAAGTTGGTGGGGACAATTTGACCATCCTGAAAAGTTAGTAATGTTATGTCCGTACCGTCCCAACGGAAACCGACGCCCTTGTGCTAATTTAATTATGGAAGATTTCCACAAACATTTAGTACCTTGTATGTATATCTTTAAGGGCCCTAAGTCATCCTTCATCACACCTGAGAAGAGAGCCAAGCTTAAATCTAACCCGGTAAAGGTTCGCTTTGCTGAGGAGGTGGAGGTCAATGGACATTCTCAGGTTAGTGTTTAAACAGTATCCACTTACACAACTGTGCCCTGACTCTCTTCTCGAGGAGAGTTCCCCCCACCCCATATAATGTACCACTTTCACAGATCAGCTAGACATACTGTAGTGCTGACGTATGGTAATGTCAAATGTTTGTCTTCAAGGCACAGATACTTGCACATCTTTTTCAGAGCGTACTGTAACACCTGTCTGACAAATATCACAGTTTGTGGTTATATGGAAAGACCACTATTAGATTTATCCAGTCATATACAGTATATTCTTACTAGATGTTTTGCTTTTGCAGATTCATATCCTAATTATGTCATAGTTTAAGATGCAGTACAAGGGTAAACACGTGTCACATTTTCTCTCTTTTTATGCGTGAATATTCACATGTTCTATGAACTAAACTTGTTTGTACGCTGAGCTTGTATGCACTCAAGATAAGTGATGCCTTTCTTCACACAAGGCTGGCTCTGGCTGTTCCCATTCTGTTACCGGATGTGAAATTAGCTGGATGTGAAAAACCACTGAAGCTGGAGTGCCCATTACTATTCCCATAGAAAATGCATGGTCGATATCTGCCTCATCTCGCAATTATAACTGTGATTAACACGCAAGACTAGGCTATCTGTATTTGGGAGAGATTTGCGGAGCTCTTAACACACTGAGTAGGTGCATAAACCAATTTAAATACAACAATAGCAGATAAAATATATTACTGTATATACTGTAATCATACCGTCATAGTGAGATCTTCAAAGTAGGGCTGACAAGATTATTTTCAGGGGACGTACATTCGGTCAATATGAGGAGCCCTGTCCAGCTGTTCAGCTGTTAAATTTTTATCAAATAAAGTAATGACACTTAAAAAAAAAAAAACACTTAAAAACTAATTCCACCATTAATGTAACCTCTACATTACCATTACAACTTCATTTGAAGAAAAGAAAAAAAAAACCTCTAGAGATGAGCAAGGCATGGGAATCACCAGTGGTATTTGAAATATTGACATAATAAAATGTTTAATCATTTTTATTAATCCACTACATTGCATTCATCAAGTACAGTTTAGTTTTATTTAACTTAAACTTCAAAAGGTTCACATTAAATATTTTAGAACTGTTTCTTTTATAATATTTAGAAACAACTTATTGTAATACTTACACTTTATTATTGTATTTTTACTTCATATTTAGTTACTCATCAAGTGCATCATTACAAAACAATAAAATAATTTGTGATGTGTCTACTTATCCAAAAATGTTCAGTTTTTTGAGGGTGGTGTTTCTGTGACATGCTTTTCTCAAAATATCCCAAGGGTCAAGATTTATGTTTTTCACACTATGACTATTTCTTGTAAGCAAGCAACTCCACAGAAGATGCTGCGACTGTTGGGCTAATGGCGAGTGTGGCTTTTGTTACCATGACAACCATGGCAGCTCACTTACATCATGACAAGCGTGGTTTCTGATTTGTGGGAGCATAGCCCAGTGTGTAGCCCATAAAAACATTAAAAGCATTTTTAATCATGAAGGTAACACTTTGTATGCTAGATTGTATATGGTCTTCTATACGAGGTTTTCTCCTCATGATAGAGTTTCAGACAAATCGATCTTCTATTCTGGACATGGTTTGAGTTGGCTAAGAAAACATGTTGTAGGTGTGGTTATTACTTTATGTAAAATGTCCGCTTTGTTTACAGCAGGGCATAAATGCAGAACAAGTCGCTCACATGCATATTTTCAAGAAATTGTTGAAAGATGTGCCACCATACACTTGGTGTTTAGAGTATATCGACACCTTTTCTCATTGTTTTAGAAACCCTTTTATTTGTAGTTTTTACCGCAACTAATAACAAGACAAAAACAACATTCTGATTTCTGTATTGAGGCAGACATATTTTATTTCTCTGTTCGTGGTCTAGTTCAGTGTTTTTTAACCGTTGTGCCGCGGCACACTAGTGTGCCGTGAGAAATTATCCAATGTCGCTTTTTTTTTTCACGTTGTCGGGCGGAGTTGCAATACGAAGGAAGGAGTAGGCACAAAGTCCTCGGTTGTGTGCAGATGAGCGAGGTATGGTTCGTGTTGCGTTCAAGATTTCTAGCCATCAGCCACCTTGCTGTCCTTGACAATGTGTTGGAGGAGGATTGACGGTCGTCACATATGGATAAAATGGAAAGGACACTTTTGTGTATATCGACACTTGATCAAATGATGTACAGGTGGCTGATGGCTTGAAATCCGAACAATTCTTGAGCATGACATGAGAAGCTATCTAGCGCCACTGTGCCAAGCAAGCTTAAACATCATCTGCAAAGGAAACACCCGTCACTTCAAAACAAGTTGATAGACTATTTTGTTCGCCTTTGTAAAAACACAGAGAAACGGGCAACTTTTTTAGAAAAACTACAAAGGTAAATAAGAAAGCCCTGAAAGCCAGTTAGTTACTTTGTTGCTGAACTTGTTGCTAAATCCAAAAAGTCCCAAACTGTGGCAGAGACGTTAATACTACCTGCTTGCAAAGCCATTGTCAGCGAGATGACCAGCCCTGATGTGGTTAAAGACATTGCTACAGTCCTCCTGTCTGATAATTTTGAGATTTTCAAGCCTAACTGCTAAAAAAATAAAAATAAAAACAGAAAGAGACTGAGAGCTGTTGAAGAAGATTCCTGTTTTTCGTCTTTGTGTTCATCTTAACAGGCTCAAGTTTTACAATGAGTAAATATAAATACTGAAAAAATATTTTAAAATTAAATATACTGTACAGAAAGTAATTTTGGAACATTTTGGTGTGGTGTGCTGCGAGATTTTTTCAGATGTAAAAACGTGCCGTGACTCAGAAAAGTTTGAAAAACACTGGTCTAGTTAATCCCTACCATGAAAAATACACTGTAACATAAGCCAAGAGTAAAATACCACGCTATGTGGAGACCAGAGCCCATTTTCAGAAATATGCAGATGACTACGTATATATCATTATCAAAGCAGACATTGAAAAATCAATCTTAAATTTTTATTTTCACCTGTCTGGATTAGATAAACTCACTCCTCTCTAGTATCAATCAATCTTTTGCCTCTGCTTCAGAATGCAGAGGGCAGGCTTCTTACTGAGTGAGATGACATAACAACACAGTAAATTTTAGCATCAGAACATTGACTTTTAGTTAAATTATTGATTGTCAATAGGTATTTTATTGATGACTTTTAAAGCACGTTTTGCTCCATGCATAATAAGAGGAGAGGACCAACTGTACTATGTAAAAAATACATTTTGTATTTATTTTTCAAAATTAAACTATATTTTTTTCCCTCGGGTACTTAAACCCAAATTCATGCTGCTCCTTTACTTTAGTTTTTATTATGTAAAACTCATGGCGGGGTTTAGGATGGTCTCATTCCTTTTTTGACCCCGTTCCTTGTCTGGTTTCCAGGGCAACTCGCTGCTATTCCTACCTAATGTTCTGAAGGTATATCTGGAGAATGGGCAGACGAAGGCCTTTAAATTTGAACCCAGCACAACAGTCAAGGTACAAGATGTATACACAATTACCAACCAATGTAATATTGCCTATAGTCTAACTGAACAATAAGTGTAACAAATCTAAGTTTAAGTAAAAATACTTGTGACATATTCATCGAGGACAGGACGTGATATCCTTGTTAGTTATTTTGCTTGTCATTTCTATTCTTATGAATAGAGGACACATACAAACACACAACTCGACCAGGTGCTCCTCCATTTCTCAGTCTGGCAATAGCATGAGCACTACTTTCTTGGTTCTTCTATGTTCACTTCTTCTGGACTTTTCTTCCAAACTACAATGCATAGTCTGTGGCTCAAACATACTTTCAACTAATAAAGATATTTTATTTTTTAAAATTAAACCATTTTTGACATTTCTTGGGTAGAAAAATCACTTTTAACACACAGCACACCACAGGATAATCGATGATGGTTATCATTCTTTGGAGTCGTCAGGATGGTAGAAAGAAGGCAAAGGTGGGCAGAGTATCCAAAAACTTTACTCAAGTAAGAGTAGCGTTACTTCTAAATAATAATACTAGGGGTGTCAAACGATTAAAATTTTTAATCGAGTTAATTACAGCTTAAAAATTAATTAATCGTAATTAATCGCAATTAATCGCAATTCAAACCATCTATAAAATATACCATATTTTTCTGTAAATTATTGTTGGAATGGAAAGATAAGATACAAGGTGGATATATACATACAACATACTGTACATAAGTACTGTATTTGTTTATTGTAACAATAAATCCACAAATGGCATTATTAACATTCTTTCTGTTAAAGTGATCCACGGATAGAAAGACTTGTAGTTTTTAAAAGACAAATGTTTTACAAGTTATAGTAATTTTATATTAAAACCCCTCTTCATGTGTTCGTTTTAATAACATTTGTAAAATTTTCAATCAAAAGTAGAGTTAATATAATAAGAATAAGAATAAAAATAACAATAATAAGAATAGAGTGACCAAAGTCTGAGTAAGTTTTACGTGTATTTTGCATAGCTATTTTTATATGGAATGCCAGTTCATTTTGCATTGTTGTTTAACTGTGGGAATAGGGCCTCATGACTATAGACTGAAGTGCTTTTCTTTTAGTGAACATTATTTTTTTGAGAGAGATAGGAATATTATTTTTGTTGTGCTTTCACTAAACGATACTTACAGTATGTTTGTTGTAAAGGAGAAGCTTATGCCAATAAACGGCGCGGTCCAAAGAACGCCTGTGTCCACTCGCCTTTATAAAATATATACTGTATCTTTGTACATATCTTACCCAAAATACAACAAGAGACACATAATTGCCACTAAAAGAAAGAAAACTTACCAAAATATGTGTGGAGCACAAATAGCAATTTGCATTGCATTGTGCATACAGCATAAACATTTCACAACTGCTAATTCTCCCACGTTTAGAAGAAATAACATTAGTATGGAACGGCGCTGCCCCCAAGCGGCCGGTGGCATTCTCTTCACTCTTAATGTCCATAAACGGCCTCATTGTAATCTGTTTAAGGCAATGTGCGAGCTGGTCATTCAGTGCATGCGTTAATTGCATCAAATATTTTAAGGTGATTAATTTAAAAAATTAATTAACGCCCGTAACGCGATAATTTTGACAGCCCTAAATAATACTCAAGTAAAAGTAACAATAGCCATCCAAAAATTCTACTCAAGTACAAGTAAAATAGTATTCGTTGAAAACAATACTCAAGTCATGAGTGCCCTCTAGTGGAGAACAAACATTGTTACCTCTGATTGGTATAATGGAGTCATGTGATTATTGTTGCAACGATTCATTGGTGAAACTGAGATGGCCGCTGGCGGCAACTCTGGCAAAAATAGAGTAATTATGTAGAATAAAGATTTTAAAAAATGTAACAACTCTAGTGTAGCCCAAAGTAGTGGAGTAAGAGTAGTGTTTCCTCTTCACAAATCTACTCAAGTAAAAGTAAGAAATATTGCCTGGTAAAATTTCTCTAAAAAGTATATTTTTCTGAAAAATGTAACTAAGTAAATGTAACGCGTTGTTACCCACCTTTGAAAGAAGGTAATTGTGCTCATAGCCACTCACATTATTCAAGTTCCAACCGATATTGTAGAAGAATAAAACATTTACGTTATTGTTGCATAAAATGACTTGTACAGCAACATAATTTTATCAAAATACTTTTTTCTTTTTTGCAAGGACCACACAGTCACCATCGTACTAGCCGATGGGTGATGTTGAGCTTTCTTATGCTTATCGCAATTCCAAATAAGTCTGTGCCTTTTTTTTTACTCAGGACATTGTAATGACACTCAAGGAAAAACTTTCGCTGAGAAATATTGAACATTTCTCCCTGGTGCTTGAGCAGCAATACAGTGTCACTAAACTGTTATTGTTACATGATGAAGAGAAGATACAACAGGTATTCATATAACACTACCATTTTTCAGCTGCATGTATTGAAATTAGTCTACAGTATGTACAAGCAAAATACGTTTATTTGACCTAAGCGCAGTGAATGTCTGCATTTTGTGACTCTTGGTATGAGTTCAGGTGGTCCAGAAGAAGGAGTCCCGTGACTACAGATGTCTATTTCGTGTTTGTTTCATTCCAAAACTACCTGAGACTCTGCTACAAGATGATCCGACTGCCTTTGAGTATCTTTACCTGCAGGTAGAGTATATTGGGAAACCAGTCATTTAGCATCATGCCAACCCTTTGCCAAAAGTCACTATTCTGATATATAGTGGGGAAAATAAGTATTTAGTCAACCATCAACTGTTCAACCATGAGAGACAGAATGTGGAGAAAAAAAAACAGAAAACCACATAGTTTGATTTTTGAAGAATTTATTTCCAAATTAGAGTGGAAAATAAGTATTTGGTCACCTGCAAACAAGCAAAATTTCTGGCTGTCAAAGAGGTCTTTCTTCTAACGAGGTCTAACGAGGCTCCACTCGTTACCTGTATTAATGGCACCTATTTTAACTCATTATCGGTATAAAAGACACCTGTCCATAATCTCAGTCAGTCACACTCCAAACTCCACTATGGCCAAGACCAAAGAGCTGTCGAAGGACACCAGAGACAAAACTGTAGACCTGCACCAGGCTGGGAAGACTGAATCTGCAATTGGTAAAACGCTTGGTGTAAAGAAATCAACTGTGTGAGCAATTATTAGAAAATGGAAGACATACAAGACCACTGATAATCTCTCTCAATCTGGGGCTCCATGCAAGATCTCACCCCGTGGCGTCAAAATGATAACAAGAACGGTGAGCAAAAATCCCAGAACCACACGGGGGGACCTACAGAGACCTACAGAGAGCTGGGACCACAGTAACAAAGGCTACTATCAGTAACACAATGCGCCGCCAGGGACTCAAATCCTGCACTGCCAGACGTGTCCCCCTGCTGATGAAAGTACACGTCTAGGCCCGTCTGCGGTTCACTAGAAGAAGAATGTGTTATGGTCAGATGAAACCAAAATAGAGCTTTTTGGTAGAAACGCAGGTTCTCGTGTTTGGAGGAGAAAGAATACTGAATTGCATCCGAAGAACACCATACCCACTGTGAAGCATGGGGGTGGAAACATCATGCTTTGGAGCTGTTTTTCTGCAAAGGGACCAAGACGACTGGTCTGACGTGGCTGGGTCTTTCAGGATGACAATCATCCCAAACACACAGCCAGGGCAACAAAGGAGTGGCTTCGTAAGAAGCATTTAAAGGTCCTGGAGTGGCCCAGCCAGTCTCCAGATCTCAACCCCATAGAAAATCTTTGGAGGGAGTTGAAAGTCCGTGTTGCCCAAGGACAGCCCCAAAACATACTGCTCTAGAGGAGATCTGCATGGAGGAATGGGCCAAAATACCCACAACAGTGTGTGAAAAGCCTACTGAAAACGTTTGGCCTCCGTTAGTGCCAACAAAGGGTATATAAAAAAGTATTGAGATGAACTTTTGGTATTGACCAAATACTTATTTTCCACCATGATTTGTAAATAAATTCTTTAAAAATCATACAATGTGATTTTTTGTTTGTTTTGTTTCCACATTCTGTCTTTCATGGTTGAGGTTTACCCATGTTGACAATTACAGGCCTCTCTAATATTTTCAAGATTCAAGTTATTTTCAAGAACTGGCACAATTAGTGGTTGACTAAATACTTATTTGCCCCACTGTAGCGGAATTTTGTTTATCGACTGAATTATTTGTACTGTGCTAAATATAATTAGAGGCGTTGAATTTTAAGCTCTTCAATGTAATTACTTCAACGACAGGCAGCAGTTATGCAGATGTCATGATATGATATGAATGGTGGAGTAGTGTTTCGTTAGTTATTAAGCAACTCATTTTGTGGACAAGTTCATTTACATGCTTGAATATTCCTTAGACATGCCTTGGGTGAGTTCTTTATTCAACATTGGAAAAGGGATGGGCATAAATGCTCATAGATTTAGTTTAACATATTAAATAATTCAAGTTGGTATTCCAACATTCATCAGGTCTGTGCTAGAGACTTGAAAGGAGGCTATCAGACAAATATAATAAGGCCCAGCCATTGAATAATTTAAAAATCAATACAACAATTTTAAAATTGAATTTGTGGGGACCAATGTAAGGAGGTTGTTGTTGTACTGCAAGTTAGGACTGTGATAGCTTCCTTAAACTAGACAGAAGAGACTGGCAATCATCCAGCCACTTTAGGATAAAAGCAAATGGGTGTAAATCAAGAAATATGAGGCTGAGTGGTGTGTTTCTGTTTGTGTAAGGGAGTGAATGATGTCCTGCAAGAGCGCTTTGCAGTAGAAATGAGGTGTAACACTGCTCTGCGACTTGGCGCACTGCACATCCAGGAAAGGTTGGCAAGCTGTGGACTGTCCCCAAAGACCAACCTGAAGATAGTCACGTAATTATATAAAGTATACTGTATTTAAAGTATTTTTTTCATCTTTAATTCCCTCATTCAGTCATGTTTTGTGTTAATGTGTTTACTACAGTAAGACTTGGGGCATCGACAACTTTGTATCATCCACATTGCTGCGGAACATGCGAGAGAAAGATTTGATGAAAGCCATTAATTTCCAGCTGAAGAAGAACCAATCAGAAAATGATTCCAAACAGAGGGGCCTGACAGTCAACCAAGCTCGTATAAATTACCTGGAAGAGCTCAGTGATCTCAAGTCTTATGGTGGGAAATCCTTTAGCGCAACAATGATGGTGAGGATATATTTTACATTTCAATATTCACTACCAAACATCATGTCACAAGACAACCCCTTCTTTCCATTGCCATAGAATATTGTGGTCTTTTGCTAGATGAACACAGATCCTTCAAAATGAAAGAATAAATTCCCATCTTTCGTCATAAAAAGTTTGTTTCTACTCTTTTTTTGTTCTTTAGCTATGAGCGAACATCATGAACAACATTGTTTAGACGTCTTTGGTAGTGAATGAGTTAATTCAGCATGTCTGCCTAGACGTTTTGAGATTTTAAATCTGTTTGGTAAGTGAGTTCCCTCCCTTCTCTTCAGCTCCAGGACAGAGAGTCCACGGTTACACTGTTAGTGGGTGCACGTTATGGAGTGAGTCAGGTGATCAACAACAAGCTTAGCATCCTGTCCACCCTCACAGAGTTTACCACCATCACACGCCTCGAGCTCATTCCTGAGTCTGACAAGGTCAGCTTGGTTAAGATATACCTGCAAGACATTATGGTAAGACTAGAAGAAATTAAATTTCATTTTGGCATAATATACTGTTCGTCCCCGAGAATTACAGCAGTACCTTTTGGTTTGCCGGATCAGAAAAGCAACCTACATAAAATACACTAAAAATTTAAAAAAAATTAATACAAAAAAAACTGTGTAACTATTTTTTTATTTGTTAAAACATAAGATAAAAATTACTTCTTTGTTATCTAATTTATTGTTCATGAATTCTTACGTATTTGTTCATATCATGCTATCTGTAGCAGCATGAGGTAAAATGATTATAGGCGGTGCCCAATGACTGTTATGTTTTTATTTCAATTGTGATTCATCATAAAACATTCATAAGATTTTTTTTTTCTTTGAATACATTTTTAATGCACTCTGTCTTTGTCCTAATGATGCTGTTCTTTCTCACTCTCAGCCAATTACATTACTATTGGAGACAGTTGCAGCGAAGGATATGTCATGCCTAATAGCAGGATACTGTCGAGTGTTTGTTGACCCCAATATCAACATATTTCCCTGGTTGGATGTCCCCAAAAAGCAGAGAGTGTCTGCTGAGGAAGGTACATAGAGAGCTGCAATACACAAATCACATACAGTGAACCCTTGGTTTTCGAAGTTCATGGGGACCAGAACCCGCCGCTATAAGTGAAAAACAGCTAAGTCAAAAAAAATGTTTTTTTTTTTTTTGTGTGTGTGTGTGTGTTCAATGTATTTATTCAGATTTAGCATTGAAAACATATAAGACATGTTTTTTCACTTTTTCCCCAAAGTATGATTTTAAAAAAATGTATCTAGGCATATATTTTAATACATGGGTTTTAAGCACTTCAAATGTAATAATTATGATAGGTTTTAAACATGTTACTGTCCCACCGAATTATTTTTAAACAAGAATAAAGTAGAGATGCTTGTCTTTAATAAATGCTTATTTGAGTGGGTCCACTCAAATCCGCTCAAGCTGCTCACTTACTCAAAATGATTTGCCATAGCAACTGTTTAACAAGTTAAAGAAAGATTGACACATGCAACGCTTTGAAATTTCGGCTTCCAAGAATCTCTTGCAAAATCAAACCTTAGCGTCTGTCAATCATCGTTAACCTTTATAAGAAACTCCAGTGCACTGCCTGACCAAGAAAAGCCGCAGGATGTAGAGTGAGACTACGTGATCAGATCGGGACAATAGGAAAAAAATCCGCAACGGACTGAGGGCGCAAAGTTTGAAGCGTGAGGTAGCGAGGGATCACTGTATTGTACTTTTTTATTTACAAGAAGTTGCATTAGCCCTAGAACAATAGATGATTTCAAAATAGAGGGCAGTGCACGTCCTCCAATCAGCGGGTGTAACCTGACCGTAAGCAGTTCCCACAAATGCTCAACGATACCCCTCTCGGTAAAATCATTTTTGATGAAGTGATTGTGATAATTGCCTGTATTAATATTACTGTGAAAACAAGTGACTAGAGAGGCACTTTAGCTTTACTAAAGAAAAGCTGTACTTACTGTAAATGTAAAGAAGATCAGAAATTAGCCACTAGTTTATGGACTTGGGCAAAGCGCCAAATACAGGGGTTCGACTTGATTTGATGCATTCAGTTGTTGAAATAATTTTGTCTTTCGGTCAACAGGTTATGTGTCACGTTGTGGTAGTGATTCTGACCACTCGTCTGACTTAGACATGGAGCCACTTGTCACCCGTGTGTCTGTAAATGCCAAACGCCGCCCACGTGTCAGATCCTCTTCAGACCCAGAGGCAAGGAAAAGACGAGAAGGGCACGCCAGGAGAAACAAACACGACAGTGAATATAGAAATAATAAATCATCAGACAAGAGGCAAAAAGAAGATAAAGATGCTGATACCGAAAAAGACAAAAATTTACCTGAGTGTGAGAATGAGGACACACTGCTTGAGGAGAAAGAAGCCCAGATTGCTGGACACACAAAAAAGGATTATGTGAAGCTTGAAAGTGAGACACAGCAATCTAAATTGGGAAGTGGAGTAGCAGAGGACCAGCCATCCCTCTCTGATTCCTGTCATACTGACTCTCGTGTCGTTACTAGTCCTTCCAGCGATTCGCTGGACCTCTTAGAGGAAGATGACTTGATTTCATGCTCCTCATCATCTATGCAGCCCATGGTCTCAACACTAAATCATGCTCAGATCTCTTCAACCCTTGAGCTTTACCCTTTCACTCACTCACACTCTGAGGACAACCTACTTGTTCCTCCACCTGCTCATTCCCATCCTCTTCTCCACGTCACATCTTACAATAATGATGAAGGGGACAACAGAAGGTCAGACGACATAACCCCCCACACACATTTCGAAGCTGTTCCTACGTCACTTGAAATTCACCTTACTAAACAGTCAACCAGCTCATACACTGAAGACGATGACACCATATGTTTTGCTGAGCTCTCTCGCTTTGTGGATCTCCTCCCCAGCCCCCCAGAGGCCAGTGATGATGAACGGAATGAAGAAAAGGACTCTTGGAAAAAGAGAAATATGCTAAATAGCAGCAAAGACGATACTGTAAACAAAATAGGTGAAGTAACAAAAACAAGTGGGAAGAGCAGCAGTAGAGGACACCCCCAGTCCCCATCTTTGTCCTCAGCATCTTCCTCCTCTGAATTTGTGTTCAACTTTGACCAGAGAGATGCCAGCTGTTACTACAAACTCTGCTCCAACATCACCCCTGACAGTGCTCGCAGCCTTCCCCAGCCTGTGAATGATACTAAGAGAAGTGACAAAGAGAAGACTAAGGAGGAACAGCGTCACACTAATGAACTGGAATCAGCTCCCATTCTCCAGCCACCACCTGGCTTTGGGGATAGCAGCTCTGATGAAGAGTTCTTTGATGCCAGAGATGGCTTCACATCACCTGATGACATGGATCTAAAAGGTGATTTTAATTTTGCTGTGAAGTTTCTGGTACTGGCCTACTTAAATGATTTGCCAGTCTTAGGGTGGAATTGCTCTAGTACTGCCTTACAAGTATGTGGTTTTGTGTGTCATTTCCAGTGTTGGGAATAACGCCGTTATAAATAACGCCGGCACATGACGGTGTTATTTTTTTCAGTAACGGGGTAATCTAACTAATTATTTTTTTCCGCCGTTACCGTTACTGACGGTCAAAAGCGGTGCGTTACTTACTTTGAATAAATTGAAGAAACTACCAGCTGTCGCGAGTCTACTCTGCTGTTTATTTGTCATCCAAGACTTAGGGTGCGTTCAGGTTCATGGCAATGAAAATAGTAAACACACATAGCCTACCTTTGCAAGAACGATGGAGTTGCCGTTTGATACTGTCATAATGTGCAGGTCCTACACCCATCCGCAGCAAAACTGTTCGTAGCTTTGTAGCGATTTGTAATTTCGGAATCGCAGATCAGTTTATTGTTTGGAGTAACATACAACAAACAATAAATACAGCAGAATGTCCATTTCGCGTAATTGTGGAAGCCCGTCATCATCTTTACTCCATTTGTCTTCGGCTTGCTCATAAGGCTCAACATTGTTCACATCCTTAAGTTTGATCACATATCTGTTCTTCGCATTAGTAACGAGTTCGTCTCTTTATTGAACTGGCAAGTTAAAGTTTAATGTCCCGCGAGCCAGACCTGCTTCCAATATGGCTGCGTTGTTGTCAAATCTCACGTGATTCCCCATTCTGTGACGTAAACGCTCGAGCCTAATAGCGCACGTACAAACTGTAACAGCGCGTGCGGCAAACACACACACGCAAAACAGATGCAGAGGGATATGATGACAGAGCATTCAGAGGAAAATTTGTCCTTTACGAGGTGGAGATATAAACACTATTTCAAGTTGGTCGAAATTAAAGGAAAGGACATGCATGTAAAGTGTAATTTATGTCCCTGGGCAAAGCTTTTGTCGACATCTGTGGTAAGCAATTCAAATCTGTTTATTTTTGTTGCACTTCAAGTGTAGGATAAATCTGTTGCTGGTGAGGTGCAATAAATATTACAAGATTCTATAACACAACTTCCTGTCTGTTCTTCTCTATTCAACTGACTCGAATACTGCTCAGAAAATTTCAAATTCTTTGACATACAACAACTTCTTTTTAAAGTAACGGAAATACAGTAGTCACTTTCCCTGGTAACTAGTTACTTTTACTATAGAGTAATTCAGTTACTAACTTAGCTACTTTTTGGAAGAAGTAGTGAGTAACTATAACTTACCTAACCCTGCCCAACACTGGTCATTTCAATGATTGTAAGCAGTATAATATGAAAATACAGTGTGCTAATGTAAAAAAAAACGTAGACTATTACTGTGTGTCTCCCATCTGGTGGTTGAGGTTCACAAAGTGGATAGTCATTACATAGTTGCTACCATCATGACAACCATATGCACACATAAGTGAAGTTGCATACAATCTTTGAGATTATTTTTTTCCCCAATTGACCTTCCAAGAGGCAGCAAAATAGCAGCAGTTTTAACATACCAACTGCAGTATTACAGAACTAAGTTTTACCTGTTCTATTTTCTTTCTTACAGATAACTACACCGAAATGAAAGTACATTTTGTCAATTCACTCAACCTCAGTGACATCAGAGTCTCTGTGGGAGATGCAAAGAAAGATGGTAATTCAGAAGAGGAGAGACAGCAAAATGACAAGGAAGAGGGTGACAAAAAGGCATTGTATGAGCTGAGAAAAAGATCCCGTAAGCGTCGTTCCTATGTGGAAACAGATTATACCTCCAGGGTATCATATCCCGAACCCGAACCAACATCAATGCAGAGCCAGGTCCATTCCATGCTAAATACCAACTTTTTGGCCAAAGGTACTGATTCCTACACACTGACTTCTGATTCTGAACTTTTAGGACAAGCAGATAATCAATATTCTTCTACTGTTTGCTGTTTGACTTACTTTGAAGGGGAACCAGCACAGCTCGAGTCAAAACCAATTCTCTCTAATATTGGTTCCAGTGAGCGCGCTCGTGACCATCTGGCATCAGCAAGCAGGAACAGGAAACATGATATGGAGATGGAACCTGATGCGATGGAATCAAAATCTATCACGGATCATATTAAGATAGTAGCTCCTTCCATCACTGTTGTCCGATGCCGGGTGGATCCAGATGGAAAGGAGACTGCTGATTGCAGCGGTGACAGACCAGAGACAGGATGGGACGAGGCGCGCACAGGAGAGAACAAACCAGAGGCGGACAAGGAGAAACGGATGACAGAAAATATACCATTCCCACCTCATATCTTCTTGTCGGAGGTTTCTGAAAAACAAAATATTTCAAAAGGACTGATTTATTGCAGTAAAGGTGAGCTTGAAGCTACCAAATTGACATCACAGCTGATAGAGTTGGATAATAAGAACGTCCACCGGATTGCTTCTATTCAAAACTCATTTGAAGAGGAGGATTCAACACTTGCGTCCTATTCCCCCTCGCCCCCACCCCCGCCACCTTCATCCCCTCGGCCCCCAATGCTGCCTTGCAATAAATCCGATAGTGACTGTTTGCATAGAGAATGCACAGAATTACAGCACTTGGCTTCATCCAACGCTGAGCAAAAACAAAATGAAGTCAAAGAAACACAATTACATTTAGAAATTACGACAAATGAAGATCAAGCCACTGATATGATTACAATGGCTATGCCTGATAGTGATGAAGTTACTGACAGCATAAACTCAGATGTTTTTGATGATGATGTTTTGATAAAATCTGATATTGAAAATACCACTGAAGCTCACACAAAAGGTAATGTTCATACTGAACACACTGATACGATAAACTCCATTACCGCAAAGCTTGGGGTTGCAACAATGCTTACTTCTGGTTTGAAAACTGAAGCTTCTAATACTTTATGTATGATCAAAACTTTAAATACACCAAGAGATAGAGACTCTTCTCCAGGTGCTGAATCTAGCTCCCTTCAACCTAACACCCCTACGATCCAAGATCTTGCCAAAGAGCCTCCTCTGCCAACTCATTTCATCTTTCAGTCTTGTTCCCCCAACATCATGGGCCGTTTGTCTGCCTCCACACTTAGAGGAAAGATTCAAAAGTTGCCTCTCTATTTGTCACGTTCCCAAGAGACCCTTAACCAAGTTGAATGGGAGAATAATGCCACAAGTCCTATTAAAGACAGCGTGGCCAACAGTGGTAACTTGCACATTGTGAAAAACATTCATGAAACCAGAGAGACAATGACAGAGGTTGTTGAGTCAGATGATTCAGATTCCACTGTTACAGGATCCGAAGTAGACTGTGAGTTCTTTGTCGCAACAACCACAGCCAAGAACTCTAGCTTAATATCAGAAGTAAAGGAAACCACAGATAAAATGTTAGTAGACCATGAAACGACATTCTTAGCTGTCCAGGATGAAACCCAACCACATGAACCAAATGGACTTTTTCCCAAACCTAACAAGAATACACTCGAACCAGTAACAGAGCCCCCAATATCCATGCTGGGTTGCCTCCAAAGAGATCCAACAGGTCTTTCAATGGACACGCCTGGCCCAATAACTGTACCACCAGTATCAAAGATGCTAGATACAACAACTGTTGAAAGCATTCCAGTTTATAAAGTAGGCCCACACTCAGCCCCCAGCCCTTCTCCGATTGTGGTGACTACACAAAATTTAAATGGACCAGGTTTACATTTTCATGTGCAAAGGACCAGCAGTGACAGGCCCTTGATGGGTGTTTGTAGGCCAGCAGAACAAGCATTGCAGCCCCTTTCTTCAGGCTGCAGGGCGTTCAACTTTTGTGAGGAACCATCCCAAATCTCGCCCGAGGTAGGGACTACTTTAAACTTGAAACCTGAGGTTGGATGCACTTCTGTGCTGACATCTGGATGTGAGTCAGTAGTGGAGGGATTAAATATGGATCCTTGTGGTTGCCCAGTAGGCTACACCAACTGCTTTAACAGAGAGGGCAGTTTTGATGAGGACTTGACTGTTTATGAGTTCTCATGTCAAGGCAGTGGTGAAATACAAAGTGCCAGATTACCTCTTCCGCTCATAACTGATCCTCCAACATCAACCCTTCTTTCCTCCTCTCCCACAGACTCTCCTTCCTGTCCACACCCCATACTATCCTCCCAAACAAACGAGCTCAGTCCACTCCTCTCACCGCTATCTGATGCAGAGTATCTTCACACCCAAACACAAAAGGACACCATTAAAAGCCTTGGAAAGCAACGTTACCCTGAACCGCCTAATGGGTTCCAAGTACTACGTGCTGATGTAGACCACCTTCTTTCTGTCTTGGAAAATAGCAGCGCTGACTGTTCTTTGGCTGGTCAAGGAGGTTGCCACCCAAGGGATACGTGTGTTTCTCACTTTACAGAGAACAAGCAAGTGCTTCAAACTGAGGCAAGGCGGTTGACGACTTCCTGCCAGAAAGTGGTGGCCATTGACCAGAGTCCAGAGGAAATGCTTAATTCTTTGGCTGATAGTTTCCGTACCTTGGTGGAGTTGGCGGGCACATGCATATGGTTTTCTAGTTGCGACAGGTGTGAGCGGAGGAATGCCGAAGCAGTTGCTGGACTGCAAGATGTGGCACGTTCATTCAGGGACTTCTGTCTGGCAGCAGAGAGAGCCGGCAGAAAGCGTAGTTGCCACGACCTGAGCACCAAGCTGCTTGCCAAACAGTGCACTGCACTTACCGCATCTGTCTTCTGCCTCACACAGATCTTCCGTACACTCACTGCACTGTGAGGCGGCATCAACCGCTAGTGCAAAACCTCAGCTGGCATGTTAAGTGTGGAATGGTGATGTGCATGTGTTTGCTTCTTGTATGATGTGCACAAACTCAACAGTCTGCCAGTAACCCTCTTGCAATCTGCCTATGCAAATCTGCTTGAATTCCTGTGTAGATTTGTTTTTGAATGTATGCTGTATTATGATTATCAAATAATTCAGCTAATGAACGTTACTACTGTGTTTTATTGAGTAAGCAATGTTAACTATATTTAAAAATAAATGAATAAAAATTTAAAAATATATATATATTTGTAATTGTTTACATAGCTTTACTCTCAGGAGTTTTGGCTTGCGACAGTGGTGAGACTTTTTCATTTGTTGTCCTGAGGTCTGGACCTCCTAATGTTTCACAAAATGTTAACATTATAAATTATGGGATGTTTTTAGGTTTGCCATTGTATTTTATTTCATGATCTCATTTTATACTTTAGGGCCAAAATATTTGTTAAAACATCTGTACTACTACGTATAAACAGTATTTTTACATTGAGGCTCTCTAATCCTCTAATGCTTTTGTTTCAGTGAAATTACACAAATCAAGCATCTAGCTGTGGTTGCAATTTTATAAACTATTTTTGCAAAGTACCTGCATTAATTGCTAAACCACAAATAAGGTTATTGTGTAAACTTATTTAAAATGGTCTGAGTTGGTACTATGCCTTTTGCTTTAGTTCTTGCTTTAGCTACCTCCCTCTGAATCAAATGGTATTGAATGATAGCACTTTTGTGGGGCGAACAAAGTACTTTTTGCTCATTTTAGAAATATTTGCGTTAACACCAAGTGCATTTTAATCAGCAATTTCCCGGTATAGCAACAAAACCAAGAAACCTAGTAAAATGATCACAATCAAATTCGGAGCCGAAACTGAGCTGGCAAACAAAAGGTAGCTCAACATGTACAGTAAGTGACAAAGCGCTTCAAAGAACACCAGTCACAGTATTCAGTCAATGAATGAAGCTCTTTTGTGGAGATTTGTTAGCTTTTTTGTTTGTTTTATTTTCATTTTTTTAGTTGTATGCAGATGCAACTGAAGCATGCCTAAAGAATTATGATTCACAGGAGAGGCACTGGAAACAAAACATTCAATTGTTTACAATGACTACAGTACCTGAACACTGTATGTCTTTAACACCAATACCAGTAGTAGATACTGACTAGAACTGTTAACTTTCATAACAAAAGTGTGTTTTTCAACTCTATATCTTATGTGCTCAAGAAGCATGCAGTTAAGCCATACAATGTATTGTAATATCAGGGATTGTGTCTGAAAGGCTGAATGATAACTTGTTACCCTTGCTTTGTACTGCTCTATTCTATGATTAAAAAGTGCATTCAGATTTATTTTTGTTACCGCTTGGTAGTGTAATTCAATGCAAAGCACCAGACAGGGATGGGCAGTATTTCCATGGGATGTATTTAAAATGCCAATTACATAAATTTGTCACCATTTTTTTTTTGTAACAGGAATTAAAAATGCCTGTCATATTTTATTGATTTTAATAATTTTAGGGAATTTAGGGATCAGTTCCTGTTGAATTTGACGCATACTGAGTCACGTCTCATTGGTTTTGGGCATTTGAGGGTTATTAATTCCTCCTGATTTTCACTCACTTCCTGTTGATTTAGTAACATTCCTGGGTCATTTCCACTTGATTTTAGGGCTTCTAAGTTTTTTTCAACAAAAATATGTTGTGGGTGTTGTATGTTCCATTGGAAATACATATAATGTAGTTGATTTTGTCAATGTTTAGCAGAAATGTATGTTTTTGCTAAAAAGAAGGAAAAAAATGCCCATAACTTTTGTACGCTTTGATTTTGTGACTTTTTTGGTGTCTGAATTAGGTGGGAAAATCGTTGGACAAGTAGTATTTTGAATTAACCCCTTTGCAATTGAAAATGAATGGAAACCCTATTTATTTATTTATTTATTTGTTTGTTTATTTTGCGCAACCATGAACATTAGGGATGATATTGAAAGAGACCCTGTGTCATGTGATTTTTTTTTTTTTTAACAATTGTAAGTTGGAACAGTTAACATTAAAATTGAATTAAAGTTAAAGCATGCGGACTGTGCAGCGTGCCAAAAATTAGATGGAAAAGAAAAAAGATTTTTATAGTATGAGACTAGCTTTGCGTTCTAAAACATCTCCATAATAGGTTTATATTAGGGCTGTCAAAATTATCGCGTTAACGGGCGGTAATTAATTTTGTGAATTAATCACGTTAAAATGTTTGACGCAATTACCACACATGCCCCGCTCAAAGAGATTAGAATGATAGCACAGTGTCATGTCCACTTGTTACTTGTGTTTTTGGGTGTTTTGTCGCCCTCTGCTGGCGCTTGGGTGCGATTGATTTTATGGGTTTCAGAACCATTGTGTAATTATTGACATCAACAATGGCGAGCTACTAGTTTATTATTTGATTGAAAATTTTATAAATTTTATTAAAACGAAAACATTAAGAGGGGTTTAACCCTTTAAGGTCTGGGCCTATTTTGTCAGATTTTGCATGCCTTTGAAGTTGCCTTTATATTTCAAAGAAAGAATTGTTTACGATGGCCTGGTTTGGTCCCTTTTTTTGTGACACCTTGAACTTCATGTCCAAACTGTTGTTTCCTTCACTGACCAATTATAAATCATCATTTTGGGCCCAAAAAGACCAAAAATTCCAAAATCGTTTTGTCAAAATTTTTAATATTGATGTCCAATTGACAACCAAACATGCGTAACGAACCGTTTTGAAACTTTGTAATATTTATTCAACATGTTAGGATGAACATTCAACCCAAAAAATTTAGAATAAATAGTCTTATATTTGACAATTCAACATAAACAACAGGTATAGCCATAGGCGTTTTTTGCCTTTATACATGCTCTAGTCAAAACAGTGAAGAACAGTGAAAAAATATATACCATCTAACACAAAAAATGTTTAGAGGCCATCACTTTATGAGTTTAGGTATTGCGGCCCATCACCTGATGAAAACTATGTACACACAATCAAGCTTCTTGAACACACATTTATATACACAAATTGTGAAGACTGATTGTGGGGGGAAAATATATATATATATAACATTGGGGAAAAAAGTATTTTCAAAAATATTTACAATAAACAAGTTAAAAATTTTTCAGGCATGCCACTCCGAAAAGCAGTTTCGTCCTGGAATTAGACACAGGGCTACATCACACAGGCCACACTTCCATGGGGTGTCGGTCCTCTTTCCACCCTTCCATTTTCATTTCACTTTACTTTCATTGTCACTATGAATGTACATGAAAAAAGTCAGTATTTATGAAAATAATAAAGTATAAAATAAAAATATATACAGCAATAAATAATAATGGAAATCTATATGTATGACAATAGAAAGAATACCATAGCTGAATATGTGCTACATCCCTAATCTTCATATAGAAAGAAGAACACCACAAATGATAAATTCCTGCCTGGGATACCCACAGTGCACGTACGACTTTGATCTGATATGCACATTTTATTATTATATACACAAACACACACTTATATTGCATCAAAATTAACTTTGTCTTGCAATATCAAAAGAAACTTTCAAAAGAAACTTTTTCAGCATAAAAAAAAAAAAAGTGAGTTGGCTTACCTCTGCTCGTCGATGGCGTCACCCACGTGTTCAAATCCGTCACTATCTTCACTCGAGGACTCTTCCGAAGAAGACGATGATGACGAATTTGGACCATCCTTTTCCTCAAGTTGATCAAAAAGCACAATTGCTTGTGCTAAATTTAGTTTTCCGTTCATTGTCAAAGTCACACAAAGTCGCTGCTCGATCCAAACGGCCGTCGCTCGCCACCTCGCTGCTTTAGAACACTCCTCCCTCTCGTTCGGTGGAACCTCGCACGGCAGTTATATTCATTAAAAAAACGCATTTTGTGCTTCCACTGTGACTTCGAAAGGGTTCGTTTGATTTGTGTTTTTTTCATGGAGCTTCCGTTTTGAAAAAGGACAAGAAATGATGGAAATATAGACATAAACAAATGATCCATGCAGCGTTTTAATGTTTTTTTGAGAGGACAATAAAACTATAAAACTTAAATGACAATATCTCACGTTTTAGTTGGTCGATTGACTTCAAATAATAACGAGAGTAAACCGCAACTTCCGCACTTTAAAACGAGACCAACCAACGGCATGTGGGTGACGTAATTAAAACGTGAGGGCGCTTCAAAGACGACGTGCGCTGAGGACGCGCCGGCGCGTCCTTCGACTCTCAAGGGTTAAATATAAAATTTCTATCACTTGTAATAACATTTATCTTTTAAGAACTACAAGTCTTTCTATCCATGGATCGCTTTAACAGAATGTTAATGTTAATGCCATCTTTGATTTATTATTGTAATAAACAAATACAGTACTTGTGTACAGTATGTTGAATTTATATATCCGTCTTGTGTCTTATCTTTCCATTCCAACAATAATTTACAGAGAAATATGGCATATTTTATAGATGGTTTTGAATTGCGATTAATTACGATTAATTAATTTCTAAGCTGTGATTAACTCGATTAAAATTTTTAATCGTTTGACAGCCCTAGTTTATATAGAATGCAATATCATTTATCTGAGATGTGGATTTTGAACACAGTATATATTTAAATATATTATATATTAAAATAAGGGGTTAAATAGATTACATACTGTACGTGACCTTCAATAAATGGTGAATGAAACGGGTTTTTATATTTATTATTGGGTATAATTCCATTCTCCTTACGTTTTTCCGACCCTTTACGTAAGGAATAAATGGCATCCAAGCGGTTGCATGTGATAAAGTTAGTAGACTTTAATTTGTTTTTGCCGCCAGGAGGGGTATATCCACTATCAGGAGCTTCTTTTAGGTTCGGCCGCGGCACTGCGGCTAGAGGGCGCTGTTGACGTACAGAGTCAGGACACTTGTTCTGAATCCTGTTTTACATTTCTCCAGGAAACCCACGGTCGAACACTACAGAAAATACATGATTAAACTTTATATAAATTTGATTATGCCTAACTCTAAACTATCTTCATTTGCTAGATTATTACAGCATATTGTGATGAGCATACATTTTTGAGCCTATCCTTAAAGGAACCCTTGATTGAGTTGAACATTGGCACTTAGGTCAAAGGTCTGGTGTGTAATAAAGATGTCAACATTAAAATTCACCCCCTTAAAAAGCTCAGTAGCCCTTTAAATGTGTTTTTTTTTTTTTTTTTTTTTTTTTTTAGTTTTTTTGTTTGTTTGTTTGTTTGTTTGTTTTATTTTGTGAAGGTTTTCAGCACATTATATGACGCTCCAATTTTGGGGGGTTGAGACTGCTTTATTGACAGATCACCATCACTATTTCAGTGAAGGAACTATCTCAAGATTTACTACTGTTTACATCTGAGTGCATCCTGAGTTTTTGTTTGTTTGTTTTAGGACGAATTTAAAATATTTAGACAAATATCCCACAAAATAATAATAATAATAATTGTGGCTGGGCTTAGCAAATACAACTAAAAGTAGCAGCCAGCCTGGCAAATTTCCATAAGCATGAAAAAGTGACAAAACATAGACTTCTCAAGTGAAAATGACTTCACTGACAACGCCACTGATTGTGCATTTTATTGATAGATGAAGGGCCTTGGGTAGAAGTTCGGAAAAGTAACAGATGGGAAGACTGCGCACAAATAGGAGAGTGGCTTTTGTAGTACATTTTGATGTTAAGGGCTGGGCTTCTTTTACTTCTTTGTCAGAATCAGCATACATACCGTATTTTCGGACTATAAGTCGCACCTGAGTATAAGTCGCACCAGCCATAAAACGTCCAACGAAGAGGAAAAAATCATATATAAGTCACATTGGAGCATAAATCGCATTTTTGGGGGAAATTTACTCAAACACATAGAACAGATAAGTCATCTTGAAAGGCAATTTAAAATGAAAACACAATAGAGAACAACATGCTGTATAAGTGCACACTATGAAAATGTTACATGATGTATGAACAACGAAATGCGAACGTGGCTGGTATGTTAACGTAACATAGCTATTAAGAGTTATTCAGACAACTATAGCATAAAGAACATGCTAACAAGTTTACCAAACCATCAGTGTCAGACTAGTCCAAAACACCAAAATAACATGTGAAATGATATAATAATGTGTCAATAATTTCACACATAAGTCGCTCCAGAGTATAAGTCGCACCCCCAGAAAAACTATGAAAAAAACTGCGACTTATAGTCCAAAAAAATACAGTAATCTCTCCCTGAGAACTAAAATCAGAGCTGTTGTCTATGTAAATATGCTTATAAGAACAGTCAGAAAATCGTGGCCAATCATTACTAATATTAAAGTGCAACTCTTCCTACTTAAATCTCACAGATCCTTACTAGTAATTTACGAACAGAAGTGGTCTGTGAGTGTGCACACCACTAAGGTTGAAGTGGGTTAGGTAGAGATGTACACATAAGAGAGTCAGTGTCTATTTTTGTCGATAAAAAGTAAACATTTCAGGAATGAGTCAATATTCACAAAATGCAGAATTGATAAATTATATAGAAAATGAATCATATTTTCATTTTCCTGAGCAAAAATACTAATTTGTTAGAGAAAAATGGGCCATTCTGCATGGAGGGTACCTTTAAATGCTATACGTAAATGGTGAGTCTTCATCACTTTCTACACTTTCTGCTGCCTGGATGTACATATGTGTGTGTAAAAGAGATTAATGATGATGATGTGCATGACGTCAGGGCGCCCCCGTTACTGCCATCTGCTCCTCGGTTCAGACAAACATGTTGTACAGCGGCGTCTGAATGCGTGTGCGTGTTAATTTTACACCAAGGAGCATGAATGCAAAATCACACTCTATTCATGAATGTTCCCTCTGATGCCACTTTCTTGTAATCCTTCTGGATTTACACTGACAAAGTGTCTTGATGTTACAGTGAAGCTGAAAGTCAACATTTCAATCACACATTGACTGGTTTCATTATCACTGCTGTATTTATAAAACCATCAAAACTCTTGTCATTTTCTAAATAATTCTGAACCTATAGATGTGACAAACTCAAGCTATTTCGTAATAACAACAACAAAAGTTTCTGACATTATCAACTAACTATATTGTGTTTTGAAAATAGTGTGGTGACAACCAAGGGCACATACTTTGGAAGTCACAGTCAGAGGTGATGTTGCTGACAATGAGAGGTGTCCGTTAGTGTATTTTTGGCAGACCACAAATGCCGGACAGTGAGAGACTACTGCCAGAAAACTGTACTAGGGCACTATGATGCACAACACCAGTGGTCAATTGATTTCAAATGAAGAATCAGTAAAGACGCTATTGTCATAGACTTCATAATGTAATTGACGGGGCGCGGGGCCGATAAATAGGGAGCCTGTATTGTTGGCGAGGCCATCATAGCTGACCAAGTGGAATCACAGACAAAGGTGGTTGGTTGAAAGCAAAAGAAACCATGCAGGTAGCATTTATTTTACGTAAATATGTCGAATGTGCGGCTCACCTTTAAGTTCACAGTGGCGCCGCCTTACCACAACTAAGAGCTTTTTATGTTGAAATTCTTGTGAATAAATGTTTAAATCCCTGAATTCTTTATAGATATGGATGTAAAACAGTCTCGATTCTTGGTTAAAAGCAAAAAAAAACGTGCATGTAGCATTTTACGTAAATAATACAAACTATGATGCCAATGCCTTAGCGGCTAATTTCTCCATTTTTTCTCACAACGTTTCAAAATACATGCATGGTACAAAAAATATAATAATTACCTTGAATCCTCGAACAAATCACTCCTGAGACAATCGTTCCTGTTTGTATGTGGTACAGCTTTCGTACTTTTTGTACCAAAATCCACCGTTAGTTTGCTGCGTGCGTGTGTTTGTGAATTGCTCCTCTTGATGTGGGTGGCCCCCCTGCTTGAAGGAGTTGTGCAGTGCATGGCCAAGCTGACCTGTCAGTAATGATGATCTCCATGCTATTGTCTTCAAAAGAACAAGATCAGGTCAACATCAACAATTCGCTGAGCAAGCAAAATGCATCTGTATCAATCCATCGTTGTGCTTACACTGCAATACAATCCAGTGAAATGTGTAACAGCTTTGTAATTATTGAACGCCTTTAAAGAGTATTGAAACAACTCGATTATCTCGTAACAAATGAAAAGACTTTGGAATGAGCTAATATCGGATTTCTCCCTTTAAATTGCTGGAAACATCTTGGGACAGCACAACAGCCACAATTCAAAAACAGCAACCTTGGAAGCTCAATATAGGAAAGGAAAATTAGGCTGACCAAGGAACTCCTTGATAACATTTAAGAACGTTCTAAAAATACTGCAAAAAAAAAACTGCAGTGAAAGTTATGCAGGAAACAGATAAGATTGGAGCCTCTTGACTCCCTGATATGCAGAATCGTGTTGGACGGACTAAGTCTAGTAAGTAATAAACGCCATAAATGGTTTCTTGTGGATATTCATTGAAAAGTGAGTACATTGTTAGAGTAGATTTTGTTTTAAGGATCCCCTTACCTACTGATGACATTGTGATGTTTTCGTTCTTATGATGGCAAAGAAGAGGTTTGGGGTTGAGGCTGTGGCGTTGGAAAAAGCTCTTCTGCAAGCATGAAATGGTGAAGCCTGCTCAGATGAGGAGAGAATTTTATTCGATGACCAGATCAGTCTAATTACTTTTGATTCAATACCCTAAAAACTGGTTACAGGCAAATAAATAAATTACTTGATATTAAAATATTTTAAAAAGGTGAATAGGTTGTGTTCCATTTTGAAGGTTTCATTGCATATCATCGAAATTTTAAATCTGTGATTTTAAAAAAACAAAACAAAAAGTAACAGCAGTTAACACACACCACTCCCAATGGCACCCACATACCCAAAAACACAGCACACACAATGTGACTGACTCCACTTGACACTTACCAGCACACGTTTGTGTGTTTAGACAGCGCTAATGATTATACACTTGTCACACAGCCTGATTGACTATCAGTGTGTATGTGTGTGAGTGTGTGTATGTGGACTATGGTCCACATTGGCATCTGCTGTACTCCATAGCTTACCCCCACATGTACTTCATTATCCCCTAGCAGGGCCTACATGCGTGTGTGTGCGTTCAATATTAAGTGATGTGTTCACACCCTTCACGTGGGGGGTGGCACTCTTTTACAGGTACATCCACACACTCTTACACACCTCAACTTTCTGCCTTACTCGATGCAGACGGGTCAGCACAGAAGGGGTGAGGTGAAAATAACCGCAATGTTTTTCTTCAGGAGCTTAGCAAGAAAAACTGTGATATATTAATGGGGATACTGGTGTCCTTTTAAAAAGCATTTAGAGAGTAGTGCTACAGAATAAGAGATTTTACACAAGAGTGCAAGGATGTCCAATTCCACCACCAACTTCTACGCGCTGTCTCAGTCCTTCAGCTTCTCTGACATCATTGTCATCGTAATTTACTTCCTTCTCAACCTGGCCGTAGGCATATGGGTAAGTCGCAGAGATGCGTTTAGATTTATACTGATTTTTAAAACCTGTCGCTTGTGTGTATGTAAGTCATCATGCAGGGTGAGCAGGAACACGCTAAGTGGCTACTTCCTTGCGGGGCGAGACATGGCCTGGTGGCCGGTGAGTTTTCCATGGCAACTTTTACACCATTCTGGTTTGAAGGAATCATAGTGAACCACAGCAAGTGTTTTTGAGACACTCTTGTGCTTTTGTCCGTTGGGTTGTTGTGATCCCTGTTTGGCACCGTTAAAAGGCAAGAATACCAAATTTACATTCAGTACAGTATATTAGTTTTTATAGCCTTTTATAAACAATTAATGTAAAGGAACTTGTCTAATTTCTAACAGAGTGTTCATGTAATAGCAATACACTCCTGTAATCTTTAATATGAATGATAGGGATTGTTAGTCTTATTTCATACTGTAGTATGGGTCAAAAACTAATCCGTATACAGTGGTACCTAGAGACTTTACAACAGGTGTCCCCAAACTTTTTCCTGTGAGTGCCACATAACTTTTCTCTTCTCTAAAGAGGGGCCGGGGTCAGTTTGTAACCGAAAAAGTGTGATGATTGCAGGAGTGCCTAAATGTAAAAATTTATGGTTTTTCAGAAAGCCACAATCAAATAACCCTTTCTGGATTCATCACGGAACAAAAGTAAATAATATAATATAATATAATATAATATAATATAATATAATATAATATAATATAATATAATATAATATAATATAATATAATATAATAGCAAAAAAAAAATAAAAATAATAAAAAATATAAAATAATAATAACACTATTAAATAGATAATAACCAAATAACCCTCTCTGGGTTCTTCATAGAAAAAAGCCCGGGAATAAATAACACTATTGGGGAAAAAAAAAAAATCAAAATGCTCTCTGGTATTGTTCAGGGGGCCAGACCAAATGTAGAGGCGGGCCGTAGTTTGGGGACCACTGCTTTACAACTATAATAATACTGATATTTCAAAAATCTTTTTGAATGCCCCACCAATGTTATTTGTCAGAATTTTTCTGTATTTTACTGCAATTATTTTTATTTTATTTTTAATTAATTTTTTACTCTATCTTAATTTGTGGATTTGGAAAAGTTATTCGACCGTGTCCCTCGGGGATTCATCCGGGGGGTGCCTCGGGAGTACAGGGTACCGAGCCCCTTGGTAAGGGCTGTTCGGTCCCTGTGGGACCGGTGTCAGAGTTTGGTCCACATTGCCAGCAATAAGTCAGATTTGTTCCCAGTCAGGGTTGGACTCTGCTAAGGTTGCCCCTTGCCACCGATTCTGTTCATAACTTTTATGGACACAACTTCTAGGCAAAGTGTTGAGGGTGTCAAGTTTGGTGGTCTCAGCATTGCATCTCTGCTTTTTGCAGATGATGTGTTGCTGTTGGCTTCATCAAACCGGGGCCTCCAAATCTCACTGGAGTGTGAAGCGGTTGGGATGAAGATACAGTAAGCACCTTTAAATCCGAGACCAAGGTCCTCAGTCCGAAATGGGTGGAGTGCCCTCTCCGGGCTGCTCACGAGATCCTAATCCAAGTGGAGGAGTTCAAGTATTTTGGGGTCTTGTTCACGAGTGAGGGTAGGATGGAACGGGAGATTGACAGGCGGATCGATGCAGCGTCTGCAGTGATGCAGACTCTGCTTTGGTCCGTAGTGGTGAAGAAGGAGCTGAGCCAAAAGGCGAAGTTCTCGATTTACCGGTCGATCTACGTTCCTACCCTCACCTATGGTCACGAGCTGTGGGTTGTGACCGAAAGAACAAGATCACGGATACAGGCGGCCAAAATGAGTTTCGCCCACAGGGTGTCTAGGCTCTCCCTTGGATAGGGTGAGAAGCTCATCGGTGAGGGACTCGGTGTCCAGCCGTTACTCCTCTGCGTTGAGAGGAGCCAGTTGAGGTGGCTCAGGCATCTGGTTCGGATACCTCCCTGGAGAGGTGTTCCAAGCATGTCCCACCGGCGGGAGGCCCTGAGGACGACCCAGGACAAACTGGAGAGACTATGTCTCTCGGCTAGCCTTGGAACGCCTTGGCATCCCGCCGGAGGAGCTGGTTGAAGTGGCTGGGGAGAGGGAAGTCTGGGCTTCCCTGCTAAAGCTGCTGCCCCCGTGACCTGATCCCAGATTATGCAGTAGATGGATGGATGGATGGATGGATGGATGGATGGATGGATGGATGGATGGATGGATGGATGGATGGATGGATGGATGGATGGATGGATGGATGGATGGATGGATGGATGGATGGATGGATGGATGGATGGATGGATGGATGGATGGATGGATGGATGGATGGATGGATGGATGGATGGATGGACTTTATCTTAAGAAAACAAAGGGGAGAAATGGCAACGAATTCTAATACTTTTCTGGGGTAAAATTATATTCTGCTAAAATATGTACTGTACAGTGGGGAGAACAAGTAAAATTAAATAAACTGTTTTGTTCACTATGTGTTCCATTTTACGGGAGGGAAAGAACAAAACAAACAAAAGTTTTCTAGAATTTGAATTGTTCTCCATTACTAAGCCTTCTTAATGATAATGTTAATCACTGAAATTTAAAAACACTGGTTTGTTATCATTCGAATGACAGCTGGTCAAATATATATTTTATTTACCACGTCTGTCTATCTAACTATCATATATTCTTTCAATAAACTACAATCATTTTAAAATGTTGAATTTCTCAGATTGGAGCTTCATTGTTTGCCAGTTCAGAGGGCTCAGGTCTGTTCATTGGTCTTGCCGGGACAGGAGCTGCTGGGGGCATTGCTGTCGCAGGCTTTGAATGGAACGTGAGTGGACACCCATAGATTAAACAAAGCAAGAATCTACAGTAGCTTTTGATATGAACAAAATACAGTACAGAATTTAGATCTGCAGTACATATTTGTGTGACTTTTTTATTTTTTAATTATTTGTAAGTATAAAGATATATTATCGCCATGCTGTCATGTGTAGTTTATCTAATTCACATAAACTTCCAACCTTCACTGAAATACAACACCTTGACCTGGAAATTAAGTAGATGTAACGTTGTTTTGCATCTTTCTTACGCCGACACATCACCTTGTTTAATGAAAAAAAAAAAAAAAAAAATCCTGGAAATAAAAATTACCATCTGGTCACTGGCGCTGTAGTTTCTGAGCAGATTGGAGCGGCACTTAGCGCCAGCTAGCTCAAACAAGTTGATTGAAGAATTTTAAAAATGATTGAGTTTTCTGGGAATTGTGTCATCCAGGGAAGATACATTTTGCTAGCTAGCTAACTGCACAATGTAGGGATAGGAGAGGAAGTTGGCCTTGCAATAACTTAGCTACAGTAAATTAACTACAATTGTGAATGAAAGGGCTTTATACTTGAATAGTGTTGGAGGGTTGACTCATGCTGGGCAACCAAATCAAATGTGTCACTGAGGGGTGTTTTAGTTAAGCCCCCCAAAAAACAACTGCTTTATCCCCTTAATGGACTGCAGTTTCTGGCACCCTGTAGGGGTGGGCAATATGTAGCCATGCTGAGCTATATTTTGCCCATACCTGGTTTAAAAAAACAAAACCTCACTGCTCAGCTGTGGATGACGCCACAGCAGATCATTTCACAAACTTGGGAGATTATTACTGTAAGAGGAATTTTCACAACTCCTTTGCATTGTGAATCATTTGATTGTACCTCTCCACTCTGCTTCACCCTTTCTTTCAGGCCACTTATGTGTTGCTGGCTCTAGCTTGGGTGTTCGTTCCGGTCTACATCTCCTCAGGGGTTCGACTGCACACACATACACGCACACCCACACACATATGTGCACCGCTGGCTCTGCTTGTCACGGCTGGTTCAGCAGGTACATTGAGGTGCCTTCCAGCAGAGGCTTTGTCCTTACAAGCATTCCCCGCCTTGAAAATTCCCCGGCAGGGTGTCACACAACTACAACACACAGCTCAGCTATTCTCCGGCATGATAAATTATATCTTATTAGTCTCATAATGAATTTCAGAACAGATGGGAGAGCCAATGACACTTTTGTGCTGATCAGCAGATCACGCACAGTTGACAAAAAAAGTGTGTTTATCCAGATCGTGACAATGCCTGAGTACCTAGGCCGGCGTTTCGGAGGAGAGAGGATTCGAACCTACTTGGCTGTTCTCTCATTGCTTCTGTCCGTCTTCACAAAGATATCAGTATGAAGCACAAAATGACACCTCCTTGACCCAGTTGGCAATACACAAACACACAAAAGCTTGTTGTTATTCCCCTTCACCAGACTGACCTCTATTCAGGAGCCCTGTTTGTCCAAGTGTGTCTAGGATGGAACCTTTACCTGTCCACTGTCCTCATGCTGGTGGTCACGGCGCTGTATACTATTGCTGGTATGCAAACAGAAAAACATTAGGTTCACAGACACACAGAAGCTTCAATGACTGATGGCGATCATTACGCTACAGTACTTTGCTTGAGACCATGTTAGTCGATAATGGCATGTAAACACACTAAACTCAAGATGGATTGAATATATGCAAGTATAAATATACAAAGTGTGCTGTGACACTTTATTAGGTACATCTGCACAATCTTTTGAAATCCAATGAAAAATGTATTGATCAGTAGTGGAAAAAGTATTAAAACTACTTTCTATTGACCCCCCCCCCCCATTCTTCTAATTTTTCCCATCTTTGATATCCTTTTTGTGGTTTCACATGATAATTTTATTGAAAATTTCCTATTTCAAGTTACTGTAATTTTCGGACTACAAGGCGCACCTGACTACAAGCTGCCACCCATCAAATTTGACACAAAAGCGGCACTTGTCATAGATAAGCCGAAGTCGACTATAAACCACAGTTGTCTTCACTGTATTATGGGATGTTTACACCAAAACATATTAACCGGTAACAATTCATTGAATTCAGCGGCATCATAAGACTGTCATAAGACCAAATGAACCACCACGACGCTTTGAAACACTTGGCTACAAAGCTTCATTGCTTCAAGAAGCTTCATTTGGCCATTACTGCTCCCTTAGGGGAGACAGTCAACCTCTGCTGCCGACCCTGTTGTCATCCAACATGCCTCCTAGCAAGCAATGCAGCGGTATAGATGTAAATAACAATAAATATTCATGTTCTGTGCTAATTATTTCTTCAGTTACTGTTCTAGTAGTTTCATTAACTGCTAGTTATTGTATTTTTGTATATTATTCTACTTTCATAAGACAATCATAATTATGACATGACACTGTCGTCAACATTTATGAGTGCTTAACAGCTGTCATTTAGTGTCGTTCCGCAAATTAGCTCACTTGTGAATGAAGTAAAAGATCTGAGGTGGACATAAATGGAGTTAGTGAAATAATTTGCTGGATGACACTTAATGAAATCTGTCATAAGTATTCAGTAATGCCCATGATAGTGTCATGTCATAATTATGATGGTCTTATGACACCGCTGTCAAATAAAGTGTTACCTATCAACCCAATAAATCAACAAATAAGCTGCAGTGGACTTTAAACCGCGGGATTCAAAATGAGGGGAAAAAGTAGTGGCTTCTAGTCCGAAAATTACAGTATTCACAATAGTTTTTTTCACCTAGCTGTGCAGATTGGCAGATTCTCAATAATATCGAAAACTGATTTGATGAAATTTAGTATGGGACAACGCTTTCCTGTGATTGGCCCTGAGTGTGGTCTCAGTTCACAATATCTGTAATACTAGTATAATGACCATGTGTTTTGATCATTTAATGTGGGGTGTTTGAAGTGTTCCAATCATCGGGAAGTAGAATTCACCAAGCGTTGGCCGAAGCCCACAGAAGGGATGTGGCTGAATTAAATGTTTTAACGATTTTTTGACAGAATGCTCACATTCAATCACATGGCAATTTCATCCATTTTGGGATTATTTACCGCAAGATTTGCTATTAAAAACACAGTTGCACACAGTATTGGATTTTGGCACATGAACGCAGTCTTAAGCCCTATTATCGTCGTGTGCATGTCGCAAGCAAGAAGAGGGCAGGTACTTGCATTATTCGGGTCACCGTAACTCTTCCAAACATTCCATAAAATGGATGTAAGTTTGTTTCAAAACTTTTAATTGTACTACATGTGAGCACAATTTCTGTTATTTCTTTACTCCATGTCGATTACCAGTGACCATTCCAGGCTGTCGACCACCTCCTCAAAATCAGCCACGGCTGGCTCCAGTTTATCCTAAACACTAATGAAAACAACCATTTATAGAAAACTGATAGACGCTTAGCTGTGTTCAGCAGTGTTACCTGTCAGATGTTTCAGGTAAAAACTCACACTAACCTCCTTACAGGTGGTCTTGCTGCTGTCATCTATACAGACACGCTGCAAACATTGGTGATGATTGTAGGAGCAATCATTCTCACCATCACTGGTATGTGCACTCATTTTTCACCCATTACTACAGAAATGTGCTCAAAAGTGTGGATGTCGGTCACAGCTTTCAACAAGATTGGAGGCTATAGTAACCTGGAGAAAGTGTACAGCATGGCAGTGCCCAGCAAGATCATACCCAACAGTACCTGCCATCTACCTCGAAAGGACGCCATGCACCTGTTCCGAGACGCTGTCACTGGAGACTTGCCCTGGCCTGGCATGACCTTAGGACTCACAATCCTGGCTACTTGGTACTGGTGCACTGATCAGGTAAATCTGCACAAATGAAACCTTTGTGCTTTCACTGAATTTATCGAATTGATTTTGGTTAACGTCTCAGATCGAGGATTTTTTTCCCCTTTATATGGTCATCCAAATTCATCTTTGCTATAATGTCAAACATATCACACCGATAAGTTAGATATTGTTCGGACTTGAGCAAAAGTGAATGCCAATGCAGTCCAAATTTCATTTGGTAGTTTATGTTCATGATAACTGTATTGAAATAAAGCTTGTGTTCGGCAGTGAGCAGGCATCCACTTAATAATCCACAATTAATCACTAAATCACAAGTGTCAAACTCAGATCCGGCCAGTTACATTATTTTCTGTGGCACGCAAATGGAAATCGTATGCATTTACTTCTTGTTTCTTTATATAATACCAAGATTGTGGTCTCTTTTAAAAACATTATAATATTGCAAGCTTTACTTTGTGACGAGTCCCCCTTTTAAATTAAATTGAACGATTACCGGTAATCAGTTTTTACTAGCTTCTGATTTTAAAAAGTAACATTCAATTTGTTGCGAATGCAATAATTATATGTTGGCCTGCGATTGGCTGGCAACCAGTTCAGGGGGTACCTCGCCTCATGCCCAGATTTAGCAGGATAGGCTTCAGCTCCACCACGACCCTCGTGTGGATAAGCGATGCATAAGATGAATGATAGCCCTCTGAAGGAAACCGTAACAATTATGTTGCCCGTGACAAAACTAGTTTGACACCCCAGCTCTCAATCGAAAATATCAGACTCGCTAGGTTTGGCCCAGGCATTATCACATTATGTTTTTTAAGTTTTTTTTTTTTTTTTTAGCATCAGGCAAAAAAATAAAGAATCCAACAAAACTTGATCACGGGACGGTCCCAAGGAATAAGTGATTCATGTTGGTGCACATCCTTTTTGCTTTTGCAGTGAGGCCTTCAGGTGCTGACCATCAGCTCGTGCAGTTTGAGCATTTTTAAATGTAGAATTTAATTGTATTAAAAGATTTTGTATAACTATTAATGTTTGAAAAGTAAGCGTTTTTTGGGTCCTGAATTATGGTTAATGTTGATGACATTCTAACTCATGTATTTAGGACAAAAAAGGGTATAATATATAAGCAGAAATGCTTTTTGCAACATTCATTTTTCGTTCCACATCATGTCAATAAACCCCATAGTAGATCTTTACAATTCAATAACTTTATTCATAAAGCGATCTCACAATAGCCACAGCCGTAACAAAGTGCTTGACAGAACACCTGACATAACACAAAAACAGTAATACAATCATCAGGTAACCAATGAAATCTTCTTATTCCTCTGTGTTTTTGAAACGGTAAAAGATGAAAGGGGAGAGATCTAAAGTCTCCTTTCAGGAGTGGATCAGAGATGTCACGATCATGATGTCACTCATTCCAGCTAACAAGCTTTCGAAGTATGCAAATGTAGCTTCCTTGGCGAGTAACATACTCACATACAGAAAGAATGTGCCCATCAATCCACGAAACAACAAGTGCCATGCGACCGGCAAGAGGCAATAGTTGAAATGTGCCGAGGTTGCCCCCGAAAGAAACGGTGCTGTTGCAAGTGAGTGCACCATAGAAGCTGAACCGATCAAGTACTGATACACTCGTCCAATGAATGGCACAGGCAAAACACTGAAAGCAGTCCACAACAGGACCACACAAGGGACAACACCTAATGATGGGGAAAAAAAAAACAAAAAGGAAAACATTGTCGACAGCAAGCCCTGCCCTCAATGTCAGTGACCAATCAGTGATTTCAGCATAGTGGTCATTTAAAACTTAGTTCACTGACTCCCGGCACAACACGTCAACAATCTTGAGTTTATGTGTGATGTATGTAAAAGATTTTACAGTGCAAATTTCTGAAAGAGTCATTGTCACGGGGCTCAAGTAAAATGGAGGTCTCATTTGTAAGACTGCATTATTAGGTATTAATCCAGTGAAAAATATGATTGCATATATTTACAGTTAACCAAGATGTTAATGTAATTCATTTACTTACAATTCCTATTCATGATATGTAAATTCAAATCAAAGATTCCATTCTTAGAGTAAGCGTTACCCCAAAAGCATGTCAATATCTAAAAGCATTCTCAGAGTACCTGGACTTGCCATCATTTCTATCTGGAAGCCTTGTTGCTGCTTTGAGAAACTTTCTTCTGCATGTCTCCACCTCGTCCCTTAAAATATTTACAATTGTTCAGCTTGGACATAGGTGTAATTCCCCCAGTGGGGTTGGCTGCCCGTGATGGTGAGAAAGTGTTAGCGGCCCTCTTGCTGTAGCCCGGGCTGTGGCGGCGTGGCGAGCGGCTGGATCGTGTTGCGTTGGGCGGCTGAAGTGTTTGTCCCTGCCAGTATCGATGTCCTCCTATTACAAGGCCGCTCGATCGTTGAGGGCGGTGGAAGCTCCCTGGTTTGGCGATGATGACTTTTGGGCCTCTCAGCCTCCCATCGCGATTGGGAGATCTCGAAAAGGGAAACATCTGCACATAGACAGGGAATTTTCATTAGCAACGACAATCATTTTGTGTACTTCTCACCTGGAATAACTTCTCAGTTATTACTTTGTCCCACATTGTCACAATTTAACATGAATATTTTTTTTATTTCTTTAAAAGTTTTTCAATATTTTTAACTGTTTCACGCATAAGATGAGTCAAAATGGGAGTGTGCCCAGTTGAAATGTGTTAACTGTGTATTTTTTTTTATTTGATTGCAATTGTGTTTGCAAATTTAACTCATTGTGTCAAGGGAGTGGCTATTTCCTGGTGCTTAACTGAGCTGCACTATGCATACAATATATAAAAATTGCAGCATTTAAATTTATACATGTGCATTGGCTGTGGATTATTACAATACTTTTGTCGCGTGACCAAGTCCCGCCTTTGTCACTTTGAATAAGTTCTCTTTGTATAGTACAGTAGTGAACAGCAAAGCTTGATGTCACTGAAGAACCTTCTAGTCCACATAATAGTCCATCTGCGATGTGTCAAAGCCACCACTAGCATTGCAAAAGCTTTGTGTATTTCAGTGACACACCCATTCCACGGACAGTCAGAGCAAAGACATTAAATTCGAAATATTGAATATTTAAATTGCATCCAGGAAGCCGTATATTTAGGATTTTACATAACTGCAAAGAAAAAAAATTAAATGGCTTTAAAATGACATTCTGAGCCCTTTAAATGCCAATTGCCATGCAAACCTGGTAAATGGTATCCAAAGTAGGGCTGCAGCTATCGAATATTTTAGTAATCGAGTGAAAATTCTATCGATTAATCGAGTAATCGGATAAAACAAATATATTTTTAGGTGAAGAGCAATTATAAACATACATGAGAAAACAAGACATTTCATCTAATCTTGAACCATTTTCAGTCAATCATTGTCTCTATTTTCGATGTATATTGTTAAAAACAGCCAACAACTGCATCTCAGATGTAACTAGAATAAAAAAAAAAAAGACTAATTCACTGCTTTTACAAAAAAAAAACCTTTAGATCTTATTAAAAAAATACATTATATATTTATATATATATATATGTACACACACACACACAGGGTATATACCTAAAAAAAATGCCGCTACGCTTGACAACACACATCAATTAAAAGTTAGGATTTTTTCCCCCACGTGTTTCAATTGAATTTCTATTTGTGTCAAGCGATTTTTAAGTTCTAGTTAAGTTTTAAGTTAGTCTAAACTGTAAATCCTGATAGGATTTTGAGTTTTTCCAGTGTTCAAAATAAATGTATGATACAGGCTGTATTGGCGCACATTAGGGACCAGTGCTTCTTGGTGTTTTATCCAGCAATGACTACTGAGCTAAAATTGATAGTTAGCATTATTGAGTTTTTATTTTACACCCTCATCACTCCACAACGCTATGTTATGTTAAAGCCTGTATGTAAGACACGTTAGCCACGCATCGACAGTGGTCATAATAAATAGAAACCTAGCCCTCCGCAGGGCTAACGTTAAGTGAGCTCGTGACAGTAACTTAAATCTTATTTATTAGCGCTTAGCGCTCTTTATTAGCGCTTAGCGCTCTACTGCTTTAAGATAGCGGCTGTTTACTAACGCTGCACAGACGCGGCCGAGTCTGTCATTTCGCATCTAGTTCAACATACATGTGATCTCTATGAGACTCATCAGACGTTACCTGCTATCAACGTAGCATCGTGCGGGCTAGTATTTAGCAACGTCGGCGTCGTTTGTAGCGGCTGTCGGCTGATGTAACAGGGATTCCCCTATATTCAACAGATTGTGGCGCACCGCCACACTAAAATGAAAGCCGCCACGCCTGGCAAATGAGATGTATTTTATTTATTTATTTAAATTAAAAAAAAAAAATTTAAGGCCGCTTCAAACTAGCGGCAGCCGAGTGGGAGGAGTTCAGCGGAAACCTATTCATTGTGTATTGTAGCCTAATGTTCGTAACTATGCAGGCCCCCCCTTAAGAGACGCAAGGGGAACGAGTAGGAAGAATGGGAGAACGAGCGAGATAGCGAGAGATAGCGGTCGCATGTTGTAGCAGCCCGCTGTTATTTTGTTATTGTTTTTCTTTATTATTGTTACCACAATAAAGTGGGTAAGCAAATACAGACTTCTCTCCTTCTTGCCCATATCCGGGGCATTACAATAATTTGGATCGGACTTTTCGGCGAAAGTGAGCGGTGGACGGCCGTCTTGGACGGAAAGCAAACTTTGACTAACTTGCGCTGAGAGACTGCGGAGAGGCGGGGCCCAAAATAAAGCCTTGCTCTATTTTCAGAGCGTTGGTCACAGTAAACGATTTATCAGTTCAAGCAGAGTAAAATGATACATATTCACGGTACAAGAACGTCGTTTCTGTGTCCATCGATTGGTAAGAAAAGGCTGTTTGTACGAGTGACGTGTGGGCGCTCCCGTCAGGGGGGACATTTCACGTGGAGTGGCTATTTTTCGGCACAACACCGGCGCGCCAACTTCAGACAATTACGGCTGACGAAACTTTGATAAATGCGCCCCCCCACCCAAATTTCGCGAGCTCTGGGACACTCGAAAAATGACTCTCATACCTCTCCTTGCTAAGTTAATGGTACCTCGACGTGCCTTTGTGTGGAAATTTAGTTTACGAACAACGGGGAAAAAACTATTCACCTTCTCACCGAATCAAGTAAAACTCTTTACACGGCTATTAGAATTCCCCCAGTGCTCTAAATGGGTCAGTTGACAGAAGGACTGTTATTGTTGTGGTAATGTAGTACTTATGAGGGTCAAATAAAAGGAAAAAGGAGGACTACGACGGTGGTCTGCAACCCGCGGCTCTCGGGCCGCATGCGGCTCTTTAGCGATGCTTCGGAGCTTTTTTTTTTTTTTTTTTAAATGGAAAAAGATGGGGGAGGGAAATATATTTTTTTGTTTTAATAGGATTTCTAGGAGGACAAACATGACACAAACATTCTTTCAATTCATTAATATTGTAATGAAGTTAAACTTGTGGTGGCATAGTACAACAGAGTAGTCACGTGGTGCGTCATTCTCTATAGGATCCACTGCAGGGAAAACAAACATTTAATCATGAAGGCTAATTACGTATTTCTATATTAGGCTAATATAGCTAGTATCGATAATTATAAGGCTTGTAAAAGGCTTTTAATTTTTTGTGGCTCCAGACATACTGTATCAGTTTTTTTTGTGTTTTTTTGGGGGTCAAATATGGCTCTTTCAACAGTTTGGGTTGCCAACCCTGAGTCACTACGAGATGTAAGTCGTACTATTGCCACGAGAAAAAAAGTCGCATTAGTACATCGGGTAATGTAGCTGTAATCAGCTACGCATTTTACATACATGTACTGTAGCTGAGAGGTACAACATTAGCCTGGCTAATGAAATATTTCAAATATATCTTTGTTATGGTTCTTCTTGGGGGAAAAAATGAAGAAAAAAAAATTCGCTGTGGCACGACATGGTGAGGCTGTCCGACTCCGATGCAGCCCACCACCACAGCTTCAAAAAATCCTAGGGGAAACACTGTGTAAGTTTTTTTTTTTTTGCTTCTTCCTCTACGCACATGACATCAGCGCGTTGTCCCGCATTAAAAGTAGTCCGAGCAAAACGTGATGCTTAGAGCTGTCAAAATAAACGATTACTCGAGGCAGATAAAATTACTCGGATCAGTTTTTAAACTCGAGTTACTTGAGTTGCTCAAGTATTTGTTTCAGCTCTAATCCATAGTTATGAGAAATATTTAAAAAAATAATATTAATCAAACTTTAGGGCCAAGGTAAACTCTGCTTGTTATAAGAATTTAGGATTACTGTATACAGTATATTGATGAGTTAAAGTGTAAATGACTTTGATGCAGCTGACATGTGATCTATTCCTGATTCAGAGATTTATTTGTCATTGACACCAGCTCTCACAAGATGACAACAGATGCAACGAAATTCCGTTCGATGAGTGGGCATCGGGCCACTGCAAACTTTGTTCCGCGCCGCCACTTCTCTCTCTTCTTCATAAATTACAGAGCAAGTTACAAGTAGACCCACATATATCGTACAACATAGCATGGGTATGACATGACGCACAGGTCACGTGCAGGGATTTTTGTACGCAAAAAAAAAGGAGAACTACCAGTCATGGCTGGAGGAAGGGGGGGGGGGGGGGGGGGGAATCAGTGATAGTAAGAAAAAGGCGGTGGCGCACTGAAGGGGGGGAGGTTGTGTGTCAGTATGTGTATGCGCAAGTGTATCAATATTTGTACGTGTCTGTAGACAAAATAAGAGTCGCAGGGCCCTGCGACCAGCCTTGGGAAGAGATCAAGGGCAAGAGATAGGGCCATCTGTGCGGCTTTCTCCAGGAGAAGGGAGGGGTGGGCATTCACTGAGCTTGTCCAGGCGTTGTCCACTAAATTTGCAGGAACAGACTATCCGTTGCTCGAACCCAAAAATGAATTAAGGGAAAAGAAGATTATTGGGTGAATTTTGGATGAATAACATTTTGCTTAGGGCTGTCAAAATTATCGCGTTAACGGGCGGTAATTAATTTTTAAAATTAATCACGTTAAAATATTTTACGCATTTAACGCACATGCCCCGCTCAAACAGATTAAACTGACAGCACAGTGTCATGTCCATTTGTTACTTATGTTTTTTGGTGTTTTGTCGCCCTCTGCTGGCGCTTGGGTGCGACTGATTTTTTTTTGGGGGGGGGGGTTTCAGCACCATGAGCATTGTGTAATTATTGACATCAACAATGGCGAGCTACTAGTTTATTTTTTGTTTGAAAATTTTACAATTTTATTAAAACGAAAACATTAAGTGGGCTTTTAATATAAAATTTCTATAACTTGTACTAACATTTATCATTTATGAACTAAAAGTCTTTCTATCCATGGATCACTTTAACAGAATGTTAATAATGTTAATGCCATCTTGTTGATTTATTGTTATAATAAATAAATACAGTACTTATGTACAGTATGTTGAATGTATACATCCGTCTTGTGTCTTTTCATTCCAGCAATAATTTACATAAAAATATTTAAATATGGCATATTTTATAGATGGTTTGAATTGCGATTAATTACGATTAATTAATTTTAAAGCTGTGATTAACTTGATTAAAAATTTTAATCATTTGACAGCCCTAATTTTGCTATTTCTTGACGTTTTGAGGTGATTGTTCAACGATCCCTCTCGGCAAAAAACATGAGCCATGTGAAGGGAGCGTCCATCCTGGCTGCCTATCTGAAGATGCTGCCCTTCATCTTCATCATCCTTCCGGGCATGATCAGCCGTGCTCTCTATCCAGGTAAGGACGCTTGGATACAGATGTGGGGGTTAGGGGATTCATGTGAGTAAATGAGCATGGGAATAGGTGAGTAAAAGAGCATCAAGTGGAGCATTGTTACAGGTTACCACTTTTTGTGTCATATCCTTCATGTTCTTCATAAGCTGCATCCTGAATGTCAGTCTTTACAGACTACTTTAGTATGATCTTAGATTTATTTCAATAGATAAAAGTATTTTGAAGTACTGTTGCTTTGTGGCAATCATGTCCAGACCTGAAAGACTAAAATACAAATTTGGTAATTGAGACAATTGTTTAGTCGTCGTCGTCACTGTATTCTACAATATTCTCACAGAAGCTACATCACAGCTCACATACTGGAGCGAGTGCCCTGTGATAAACAGATTCAGTTGTGATAACAAGGCTGGGTTTACTGTTCCAAACATGTAACATAGTGAGATAGACTGTAACCCTTGCTGGGACTTAATAACACACTTGACAACAGTCACAACACTAACAATTTAAAGAGATAAAGTATGGAAATTGTACTTGTGCTTGTATACAAATGCCAATCCAATCCTAAAAGACAGTTTTATCTGCCTATACAGCATCTGAAAATGCGTCTGTTAGTCATTCTAAACATCCAGGCAAATTCACATCTTAAGCACCAGGTCCATCCACCATTATCAGCGAGGCTAGGTGAGGATCCAGAGCCTTTTAATATTGGGTGTGAAAAAAGGGACTACTTCTTGCTGCTAGGAGTAATTTGTGCATGCTAAGTGTTAGGAAAAGTTTCAAATCATGGGTAAAAAATATTTAATGAAAGGACACTGTCTCACCTGCCCTAAGCGTCTATGGGGTGAGCCATGGCCCTGCCTCCGCAGCTGCTGCGACTGGCGGATAAGGGCTGCGCTGTCCTCCGTCCCTTTAGGCTCCCGCAGGTCCAACATGCTCTGAGAGAGCCGGGCCATCATGTTGACGCCATCCATAAGCCGGTTGCCACGGCCGGATCCTGTGCTGACTCTTTCAGGATCCGGCGGCGGAGAGCAGTCGTAGTACTCGTCGTCGGAAGCTGTAGAAGCGCTCGACGGGTCATCGACGGCCCCTCTGTCGCACATGACCTTGGTGCTGTCCTGGCTACCGTTATCGTTGCTACCCGAGTCGGTGCCCTCTTCCTTGGAGGTGACACGGGCAAGGTCAGGTGGGGCATTGTCATTGTCGTTGGAGGCGCTCACGGTGTTGTCAATTTTAACCAGAGTGACCTGCGCTTCGGTGAGCTGGTCTGAGGGGACTGGGTCGATGACCAAGTGCAGCGTTCGTCGCTTAGGTACAGGAGGGGCTGCTGGAGTTTCTCTCGAGTTGTCTGATGGTTGAGGCTCTACAGAGGGAGCATGTGTTTGTTGTGTCTCCAGTTTGCGAGGTGCGTCAGCCTGTGGAGGCCCCCTGGAATCTGTTACATCAGCACTGTCTTTTTTTGGAGTTGGCTGTTCCTGCGACGCTTTGCTGGTTGCAGGCTGTGGAGCAGATGTATTCCCTAATGCAGGTTGCGTGTCACATTTTGCATCCTGACTGGACCCCTCAGCAGGACCCGTCAGTGGTGAGCTGAAGCGAATGGCCTGACTGACCTCAAAGCGCTCGGACCTTTGCAAGTGAACCTGATTGGCTCTTTTCTCGTCCCTAATGTTAATGAAGCCGATTACGTCGCTCGGCGGGTCTGGCTCCGGCCAAGTGGGAAGATACGGGATCAGGTAGGCTTTCTCCATATTGACCAACGCTGGATGTATCTCCGGCTCCTCAGAAACATGCTTTAGACGCCCCCTATGAATTTTTACGCCAACGGGGACCTGTGAGTTCTTATGGCTGGAGTTCTGGTCTGAAGATGTGGGACTTGTGTGAGATCCCACGGCAACCAGGGCATACTTTGGATTGATGAGCTTCTTAGCAACAGTGGCTGGCACGACAACAGGGGTGGCCTGAGGAAGCGGGTCGGGAATGGGCTCGTCGACCATGGGAACCTTGCTGAGAGACACGCTCCGTGACAAGAGGAATAGTTCCCGAAACTGGAAGTCAAAGGTCTCCATGGCTTGTCCTGTAATCACGGTGATGAGGTTACGGTCCAAGCGGGATGAGGACCATGTGAAGCTGAAATAACCAAACACCAGACATTATTAAATGCTAGTGAACTTTTACTTACTTACTTACTTTCAAACCTTTTTCAATAAAACTAATATTTTACCTCTTGTGTTATGAAGAATACTTTTTTTTTTTTTCCACTCTTTTTCTTTTACATGGCAAAAGACGGCACACTGTATTACAATTGCACTTACTGTTGTTCATTCACTTGTTTAATATTTACGGCCAAGAAATATTTTTTTCAACAAGTCAGTATTCAATGTAACAATAACTTTTCTACTATACTATCTTAGGTTAGTGTTACTACTACTTTCCAACTTACCGGTACATACAAATGTTACGTTACGTTGGTACTGGAAGAACATTGTAAACTGAGGAACTACTGTAGTGTTTTACCACAATTAGCATTGTCTAGCAATAGTTTGGCAAATCTGGTTTCCGAGTTGATTATAGGTTTAAAATGACAACTATATTTTGATATTGTTCAACACCACAACAAGTAAACAACATGGGAAGAAATGGCAACAGACTATGGCAAGATGACTTTCATGGAGATGTTAGAGTGAATTTTTTAGTCATAAGGGTTTGTTCTGGCTCATCCCAGAAGTGTGCATTTGATTAATTTATTGATTGAAAAATCTCCAAATAGTGTTATGCCATGCTCACCTGTATGAACCAGAGATGGCTCTGTCTCCATCTACCAGGAGGAACTTCTGGCTCAGGGAGCCCCGAACCTTTTGAGCTGAGCGTGTGAAGAACTCCGCACCTCCACAGCAGCGCACGCGAAGATTCTAAACAAACAAAATGTGAAAGATGATCTACTGAAGGGACAAAGGATTTGGGGGGAACAAAAGGAGAAAGAACACCAAATAGTTTTTACTTAATGACAAGATGACTTTCCTTTGATGCCTGTGTTGTTTACAGATGCTACAGATTATCTGTGTGCATGTGTGTCACACCCTGCAGTGTTGTCTTTTGTCCTGTGATAAAAGGGTGTGGTGCAAGGCAATCAGTTACCTCATGGATAAAGTTGTGGGTAAAATTTCACATGGTCATAAAGAAGTTATAAACGCGAGAGTGAAGGTGATAATGGCTGATAAGATGGAAAGGTTGAAAAGAGAGGTATGGATGGTTTGTATGAAAAGGAAAGGGTTACACTGTGTTTTTTTCAGTGGAATGACTCCAGCCTGCCATATTTGCAAGAGCTCCGCTTAAGTGTTTTCTGTTAGTGCCCTGACCAGTTTCACTCAGAGGGAGTGAATCACATAGAAATATAGCCTATAGCGCCTTACATGCTGCAGCTTGTTGAGTTTATCAAGGCCTTCAAGTGAAAATGTGGCGGATTTGTCCATCGTTTTCCGCTTTAAAACACTTCAGCAATTTCACTACTCACTACCCCACTGAAATCAGATTTCTGTTTAACATTTTTTTTGCTTCCTAGAATTTTAGAAAAAGCAAATAACACTATTCAAAATTGTTTGTGCCCTTTTCGGTTTTCCCCTTTTATTTCTTGTTTCTCCTAAATCCAAATAACCTTTGAAGTATTTTTTTTCAAGAAAGTTTTTTTTCTGTTTTTGAGCATTACCGTAAATTAGGGTTAAGAGTTACAAAATTTTAAAATAATAAGTATATAGTATGGCAAAACTGACTGTGCTTTTGTAAAGTATAGTTGGACACTGTTCACAGTCATGTTACTATACCAACGGGGCATTGTGGATGCTCGTCGATAAAAATCTAATCTTTTTTTTTCTTTTCTTTTCTTTTTAATGTCCTGAAGAATAAACTTCAATAGTTTCATTAAATCAGCCATAGAAAATTAACTTATCAATAGCAGCCATCTGTTCATCGACTTCATCTCTTAGTTCAACATCAAAACACTGTCTGCCCATCTGTATTTATAGCTGTGTGTGTGTGTGTGTGTGGGGGGGGGTGTACCTTTAGGTGTCCACGATGCATATCAGCTCGGCCACACATGGAAAGAAAAGAGGGCACTGCCGCCATGTCAATAATTATGTATACAGGAACTTTCCGTCTGTATCCTGCATCCAGCAGGTCTCGAAATATATCCACATCAGTAAAGGCATCCATTACCACAGCTATTACCTGCACAGACACACACACATATTAGACGGAAGAGAAATGGCAATAGTTTTTGTGTCAAACCTTTACAAATTTACCTTGATACCGCTTACTGAGCATTTTACAACCATTGATGGCATATTACAGTGGGCCTGAAACTAAAAATAATGACTATGAAAATATTTAATGAATCTAATTGACCAACGAGAAAACACTTTATTTTTCTGAAAAGGTGAATGATCCCAAACTGGCAAGTGAAATGCAGTACACACAGTCTTATAGAAATATTACCAAAATAAGGCAAATTTTGAAAGAGTTCAAATTTGATTAGATTATGGGTTTGCACAACCTACTGAGACATACTGCCACAAGGTTTAAAATTTATTTCAGTTTAAAATTATACATATATATATATATATATATATATATATATATAATTCATTCATTCATTTTCCATGCCGCTTTTTCATATATGTATGTATATGTATATATATATATATATATATATATATATATATATAATTTATATCATAATTTTTTACATTTGCAGTGCTTAAAAACATTTATTAAAATATTCATACACACATACTTATACAAGTTATACAACTTATACAAGTTTTTTTTTTTTTTTTTAATTATACTTGGGAAAAAAGTGAAAAACATGTCTTATATGTATCTCTTTCGAATGCTGTTAAATGTGAATACATTGAACACACAAATACACAGTGATATGAAAAAGTAAAGTAGTAAACCTTTTTGAAATCCTTACATTTCTACATAAAATCACCATCAAATGTGATCTGATCTTTGTCAAAATCACACAGACGTAAAAACAGTGTCTGCTTTACCTAAAACCACCCAAACATTTATAGGTTTTCATATTTTAATGAGGATAGCATGCAAACAATGAGAGAAGGGTGGAAAAATAAGTCAGTGAACCCTCTGCCTGAGGAGGTTTAAAGAGCAACTGAAACCAATTTTTACCAAAAAAATTAAGTTAGGTGTGTGCCCAATCACTGATGAGTGGTTTAAAGCTGCCCTGTCCACTATAAAACACACCTGGTAAAAAATGTCTCGATAAGAGGCATTGTCTGATGTGCATCATGGCTCGGTAAAAAGAGCTGTCTGAAGACCTGCGATCAATGATTGTTGATTTGTATAAAGCTGGGAAAGGATACAAAACCATCTCTAAAAGTCTGAATGTTCATCAATCGACAGTCAGAGAAGCTGTCAACAAATGGAGAGAGTTTGGCACTGTTGTTTCGCTCCCAAGGAGTGGCCGTCCACCAAAGATGACTCCAAGAGTCCAGCGCAGAACACTCAGAGAGGTAAAAAAGAACCACAGAGTGTCTGCTAAAGACTTACAGCAATCACTGGCACAGTCCAATATTTCTGTGCACACATTACCTATATGTAAAACTATGGCCAAGTATGCTGTTCATGGGAGGACTCCACGGAGGAAACCATTGCTTTCTAAAAAAAAAAAACATTGTTGTTTGTGTAATGTTCGCAAAAAAAAAAACACTTTGGCACTCCACAGAAATTTTGGCAAAATAGTTTGTGGACTGGGAGTAACACACAACGTCACGTGTGGAGGAAAAATGAAACCAACATCAACACCTCATCCCCACCGTGATGCATGGTGGAGGGAGCATCATGGTTTAGGGCTTTTTTGCTGACTCAGGGCCTGGACAACTTGCAATCATTAATGGAAGAATGAATTCAAAAGTTTATCAGAATGTTTTGCAGGAAAACCTGAGGCCGCCTGTCAGACAGTTGAAGCTAAAAGAGAATGGATGCTGCAACAAGACAATGATCCAAAACACAGAAGTAAATGTACTTCAGAATGGTTTCAGAAGAACAAAATACATGTTCTGGAGTGGCCAAGTCAAAGTCCAGACTTGAACCCTATGGGATGCTGTGGCATGACCTAAAGACAACGATTCATGCCAGACATCCCAGGAATCTGACTGAACTACAGCAGTTTCGTAGAGGAGTTTCGAGAGTTTCCTACAGGAAACGTCTGGTTGAAGTTATTGCTGCCAAAGGGGGACCACAAAATATCAAATGTGATGTTCACTTACTTATTTTTCCCCCCTTCTGTCATCGTTTGCATACTATCCTCATTAAAATATGAAAATCTATAAATGTGGTTTTAGTTAAAGCAGACACCGTTTTTTCATCTGTGTGATTTTGTCAAAGATCAGATCACATTTAATGGTGATTTTACGCAGAAATGTGAGACATTCCAAAAGGTTCAGATACTTTTTCATACTTATGTCAATAAGCTCCGCCTCTACTTCCACATTGACCGTGACAACGAGGGATCACTGTAGACTGATTTTGGGAAGTTGACTTTCATTTTGGCGCTTACGTTTCTCTGAAGGCACCACACATGTCTTATATGTATCTCTTTCCAATGCTGTTAAATCTGAATAAATACATTGAACACGCCAATGTACATAAGTTCGGCCTCTACTTTTCCATTGACCGCAAAAACGAAGGATCACTGTAGATTGATTATGGGGGGTTGACTTTCATTTTGGCTCTTACATTTCTCTCAAGGCACCATTCCAGTGGTTTAAAAAAAAAAAAAAAAAACCCCTCTTAATTAGAAGATGAACCTTTTTGTGTTTTTCAAGGTCAAACACCTACCTAATAAAGGTGTTATTCCAAGACCTACAGTGCCTTGCAAAAGTATTCGGCCCCCTTGAACCTTGCAACCTTTCGCCACATTTCAGGCTTCAAACATAAAGTTATAAAATTTTAATTTTTTGTCAAGAATCAACAACAAGTGGGACACAATCGTGAAGTGGAACAAAATTTATTGGATCATTTAAACTTTTTTAACAAATAAAAAACTGAAAAGTGGGGCGTGCAATATTATTCGGCCCCCTTGCGTTAATACTTTGTAGCGCCACCTTTTGCTCCAATTACAGCTGCAAGTCGCTTGGGGTACGTTTCTATCAGTTTTGCACATCGAGAGACTGACATTCTTGCCCATTCTTCCTTGCAAAACAGCTCGAGCTCAGTGAGGTTGGATGGAGAGTGTTTGTGAACAGCAGTCTTCAGCTCTTTCCACAGATTCTCGATTGGATTCAGGTCTGGACTTTGACTTGGCCATTCTAACACCTGGATACGTTTATTTTTTAACCATTCCATTGTAGATTTGGCTTTATGTTTTGGATCATTGTCCTGTTGGAAGATAAATATCCGTCCCAGTCTCAGGTCTTGTGCAGATACCAACAGGTTTTCTTCCAGAATGTTCCTGTATTTGGCTGCATCCATCTTCCCGTCAATTTTAACCATCTTCCCTGTCCCTGCTGAAGAAAAGCAGGCCCAAACCATGATGCTGCCACCACCATGTTTGACAGTGGGGATGGTGTGCTCAGGGTGATGAGCTGTGTTGCTTTTACGCCAAACATATCGTTTTGCATTGTGGCCAAAAAGTTCCATTTTGGTTTCATCTGACCAGAGCACCTTCTTCCACATTTTTGGTGTGTCTCCCAGGTGGCTTGTGGCAAACTTTAAACGAGACTTTTTATGGATATCTTTGAGAAATGGCTTTCTTCTTGCCACTCTTCCATAAAGGCCAGATTTGTGCAGTGTACGACTGATTGTTGTCCTATGGACAGACTCTCCCACCTCAGCTGTAGATCTCTGCAGTTCATCCAGAGTGATCATGGGCCTCTTGGCTGCATCTCTGATCAGTTTTCTCCTTGTTTGAGAAGAAAGTTTGGAAGGATGGCCGGGTCTTGGTAGATTTGCAGTGGTCTGATGCTCCTTCCATTTCAATATGATGGCTTGCACAGTGCTCCTTGAGATGTTTAAAGCTTGGGAAATCTTTTTGTACCCAAATCCGGCTTTAAACTTCTCCACAACAGTATCTCGGACCTGCCTGGTGTGTTCCTTGTTTTTCATAATGCTCTCTGCACTTTAAACAGAACCCTGAGACTATCACAGAGCAGGTGCATTTATACGGAGACTTGATTACACACAGGTGGATTCTATTTATCATCATCGGTCATTTAGGACAACATTGGATCATTCAGAGATCCTCACTGAACTTCTGGAGTGAGTTTGCTGCATGAAAGTAAAGGGGCCGAATAATATTGCACGCCCCACTTTTCAGTTTTTTATTTGTTAAAAAAGTTTAAATTATCCAAAAAATGTTGTTCCACTTCACGATTGTGTCCCACTTGTTGTTGATTCTTGACAAAAAAATTAAATTTCATATCTTTATGTTTGAAGCCTGAAATGTGGCGAAAGGTTGCAAGATTCAAGGGGGCCGAATACTTTTGCAAGGCACTGTATATCATATGACTTATGATGTCAGTTTTGTTTGTTTTTTTCTAATATGCACAGGCGTGTTCTAGTAAATCTTGTTTGGTGAATACTTTGCATGTGTGTGCATGTGCGAAAGCAACACGTGTGCAAAAACACCTCTAGAGGATCAATCCTCGACAGCGCTGCAGATGACAAGCCACGATGACCCAGTTAGTTTGGCTGACGCGTCTGCAGAGTGAAGCACTGGGAATGTAGAAATCTGTCCAGTATGTCAAACCTCAACTTAACCCAACTTTAGTCTATTAGAGATTAAACAAACCCAGTGAATCAACAGCCAAGTTAAAAAGAAAATTCAGGATCTGAAAAGAGATCAAAATTTGAATTATTTGCATAAGAGCTTTAAGAAAATATCTGTGATTTGTTTTTCTAACAAGCTGATGGCAGAGACCTGAGTGGCCGCAAATTCCTCACCCCAGACAAAAATTGAAGTTTAAAGTGGGTGTGCAAAATTAACAGTCAGGCAAATTTGTAGCCTTCCTTGTGATCAAAGTTGAAAAAGGTTAGATTATTTAATGTGTCTGAAAGACAATCCTGTAGTGAACAGTGTTTGAAGAGTTATATTATGCTCCCTATCTACCTGCAAAACATTACAACAATTGCAATAGTAAAAAAATCAATATTGAAACCACAAATCTTTGCTCAACAGTGAATTTAACCGAGCCACAGATTGTGTGATGGGCATGTGAAACGAATCGATGTAGCCATTAAGTAAACGGCCACTTTACCGTAACGTCTTCTATTTTTTTTTAATTCTGCTATGTTACGACTTTAAAGGTCTGGGTTATAACTATACGCATCTGATTTACGTGATACTTTATGAATTTTAGTCAGTTGTGTTATTCATCTCAAGCACACAATACACTATAAAAGCAGTCAACACGCACCTGGCAATTTGTTTTCCTTCAGCATCCTCTGTGGGATTGCTAACATTTTTAAAAAGTATGTTAACATGTCACAAATTTATACTCTGCTTTAGCAAGGCCAGGGTTTAGCAACAGAATTGTCAAAAAAATAATAAAATAAATAAATAATAAAACGCTGTCGTTTTTATTGCTTCAGCTGAAGCACTGAGAATGGTGAAAAATACTTAGGTAGTCAATCTTGACTATAAATACCAACCCATTAGGTGGATGCCAACAAGTTAGGCATACATGTTTGGATTTGAAAATAAATTAAAATTATGTTGTTGAATTGTTGGGCGGCACGGTAGCTGGCTGGTTAGCACGCCATCTCACAGCTTTGAGATCAACAATTAAATTCCAGGCTTTGGCCTTCCTGTGTGGAGTTTTCATGGTCTCCCTGTGCCTTCGAGGGTTTTTGCCAGGTATTCCAGTTTCCTACTATATATCCCAAAAAGACGCAGGGAAGGTTGACTGACCATTCCAAATTGCCTGTGGGTGCGAATCTGAGCGTTAATGGTTGTCTTACACCTGCAGTCAGTTTTGAGACACTCCCCCATTCAGTAGGATGAGAAAGTGTCTCAAAACATTTGATCTTTTCAGTAGGGTTAAGTGTTTTAACTTTTGACCGAGAGTGTACAGTACATTGATAAAGTTCAAATTGATAAACTTGTTTAGCAAATATCCATTCATTTTGAATAAGATGCCTGGAACGACTCACAAAAAAAGATGAGGCAGGGTAATGTTTACCTTACCGTACCATTCCTCCACTTAGTGTTTAGCAACCGAGGACAGTAATTGTTGAAGCTTTGTAGTTTGTCAAAGTCGAAATTCTTTTCCATTCTTACTTGATTTACAACTTCAATTGCTCAAGAGTCTGGGTCTCAGCTGTTGTATTTTATACTTAAACATTTTCAATGGGGCACAAAGCTAGACTGTTGGCGGGCCAGTTGGATACTACAGAAGCGTATACAGTGGGGCAAATAAGTATTCAGTCAACCACTAATTGTGCAAGTTCTTCCACTTGAAAATATTAGAGAGGGCTGTAATTGTCAACATGGGTAAACCTCAACCATGAGAGACAGAATGTGAAAAAAAAAAAAAAAAAAACAGAAAATCACATTGTTTCATTTTTAAAGAATGTATTTGCTAATCATGGTGGAAAATAAGTATTTGGTCTATACCAAAAGTTCATCTCAATACTTTGTTATGTACCCTTTGTTGGCAATAACGGAGGCCAAACGTTTTCTGTAACTCTTCACAAGCTTTTCACACACCGTTGCTGGTATTTTGGCCCATTCCTCCATGCAGATCTCCTCTAGAGCAGTGATGTTTTGGGGCTGTCGTTGGGACACACGGACTTTCAACTCCCTGCTCACCCCATGGCGTCAAAATGATAACAAGAACGGGGAGCAAAAATCCCAGAACCACACGGGGGGACCTAGTGAATGACCTACAGAGAGCTGGGACCACAGTAACAAAGGCTACTATCAACAATGCACCACCAGGGACTCAAATCCTGCACTGCCAGACGTGTCCCCCTGCTGAAGAAAGTACACGTCCAGGCCCGTCTGCGGGTCGCTAGAGAGCATTTGGATGATCCAGAAGAGGACTGGGAGAATGTGTTATGGTCAGATGAAACCAAAATAGAACTTTTTGGTAGAAACACAGGTTATCTTGTTTGGAGGAAAAAGAATACTGAATTGCACCATACCCACTGTGAAGCATGGGGGTGCAAACATCATGCTTTGGAGTTTGCAGTTGCAGTTTTTCTGCATAGGGACCAGGACAACTGATCTGTGTAAAGGAAAGAATGAATGGGGCCATGTATCGAGAGATTTTGAGTGAAAATCTCCTTCCATCGGCAAGGGCATTGAAGATGAGACGTGGCTGGGTCTTTCAGCATGACAATGATCCCAAACACACAGCCAGGGCAACAAAGGAGTGGCTTCATAAGAAGCATTTCAAGGTCCTGGAGTGGCCTAGCCAGTTTCCAGATCTCAACCCCATAGAAAATCTGTGGAGGGAGTTGAAAGTCCGTGTTGCGAAAAAACAGCCCCAAATCATCACTAGAGGAGATCTGCATGAAGGAATGGGTCAAAATACCAGCAACAGTGTGTGAAAAGCTTGTGAAGAGTTATTCAAGAGTTATTAGCCTCCGTTATTGCCAACAAAGGGTACATAACAAAGTATTGAGATGAACTTTTGGTATAGACCAAATACTTATTTTCCACCATGATTTGCAAATAAATTCTTTAAAATCAAACAATGTGATTTTCTGTTTTTTTCCACATTCTGTCTCTCATGGTTGAGGTTTACCCATGTTGACAATTACAGCCCTCTCTAATATTTTCAAGTGGGAGAACTTTCACAATTAGTGGTTGACTAATTACTTATTTGCCCCACTGTAGTGACATGTGCCGAATACTGGTCAAGGTAGTCATGCTGAAATAAGCATGACTCGCCCTGAAAATGTTGTTGCTAGGAGAGTAGCATATGTTGCTCAAAAAACTGATTGTACCTTTGAGCCATTAATGGAGCCTTCATAGAGACGCAAGTTACTCATATATACAGGGCATACATAGATACATACATACATACATTACAGATGTTAGCTTTTGAAATTTACGCAGATAAAAATCCAAATTGTCCTTTTCTTCTGCAGCCTGGAGGACACGACGTCCATAATTTGCCCCAAAAACTTTTAAGTGTGGCCTTATTAACTTTTACTCCCTTTATATATTTTACACACACGGTATATACTGGCATGTATAAATAAATAATAGGCATAAACTGACAGAGGCACAGTCAACCATGGATGAGATTTTGATTCAATGAATTCTTGGGGTCTTTTAAGATGAATACAGATAGCACTATCGAGAATATAGATGTAGAAGAAGATGTAGAAGCTTGATGGTAAGTAGCTAATTTTGATTTTATTTTATGAGATCAAGGCACTATATTCCTATGGTTTTGCTAAATTTGTGAGCAGCAAAAAAAGATAGCTGATCTTATGACAACAACAAAATAACACCTAATTAGTATGCATTTTATTAGACTACAGAATTCTAAATTTGCCACAAGCAGGAATTTTTTTAGGTTAGCATAACTCCCCGATAATGACACATGGACTTTACCTCTTTTTATTGAAGTGATTTTTTTTTTTATCTTGTCTTGCAAAATTAGTTAAAAAGCCTATTTTCAACATTATAGAGTAGAAAATTAGAATAATAGATATATTATTTGAAATGTTGAGATTACATGTGCCGATTACCGGTTTCAATGTATACTGTAGTATGAAAACGTCACGGTTTCAAAACCGTAAAAATTTTCCATCATACCGTCCCTACGGATTTGGCTATTTTTTATGTCACAAAAATGCAGGGAGGAATCCCATTCGCTTGCAGCTGTAAGGCTCAACCCTCCCCCACCGGTTGTTGCTCAGTGTCAGTGAGTCAGCTGTGCTACGCGATGGCTGGAGGAGGTGAAACTCCTGAACTTTTTTCCCCCCATCAAAGAAAACGAAATCGTTAGTATGGTAGTTATATGGTAAGTTACAGACGGCCGCGGCTTAGTAAAGGTGGTCCAACTGACATGTAAAACATTTTTGCGGAGGGTGGCTGCATAGGAGGCAATACCTCCAATATGATTTTGCATTTACACAAAATTAAAGGTTAGTAAACAGTGTCATAAAAGTTTCCCGCCAGCTACGAGTGTCAAATCCAGCATGGTTAGTGTGTCTAGCAGTGGTAAAACGTGTTTTTTCTCTCTGGCGACTTTCTGTGTTGAGAAAGAGTGTGTGTATAATGCAAACATGATATGAGTCATACACACACGCTTTTTATGGAATTTTTTTTTCTTTTCTGATGGTAATAATGTTGAGCTGTGGCTGTGGGTTCACCGAAAGCACTGCATTTATTTTAATTTTATTTAGAATATTTCAGTTTTTTTTTTTTTTTTATAACTATTTATTCATTTATTTATTTTAACATTATACTTATGTTCCAATTTGCTACTGTTGTGAAAAATAATATACTGTTCAATGGATTTTCTTTTCTTTTTTTTTCCAACCCAGATATCTCAAATGTAACACATTTTAGAACTGCAATTGCAATACCGTGAAACTGCGATCATACCGTCAGAATCTCATACCAGCACATGCCTAGTTCACAGAGGTGGGTAGTAACGCGTGACACGTACCCCGTTATTTACTTGAGTAACGTTTTGGGAGAAATGTACTTCAAAAGTAGTTTTACTATGCCATACTTTTTTACTTTTACTTGAGTAGATTTGTGAAGAAAAAACACTACTCTTACCCACCTACCTTTGACTACACAAGAGTCGTTACATTTTTCCTCTTTATTCTTCATATTAGATTTATTATTTTTTTGCCAGTGATGCCAAGAGCGGCTCTACCAATTTCACCAATGAGCCGTCGCAACAATAATCACATGACTCCATTCCACCAATCAGATGCAAGCTTGCCGTTCTATGATCACGCCAGCCTGTTCAATCACGTGGCGTCTTTAAAGCACCGTAAAAAGTATTTGACATAGAGCACTGCCCTCAACATGACTCGAAAGTACGGATTTAAACCTCTCTCCCAGTTTTTTATTTGGCACTGATTGACCACGGAAAACCGGAGATCTTTTTAATGTCATAATAGTAACTATGAAGGAACTACTGTATTCATAATTCAAACTAGGAACTACTTTCTCCGCTAGCGGGCACTCATGCTCTTTGGACGAATAATGCTTCATTTCTGTCTTTTTTCTTTTTCTCTTGCTGGAATTCAATGGGGGTTTTTTTGTATTTCTTTTGCTTAACGTTATGTAACGTGTTATTGTACAGTATTATTATAACAATACTTCATATAGATAAGTTTGTGCTGAGACAAAAAAAAAAAAAAAAAAACATTGTTTGAAAGAAAAAAAAAAAGCAGTTACTCACAATGTTACTCGTTACTTGAGTATTCTTTTTACCGGATACTTTTTACTTGTACTTGAGTAAATTTTTTGGGGGATTACTTTTACTTTTGTAATATTATTTTGAAGTAACGCTACTTACTTGAGTAAAAGTTTTGGCTACTCTACCCACCTCTGCTAGTTGAGAGTAAAAATACAATGTCAGACACCTAACCACTTAAAGGTGTTAATGCTTGACCTACTATATGCATATTTACTTTGTTACTTCCTCCCAGTGTTAATTTGTGCAGAATTCATTTCTACCTTTTGGGCCGAAGCGATACTCTTGCGCACGACCTCTTTGATGTGTGATTGACCGTAGGTGGGGGGCTGCGTGTATACATTTACGCGCGTCACCCCACGGTACGAGATGGCTTCAGGCCAACCGAGGTCCAGCTCTGCCACTGAGGCCTCAGACCGGTCCGGCCAGTACTGAAGCGAAACCTGTCCGTCCAAAGCTCCATCTTCCCCAGACCCAGGGGTCGTGTTCCCCGCGTGACCCCCGGGGGTCTCCGGCCTCTGGTGGTACTCGTACCCGGGCCGGTAAAGCTCGGCCGTGTGGGCGATCCGCTCCAGCTCGGCTTCTGACAGGAAGTCCCGGACTTTATTTTCAAGGAGGTATTCCCTGAACGCATCACGACCCTGAGTGATGAGCTTTTCTAAAGCCAGCCGCTGGTCCTCACTGTAGAAAAACTCCGGCTTGCTCTCGCTCACACGCCAGTTGACGTGGTGGTCGTCCAGACATTGGATTTGAGACAGTGCCATGGTCGTGACGAATCCACTTGTTTAAATAGTAAGTTGGAAAACAGCAACTCTTTTCCACTTCCCGGTCGTTCAGAATTCCACAAATTATCCGGCTTTCATTACGGTTATCTCGTGAGCCACACAGTTAAGTGGTAAACACGAGCAGAAAACCTCCACCGTGGAGCTTCTCATTGGACGGAAATTAAAAGTCCTGGAAAAAGGTCTAAACAAACACGAATGTCGACTTTCTCTCAAACAAACTCAAGGTGTAGTTCCCCCGCCCAAAGCCACGCCTTACACCTGCCAAAGGAGGACATATAGACGACACCGGCAACCCGGTTCAACAGGGCCCGGCAAACATGGAGGAGGCGGCTGTCTGGCGGAGGAGTATATCTCGTGTCAGACTGTGAGTCAAGTTTGAGCGGAATGAGCGGGGGGAGTCATGAATCCTCTTCGCGTACAAGTGCTGAAGCAAAGCGAGTGACTCAGTCTGACGAGACACTTTTTGTGCGGCGGCTCAAAGATGGCAACGGTCGAGGTCCACGAAAGACACAAAAAAACGAAAGTTGCTGAATATGGCGCGTCTACGTGGCACGAAAAGCTTCGAGTGTAATGGAAGCAAAAAATCCGCTTAATTTAATCAAGTTTGCATCAAAGTAAAAAAGAAAAGTAATTCGACGTCCGCAGAAAGTTAGTGTAGAGGTGTAGATACCGGTGCGTGAGAACCTGGAATTCGGCAACGGAAGCTTGAATGCCAGGGGACCAAGAGGCGGAGTGGCGTCGTCCGGTTGTCCATGGAGCGAGTCTAAACTCCACCCCTCTTTCTGGGAAGTGGGAGATAAACTTGTTTTCGCCCGAAAGTCTTGTTTATGTACAAACTATGGTAGCTGCTGATTAAAAAAAAAAAAAAAACACGTAAGAATGAGTAGAGTAGACAGATTGCTGAACATGCTGATATGAGGTAATGATCTATTAGGGTAAAACAAATATCATCAGAGTGTTGTTTTAAAAAAAAAAGTGACATACTGTAATTCTCAGCCTCAAATGGATTATCAGTGAAAAGCTAACCCAATTTTGATTGCTGGGCCACAATGAAATACTCGTGTGGCTCAAACGCATGTCTCGAGTTATTTACTTGCTTTCATGAATTACAGATGCCTGCCTTTCACAAGCAACTCATTCATTTTCAATAGTGCCATCCAATCAAAGGGCACATTAGGCCTCTACCAGGGGCGTCACTAGGTTTTAAGAACAGGGAGGCTTAGCCCCCAGAACTTACATAGGATGTAAGTGAACGTAGCGTACAAGCATAAAACTTTACAGACAGCAAACAAAGACTGATAGTTTTATATATATATACAAATTAGGGCTGTCAAAATTATCGCGTTAACGGGCGGTAATTTATTTTTTTAAATTAATCACGTTAAAATATTTGACGCAATTAACGCACATGCCCCGCTCAAACAGATTAAAATGACAGCAGTGTCATGTCCACTTGTTACTTGTGTTTTTTGGTGTTTTGTCGCCCTCTGCTGGTGCTTGGGTGCAACTGATTTTATGGGTTTAAGCACCATGAGCATTGTGTAATTATTAACATCAACAATGGCGAGCTACTAGTTTATTTTTTGATTGAAAATTTTACAAATTTTATTAAAACGAAAACATTAAGCATTAAGCGGGGTTTGAATATAACTTGTACTAACATTTATCTTTTAAGAACTACAAGTCTTTCTATCCATGGATCGCTTTAACAGAATGTTTATGTTAATGCCATCTTGTTGATTTATTGTTATAATAAACAAATACAGTACTTATGTACAGTATGTTGAATGTATATATCCATCTTGTGTCTTATCTTTCCGTTCCAACAATAATTTACAGAAAAATATGGCATATTTTATAGATGGTTTGAAATGCGTTTAATTAAGATTAATTAATTTTTAAGCTGTGATTAATTCGATTAAAAATTTTAATCGTTTGACAGCCCTAATACAAATATATACTGTATATAAATATATATATATATATATATATATATATATTGAAGGGGAAAAGATATTGTCATCGCACACACCATATAATTGTTTGCATTAGTCTAACACATATATAGTCTAACACATACATATGGTACAGGTTCTCGTAGGCACCGTCTAACTGTTTGCATTACTCTAACACACGTAATATAATTAATCCGGAAATAGTATCATTTTCATATTTACGGTAGGACTACACTACTAATATAAAATAAATAGCACACCATAGTTTAATGAGAAGTAATAGAAGAGATACACAATGCCGTCTTATCACAAGATTGACACACCAACTCGTGCAATCAGCTCTCCCAGCAAACTCCAAGGACAAAGCGCTTTGTCCTAAAACGTGATATGTGAATGGTGGAAAACACTCAGGTGACTTGAAGTTCCGCTGTGAGACCCCCATTTTGGCCAAATTTTAAAATTGTCCGATATGCATGTGTGATACATCATTGAAAGCTTAAAATCTATATTTTCTGGGGGAAGAAAAATTTGGAACAGGAGGGCATTAAAAAAAAAAAATTTAAACAGCAAAACCCTATCTGAAGGTGACAGCACACGAGAGCAAAATTACAGACGGCATGACTTTCACGAGATATTATCGCGTACTTACCTTGTAAAGACACAGCTTTGAATGGCCACAGCTGGATTTTTGGGGATTTTATGGGTGAAACATGGTAATATAACAAGGGTCGCGATGCAGAAATCGCAGACATCAAGGAGTGGTTGAGATTTTCTTTTTCATATATTTACCCTTTTAAATGTTTTTTTTTTTCAACTTTCCTTTGTTTGGATCAATTATTTATTATCTAACATATCAGAGAAAATGCGACAGTAACAAAAAAAAAAATACAGTCAAGCGATGGTTATGAGGTAGGTCTCCATGACTTTTTTACAGATGCCATTTTTTTCGTTGTGACATAATGTGTTTAAAAGTTTAAAATATGCGAGTTAATAATTTTTAAAAGTTTTTTTTAAACAAAAAGACATCAATTAATGATTCTAAGCTAAAAATGACAGACATTTTGAATAATAGATATAATTAATTACCTTCGTTTTATGGCTGGGTTGAAACAAACGTCGTTGCGCGACGCCTGTAAATGGGGGTTTCCAGGGTAAAACGGACAAATTAAAAATAGTTCAGGGGCTTAATGTGCCATGAATCTGCTATGGCAGCATATAGACATATTGTTCTATCAAACACAACATGTTTTGGCTTAAAACACAGCAGTTTCTTTTAAAGAGCAGAAACTGCTTTTTCAGTCTTGTCTGTGTTTTCCGCCATATATATTTAATCATAGAGGCTAACGCCATGACTTTCACTCACAACACAGTAATTGTTTGTTCCCAAATATTTGTAAATCGCACAGATTACATTTTGGGCACATATGTAACAAAAATGGCTGCAATTTCAAAACCTGAAAAATACTACTAATTACTTGAAGTTAAGTAATATCTGGATCAGGCTAATTTGCCTTACTCTCACACACATGCACACAAACATGTATCCAAACATTATACATACAGTACAGGCCAAAAGTTTAGACAAACCTCATTCAGTGCAACAAAAATAAATGTTCCAATCAAATCGATAAAGCAATAAATTCCACCAATTAACTCTTAAAAGGCATACCTGTGAAGTCTACCATTTAAGGTGGCTCCTTCTTGACGCTCATCAAGAGAATGGTAAGAGTGCAAAAAAGTAATCAGAGAAAAGTGTGGCTACTTTAAAGATACTAGAATATTAGGCGTTTTAGTTATTTCACCTTTTTTTGCTAAGTACATCCAGTGGGGCAAATAAGTATTTAGTCAACCACTAATTGTGCAAGTTCTCCCACTTGAAAATATTAGAGAGGCCTGTAATTGTCAACGTGTGTAAACGTGAGAGACAGAATGTGGGGAAAAAAAAAAACAGAAACTCACATTGTATGATTTTTAAAGAATTTATTTGCAAATCATGGTGGAAAATAAGATTAAGTCAATACCAAAAGTTCATCTCAATACTTTGTTATGTAACCTTTGTTGGCAATAACGGAGGCCAAACGTTTTCTGTAACTCTTCACAAGCTTTTCACACACTGTTGCTGGTATTTTTGCAAATTCCTGCATGCAGATCTCCTCTAGAGCAGTGATGTTTTGGGGCTGTCAGGGGGCAACACGGGCTTTCAACTCCCTTCGCAGATTTTCTATGGGGTTGAGACCTGGAGACTGGCTAGGCCACTCCAGGACCTTGAAATGCTTCTTACGAAGCCACACCTTTGTTGCCCTAGCTGTGTGTTTGGGATCATTGTCATGCTAAAAGATCCAGCCACGTCTCATCTTCAATGCCCTTGCTGATGGAAGGAGATTTTCACTCAAAATCTCTCGATACATGGCCCCATTCATTCTTTCCTTTGCACAGATCAGTCGTCCTGGTTCCTTTGCAGAAAAACACCCCCAAAGCATGATGTTTCCACCCCCATGCTTCACAGTGGGTATGGTGCAATTCAGTATTCTTTTTCCTCCAAACAACAGAAACTGTGTTTCTACCAAAAAGTTCTATTTTGGTTTCATCTGACCATAACACAGTCTCCCAGTCCTCTTCTGGATCATCCAAATGCTCTCTAGCAAACCGCAGACGGGTTGCTTGGTATTTTGTTTTTTTTTCCACATTCTGTCTCTCATGGTTGAGGTTTACACATGTTGACAATTACAGGCCTCTCTAATATTTTCAAGTGGGAGAACTTGCACAATTAGTAGTTGACTAAATACTTATTTGCCCTACTGTGATTCCCCACATGTTCATTAATAGTTTTATTACATTCAGTGAGAATTTGTAATGTAATGTAAATAGTCATAAAAATAAAGAAAACGCACGAATGAGAAGTTGTGCCCAAACTTTCTGGCAAATTCATAGTGAATATGTCAGCATTTTTTAAAATTTATTTATTTATTTATTTATTATCTTCAATGAAAAAAACACCAAAGTATTTGGGGAGGGGGTAAGAATATGGGCTGAAGCCCCCCCCCCATAATAGGCCTAACCACTGGCCCCTACTGTAGAATTTTTTTTTTTTTTTTAAATCACATTTCAAAAAAAAAAACAAAAAAAAAAAGACTAAAAGGCCATTTTTGAGGACGTGGGAAAAAACCCACATTAGAAAAGGGAGGAATAGTAAGGTTGGACCTGAGATTTGAATGCTGAACTTCAGAGGCAGACATGTTAATCACAATACCATCATGCTCCGTAGATAATCCTTGATTTGATCACGATACTGTCATAAATACTAATTTTCTGCAAATGACAATATTTGGCATTTACTGAAGATGCATGCAAATTTCTCAGACATACGTGTTCAACCTAAGCCAACATTTATTTGGCTTTAACTCTTCCTGGTGCCATGCCCCACACAACCACAGTTTCACGGAAACAGGCTAAGCCACAATTACTAACAAGGGGAAGTAAAAATTGCCTGTGTTCCAAAGTGTCACAACTCGTCTTTGTATTTCTTATTATGTGTTTATATGCAGAACATTTGCATATTGAACATAATAAGACTGTCAGTTTACAGGAGCTACTTTTAAATTTACTGGTAATTGCCTACCATATACTGACAATTTGAGAGTCTTTTCAAGAGAAGAAATGAGAGTAAAGGAACATGAATTGTGAATGAGAAGAATATTTAGTTACCGCTTCCATTCCTTTGTTTGTAAATGACCGCTGGAGGGCCAACCTCCTCATGTTTCAGATACAGTGGGATGCGTCGACCCCGAGGACTGTGTGCGAGTTTGCGGAGCCGAGGTGGGATGCTCCAACATCGCCTTCCCCAAACTTGTCATTGAGCTCATGCCAAGTGGTGAGAACATGTCTCTAACTCCAGAGAAGTATGGCCTCTTCAATTTTTTGAAGTATAAATTTGTTCATACAGTATGTACTTCTGACAGGATTGCGGGGCCTCATGATATCAGTGATGATGGCTGCTCTGATGTCATCGCTGACCTCCATTTTCAACAGCAGCTCCACATTGTTCACCATGGACATCTGGAAGAAGCATCGGCCGCGAGCCTCAGAGAAAGAGTTGCTACTGGTTGGCAGGTATGAAACTACAGTATTTTAAAGTCCAAAACATGGTGGAAGCAGTTATTTATCTATATTTCCATCCAATTTATTTAGTGTTGAACACTTATTTAGTCCAGAAGCGATCTGGATCCTATCCTAGCAGATATTTAACAAGACGTTCAACCAAAGCTCAGTGTCAATAAATTGCAGGACACATTCGGTAGGCAAACAAACATTCACACTCGCATTGACGCCTTCGGGCATTGAGGATCGTGTTCAATGGACCTCCCATGCATGTTTTGAAATATAAGAATTGGCTAAATTATACAGAAAAGTCTCTCAAGCATGGGGAGAAAAACAAACTCCACATAAGATACACAAACTTGAACCGCAAACGTCAGTGCTGTCAGAACCAGGCTCTCCTGAGTTGAATGAGTGGAGAAAGCACAAATTGGCCTGGGGTACCTGCATAAAAGGGCATGGTGTGACGTCACATTGACACCAATTTCAAATTTGCTTATTTGCTGAGCAGTTTGACTTACAAAAGTGATTGCAATCAAATCACAAATCACATACAGTAGATGACAAACGTCATCCAGATCAAACACTAATTTTGGTGCCTGTAGTATGAAACAGTGATAAAAATTGGAATCCTGCCAGCGGTCACTTTTAAAAGTAGGCAGTTTGTACATACTGTAACATACCGTAATTTCCCGAAAATAAGGCGCACTTTTTTTCCCCAAATCCACTTGTAAAATCGAGGGTGCGCATTATACACGGGTATATGGATGGAGACAGAAATAAATACATATAAATATGTATATTTTAAGACTTTTTCTTTATTGACACGGCCATGTTGTGAAGAAAACGCATACGGTGATCTGTTGCCGCCATTACGGTATATTACGTCACCGTTTGTTTTGGTAATACTTCACTCTGATTGGTCGAATGACTTCCGTGAGTTCGTTTCATCTGCACTGTTATGAGCTCCTTTCGTTTTCCCACTTCAGTCGTCACTTTAATTTTACAGTATAATTCCAAGGAAGATACATTTGCAGTATTTCATGATGATGAAATGAGCAAGCTACACGGCAGCCTTCAAAAGGAAAGTAATTTCCGTATCTGAGGAAGCTGGAATTCGTGAAGCGGCAAGACGGTATGACGTCGGAGAATCGAGTGTGCGAAATTGGAAACGAATGAAGAAGCAGCTGGAACAAGCAAAGTCATCAGCAAAAGCAATTGGTAGGGGCAGAAAAGCACTTATAAGAATGCTTTAGATGTTCATGTATAATACAGATATGGCTGTTTGTTTTCTCACGGGTTCTCTTAAGTTGGAGAAGTAGTTAAAGGTTGTTAGAGTAATGTTTTGCACTACCGGAACGGTAATTATCACTGTGCTATGCTTGTGCTGTCTTATGTCTGTTTATAATTTGTTAAATTAAAATGACATTTCTGTATTTCTACACGAGCTGTTTTCTTGTATTCTACCATATTTTTTGGTGCTAAAATTAGGGTGCGCGTTATACACGGGTATAAGAATTTTCCCTGGATTTTGCAGGTAAATTGGGGGTGCGCGTTATACACCGGTGCGCCTTATATTCGGGAAATTACGGTAATCATTGCAAAGTAGGTTCACAAAAAAATAATATCTGTATTGTGGTTTTGCCCCAGGATTGTGACAGTGATTTTGGTGGTGGTGAGTGTGGTGTGGATCCCCATCTTGCAGTCCGCCAACAGCGGCCAGCTGTATGTTTACATTCAGTCCGTGACTAGTTACCTGGCGCCACCCGTCACGGCTGTGTTCACCCTGGCAGTCTTCTGGAGGAGAACCAATGAGCAGGTGAGGCCTGATTTTATGTGATTCCCAACCACTGAGTCATGACACAGTAATGTATGTGACAGTAATTTGCTAAGAACGATCATCCGGTATACTGTGGGATAGTATTACATTCACTTAATTGCTCAAAATGAATGTATTCATCTATCTTTGCCAACAACATTTCGTGTCAAACATAAAAATGCTCCTTTAGTCGGAGTAGGTAGAGCGAATATCCTTCTTTTGATATTATTTATGCACAAGAATGACATCCGATTTATAGAATTAAGGATAAAAACGCAGCTTAACAGGTCCAAATTTATAATAAATGAAATTTGTGATTATAGTTGAAACTCGGATGAGATCATGAATACTGTGGTGTGACGTGAAATCTTATGTTAAGTAGCAGCATTAATTCATAGTAATTATCCACTGGTTTTTTTTCAGTGGAAAATAATAGTTCACACAAACAAAGGAAGCACTAAAAAAGAAGTCAAATGGACTATAACAAGCACTGATATCATATATCTGTGACTGTCAATCACAATGATCTCTACCAAGGTCTCTATTTACATTGGAATTTGTTGTGCGTTATTTAACAACACCACATTGATTTTCACATACCGGTAACTTAAGGCCAAGTCCCTACCCTATAAATCTTTGCACGAATCTAGATAATAGGGATAGTTTTATGACATTTTTGCATGGATTGCCTGTAAAGAATAATGGAATTAAAGGGCACTTGCAGGAATTGGGAATCTATTTAAGTGTCTATCCAAATTAGGCTGTCATGAATGCAGTATTTTTTCCACCCATTTTGAATCCTTGTGACACATTTTCAGTCACAAAACAAAGAAAAACGGAAAACAACTAGTTTAACTAGCAGTTGTTGTTTTAGGAACCAAAGGAACACACCATTGCATAATGTGCTCATATATGGCGATTATATCAAAGTTCATTACAAAGTTAATCCTTATCTAAACCGGAGTTCTATGCTGAGCATTCTGGAGTGTTCCCTTCCTGCACTTTTATTAGCCTCATATGGGATACAGCCGAGCACCAACATTCCTCAATCAACTGTGTGCGAGTGTGTGTATTTCTATGTGTGTGTGCACGCGTCTGCGGGAATGTGTATCGCATATTGTTTTCATTCCTGGTGTCAGGATTGTCAAGATCAAATTTAATGCACTCTATCGTGCGAACAAATGACTGGTGAAGTGAGTGTTCACGTCAGATAACAGAGCGAAGGCAAAGACAAAAGTTATTGCTATCAGATAGAGGAAAAAAGGATTAGAAGGTGGCGCAGGAAAGATAAAAGAGGTGGAGCAAAACATGGACAAATATACTTTAAATGCAAGTAAAGACCGGCTCAACTGGGGCTCAAAACTGAGTAGATGTTCAGTAAAGCAACTTCAGATTGTATAAGGGTTTTTTATTTTTTTTTGACACACTTACCCCACTTCCCTTCACCTTCAGCCCTTGACACGTTAAACTGTTTCTCTCATTCACATAATAAAATATACAAATGAAACTATCTACAGGCAGGACCATACAGTAAATATTAGGACATTGTCACAATTTTTGTCTTTTTGGAAGGAAAATTGATTTGAATTAAAAGGAGCTTGTTTTATCTGAAAACATAAATTACAGGATATTTATGTACAAATCAGGTGAACGATGTAGTAATTACAGCATTGAGTATGTGTTATATAATTAGATATAATCCATTGTGGTGGTGCTTAAAGCCAAAGAGAATAGAATCATGTTCATGTCCCAGTTTAGGAATGCCTACATATTCTCTTTTATGCAACATTTAACCATATCCATATCATGTTTGATTTCAAGTTAGCCCATATCTCTACTTGTACTAGTATTACACAAAACAAAAGGGTTATGCTTTTCTTTTATGGGGGTGTTGGGGGGCAGAGGGGGTTTTAGCTACTGGCAATAAAAGGTCAGGCTTGAGCAAACAAGCAGTTACACATGCTGTGATGCTCTATAGCAGACTCAGGAATGAGCAAACAAGACCTGCCAAACGATATGATACATTTGCGAATGTGACACCTAATTTATGAAGCACTTTAAAAACAACCGGCACTTAAACAAAGCCACCTGAAACAGGAAATGATTAGTGTGTAACACTCAAATATGATCTGTCATGCAGAGATCAGTCATGAAATTACATCCACTTATATGTAATGACCAGTGTTGGGCACGTTACTTTAAAAAAGTAATTAGTTACATTACTCACTACTTCTTCCAAAAAGTAACTGAGTTAGTAACTGAATCACTCTATAGTAAAAGTAACTAGTTACCAGGGAAAGTAACTATTTCCGTTACTTTAAAAAGAACTTGTTGTATGTCAAACAATTTGAAATTTTCTGAGCAGTATTCGAGTCAGTGGAATAGAGAAGAACAGACAGGTTGTTAACTTCTTAGGTGCTTCAGCAGATTTGAATTGCTTACCACAGATGTCGACAAAAGCTTTGCCCCGGGACATAAATTACACATTACATGCAGGTTCTTTCCTTTAATTTCGACAAACTTGAAATAGTGTCTATATCTCCACCTCTTAAAGGACAATTTTTCTTCTGACTGCTCTGCCATCCCGACCCTGTGCATCTGCTTTGCGTGTGTGTGTCTGCCGCACGCGCTGTTCCGGTTTGCTTGTGAAATCACCGGCTCTGATTGGCTTACCGCGACACATGACTCTAACCCTCAGCCAATCACAATCACTTCCATCGCATCTCTCGAGGGGCTGCATTCAGGTAGGCTAGTTTCCCGACAATTCACGTCACCTTCAAAACGTCTGTCGTCCTCAAAATAGAAGCAGAATTATTGCTGGCTGACAGTAGGAGATGGGAACGAGGCTAGCATCAGGTGTAGCAAACACAGAAACGTTACCAAACTTTGGAAAGCATTGTCTAATTGAATGAGCAGGGACAAACAGCTTGAAGTCAGAAGTACGTGCGCTATTCTCGAACCTGAACACACCCGAAGTCTTGGATGACAAATCAACACAGCAGAGAGTCGACTCGACACGGCTGGTAGTTTCTTCAATTTATTCAGAGTAAGTAACGCACTGCTTTTGACCGTCAGTAACGGTAACGGCGTTGTAATGGCGGAAAAAGTAATTAGTTAGATTACCCCGTTACTGAAAAAAATAACGCCGTTACGTAACGGCGTTATTTATGACAGCGTTACTCCCAACACTGGTAATGACAGCCAATTAATCTGATCTAACATTAAAACAAATGTTCAGGTTTTATTAAGATTTTAGGTATGTTTATATTTGTGTAAATTGAAAATGTGTTTTTTTGGTCTAATCACACAGGCGAACAATCTTTAAAGTTAGTATACCTCCTCTGGTATCTAATTCTAATTCTTTTTCCCATATTGGACAGACAAAATCTTTGGTTGAAACTTAGCTCATTGCCCATTTTAGCTCTGAATATACTTCAGGACTGTAGCACAGCTCCAAAACAGCCGACTGGGAGCGGCAAATAGCCACACTAAATGAAGGTAAGGCAGGAGAGACTAACCTAATTTTCCTTCACATTATATGTATATATATACTGTATATACATATATATATATATAAAATTTTTTAATCCAGTTAATTACAGCTTAAAAATTAATTAATCGTACTTAATCGCAATTAATCGCAATTCAAACCATCTATAAAATATGCCGTATTTTTCTGTAAATTATTGTTGGAATGGAAAGATAAGACACAAGATGGATATATACATTCAACATACGGTACATAAGTACTGTATTTCTTTATTATAACAATAAATCATCAAGATGGCATTACCATTATTAACATTCTGTTAAAGCGATCCATAGATAGAAAGACTTGTAGTTCTTAAAAGATAAATGTTAGTACAAGTTATAGACATTTTATATTAAAACCCCTCTTCATGTTTTCATTTTAATAAAATTTGTAACATTTTCAATCAAAAAATAAACTAGTAGCCCGCCATTGTTGATGTCAATAAATACTTACACAATGCTCATGGGTGCTGAAGCCTATAAGATCAGTCGCACCCAAGCGCCAGCAGAGGGCGGCAAAACTCCAAAAACACAACAAGTACACCTTTCACTGTGCTGTCATTTTAATCTGTTTGAGCGGGGCATTTGTGCGTTAATTGCGTCAAATATTTTTAACAGGATTAATTAATAAAATTAATTACCGCTCGTTAACGCGATAATTTTGACAGCCCTAATATATATATATATATATATATATATATATATCTATTTTTTAAGAAAAATCAGTGTATATGCCACTATAAAAGTGATAACTCAAATGTAAACAACATTGCCATCGAAATAGCCTGGGGAATTTGGGCTGTATTTGACATGGACTATCTGAAACCATAAACTCCAAAAATCTATTGACCTGACACTTCGTCATTCTTTGCGCCACGCCTTATCAGAGGGGACCGTGCTTTATTTAGTAATAGCCGAAGACAGCACACGCTCATGTTGGATTTAAGCTTGGATTTACTTACGATTGGATGTATCTACGAAAGCTGTACCACATACAAACAAGAAGGATTTTCTCAGGAGTGATTTGTTCGAGGATTCAAGGTAAATATTATATTTTTCATACGATGCATGCGTGATTGAAGCATTTATTCGCAGGGATTTTCTTCTTTGTTGACACATGGAGGCGGCTGATTTTCGTAACTGACTAGCCTCATGGTTGGCAATATTTACGTGAAATAAATGCTACCTGCACGGTTTCTTTGCTTTAAAACAAGAATCGAGACTGTTTTACGTCCATATCTATGAAAAATTCAGGGATTTAAGCATTTATTCACAAGGATTTTCACTAGAAAAGCTCCTTTTACGCCGGGCGGCCGCTAGCCTCATTTGCTAACATACTGTAGTAGCATGGTACTTCGTCAATATACGTAAAGTAAATGCTAACCGTACTGTTTCTTTGCTTTTAACCAAGAATCGAGACTGTTTTACGTCCATATCTATGAAGAATTCGGGGATTTAAGCATTTATTCACAAGAATTTTTGCCAGAACAGCTCTGTTTACGCTAGGCGGCCGCTAGCCTCACTCGCTAACAGTATATAGTGTATAATGACGATAAAGGGATATTCCAGTCTATAATAAGTTGTTGTATATAGAATTTATTATTTATCTATTTACATATTATTTATGATTGATTCTGCATGTTTTCCTCAAGTATCAAGTTTCTGATGTTAAACTGTTTCATTTATTAGCTGTTGAAAACTTGCAGTAAATAAAAAAAAAAAATTAAGTTGCTATTTTGTTCAAAAACTTATATGATATGTTAAATATTGCTATTGATCCTGAAAATATAGGTGATTATCTCTGCATTCGGTGATTTTTGTGCATCTAGTGTAAAATCTGAGACTTTTATAGCCATTTTAAGTTGTGTTATACTTACTGTATATAGAAAATAATTAATCAGGGTCTTATAAGGGAACGGCTTTGAATTTTTTGATGTTGCTGCTCATGGAGATTCATATATGGCTAAGGTAGGTGCCTGTTTTGGTTTTAGGCCGGTAGCAACTTTGGTTTCGTAAATATTTGAATTTGAAGTTTTTGAAAATAGGCCCCCTACAAATCGGCCCTGTTTCCCGTGTCATGTCAATAGGTTATGAAGTCTATGCTGAAACATTCACATTTGAATGGCTAAAACACTTCTGTTATTTAAAAATGGCTTCTAATGGCAATTTTTCCTACTTTCTGGAAATATTGGGCTTTATTGAAGTTTTTCTCTAGCTTTGCAAGCAAGACAGTACTTCCCGATTCATTGATTTATCATGCAGTACCGTCTTGCAAACTTCAGCTGCTAACCACTTTCCCTGTCATCTGATGTTCGAGCCAATCAGTAAAAAGAGGCGGGAGCTGCAGACATGACCAGGAAATAACTACTGTATTTGGTTGAATACAATGTCGAAGTGCAAAGCGGTTCTTGTACATTCAAAAAACTGACCATGCACTATTTTAACTTTTAAATAGGTGGTTTTCATTGTATATACACATTAGCTTTGTGTTTTTACAAATTACTAAATCCATTGTTGTGTTTATCATCTAAGAGCAGACATGTCCAAAGTCCGGCCCGGGGACCAAATGCGGCCCGTGGTCAAATTTCATCTGGCCCCCAGCCTCTGTCATAAAATCAATAATGTCTGGCCCGCACACAGACCTAATGAATTTGTTAGCAGTACTGCTACCAGCATATGAAATAGCTTACACATTAAATGCTGCTCCTCATTTACCCACTAAAAGGCAGCAGCACTTGAAGCAACTTTACCCCGCGTGACTCTTTACTCCCAATTTTCTAAAATGATGACAATCAACACAAAAAAAAAAAGTTGACTGCAACGGCCGACGCTTCAAGGATAGGTGGAAATTGGACTATTTCTTCACTAAAATATGCAAAACCTGTGTCTGCCTCATTTGCAAAGAGACAGTCGCTGTTTTTAAAGCTTTCAATGTGAGACAATATTACCAAACAAGACACGCTGACATGTACGACAAGATTACAGGGAAGATACGTAGCGAGAAATTGAAGCAACTTAAAGCTAGTTTAATTTTACAGCACCAGTATTTCGCAAGAGCCCAAGAGATGAAAGAGAAAGCCACTAAGGCTTGCTGCAAGATTTTGTGGAAATTATTAATTGAAAAAAGTAATAAACCAAATGTGAGACACAGAATGGCTTGCTAATATTTGCTTAGATATATTGTTCCACATAAAGGACGTCAGCCAAGGTCGGCCCCCCACATTTTTACCACACCAAATCTGGCCCCCTTTGCAAAACGTTTGGACACCCCTGATGTAAGAGAGTCGATAGCGCACATAACACATCACTTTTGCTCATTAATATTCATGACGTTAACAACTGTCCCTCATGCTAAATGCATGTAAATAGTGTACGGACGGGATGTATACTGAGCTAAACCTACCAATTCTGTTCGAAAATGATGTCTCTGGTGCCAAATTCACTGGTAAAGATGTGGAAGAACATACAAATGTTCAGTTAAATAGATGGTTTGAGTGCCGAGGGCTGAAAAATAAGGGAAAAAGAGACGACCTGATCAAGAGGTAGTTTTTTTATCGGCACCTTTTTCTTGTATGCATTGCCTTAACGCCACTGAACATAAAATTCTCGTGTTTCAACAAGCTATCCTTTACCACTATATGTCCTGTCTTTCTCATATATCATATCCTCTGGTTGTCTCACGTCTTTGACCATTCTTGGAGATAATTTGCACTGCTATTTTTGTATAGCGATCACAAAAGCTACCCCTGAGACAGCCAACGAACACTTTTAGTTTTTTCATAAATAACAAATCTTAATTGCATAATCTATTTACACTTCCCCTTTACTAAAGCTGTTTTCTACAACAGAAAAGGTAACAACAGTGGCAGTAAGATCCCATTTTAATTTTTTTCTGGTCATTCATTGTCAGACAGAAGCAGCACGGCAAAACGCCACGCTAATAAAATAAGTACAAATATCAAAATGGGTTACATCTTCGTTCTCTGTAGGACCATGGCCCCCAACAAAATGTTGACTGCATATGAAGGTGAATGGCTTCACCTTGTTGGCGTTAAACTGGTCTTTTGGACGTCCGCACAAGTTGAGCCATTGTTCACATTTTTTCCTCTTAGTTTTTGGCTTCGGGAAACGTATGAAGAAAACATCCTTCATATGTTGTAATGTCTAGAGTCGTTTCTACAAGTTCCATAGCAGCAGTTTTTACTCGCCATGTTCTTTTTTGAAAGATTACTGGCAGAAAAACAAGCAGTATTAACATGGGTTGTATGCGAGGGCGCTTCTATGTTGACCCTCTTCCAGTTTACGATGGTGACGTCACGGTCTAAAAATAGCATTCTTGCGGTACGCTATTAAAACACTTATTAATAAGCCTTGCTTAATACATACGTCGCGTGATTTTAACTTTAAATAGGTATTTTCTTTAGCCTTGTGTTTTTACAAATTACTGAATCCCTTTATGTATTAATTATGTAAGAGTCAATTAAACTTAAGAAAAAACATTGCTTAATATATTTGTAACGTGATTAAATTAAATACAATTATAAGTGGCACCAAAAATGAATGAATATTTTAAATAGGTGTATTTCATTGTATATACTAAGGGTGTCAACAATAATCGATGCGGCGATGCATCCCGATGCGGGGCATGGACGATTCGATTCGATGCGGGCAACAAGCCTAAAGTTGTTAAAACACATACAGTGGGGCAAATAAGTATTTAGTCAACCACTAATTGTGCAAGTTCTCCCAGGTGAAAATATTAGAGAGGCCTGTAATTGTTAACATGGGTAAACCTCAACCATGAGAGACAGAATGTGGAAAAAAAACTGAAAATCACATTGTTTGATTTATAAATAATTTATTTGCAAATCATGGTGGAAAATAAGTATTTGGTCTATACCAAAAGTTCATCTCAATACTTTGTTATGTACCCTTTGTTGGCAATAACTTTCAACTTTCAACTCCCTCCTCACCCTGTGGCGTCAAAATGATAACAAGAACAGGGAGCAAAAATCCCAGAACCACACGGGGGGACCTAGTGAATGACCTACAGAGAGCTGGGACCACAGTAACAAAGGCTACTATCAGTAACACAATGCACCGCCAGGGACTCAAATGCTGCACTGCCAGACGTGTCCCCCTGCTGAAGAAAGTACACGTCCAGGCCCGTCTGCATTCGCTAGAGAGCATTTGGATGATCCAGAAGAGGACTGGGAGACTGTGTTATGGTCAGATGAAACCAAAACAGAACTTTTTGGTAGAAACACAGGTTCTGTTGTTTGGAGGAAAAAGAATACTGAATTGCACCATACCCACTGTGAAGCATGGGGTTGGAAACATCATGCTTTGGGGCTGTTTTTCTGCAAAGGAACCAGGACGACTGATCTGTGTAAAGGAAAGAATGAATGGGGCCATGTATCGAGAGATTTTGAGTGAAAATCTCCTTCCATCAGCAAGGGCATTGAAGATGAGACGTGGTTGGATCTTTCAGCATGACAATGATCCCAAACACACAGCCAGGGCAACAAAGGTGTGGCTTCGTAAGAAGCATTTCAAGGTCCTGGAGTGGCCTAGCCAGTCTCCAGGTCTCAACCCCATAGAAAATCTGCGAAGGGAGTTGAAAGCCCGTGTTGCCCACTGACAGCCCCAAAACATCACTGCTCTAGAGGAGATCTGCATGCAGGAATTTGCCAAAATACCAGCAACAGTGTGTGAAAAGCTTGTGAAGAGTTACAGAAAACGTTTGGTCTCCGTTATTGCCAACAAAGGGTACATAACAAAGTATTGAGATGAACTTTTGGTATTGACCAAATACTTATTTTCCACCATGATTTGCAAATAAATTATTTAAAAATCAAACAATGTGATTTTCTGTTGTTGTTTTTTATACATTCTGTCTCTCATGGTTGAGGTTAACCATGTTGACAATTACAGGCCTCTCTAATATTTTCAAGGGGGAGAACTTGCAGTGGTTGACTCAATATTTATTTGCCCCACTGTAATTGTGAGCCTCACTTCTATGCTTACTTAAGGGATGCAAAGTCCCTCTGTTCCCTTTGCGAGCGCAAGGGTAGGGTACAGTTGCCAGTTAGTCGCATGTTCTGCACTAGGGTCCCCCACTCGTCCAGAATATTAACAACATCACATTGAATATTTAAAATTAACACTCCTATTTTGAGAAAACAAAAGATAGTTACACGTTTTGCATGTAAAAGGTTTGAATAGGAATTGATTACCTTGTTCAAGTAATTTCTTAAGTCTTACTTAAATCAATTAGGCATTTTTCATTTAACTACAAAAGTTAATAGTTACATAAAGCAGTTGTGTGTAACCACTTCAAATCATGTTTCTTTTCTTATTTTTTTTTTTGTGAGTGGATAGTTCACAGGAGCTGCAGAAGTGACCAGGAAGTACTATCTGCTTGAATACTACGGCGGCATGCAAAGCGGTATATGTAGATAGGTCAATGTTCCAAGTTTTGTCTGAAATACACTTGATTTCCTCATTAAAAGAGAAGCAAAGAATGTCGCTAAAAGTTTTTTTGACAGGAACATAGGATATTTTCACAAGTGTGATAAAAAGTGACTTTGTCCAGTCAGTGGCCATATATTTTTGACGGTTCTCCCATTAAACACGTCTCAACTGGATCTTTCACAGATTGATATGTGGAATAATATTCGTAGTAGATATAAGGAATAATCAATCTGGCGTGCCAGGTTTTTCTCCTCTATTAACAGAGAAATTAAATTGTGATATATTTCAAATTCTTAGACAAGATTCTTTCTGCTAGGAAGCACTTGATTACAATTTCTTTAAAAAACACTTTAGAGTAAAATGTGATGTACATACAGTTTTTCATATAAAACAGAAAAAGAATACAAATAAAATGACACTAGCAACAGAATATGTATGCATGTAAATAAATACAGACATTTTTAAACATTCTTCTTCCTAAAAATAGATTCCTAATAAGTTCCTCGGAGAGCTTCCTTTGTCTTTTTGCAAAATTTTCACTGAACAGTTGGCTGCCTGTGTTTTGCCATAGAACCACACAATAAATGATTACTGTACAATTACCTTAAAAAAAAAAAAAAAGAAAAAGAAAATGTCCTCTTGCCTAAATTTGCTTAAAGATACTCAATCTGAATATTCATTGTTTTTTTTGTTTTGTTTGTTTGTTTGTTTTAAACCAGATAGGTATAGTTTGGCTTTGTGTGTAACACGTGCTGAGTCTGGGTGGCCTTGCATCTCACGTGTGGTATGTCCTGTATGGTGATCTAATTACTAAAATTTACAATACAACTTTCCACATTCAGTTTAAGAAGTAAACAAATATAATAAAGCCCAACAGGTGCAGTTGTTGACATTTGCTTTCTTTGTAGCATGACTGATTCAACCACACGGATGGCATTCTTTGCAGGCTTAAGCGAGATAATTGAATGGTGTCACTGCACGTGTGAAAACTGTGAGAAGTAGCACAACGGTGACAGGAGTTTGAGTTTGAGAAAGTGTGATTGTTGTGTGGCAAACACATCTTAAGTGAGACCTACAATTACTCCTTGCAAACCTTCCAACTTTTAAATTTCTTCTATTGCACATCGGATTGCTTCAAACCAGACCTGTGAAGTCGAGCAATTTGAAATCCAATAAAATATTTTGGGTAAAAAAATGCTTTTAAAATCACATAAAACAAGTTTGAACCACTGCCATGTATCAGAACATATACAGTATTTTTGCCAGAACCCAGTTGAGCGAGCCCCACCACCCTGCAGTGCTGAGGCAGAGTTTACACAGTATGCCATGTCATGTCAAAGCAGGCTTTGTGGTTGGAATGCAGAATTTCAGCATAGGGAGCAACAGACGTAGATACCAAGTACAGTATAGTGCTGTATTTTTTGGACATGTACTGAATATAAGTGAGTAATAAATTAGTCGTGACATATTACAATTGAAAAACATATAGTACTATAAGATGAATAAGGCACTTCAATATGAATCTGTCAGTGTGTTTGTGTTGTCAGGGCGCATTCTGGGGCCTTATGGTTGGCTTGGTTGTGGGGGTGTGCCGGATGGTGCTGGAGTTTGCCTTCCCGCCTGCCAGGTGTGGCGTCATTGACTCAGCGCCTGCCGTTCTGCGCCGCGTTCACTACCTCCACTTTGCCATTTTACTTTGTGGGCTCACCGCTATTGTGGTCACCGTGGTGTCACTGCTTACACCTCCCCCGGGCCATGACCAGGTATTTGGATCCCATTTGATATGATTTACTTGCAGCTATGGAACGTGGTTGTCGTTTGGTTGGACTTTGTGTTCTAGATCTGTTAATATCTAAAACGCAATGCATGCAAACTGCCTCACAGTACAGCACAACATTTCATGCACACCCGACAATGACACAATCAGCTTTTCATCTTTGTCACCTCATGAACGCCTGCTGACTTGACTCTGCCCGGCATTTGAACTTGAGCCAACGACTGATTCTTACTTCAAACTGATTGAGCACAGTATCTTACTGTACAGTAAATTTGCCTCAACAGTGTTGGCCAAAGCAACAACAAGTGTGTATTCTCGTTCATTCTCATTCATGAAGCAGCCCGGAACAGCTCCGAATTTGTTGGCTACGGAACATACATTCTTTCAGTCACTAGACAAAAAGCTGTTGACCAGGCCTGAGAGCTTGAATGCAATTCAACTGGTAATCTCCAGTTTCTTTGCCCTAAAACAACACTATGTAGACATTAGAGCCTAAAATGGCATCTTGACAATCACGTTGAGAGTAAAACTAGCTTGGAAATAAATACAATAGTGTCTTTGTCATTGCCACAGTTGACCCCACATAAACCCTTTTTGGGTTTTTTTCCCCCAACATCCAGTGAAGCACACACTGGCCAAATGTAGTACATGCATTGTAGCAAGCAAAAATAATCTTTCCTCTAACTAGATTGAACTTTTTGTTTTGTCTAAAATACATACAATGTTATATCAGCACTGTCCAGGTTATGTTTAATTCAAGTCAAATAAAAACAGAACTCTAAAGCAATAGTCTCCCGCCTAGACATGTCCCGATTACCGGTTTGAAGGAACACAGTGGAATGAAAACGTCACGGTTTCAAATCTGCAAAAATTTTCCATCATACATTCCCGACGGTATTAGCTATTTTTTATGTCCCAAAAATGCAGGGAGAAATCCCTTGCTTGCAGCTGCAAGGCTCAACCCTCCCCCACCGGTTGTTGCTTAGTGTCAGTGAGTCAGCTGTGCTACACGATGGCTGGAAGAGGTGAAACTCCTCAATTTTTTCCCCACATCAAAGAAAACGAAATCGCTAGTATGGGAATACTATAGCTACAGAAAAGTTACAGACGGATGCGGCTTAAAGGAGGAGGGCCAACTGACATGTAAAACATGTCTGCGGAGGGTGGCTGCCGAGGAAGCAATACCTCCAATATGATTTTGCATTTACACAAAATTAAAGGGTAATAAACACGATCATGAACGTTTCCCACCAGCTACAAGTTAACTCCAGCGTGTCTTGCAGTGATAAAACGTGGTGTTTTTTTCTCTCAAGCAACTGTCTGTGTTGAGAAAAAGCATGTGTGTAACATGATACGAGTCATACACACGTGGTTTTTATGGAAAACAATTCGATTATTTTTGTTCTAATTGTAATAATGTTGAGCTGGGGCTGTAGGTTGATGCACACCTAAAGGACTGCATTTATTTTAATTATGGCTGTCAAATGATTAAAATTTTAATCAATTTAATTACAGCTTAAAAATTAATTCATCGTAATTAATCGCAATTCAAACCATCTATAAAATATGCCATATTCTTCTGTAAATTATTGTTCAAATGGAAAGATAAGACAAGACGGATATATACATTCAACATACGGTACATAAGTACTGTATTTGTTTATGATAACAATAAATCAACAAGATGGCATTAACATTATTAACATTCTGTTAAAATTATCCATGGATAGAAAGACTTGTAGTTCTTAAAAGATAAATGTTAGTAGAAGTTATAGAAATTTTATATTAAAACCCCTCTTAATGTTTTCATTTTAATAAAATGTGTAACATTTTCAATCAAAAAATAAACTAGTCGCTCGCCATTGTTGATTTCAATAATTACACAATGCTCATGGTGCTAAAACCCATAAAATCAGTCGCACCCAAGCGCCAGCAGAGGGTGACAAAACACCAAAAAACACTGGTAACAAGTGTGCTGTCATTTTAATCTGTTTGAGCGGGGCATGTGCGTTAAATGCGTCAAATATTTTAACGTTAATAATTTTAAAAATTTGTTACCGCCCGTTAACGCGATAATTTTGACTGCCCTAATTTTAATTTTATTTAGAATATTTCACGTTTTTCTTTATTTTTAATTTATTTATTTTTACTGAACATTATACTTTTAAAACTTTTTTTTTTAAACCCAGACATCTCAAAGTAACACATTTTAGAGCTGCAATTGCAATACGGTGATACTGTGAAACCGTGATATTTTTGCTTAAAGTTATCATAATGTCAGAATGTCATAAAGGCACATGCTTACTCCCGCCCAAATAAAATCCTCATGGTTTATCATCAAAATATTTGTAAAAATATTACTTTTTGCGAGAATATTAATAAGTGTGATACATAATTTTAAATAGAAAGTTTTGGTGAATGATTCAAAGTTCAGTTCCACCATACTGAAAATATGTCACTTACATTGAAAAAAGTAAACATTGGCTCATTTTGAAAATATATTGGCTAATCAATCACACCTAAAATTTTACCGCTAGTACAATTATTAGCAGTAAAAGTTTAGGTGCGATTGATTAGACAATAGTTTTTAAATGTTTACTTTTTTCAGTGTACTCACACATCCAGAAGATGCTGATTCTATCTGGAAAAAGTAGGTCACCATTAAAGCTAAAGAACTAAAACGTTTTTTTAATATGTAATCTAAAGCTGATTTATTGTAATTTGTTTACACAAAAGTCAAGTTTGTGTACATATTTAGCTTGTACACATCGCCGTGTTTATATTGAAACAAATTCAGAGGAAGGTAACATTATTGCAAATACTTTAACATGACTCACATCACTGACTTCACACCTATCAAAAGTATGAATTGTGTTTATCTATTACTTTATTATTATATAAAAAAAAATAATAAACCTCTTTGATCTGCAGTTGAGGAACTTGACCTGGTGGACTCTGACCGAGGAGTCTCCCAGACAAATCCCTCTACAGAAAGTCTCCTCTGCCAGTCACCGTAATTCTCAAGGTGGGCATCAAATCCTGAAATACAGTACAATCTTTTGTAAATAGAAATAAAATGACAGCATCATAAAATATTTCTAAAAGCAGTATTTTTACATTCTTACCGATTATACGAATTTGAAATGCCAGGTGTAGGGGACCTATGAGTAATTGTTGCTCACTAGAAACTTTGACACAGGTAAAATGTTAGCTGTTCCAAAGTGCCAGCAAAGCACTATTTCCTATCAGGCACTGCTTAAAACATATTCAATTATCAATTATGCCTCATTCTTCAGTCCAAAAGCAATACTTTTATGAGGCAGATAAAACATACAGTAACAACAAATAGGCAAGTTAGGTTCCACAGTTAAGTGAATTTGCAAATGCAATGGTACCTCGACATATGATAACTTTGACATGCGATCTTTTCGACATCCGACGTAAAATTTGACTCGCCATTTTTTTCTACATCCGACAACATGCTCGAAATACTACGACATGACAGAGCTGCAGACGGGCATACAGCGGATTTTCTTGTGAGAGAAATCAACACAGGTTCCAAGAAGGTTATTGCAGGTGGTGAAAGGAAAAAGGTGACGCTTACCCGGAGGGTTCTCCCAGCGATGTAACCCCAAGGTGCAATAAAGATGAGCAGCCGCCGGCGGTGGGGAGTCAGCCTAAAAGCCGCCGGGGAAGAAGTCCCAGTCCGCCACGCCACAATTGGCGGCCGCGCAGGGGGTGAGGGGGCCCCGTCCCCGCGAACTGAGAACCGCAGTGCTTTCGGACAATTTATTTCAAAACTTATGCAACACAACACGCCTACCGTCCACTCCAGTTGACAGCAACAACAGAACATTAAAAGAGAAAGTAAAATCTCAGCTGCACCATTCTTATCTGTGACGTCAGTCACGCGGTGCATTCAGGTACAGCACGCAAAACCCGATTCATTACATTATTACAGGACTTATTATTATATTATTCCGATTTTCATTTATAATTTATTTGTTTTGTTATGTGTAACTGACATTTGTAATAGTACCAGCAGTATTTATTAAGGATTTAGTGTAGGTTTTAGGGCTGTGGAACGAATTAATGGAATTATAATGTACTGTAATTTCCCAAATATAAGGCGCACCCGTGTATAACACGCACCCCAAATTTACTTGTAAAATCTAGGGGAAATTATTGTACCCTGGTATAACGCGCACCCTAATTTTAGGAACAATAAATAGAAGAATACAAGAAAACAGAGCTCGTGTAAAGATACAGAAATGTCATTTTACTGACTGGTGAAACACAGCACAAGCATAGCACATTGGTAGTAAAACTGACAATATGTACAGTAATAATATGACCTGATAACTTCTTCAACTTACCAGAATCTAGGAGAAAACAAAACAGATGTGACTTTTCTTTTAAAGGCTGCTGTATAATTTGCTCGTTCCATCATTATGAATAAATGTTTCCTCCATGGATTGATACGGTAAAATGAAAGTGGGAACGTAAGTCGGAAAACCGAGAGCTCATCGCTGTAGACACGACAGTAACAATAGGAACTATTGTTATTTGGGTTTGAGTTTCCCGAGGGACAGATATAGTTGACGGACACAGGTACGTGTTGTGTTACATTTGTTATGGTCCGAGTTGTGGAGCTGCAATAAACGTTGACTCAAATGAGTTCAACAAACTAAATTCTGTGCTTTATGAAGAGTGAAAAAAGCAGAATTTAACACAGACGAAATCATTCGACCGATCAGAGTGAAGTTTTACCGAAACAAAATGGTGACGTCACGTATCGTAATGTTCGGCAACGGATCACCGCATACGTTTCTTCAACACAACATGGCCGTGTCATTAAAAAAAATCGGTTTTAATATATATATATAAATAATATACAGTGCCTTGCAAAAGTATTCGGCCCCCTTGAACCTTGCAACCTTTCGCCACATTTCAGGCTTCAAACATAAAGATATAAAATTTTAATTTTTTGTCAAGAATCAACAACAAGTGGGACACAATCGTGAAGTGGAACAACATTTATTGGATAATTTAAACTTTTTTAACAAAAAACTGAAAAGTGGGGCGTGCAATATTATTCGGCCCCCTTGCGTTAATACTTTGTAGCGCCACCATTTGCTCCAATTACAGCTGCAAGTCGCTTGGGGTATCTTTCTATCAGTTTTGCACATAGAGAGACTGACATTCTTGCCCATTCTTCCTTGCAAAACAGCTCGAGCTCAGTGAGGTTGGATGGAGAGTGTTTGTGAACAGCAGTCTTCAGCTCTTTCCACAGATTCTCGATTGGATTCAGGTCTGGACTTTGACTTGGCCATTCTAACACCTGGATATGTTTATTTTTGAACCATTCCATTGTAGATTTGGCTTTATGTTTTGGATCATTGTCCTGTTGGAAGATAAATCTCCGTCCCAGTCTCAGGTCTTGTGCAGATACCAACAGGTTTTCTTCCAGAATGTTCCTGTGTTTGGCTGCATCCATCTTCCCGTCAATTTTAACCATCTTCCCTGTCCCTGCTGAAGAAAAGCAGGCCCAAACCATGATGCTGCCACCACCATGTTTGACAGTGGGGATAGTGTGTTCAGGGTGATGAGCTGTGTTGCTTTTACGCCAAACATATTGTTTTGCATTGTGGCCAAAAAGTTCAATTTTGGTTTCATCTGACCAGAGCACCTTCTTCCACATGTTTGGTGTGTCTCCCAGGTGGCTTGTGGCAAACTTTAAACGAGACTTTTTATGGATATCTTTGAGAAATGGCTTTCTTCTTGCCACTCTTCCATAAAGGCCAGATTTGTGCAGTGTACGACTGATTGTTGTCCTATGGACAGACTCTCCCACCTCAGCTGTAGATCTCTGCAGTTCATCCAGAGTGATCATGGGCCTCTTGGCTGCATCTCTGATCAGTTTTCTCCTTGTTTGAGAGGAAAGTTTGGAAGGACGGCCGGGTCTTCGTAGATTTGCTGTGGTCTGATGCTCCTTCCATTTCAATATGATGGCTTGCACAGTGCTCCTTGAGATGTTTAAAGCTTGGGAAATCTTTTTGTATCCAAATCCGGCTTTAAACTTCTCCACAACAGTGTCTCGGACCTGCCTGGTGTGTTCCTTGGTTTTCATAATGCTCTCTGCACTTTAAACAGAATCCTGAGACTATCACAGAGCAGGTGCATTTATACGGAGACTTGATTACACACATTTGGATTCTATTTATCATCATCGGTCATTTAGGACAACATTGGATCATTCAGAGATCCTCACTGAACTTCTGGAGTGAGTTTGCTGCACTGAAAGTAAAGGGGCCGAATAATATTGCACGCCCCACTTTTCAGTTTTTTATTTGTTAAAAATTTTTAAATTATCCAATAAATGTTGTTCCACTTCACGATTGTGTCCCACTTGTTGTTGATTCTTGACAAAAAAATTAAATTCCATATCTTTATGTTTGAAGCCTGAAATGTGGTGAAAGGTTGCAAGATTCAAGGGGGCCGAATACTTTTGCAAGGCACTGTATATATATGTCTGTCTCCTATCGCTGTCCCCGTGTATAATGCGCACCATGATTTTACAAGTTGATTTTGGGGAAAAAAAGTGCGCGTTACATTCGGGAAATTACGGTATTCTCATGGGAAAATCCTGATCGACATACGACCATTTCGACTTACAAATAAGGTGCTGGAACGAATTAACTTCGTATGTAGAGGTACCACTGTATCTAGTTGTGGAAATGTAGGTATCTAGTCCACTGCATGTGCACCAATTGACTGGGGTTCCCTCTTTAGCCAACACATACCCTCACCAAAGTTATCCCTGATTTTACAAATTAAACAATTCCACCAAACTGTGAAAGGAAAGCATCCATCACAGTCGTCCATGCACATGAATGATGACACAGTTATTGAGCAACTTCCTGTTGTGTATGTGTGTGTATGTGTGTGCATGCGAGTGTGCAGACGCTGAGCCAGCGCATCAGATGACTTGTGGTCATGGCCTGCGATTGTGCATGGCAGCAGTCCAGCGCTTTCAGGAGACTCCCAGAGTTCCAAGCGTACGCGAGAGTGCTTTCTGGTCAAGATTCTGCTGCGCAAACGCCCTCCTGCTTGTCAGCATTAACATTTTTCTCTATGCATACTTTGCCTGAGCTTTAACTCGTGGACACATCCTGCCTCACCCTGATTCCGTTCAGCACCAGCCAATATCTACAACAGGAACCACAAAATCTTGTTGCTCTCCCCTGCCAGAAAGAGGAGGGGACACTTCTGCTTTGTTTTTCTTCAAGGTTTTTGTTTCTAACAAGGAGGGGAAATTAGCCGGGTTTCTGGTGCCTAGTTTCAAACATTTAAGAAAATGTGAATTATATACTGTATATATACAGTAGATAGATAGATAGAGATAGAAAAAAAATGTAAAATTTGATTGTGTAATTTTCAGAATTTCTTCAATGTTTTAGTCATTTCATTGATAATTAGCATATATGGCTTTCACAAAATTGTTTTGATGAGTATTTTATCACACAAAATACAGGGTGTCCATAAAGTCTCTTTACCATTTCAAAAATGTATTAAAAATGCAATCGATTAGATATTTTATTCAGATTTATTCTATTGTATTCAGCGTTTATTGAAGTTTTTACCTCTTTTAATACACTTCTACACGGGCACCATGAGTTGCACGAAGCACATCAAAACGGTACTCGATTTCTTGCCATTTTAGCTGTAGCATAGCCTCATCAGTTGTGGCAAATGCATCAGTAATCCTTCACTTAAGGTCAGTAATGTCCCTTATCTTTGTTTGATACACGATATCTTTAACACTGCCCCATAGAAAGAAGTCCAGGGGAGTGATATCTGGTGAACGTGGCGGCCAAGGAATTGGCCCATCCCTTCCAATCCATCGGTCAGGAAATGCTTGATTGAGGAACCCACAAACATGCAGCGCCCAATGTGGTGGTGCACCATCTTGCTGAAAAATGATGGTTGGTTGAAGGTCATTCAGTTGTGGTGCCACATATTCAGTTAAAAGGTCAAAGTAAACATTTGCAGAAATTTATGTCTCGATGAAGAAAAACACATAAATGCAGTGTAATAAAAAACTTTAATAAACACTGAATACAATAGAACAAATCTGAATAAAATAGCTAATCAATTGCATTTTTAATATTTTTTTAAATAGTAGACTTTATGGACACCTGTATAATGACATGCATTTGATCACTGAATAAGGAGTAAAGAATTTGAAAAATTATTAAATGTTGAGCAAATTTGGTCTTGGTCTCTTTTTTTTTTTTTCTTTTTCCAGGCAGCACAATAGATGATCAGTAATCACATGTGTCCGTGAACGTCTGTGTTTGTGATTAGTTGGGGACCAGTCCAGGCTGTACTGTCCCTCTTGCCCAAAGGCTGCAGGAATTCATACCCTGTGACCCTAATGAAGACAATAGCCTTAGAAAATATGTGGGCCTCATTTTCAATATATAAAGAGGTAAAGGACTCCTCATATTGCATATGCCTGTTTCCCCCCACACTTGATTTCATTTGGCTTATCAAACATTCACAACAGACAGACAGAGATATAAAAAATAACCACAGCAACCGTAAAATATTTTTTTATTAGTATTTATAATACAAGCTTAAAAAGGGTTACAAGATGAAGAACACGGTTTGCAACATTCACAATATTCACACAAATATAAACCAATTAAACTATTAATATAGCGTGTATTGCTGTCTTTTGGTCAAGTGCTGCAACGATTAATCGATAAACTCGAGTAATTCGATTGGAAAAAAGCTTCGAATCAAATTTTGCTGGTTTAAGGATTCGTTTAATTTGAGTGGTTTTGTAATGGTATGTTTGGAAAGTGTTTGCATTTAGTTTTATTGATTTAGGTGGGTACACCGCCCTCTAGTGGCAACAGTGAATATGACACAACTCATCTAACACGTTAACATATTTCCTGTTAAGACCAACATAAGGTTGTGAGTTTATGTTTGAGGGAATATGACTGTGTATGCATTCATAATTTAATTTTAAGGTATATTTAGCAGTTTATTGTGGGAATATCTGTTTGAACAATTGTTGAGAGCATTGTTAAAAAAAAAAAGTTTGCATTTTATAGCATTTAAACTGGCCGACTCTTGCTATGCAAGTTAACCAATTGTTCCTTTGTTATATTACGATCCCCATTTATTATTAATTTATTTTTACCATTTGAGGCTAAGCTCAGGTGTTTTTATTTTTGCATTTTTAATTTATTGCTCTTATGAAATGAAAGTGCAATTCTGCATGCTTTGAAAAAACACTTGGGAATTTTATTTTGCATTTTGAAAGTGCTATTTTAGCAAAACTTTGTATAACATTTCCTTAAATTTACGCGTTAAATATTTCCAATCAGATTACTCGATGATTCAAGCTAATTGATAGATTAATCGATTACTTAAATAATCAAAAGCTGCAGCACTGTTTTGGTCATCATAGTAGAGCATTTAGAAAGTTAAAGCATGTGCAAATATTGAGCATTTGTGCCTGACAATTGCAATAGCATGAAAACAGTAAAGCTTCTGTTGAGTATAAGTCGTACAGAGTAAAGTGGGAAAAAACATACGTTTGTGAGACAAACTAGCTGACATCAAGTGTATAAAAATTTAGATGCTAATTCCTGATTGGATTTTAAAAGAAACTATCATAAAGCAAAATATTTAATAAGATATTTTCCAAGTTTTACTTTAAAGTGTAACCTCAAAATTTAAAATGCAATCTGTTTGCATTGCAAAAACTTAATCCAATCTTAATTGCCATACGAGGTTTAAAATAAGCAGCCCTCTGGTAATATTAAATTGTTCAACACATTTAGAATAAGGCTCTTCATCTATTGTAGCTTGACCACCACCACATTCTTAATAAACATGCATACTCTGTGCCTTACTGGATGCTTCAAATGCAGTTTATAATACTGACAATTAATGTCAATCTTAACCTAAATGTTGTGAATGTGTGTATAGTGAAGTTAAGGGAGACTTATGTTGCAGATATGCCTCACACACTGTAGTCCTGTTAATTAAATACAACGTAAAACTTATTAAATACACGTGGTCAAGCCTGGCGAAAGATTCTGGACTTCCTACTCAGGATGTGAATCTGCCTGATATAATCTTCCCTTTATAGTCTACTCATTTAATGCTGTTCTTTTTTCAACAAATAATATCGGGTGTGGGAGGACTAAAGGAAAAGGCAAAAAAAAGGTAATTTTGGTCAAATTCCAAACTGGACAACACTATATGAGCCCTTGGAGCACATGTGTCAAATTCAAACCAGGCCCGCCATATTATTTGTTGTGGCTTGCAAAACCACGAGAGCAAATCCTATGCATTAAGTATCTGTTCATTGCCAAAATATCAACATTGTGGATGGATACATTTAAATAAATTAAGATAAATGGGGAGTTTGTTTGAAATAAATTCTTGCAAAAAGATTTTAATGGTTTCTGATTTTGACCCTTTCTTGCACAAATTAAGATTTTTTTTTTTTTTTAACTCATTGGCTGCCATTGACAGCTGTAGGCCAATGAACGCACGCCGACAGTAGCACTGAAATATGAGCATTTACAACCAGTATTCCCGGTTTAAATTAATTGGACATCTATCGCCATCAATAGCATGCAATGAGTTAAATCCAAGAAAAAAACAACAACTTTAGCGCTTTACTTGGGGCCGTAACCAATGTGTTCTGTTTTATTCATTTTATTTGTATTTAGTCTTTATTAACTCTGTATTCATTTCACATTTAGATAAAGTTATAAAAAATAATGTAAAAATACAGTACTGATTAGGAATTGTATATATTACATACTGTAAATAATAGCAAAGTGTTGTTTTTTTTAAAATGAGAATCAAAAGGCAGTTGCTATATAAAAGGTGTATTACCTTGACAGCACGCTCTCCTTCCGCTCCCATATCAACGACATCACAAGATAGGCCTACTTCCATCTTCGCAATATTTCTCGCCTCCTCCATTCTCTCACCTACCATACCGCTTCCACTCTTGTCTGTAGTCTAGTCACTTCCCGGCTCAATTGCTGTAACTCACTGCTCTTCGGTCTCCCAAATAAGTCCCTCCAGAAACTGCAGCTCCTCCAAAACTCAGCAGCAAGCCTCATCACTCGGACCCCCACCACATCACCCTCATCCTCCGTCAACTTCACTGGCTCCAAGTAAAACTAAGAATCAATTACAAGATCCTTGTAATGATCTTTAAAGCACTCCATGGCCTGGCTCCTTCCTACCTTTGCAATCTTCTCTGAATTAACTGTCCCCCCCGTTCACTTCGCTCCTCCTCTATCCTCCACCTTTTGGTCGCCTGTATCCGTCTCGCCACCTTCGGTTCCAGAGCTTTTAGTCACTGTGCCCCCAAGCTCTGGAACTCCCTTCTCCCCGATCTTCGCAATATACAGTATCTACTTTCTCACTTTTCAAATCAAGACTCAAAACACACCTGTTTACACTTTCTTACCCACCATGATCCTTATCTTGGTTTTATCCTGACCTCTTAAACTTTTAATTTACCGTAATTTTAGCACGATAAGGCGCACCTGACTATAAGCCGCACCCACCAAATTTGGCAGAAAAACGGCATTTGTTCATAGATAAGCTGCACTGTACTAGACGCAGCTGTCCTCACTGAAATATCGGATATTTACACCAAAATATATTCACCGATAACCCTTTATTTGACAGCGGCATCATACAACTGTCATAAGACCAAATGAACCACCATGAAATTAAGCATCTTGAAGCAATGACGCTTTGCAGCCAATTGGTTCAAAGCTTCATTGCTTCAAGATGCTTCATTTGGCTGTCACTGCTCTCTTGGGGGAGACAGTCAATCTCTGCTGCAGTTGTAGTTCAACATGCCTCTTAGCATGCATTGCAGCTCTACAGATGTAAATAACAATCAAAACTCATGTTCAGTGGTAATTATCTCTTCAGTTACTGTTCCAGTTATTTCATTAATTGCTAGTTATGGTGTTTGGTAACACTTTATTTGACAGTGGTGCCATAAAACTGTCATAAGACTATCATAATTAGGATATGACACTATTGTGAGCATTAATGAATGCTTATAACAGATATTATTTAGTGTTATCCGTCAAAGTATCTCACTTTTGAATGGATGTAAAAGATCCAGTCTTTTGACACCGCTGTCAAATAAAGTGTTACCTATTAACCCAAATAAATCAACAAATAAGCCACACTGGACGATAAGCCGCAGGATTCAAAGTGAAAGAAAAAAGTAACGGCTTATAGTCCAAAAATGACAGTACTCTTATCCTGCTTATCTTATGCTTTTAATCTACTTTTATGATTGTTTTATTATTCCTTTTGGACTATTGTGTTACCATCTTTCTTGTAAAGCATACTTGCGTGTCTTGAAAAGCGCTCTATAAATAAAATGTATTATTATTATAAAGGGTTAAAGGTGTTAAGTGTCTTAAAAAAAGTACAAAAAAATATTCACTTGCGCTATAAATGGTTAAATGTCTTAAGTGTCAACTTTTGAATCGCTGGCCACTGTTGTGACCGCTGTGCCTGGAAGGGTTAAAACCAGGTACCACAGAATTTGTGTACGTGAGATGATGATCAGTTTTTATGGGTTCGTTATTATAATGGCCTTGTGTACCTACGATGTAGCCTGTGGCAAAAATTAGTTTGACGCTCCTGAATTAGAGGTTCAACTGAATTGTTTGATTACTTGGCAGGCCATGTTTCAGTGGCAGTGATACAGCTCTGTATTTGCTCTGTGTTTGATGTGATATTTTTTTTATCAGTGGTACAACGGTTGCACGCACTGTGGAGGAAAGACTCCAACTCGCCCGCGGCAGCGCCCCCTCCAGCAACGTGAGCTGGAGCAGTCCAGCAGGTCGATGAGGTCACCGCGCAGGAAGTGCAGGTGGGCGGTGTGCGGCGGGGCATAGTCACATAGGGCATGAGCCAGGCGTGGTTTCTGCACAAAAGACACAAGTGGAAGGAGATGTAAAAAGGTATAGAGGTTGCGCAACCTCTGGGATGTGGGTCACCATGTTCACATTAAATCTAAAAAAGAAAAAAAAAAAAAACTCCAAAATTATTACATCTTTTTCTTTATATTAATTAAAATGTAAATAATTAAAAGTATCATATTTACTTCTCTAGAAATGAAACAATGAATTATACAGTATTTACTTTACATTACGACAGGGGTGTCAAACTGGCAGCTGGGAGGCCTGATCAGCTGCCGCATCATTTTGCATGAAAGTAAATCGCATGCATCAACTTCATGTTTTTCGCTAAAATAAAATGTATCCCTTTTTCCGTAATCCAAAAATTGGAGAATATTTACTGCTTTTTGTTTTTTAACAAAATACATTTTTTAAAAACTAATTAAATGATTAAAGAAAGAATATTTACCGTTTGTTACTGTTTTAATTAAATCTAAAAATGAAAAAGACCCCTTTTTGTTTATGAATTTTAAATAAAACACAAAAATGCATAATAAATAAATAAATATAGAACTATTTAATATTGGTTTTTCCTTTTTTTTTATTAAAAAAAATAACATAAAACACATTTTTAAAAAATAGAATACTGAAATTCTTAAATTTCATTATACAAATATCCATATTATATGAAATATATTTGTTGCATCACATTTTCAATAAGCATGCTCCTGAGAGTAATCAAAATTCTGATGGAAAAAGACCTCCCTCCCAACTAAGGGCGTAGGTTTGCAAGGGGACGGTAGAGAAATAACACTAGCAATTTTTCAGGATGCTCACATTATCCCCACTAACTTTTAAGCAACCTTATTTCCATTATATAATGAGTTCAGTTAAATAGGTAATTTAGATTGTCTTCATAGACTGTATGTTGTAAGAATAGAATTGATTGAATGGAATTAATTGAACTATTTTCATTATGTTCCAACTTACATTTCTCCCTTTTCACTTGCTGAATGTGCCGGTCCATTGTTTTTTTCCCTCAAACACACGTTTGACTGGCTGATGACTTGGATCCCCCCCCCCCACCCCACACACTCACGCGCACAGCCCTTACAGAATCATGGCATGTCACCTCCTCCGCCCCCTTCGAAGAGGAGTGATATTAGAAGGTTTTTTTTTTTTTTTTCCAGTCGGCAACAGCAGGAGCAGCCACTGTAAGTAATGTAAAAAGACATCAATGTTGTGTAGGTGAGGAACACACCACTAATTTTGCTACTGAAAGTCCAACCTGCATCAGAGTTATCATAACATTAGACTGTGTAAACCTGTTAACCTGCAAAACTCGAGTAAGAAGCCGCTTAGAGACAAAAGCAGTAGCGTTTTACCAAAATGAAGACTCCATTTTAATTTATTTTTGTTATTCCCCGACGAAAAAGTTTTTTCAGTTATATTTCATTTATTTACAATGTTGATTAGTCTTAATTTTTTATTTTATTTATTTTTTTGCATTCCCGGATAGTTAAGAGATTATTAACAAGTTTGTATTTATTGTGTATGTTAATATAATGTAAGTTATGTTCAAATATAGCAATTTAAATTTGCTAATAAAATCCAGACATTTATTCTGGAAGTTTTCACAATGTTTCTTTGGTAGTTTTTTTTCAAACGAAGGTTTGAATTGAACGGTATATCACCGGTACCAATACACATGAAAGTTAGTGTAAGTCAATACAGATTTATTTTGCATTGATCATTTAGCCTATCAATTAGTTAGGTTCATATTCTTGAGAAATGTAGCCCTGACTCCCATTCACCCAATCGGTTTGGTCTTAATAATGGCCCGTTCCCACCAGAAAGAGTACATGTAGGTTGGCATGTTATTTTCCCCCTACCAATGTTGAGACCAAACCTACACCCTTGCTCCCAACGTTAAGTGAATGGTCGTACCCCCAAAATGTGTTCCAGCAGCTGCATGGAGGATGCCTCTCTCAGGGGATGTGGCCCGTGGAGGCGTGCAGAAGGGAGGGACTCCAGAGAGGAGCTCTTGTACGGGTTGGGGTAAGGGTTACGGCCACTGTGAGTACCCTGGCGGGATGACACATCCGAAGGCGGATCTTGGAGGTAGACCACCTTCTCCACAGCTATGCTGTGCGTCTTGTAGAAGTCCACCAGCCGGTTAAGGGAAATAAAGGACTCATCCCAGATGCAGTACTGACCTCCCCCCTCCAGCACTCGGAAATGTTCCACCCTGTCCCCGTAGCTGCCAGAGAGAAATGTGTGTGAAATAAAAGGAGGAAAGAGGCCCTATTTTCCTCTGGTACCTTCTTTGAACATCTTGTGAAACTTGTAGACACTGATGCTCTTATAAGTCAATCTTTGTCAAATCCCGTGAAGCTTGTTATTGCTAGTAGTCTAGAAGTTCGTATGCATTAGTGACACGAAAACAGGCGTCAAACTCAAGGACCGGGGTCCAAATTTGGCCATCACAGTCGTCATTTTTATATTGCCTGCAAAAGTAGCCACACCCCTCCACCCCTTTTTCACCCTCGACATTAGATATAAACTTAGAAATTACTGTAATTTTTGGACTATAAGCCGCTACTTTTTTCACTCATATTAAATCCTGTGTCTTATAGTCCGGTGCGGCTTATTTGTTGATTTATTTGGGTTAATAGGTAACATTTTATTTGACAGCGGTGTCATAGAACTGCCATAAGACCGTCATAATTATGACATGACATTATCATGGGTATTAATAATGTATGCTTATGACAGATGCCATTATGTGTCATCCGGCAAATTATGTCACTAACTCCACTTACGTTAAACTTGGATCTTTTACATCCATTCAAAAGTGAGATAATTTGCTGGATGGCACAAAATGATGTCTGTCATAATGGTAGAGTCATGTCATAATTATGATCATCTTATGACAGTCTTATGGCGCTACTGTCAAATAAAGTGTTACCAATTTCCATAACTAGCAATAATGAAACAACTAGAACAGTAACTGAAGAAATAATTAGCACAAAAATGAATTTTGAATGTTATTTACTTATGTAGCGCTGCAATGCATGCTTGGAAGCATGTTGGACAACAGCAGGCAGCAGCAGAGGTTGAGCGTCTCCCCCAAGAGAACAGTGATGGCCAAATGAACCTTCTTGAAGCAACGTAGCTTTGCAGGTTCAAAGCTTCATGGTGGTTCATTTGGTCTTATGACAGTCTATGATGCCACTGTCAAATAAAGTGTTACCGATTGGTGTAAATATCTCATAATACAGTATGGACAGCTGCGGCTTATAGTCCGATGCGGCTTATCTGCTTGTCTATGAACAAATGCCGTTTTCATGTCAAATCTGGTGGGTGGCGGCTTATAGTCAGGTGTGCCTTATAGTGCGAAAATTATGGTGTGTGAATTTATGAAGCAGACATGTCAACCACGCAACCACACTGCCGTGATGCTAGATCACGTTTTAAATGTCCTATACAATAATCATTCATTATATTTTATATACAATTTATATTTTAGGGTTCATTTCTAGAAACAAATAATATTAAATACTCTTTATGGAGCTACCTGACCCGGAGTATTGAGAATATTCAAAAGGCCTTCAACAACATCTATTTGAGCCAGAGCTTTATCGCACTCTATTGACCGTTTTGAGTATTGCGACGTATTATGGAATGACAGCCTGAATAGAAATAAAGCACTCACGTGACCTCTCATCGGGCCGGCTGATGTTATGCCTTGCAACATTCATACCTGCAATCATGTACTGCTACATGTGCGCCTCTGTCAAATGCATCAATTGCATAACTTACCTTCGTTGTAATTAATCTAACTCTCTTATGTAACGACCCCGATTATTGACTACATTTCATGATTACACTGTCCCTTCAGCACTTTTGCTGACCCAAATTACAGCTAGGCATGCAATGGCTGTCCATTGGGGTGTGATATTTTTAGTCAAAATGGGTTCTAGCTGAACATATTTAGATATGCGCTTCCCCAGACATATGCACGCTCACAGACACGTGGATGCTGCAAGTTCCTAATGTGCTCAGTGGCATGGAAAACAAACTGGAAGGGGGGAAAAAACAGTTGTAAGTGCCTGTTTTAGTGCCTGGTAAAGCTATAATTTTAGTGTAGCTGCTGAGGAATGCATAGCCACTTTAACACAACACGCACAAAAAGTGGTAACAGTGGGGAACCATGCATTTGGTGAGGGTGTGAATCAGCAATTTCACAACAGTACAATACTATATGAATTCTTTGGGCAAAGGTACAATATTGGCTATTACAAAGTCTGTCAAGATTTGATTCATTCAAGAGCGTTTGATCGTTTTAAAATGATATCATATACCCGTTTAACATAATCTGTTACATTTAACTCAATATAATATATGTATAAGTACATGTTTTTGACAGTTTTGTTGCTGAAACATTCATACATTTGAATGAAAACCAATCTTATTAACAAAAGAGCATATCTAAATGATGATATTGTTTTAATTCAATTGTTCTTAAGCAAATGCTATATTGATCAGACTGATGAATTGTTACACCACTTGCATTTGGTGTCTGGTGTACGAGAGTGTTTTTAGTTAAAAGAAGCTCCTCATATCACTTCAAATTGTGTGTTTGGCATCAAGATGCCAACAGATGCTGTAGCGATTTTACGCATATTAGGCATGATAAGTGCACCAACCCCCACAAGAAACTGGGCAGGTTTGTGAATTTCCAACTGTAAATGGGTGGAGGTTCACCAGATGGTGTAAAATGATATCGGCCGGCACTCCTGATTGTGAAGGGGCAGATTAAAATGTCATGACAACACAAAGAGTGCCATGAAAAAGTATTTGCCCTCTTCTTGACTTATTTTTTTCCCATATTCATCACACACAAAGGTTGCAGGAAATCAAACCAATCTTATCACACAGACACAAGCCAAGGAAATATAAAATGCAGTTCCTTAATGATAATTTTATTTACCGAATGCTGGGTTGGGGGGCTACAAACTTACAGTGCCTTGCAAAAGTATTCGGCCCCCTTGAATCTTGCAACCTTTCGCCACATTTCAGGCTTCAAACATAAAGATATGAAATTTAATTTTTTTGTCAAGAATCAACAACAAGTGGGGCACAATCGTGAAGTGGAACAACATTTATTGGATAATTTAAACTTTTTTAACAAATAAAAAACTGAAAAGTGGGGCGTGCAATATTATTCGGCCCCTTTACTTTCAGTGCAGCAAACTCACTCCAGAAGTTCAGTGAGGATCTCTGAATGATCCAATATTGTCCTAAATGACCGATGATGATAAATAGAATCCACCTGTGTGTAATCAAGTCTCCGTATAAATGCACCTGCTCTGTGATAGTCTCAGGGTTCTGTTTAAAGTGCAGAGAGCATTATGAAAACCAAGGAACACACCAGGCAGGTCCGAGATACTGTTGTGGAGAAGTTTAAAGCCGAATTTGGATACAAAAAGATTTCCCAAGCTTTAAACATCTCAAGGAGCACTGTGCAAGCCATCATATTGAAATGGAAGGAGCATCAGACCACTGCAAATCTACCAAGACCCGGCCGTCCTTCCAAACTTTCTTCTCAAACAAGGAGAAAACTGATCAGAGATGCAGCCAAGAGGCCCATGATCACTCTGGATGAACTGCAGAGATCAACAGCTGAGGTGGGAGAGTCTGTCCATAGGACACCAATCAGTCGTACACTGCACAAATCTGGCCTTTATGGAAGAGTGGCAAGAAGAATGCCATTTCTCAAAGATATCCATAAAAAGTCTCGTTTAAAGTTTGCCACAAGCCACCTGGGAGACACACCAAACATGTGGAAGAAGGTGCTCTGGTCAGATCAAACCAAAATTGAACTTTTTGGCCAAAATGCAAAACGATATGTTTGACGTAAAAGCAACACAGCTCATCACCCTTAACACACCATCCCCTCTGTCAAACATGGTGGTGGCAGCATCATGGTTTGGGCCTGCTTTTCTTCGGCAGGGACAGGGAAGATGGTTGAAATTGACGGGAAGATGGATGCAGCCAAATACAGGAACATTCTGGAAGAAAACCTGTTGGTATCTGCACAAGACCTGAGACTGGGACGGATATTTATCTTCCAACAGGACAATGATCCAAAACATAAAGCCAAATCTACAATGGAATGGTTCAAAAATAAACGTATCCAGGTGTTAGAATGGCCAAGTCAAAGTCCAGACCTGAATCCAATCGAGAATCTGTGGAAAGAGCTGAAGACTGCTGTTCACAAACACTCTCCATCCAACCTCACTGAGCTCGAGCTGTTTTGCAAGGAAGAATGGGCAAGAATGTCAGTCTCTCGATGTGCAAAACTGATAGAAACATACCCCAAGCGACTTGCAGCTGTAATTGGAGCAAAAGGTGGCGCTACAAAGTATTAACGCAAGGGGGCCGAATAATATTGCATGCCCCACTTTTCAGTTTTTTATTTGTTAAAAAAGTTTAAATTATCCAATAAATTTTGTTCCACTTCACGATTGTGTCCCACTTGTTGTTGATTCTTGACAAAAAATTAAAATTTTATATCTTTATGTTTGAAGCCTGAAATGTGGCGAAAGGTTGCAAGGTTCAAGGGGGCCGAATACCTTTGCAAGGCACTGTATCATAGGAAAAGGTTATTGCCCCCATGTATCTGTACCTGTTAGGAGCTACAGCTTTGGCGAAGCTGAGTTCAATTTCACTGGCCATACCTGATGCCACGACATTTGTTGAATAAAGAAATCACATAAATAGAACATGTCAGATAAGAAAAGTAAGCAACAAGATCTCAAGAACAAACCCTTTATGCCACAATGCAAATACATTCAAGAAGAAATTGGGGGGGGGGAGTAATTGTAATCTATCAGCATGGAAAAAGCCACAAAGCCAAGACTTTGGGAGCCATTAACTGCATATGGCAAAAACTGGGAAATGTCGAAAACCTTCCCAGGAGTGGCCGACCAACTAAAATTATTTCACGTTAGGTCACCAAAGAAACTAAAACAACATCCAAAGAACAGCAGGCCTTGCTGGCCTCAGTTTGGGCCAGGGTTTATGACGGTACCATAAAAAAGACACTGTGCATCCCGTTACATCTGGTGTAAAACCGACACAGTAAAAAAAACATTACACCAACAGTAAAGAATAATCTGGGCCTGATTTGCTTCATCATGAGTAAAACTTCCGGTTATTGATGGAACAATGAATTCTGCTGTCTACCTGAAAATCCTTTAAGAAAACTTCCAGCCATCAGTTTGTGCCTTGAAACTCACACCCCCTTGTATCATGCAGCAGGACAATGGTACAAAACACACCAGCATATCCAACTCAGAACAGCATAAAATGAAGGTTTTGAAGTGGTCAAGTATAAGTCATTCAATTAAGGTGCTGTGGTGTGACCGTAACAGGCAGTTCATGCTAGAAAGCTCTCCGATATGGCAGAGTTGAAACAATTATGCAAAGAAGAGTAGGCTAAAATTCTTCCAAAGTGATGTGAAAGACTTCACCAATTATTGCAAACGCTTGATTCCAGTTATTGTTCCCAAGGTTGGCACAACTAATTTCAAGGGCGCAATTACTTTTGGACATTGGGCCAGATAGTTGCAAGTATAGTTCAGACAAGAGAAATGCTATGAAGTGAAAACAATAGACAGTTGGGAGTAAATATATGCAATTCCACGAAACAAATGTCACAACAAAAGGAATAAAGTAGGTCAACGCTTCTAAGTATCCACCACAGGTAGAAACATAGTAATAACAGTAAACGTACACCAAACGCAGTCAAGTTGTGCTTTGTACTTACCTAACAGATAAGGAGAACTCTCCAGGAGCTGACTCACTCTCCCTCACTACAAACACTCCGCTGTCCCGCCAGTGCAGACGCCGCTCCGCCTCCAGTCTCGACACTCGGCCCGCGAACCACCTGCACATTACAGCGACGTCAAAGCAAGGAAAAACTAAGAATGATACACTGATGTACAGACCCAATAAGTTATACTATTGTAATATCAAATGATAATCCAATACTCAATACAAATCCAAATAATCGATTAAAAAGGTCAAACACTCTGTTTTGTGTAGCTGTGGCTTGTCCTGGATCATACTGGGTGCTGGTTCTAATATACAGTGGTATGAAAAAGTATCTGAACCTTTTGGAATTTCTCACATTTCTGCATGAAATCACCATCAAATGTGATCCGATCTTTGTCAAAATCACACAGATGTAAAAACAGTGTCTGCTTTAACTAAAACAACTCAAGATTTATAGGTTTTCATATTGTTATTGAGGATAGCATGCAAACAACGACAGAAGGGGGAAAAATACTGTAAGTAAGTAAACCCTCTACCTGAGAAGACTTAAAGAGCAATTGAAACCAATTTTTACCAAACAATTTAAGTCAGGCATGTGCCCAATCACTGATGAATGGTTTAAAGCTGCCCTGCCCCCTTTATAACACACACCCGGCTGAAATTGTCTTGATGTGTATCATGGCTCAGTTAAAAGAGCTGTCTGAAGACCAGCGATCAAGGATTGTTGATTTGTGTAAAGCTTGGAAAGGATACAAAACCATCTCTAAAAGTCTGGATGTTCATCAGTCGACAGTCAGAGAAGTTGTCTACAAATAGAGAGTTTGGCACTGTTGCTTCTCTCCCAAGGATTGGCCGTCCACCACAGATGACGCCAAGAGTTCAGCGCAGAATACTCAAAAATGTAAAAAAAAAGAACCCTAGAGTGTCTGCGAAAGACTTACAGAAATCATTGGCACAGCCCAATATCTCTGTGCACACATCAACTATATGTAAAACTATGGCCAAGAATAGGTTTTACGGGAGGAGTCCATGGAGAAAGCCACTGCTGTCAAAAAACAAACATTGTTGCTCGTTTAATGTTCGCAAAAAGGCACTTGGACACTCCACAGAAATTTTGTGGACTGATGAAACCAAAGTTGAATTGTTTGGGTGTAACACACAACATCTTGTGTGGGGAAAAAAATGGAACACCTCACCAACATCAACACCTCATCCCCTCAGTGAAGTATGGTGGAGGGAGCATCATGATTTGGGGCTGTTTTGCTACCTCAGGGCCTGGACAACTTGCAATCATTAATGAGGGAATGAATTCATACGTTAACAGGATTTTTTTCAGGAAAACTTCAGGCCATCTGTCAGACAGTTTAAGCTAAAAAGAGGATGGATGCTGCAACAAGACAATGATCCAAAACACAGAAGTAAATCATCTTTAGAATGGGTTCAGAAGAACAAAAGTCAAAGTCCAGACTTGAACCCCATTGAGATGCTGTGGAATGACCTAAAGACAGCAATTCATGTCAGACATCCCAGAAATCTGACTGAACTACAGCAGTTTTATAGAACAGATTAGTCCTGATCGATGTGCCAGACTGATCTGCAGCTACAGGAAGCATTTGGTTGAAGTTATTGCTGCCAAGGGGGGGGGGCTGGGCGGCAAAAAAATATTAAATGAGATGGTTCACTTACTTATTTCCTTCTGTCATTGTTTGCATACTATCCTCATTAAAATATGAAAACTTATAAATGTTAAACATATAAATCTTGGGTGGTTTTAATTAAAGCAGACACTGTTTTTTTTATCTATGTGATTTTGACAAAGATCAGATCACATTTGATTGTGATTTTATGCAGAAATGTGAGAAATTCCAAAAGGTTCATATACTTTTTCATACCGTCGTACTGTATACCTCGACTACAACTAGTAAATAAAATAGTAATAATTATAGGTTACGGTATGTTAAAATTTAAAAAAAATAAAATAAAATAAAAATAAAAAATAAAACTACAGCGCATCTACAATAAGAAATTAATATACTAATAATAATTAGGGAGGAAAATCAAATTCTGTATAGTAAAATCGAAGAAATACTTCAACTAAAAGTAATGAAGATAAAATTGAGAACAATCTAACAATAACTATAGAACTAAAGGAATATTAATAATAGTAGGGTGATTCCAGAAATGCAGCACATTTTAAGTCCTACCCAACAAATTTCTAAATTATCTACATGCCATTTTTTTCTAGTCCCAATGACCAAATTGAAAATAATAAAAAAGTTCAAAGGACATTTAAATTATTAGTTTTGTTTCATTATTTTATTCCTTCCTGTGTCATGTAACTGTGTGAACATTTATTGAGTTATGCACACAGTTCGAGGACTTACTGATGTCTGTGTTTGGGCAGGTTCTGCCTGTAGTAGCACACACGTCCTTTTTATTTTATTTTTAATTTACTCATTTACAGAAGGGTGTCCACTTAGTTAACACGGAGAGCTACCAAAACAGCCAGTTTCTAGTCCTGGGAGAAAGCTCAAAGTATAGATTAGCAACTCTGTTGCTGTGATTATACCAAGTATTATAAACAATGATTAATCATGTAATAAAAATTGTTCGATTGAATCTTGGATATAAGGTCTTATAATGTATTTTCATGCTGTAGTGACTTGTCAAACTATGCAATATTGCAAAGGAATACTTGGAAATCAAACATAATAAGTCAACTACATCCCAGTACAGTATAGTAAAGTACAAAAGTTTCATCATGCAAAAATGGCTAAAGAAAATTGTTCACATGCCTTATAGTCAGGCACGTGGGTATATATTTTGACCTTAGGGTACTAAATATGGTTCAAGAGAGTAACACAAGTGACTTTTTCTTACGGATGAGGCAGGAGAGAAATGTAGTTCTCTGGCACAAAGCCCTTTTTGCCTTCGATCTCAGCTGTAAACCAGCATGAATCCTCCTCCATTTCTGTCACCTACATACAATACACATACATGATTATCATAATAATAAGTATTATTATTATTATTGTCTTTATTACTCAACATCAGGTCCTTTCAACACACGATCATCTACCTTGACGATGTCCCCTTTCTGGAAGCTGAGTTCGTCTGCTTCGGATGCAGTGAAGGAGAAAAGCGCCACAGCCTCCATGCTTTGGAGTCAGGAGAAGAGAGACGGGCCACCAGCAGAATGCTTCACTTCATCAATGAGGAGAGATGACAGCAGTGAGAGACCAGCGCGCTGATGTGGATTGCTCTACAGAATCAGTCCATATGTGTATCTTAGCGCTCATTAGTTAATGAGGAGTTTCTCTACCCGTGTGTGCCTCTGTTCATCCATGTGACTGAGTTTGTGTGAGCGAGAACACGTGAACACAGCGACTGCCTCCTCTGACTCCAGCTCATGTCTACACACATCATACACTGTGAAGGCAATGGGGCTTAAAATAGAATGCACTGTCAGATTAAAATTTAGTACAAAATTATATGCAATTCTGTAGAAATTACACTTAAATTAGGTAAAGCTTAAATCAAATTGTGGATATGGAAGTGGAAATAATTCCCAAGATATCTCAAATTAGTTGATACAGTAGTTTGAATGACTGGGTAATATTAGGAGAACTAAACCCAAAATAACACTAAATTAAAAATGCATTTTAAAATATCACTCCAAATACGGTACAGTTTAACTCATTGGCGGCGATTGATGGGGTTAGACGTCAGATCAATTTTCAAAGGGAGGGCTGCCAGTGAATGAGCACTAACAGCCCTCCCATCAGTAAATGAGTAGTTAAAACTTTTAATGTACAGTAGATTGTAGCGATGCTCTATTGATGCTCTTCTCCGATACCACAAACAGTATATACAAAGCAACAACAATATAAAAATTGAACATACAGTATGACTAATTAATCAGTTAAAAAAAAAAGTGGTAGTTTTTGTTCTACTTCAGTGGTTCACATCCTATTTACATGATAGAGATTTCTTTGTGTCAATCGGAAACCATCAGTCAGAACGAACCAAATTCACGTGTGGAGTCCCTCAAGGGTCAATTCTGGGACCACTCTTATTTAACATCTATATGCTTCCCTTAGCTCAGATAATGGAACAGTATGACATCTCCTATCATGCCTATGCAGATGACACACAACTGTACATTTCTGTGTCCCCACATGATTATAGTCCCTTAGTCTCCCTGAGTAAATGCATTCATCAAATCAATGAATGGATGTGCCAGAATTTTCTCCAGTTAAATGTGGAGAAGACAGAGGTGATCATTTTTGGGCCAAAAAAGGAAAGGTCAAAGATAAGCAGGCAACTTAGCTCAATGTCACTTACAGCTACAAATCAAGTCAGAAACCTTGGCGTAATTATTGACTCAGACCTAAAATTTGATAGCCATCGAAAGTCCGTCACTAAATTCGCTTATTACCACCTAAAAAATATAACCAGAATTAAGAGGCTTCTGACTCAACAAGACATGGAAAAACATTTTCAGCAGATTGGACTATTGCAACGGTATATTTACGGGTCTTGATAAAAAAAATCAGTCAGGAAGCTGCAGCTAGTACAGAATGCTGCAGTCCTCACAAATACAAGGAAGCTGGACCACATTACACCAGTTTTGAAATCGCCACACTGGCTTCCAGTGAGTCAAAGGATAGACTATAAAATACTACTGCTCGTCTACAAAATACTTAATGGCCTTGGACCAAAATACATGCTTGATTTGTTAGATTCCTATGAGACATCTAGACCCCTAAGGTCGTCTGGAACCGATCTTCTGCATGTTCCAAGAACAAGAACCAAGCAGGATGAGGCAGCATTTAGTTATTATGCTCCTCACCTCTGGAACAAGTTACCTGAACGTCTGAAGTATGCTCAAACTGTTAGCTCTTTTAAATCAGGGCTAAAAACGCTTTTGTTTAGCACTGCATATCTATAACTGTCTATATATTTGAATCTACTTGCTTTCTATTCCTCTTGTGCTTATCTTCATTGCTGATTTCAATTATTATTAGTAGTAGTAGTTTTTGTTTTATTTTTATTCATCTTTATTCTATTTGTTACTAAATGCGATTTTTATGTATAATTTTATTTCCGATTTTGATTGTCTTGGTTTTTACGTTGTATTGATTTAAATGTGATTTTTATGATCTTCATGTGATGTAAATCACTTTGAATTGCCTTGTGTTGAATTGTGCTATATAAATAAATTTGCCTTGCCTTGCCTTCTAGATGTCATTAGATTGTCCCAGCATAAATTATGGCCAGTGTGTACTTAAATCTTTCCCTTTAGTAATTAATTTCATAGAACTAAATAATTCATTCATTCATCTTCCATGCCGCTTATTCCTCACAATGACAGTGATATATGTAATATTTGCCCCCCCCCAAAAAAAAAAAAATCTGTGCGACTATATTAATGAATAATAACTTACGTGTCTATAAATAAAAATATTGCTCCATGCAGTCCAATAGAGGACACTAATTCCCTGCTTCTCATTTAATTATTTATCATTATGTAACTCTGTCGCAGTTAATTTATTTATGGTGGGAAAGAGCCGATTAGAATGTCACTTACTATTACTTTAATAGCAAAACAAATATGAAAATTAAAAAGTATCAAAATATCTAAGGGTATTATTTAACATTACATCGAAAATAAATGAAAAAACAAAAAGGCTTTCCCTTCCAGTGACAAGTGAGTTCCAGCTGTTGCTATGCAGGTGCAGATACATAAAGTTTCAATAACTAGGAAAGGGGTATCCAAGTACACTCCTCGAGAGCCACTATCCAGCTTGTTTTCTATGTCTCCCTTCTTTAACACACCTGATTCAAATAATCAGGATCATGATCAAGCTCCTGCAGTGCTTGCTGTTGACTAGGAGTGGGAACTTCTTGGTATCTCACGATACGATACGGTTTGCGATACAAAGCTCACGATAACGATTATCTGACGATATGGCGATGCAACGATTATCGATACACTGGTCAGGAAATCATACTAGGATATTCTACAAACAACTAATAAACAGAAAAACAAGCTTCTGCTGTGAATTGGAATGAGTTTATCACCAGTAGACGTCCAATCCATTTGAACTGGGAGGGTGGCAGCGAATGAACATTCGTTCGTTCGTCTATGGCGGTCGGTGGCAGCCAATGCCAGGCAATGAGGTAATTTTGGGCCATTTAAGGTCATTTACCTGTTGATTTTCAGTTACTTCCTGTTGATTTTGGGGTATTTTAGGGGTCTCTTCGTGTTTATTTTAAGTTACAGAACAGGAAATGACCTGGGAATCACCCAAATGAATAGGCAGTGACTTAAACTCAACAGGAAATTACCTGTAAATGCCCTAAAATGAACAGCAAGGACCTGTAAATGCCCTGAAAATCGGACAGAATGACTGTGAATGCTCTGGTTTCGGATATGACAAAAAAAAGTTCCCATTCTAAATGAATTGGGCGTCGAGCACCGTCAATGCAGCCTTAGAGTTAACTGAGACACTATTATGGTGGAAGATTTTGGTAGCAACTTGTTGGTTCATTTTTGTTTTATTTTTTAGACATTGACACCTTTTTTAAACGATATCTCGATTCTTGGCAGGAGCATATCGATAACCTTTTGAGATACAACGTATCACGATATATCACCATTTCGATATTTTGTCACACCCCTAGTCGCGGCGGTCTGAACTGACAAGTCTCCCAAATCGGAATTCATGCAGCAACTACGTCATCAAAGAGCGAGCGAGACAGGGCGCTACTGTAGCGGTGCAGCTGTGCGTTAGCGCCTAGCTTGTCTTGAACACGGCTTTTGGGGAAGGGTCGGGCTTGACATGAGTCATAAAAAAGTAAAATGGGTTGAGGATGAGCCTGAGAATGCTCGGTTTCCTCTATGTTCCATATGAGCAATATTTCAAGATTGCTTACACAGCCGCAGTCGAGGCAACCTGTCTGTATGTGTGTTTGTGTCATGCACGGACAGTGTGTGCATGCTATCGATCCATATAAAATTTGAATATAAAACTAAACGGGGATTATTTATGTCTGTTATTTGTGTCCTCCTGCGCATGCGGGTCACTTTCCTCAGCGCATCTCGGAGTGCGAATTGGTGCGCCTGCGTGATACTTGAACGAGCTCAATGGACAGTCTGGATGGGCACGCCAAAAAACAGATATGACAAGAAATCGGATTTGTGCATTAAGACCTGCGGTATGAACCTAGCCTTATAGTCTTACTACCTGCCATGTTTGGTTTTATGCTGTTTTTACCAGTCCTCTGTTTTATTATTGCAAAACAAATCTACCTATGGGTATAAATAAAGTCATCTTAACCTTTTTGCTTGGCATTGTATGAATCGCTGTGACAAGAACATCTTGTCATTATAAGGGGCAGGAAAGATAAAGTTTATCGCAACCAGCTGGGTACGCCCTGCATTGTTCACCAATCGCAGGACAACAAACTACAATTCACACTTACTCCTATGGACAACTTAGTCTTTAATGAACCTAACATGATAGTTTTGGAAGGCCATAGAGGTCACTTCCTGGCACCCAGGGATTATGACCAAACCCAAGACAGGTGTGGAATTGGATCTGATTAACCCACCAGGAAGAGGTACAAGTTGAAATAGAAATTTATATTAAGTTCACTTGTAAAGTTTATGGTGTTATTTTATTGTCCTGAAATGTCACCCTAAATCCCTTTATCCCCAAATTGTTATGAGTCAGTAACAGTCGACAATCACTTCCTGATCATCTTGCTGTTCCTTGCACCCGAGAGTCGCCCCTGTACTGAGGATGTCCTGCAGAAGAGACTGGAAGGAGTTGTGAACGTGATCGCTGCTCTGGCTCAGAAGAACTCGACGTTCATCTAATCCCAGTGACGCCAACACTTCGTACACCCCTACGAGTCCCCCTTCATTTCCTTCATTCCCTTCATTCTTCAGAAGCGTCCTGATCTCCTTTCCCCATTCCTGTTCTGGCAATTCGCAGCACACACCGGTCAAGACACCTGCTGAGCAGATTTTGTCTCTAATTGTTATGAGGAGTTCACAAGCTTTCAGTGCAACGGGTCGGTCGCAATCCAGCAGACTTCTCAGCAACACGGAAAATACGCCCTGATTCACTAAAGAACTCAAAGGCGAGTCTAAAGTGGCATCCCCGCCATGCATATGTCCATAAGCACAATGCCTCCTGTGTTCCAAAAAGGTGGAATCCAGCAGAAGCTCCACCAACTCCAACGTGTGCACCTTTACCTCCCAGTCCAGATCCAAGCTGCCTCGGGAAAGGACAACGCCAATGGAATCAATGAGAATTGAGGGGGTTGACAAAGGAGTGGAGGAGTAAGTGGCGAACAAGGCAATAAAGTAGCGGACAACAGCCCGCCTGGCAAAACCCTCTGTATCCTCGCGTAGAATGTCCAATAGGCGGCTCACCGTGTCAGCCTGGAAATACAGCAGATGTTTAAAACTGGATCATTGACTAAATCGGGACATGCATACGGTAAAAAAGGTCCAATTATCTGATGTCTCAAAAATATTATCCTGAGCGAATATCTTGTGGTGTGATGTGAGTTATGATTTTTTTTCGTTTTGCAAAACTGTCGGGTTGACAATCATATTTGGTCAATGATGGGAAGTCAGTAGTTACATTATTAAACACAAATGAGGCGCCCTCACAAGATGTTCACTTCTTGTAATAATATGCGTACTTGCCTGACTAAGCTTACATATTCTGCTGGAGAGGGAAGAAAGTACAGGAATAAATTGGAGATTAGGACCATCACAGTGAAGAACTACTTTTAAGTGCCTCGATTGGGATCAGCTTCTATTGTCTGGACTTATTTCGGATTCAGGGCAAGTAATGTTAAGGTAATAGCAAATTTATTCAGTAAGCGCTTGGTAAATTCAAAATTCTATGCTAGATTTGATTCTTTGAATTTTTTTTTTTTTTGTAAAATGATTATCCTTTTTAAATGTTCATTATGCACTGAAAACTATTAATGCATTTGTTAAAAAGCACTGCAGTAAAATATGTTTCCGTAAAGTGATGAATTACTGTACATTACAAATGTAATTACCACATAAAAATTTTAAAAATCATCGTGATTGTCATTTTAGCAATAATTGTGCAACCCTATATTAGGCACATTACTTTACAGCTTTATTTGGCAGCAGGCTGACTCATGTTATTGAAGTGGGGTCCACCTAGGACTGGTCACCAGTTTATCACAGAGACACAACAAATGCTCACAACTTGTTCAAATTTGCCAACCTGCTCTAGAGGCATTTCTGTTCCTTGCTGCCAACTGGACGTGCCTATATGCGCCAAAGCTAAGATGGCACTGGCTCTCACGTAGCTCTCCGGATCCTGCAGCGCCTCCCAAAGCAGTGGGGCGGTACAGCACTCGCTCAGCAAAGCCTCATCAGCTGATTTCTTTGACGTGATGCAGGGTAGCTGCCCTAAAAACTCTATGGTGGAGTCTCTCACCTCCCAGCGTGGATCGCAGGCACGCTTCTTCACTGACATTAGGAGTTCTGAAAGCAAAGTTTGAATGCATTTTATTGAAACAATATCATTCTTCTCAAAGTGGAGTAGGTAAATATCGCTAGGGTGTCATCTTTTAAGTTATACGAGTACAGATTTTCCTATACAGGCATTTAAGCACAGTTTTATTGTTCAAGCTGTGCATAACGTTACAGTGGGTTACAACAAATAACCTAACCCTACTTTGTACAATAGAAATAAAACTTTGGTCTTATTTGTAAATAACACAGTTATGTTATTATATTTTAAATATGGTCATTATTGAAGGAATTCGCCCCCCTGGCCAAGCTGCGGAAACAGCGACAGCCAAATGAAATGGTGTTCCGCTGGCACCGCTCCCGCAAGTCGGCCGGAAGGGGCAATTCACGCGCGTTCACTCCGGTGTTATCCCTTTGTACTGACTCCATTTTGAACGGTTCAAACAAGGCTCACCAAAAACAGGTTGAATATTTATTCATCGACAATGGTAAAAAAACAAGGCAAAACAGACGAAAGAGAGACAATGCTGGATCCAGGGTCAGCAAAACAACGGCTACATAGAAATATTCCCGAGAAGCGACATTTGTTATCTAAATGTTTCATCTCGCGGGGGTGGGTCGTGGGCAGGAAGAAGGGTGTAAAGAAGGAAGAAGAAGGGTGTGTGTGGGATTATTGTCTTTTGTTGCCCGGCCAGGAGGATTTGGGAGTTACTGTTGTCCGGGCAACGAGGATGTGGATTCTGCCCCCTCAGCGTCAAACGGGGGCTCTTGGAGTCTTGTTGGTTGTGTTATCTGTTGGATATCGGGCGTTCTCCGATGCTACTTGTTTTAGGACAGAACACCCTGCTCTTTGTCCTGGAGTGTCCGGGAGAGCTGATTGCGAGAGTTTGTGCGTCAATCTTGCTCATGAGACACGTTGGGCTTCTGTGATAACATGGCGTTGTGTATCTTTTATGCCCTCTGTTCTGCTTCTTTTCATTTAACTATTGTATAAGTGCTATTTATTTTATATTAGGTGTGTTAGAGTAACGCAAACAGTCCTACAGTAAATATGAGAAACGATACTATTCCCTGATTGATTATATTAAGTGTGTTAGAGTAATGCAAACAATTATATGGTGTCTGCGAGAAAGTTAACTATTCCCTTCATTACGCAGATACTGTACTTCAAGAACCAAACAATTTTGAGGTGGTTCAAGAACCACAGATTTAAAATATATAATACAAGTAGAGGGTGTACATGTTTGCTGAACATTACCTTCTCTGAGTAGCTGTGGAATGGATGAGTGGTCTTTACAAACACTCAACCACTGTATTAAGGCCTTGTAGGACTTTTGCAGTACCTAAAAACACACAAAGTACAATAAGCAATGAACGTGATAAGGCCTACAATCAAAAATACTTACAGTTGGATCTGAAATGGGGTTATTAATATTATGTATCAGGACTTCAGAGATCTCTTTAACTGTGTTGGTCACACCTGAAACACAAACAACATCAAAATAGATTTTATTACTTTATTAATTACATCATTAAGTTTCTTTGTTCAGGCTTTTTTTTTTTTTGTTAGATTTGTTCCTAGCCTTATACATGTTTGAGGTTAATGGCTGTAAGTGTAAAAAATATATAATGCTAATTCATGGCAATAACTTGTGAATCTGAATCTTACATTTCAATATTTGGACAAAGTTAAAAACCAATATGTTTTTGTATCCTGGGGAGGGAATTTTGTTTGTTGATCACCTGGACTGGCGCTAAGGGAAACCAACATCTCCAAAGCACATTTCTGAACTTTTCTACTGCTGATGATGCACTGGACTTTCTCATTCTTGTAGCCATTGAACAAGGATGAGGAGGAGGTAGAGGAAGTATCACCACTGAACATTCTTAGCAGTGTAACAACCGAGAGGACAATCATCGTCGGGGAGCACGGAAGGACATCAGGAGGCTAATGGAAAGAGAATGTTATATACATGTTAGTCTTTGATTAATGTAGTCCAAAAATGAGGAACACACATGTAAGAGGGAGGACAGTCAGATTCCCCACTGGCTACCTGTGTATTTTAGAATTCATTTCAAAATTTTTATTTTTTTAAATCTTTGAATTCCTCCAGCTCGGTGCCTCATGTCAGGAGGGTTCTGAAGGTACCGGGGTTTAAGATAAAGCTCATAGACAGAAGCACTTTTAAGTTGCTGCGGAATGACCTTCCTTAACATATTAGGGAAGCCTCCAATCACTGTCAATTAAAAAGTGCCTAAAACTCATTTTTATTATTTGGGTTCAAGTCAAACCATTTTAGGAGGATAAGTTGTTTCCAGAATGTTGCTATTTGCAGAGGGGCGCATTCTCGAGACCGCGTGAGTAGCAGAGGTTAATGCTATTATCCCTTTATACTGTATATAGGGTGATTAAAGTAAAATTCACCAAAATCAGCATGGTATTTGTCAAAAACGAAAAACAAATTATAAAACTCTTGCTTAGACACGAGTTGAACACAACTAAGTTTCATTTCATCTAATTCAATTGCTGAAAAGTGGCCACTATTGGCAGCGTGAACAACATCAAGCCGATATGAGAATTCCTCCAAAATTTGCCTCAGCATATCGCAGTTCATAGTATTGATATATTATAGCCATTGTTTGATCTTTAATGTCATCAATATTTTCAGGTTGCTGTGGTATATTCAAGACAGAGATTATGTCCCATTGCTTTTTCATGATTTTTGTTTTTGCAATTTATGCGCTGATTTTAGTGCATTATTTTTTTAAATCACTCTATATTACATAAGTATTTGTGAATATTTATAACATCTAATGTATTATTTGTTTTTCACATCTTTTTATGCCAAGACAGTCACAGCACTAGGTCCTAATGCAAGGGCGTAGGGTTGATCTCAATATTGGTAGGGACGATATAACAGCATAACCTGCATGTACACTTTTTGCCGGGGACGGGCAAAACAGATTGGGTGAACGGGGGTCAGGGCTACATTTCTCACCAATATGAAACTTATTCATTGATAAGCCAAATGATTAATGCAAAATAAATCTCTATTGACTTATACTAACTTTCACACTGCAAATTTAATTGATTAAAAAAATGAATTTTAACGTCCTTATCTGATAATTTTTCTTAAATCTAGTCGAATAATTTACTCCATCTTGTTTTGAGTATTGAAGGCTAGTTAACAGATCAATGTGTCAGATTCTTCCACTTATTTTAAGTAAATATCACTACAGTATTTTTTCCTATTAAGGCCATACATCTAAAAGCTTATTATTTTTCACATTTGTGACAAATAAGTTTTTTTTTTTAATATCAAATATACAAACTTTTTGCTTAAAAGATTTCTGTTAAGCTTATTTTCAGCTAGGTATTTTTCTTATTTTACAAAATCTAAGCGAGTAAAATTTACTTGAAGCACTAGCAGATAATTTCACTTATTTCTAGTAGATTTACACTGAAAACAAGGGAAGTTTTTCGTTTTCGTATTCATGTTGCATGTGTTGGTTTATGATGTAACTTGTTTATTTAGCACCTTTGGATAACATTGAGAGTCCAACTGAATGTAAAAGAGTGCTTATTCACCACCACAAAAGCTTCAGGAGCAAAATATTATCATGGTGAAAAATTTGACAGAACACCGGCTGTGAACGCGTGTGTGTGTGTGTGTGGGGGGGGCTCAAGTCATCAGCCAATCAAACTTGCGTGGGGGGGGGGGGTGGACTAGCACATTCAGCAAGTGAAAAGGGGTCAATGTAAGTCTGAACATATTGAAATTAATGTAATTCACTTAATAATGGTAGGGTTAATTCTATCCTTACAACATGGGAAGACAATCTAAATTATGTATATAATTGAAGTCATTATAAAATGCAAATAAGGTTGTGTAAAAGTTGGTGGGGACGATTAGAGCATCCTGAAAAGTTGATCGCGTTATGTCCCTAACGTCTCTACGCAAACCTACGCCCTTGCCCTAATGAAATGTACGGTTTGGGGTTTCTTAACTAAATGTTAGGTACCACAATTGGATAGATTACAAAAACTGAAATATCTGTGACAACTAAAGTCATCAAAATACATCTTACCATAAATGCCAGCTGCGGGGTGTTTCTTAGACAAACACAAATCATGGAGATGAATTTGCTTTTATTCTTTAGCTGCGCTGCCATCATTGCATGATGGTTGTCTGCTGCTGTAGGTGCAAATATTTGTGAAAAAAAAAAAAAAAAACATTTGTCATTTGAATTTGATGTGAAATTCATACCTGTTTCTAACAAGGGATGCTCAGTGACGCAGTGGAGGGGCAGCAGAAGGATTCTCACTGCCTGGCTTGTGTGAACAGAGTCACGTAAATGACCTCGGTGGAGAAACGCATCCGCAGCATGGACGAGGTCGATGAGATTGTTGTTTTTAAACATGGAGGACAGAAGATGGCTGGTGACATCGTGACTGTCAGGGCTGTTGACAAACATGAGTCGGACAGGCAAACAAATTTATAGTACTTTATTATATACTGTAAATTGGGTGGACGGGCAGGGAAACAGACAGACAATCAAGCCAGTCAGTTTACCTGTATCTGGCCATAATGACATCCATAAGAGGCAGGGTGAGCTGACTGTATCCCGCCTCAATCAGCTCCTCCAGGGAGGCAGCGACTGCATTGAGCAGCTGGTCCCGCAGAGAATGGTGTGCCTGGTCCAAGATCAGGGCCAGCAGCTTGAGGACCTGCAGGCTACCAGTTACCAGCACACCTTCTTTGGGTACCAGTGCCTCCTTTATGTGGTTAGACAATTGCAGGACAACAGCGCTGTATTCTGCACTGATTTTGGTATTTGCATGCACTTCTTCTGGCTGAATGGAGAGCAGGATGTGGGCCAGTAGTTGGTTAGCGGCAGAAGAAACAAACATGCTTGGATCTAATTGGAGCTGCAGGAGTGGGTTGGTGAAGCCTAGCCAGAAACACAGTAAAAACTGAATTAGGCTAATTTCATTAAACTTGTGCCTGAGATACCCTGTGTCCTGTGATCCAAAATAAGAGCTTCTTTTTTTTTTTTTTTTTTTTACTTTGACTTGCAAGCAGAAATTTGAGAAATGCAACAAAAGAACTCAACTCACTTCACAACGAGCAGCAGTTTGGATAGTAAACAATTCTTCTTTAAAAAAAAACAAAAACAAAAAAAACGTTTGATTAAAAACAGAGTTAGGGTTAATGTATAAGAAAGATCAATAATAAATAGAAAATTGGTACTGTATTACAAATAACTACAAATCTGTTTTCTGACAGACAGTTTAGCTGGATGCTAACCTAATCAGTAATAAACTAGTTAATTAATTTACCTGCTGACGATTACAATCGATGATATGGTTTAAGAAAACTTTGAGCAACAAAAATTTGAACAAAAAAAAAAAAAAAAAAAAACGATACAGCAAAATACTCACAGCATGCAAAGCACAATACAAAACATTTTTTGGGCTGGCTGGAATGGGTCGGTTGAATATAAATTGAATTCCAGTTCATTTCAACAGGAAATATGATTTGACACAGGAGTAATTTAAATTACAAAGATGGTCATTGAAAAAACCTTTTCACTCCATTAATTAGAAGAGGGCAGACCTGACTGCACGAAGAAACTGAGCGCCCTTGGGTGCAGCAGCATTTTACTGAGGCCATGAATCCAGCCAATTCGGATGCAGGGATCTTCCCAGAGTTCAGTGTCCTTCCAGCGCTGAACGCTAAAGAAAGCCTCCAGAGCGAAGCATTCCTGTTTAGAAAAGGACAACACTGGTACTGAATTTTCCCTAATTCCACACTGTCCCCATTGGCAGCATAGTTTTGAGCAGTTTATTCATTTAGTTAAAATGTTTCCTCTCTCTTCTCGTCCCCCCCCATCTAAAGAATTGGAGCAGCGCCCAGTTGCAACCTGACTGTTCTCTAACGTTCCTGTGCTCAACCTTTTATGAGTCATAGTTTTTCCATGTTTCTTGGGTGGCTTGAAACTGTAATATTCATTTTGCTTCTTTGCACTTGGGACATGTGTGCAATGAATATATTTTTTGTAATTGTAACTCTTTCAATCATTTATTTTATGTGGCAATATTCTGTTTCCTCTCTACCTGCAAGGCCATGAAGCCGTCTTCGGTGGCTGCCATCAGGCCGCAGAGTTTGAGAGCGAAGGAAAGGATACTGGGATCAGAAGTAGTGTTGGAGGCCATGGTAGATATGAGGTCAAGCAGACACGGGAAATTCTCCGGAAGCGATACACCTTCAATGAAAGAAAGTGTGAAACATATCTAGGACATTTATACCTAACTGGTAGTGTAGTCTATGTGTTACACATGTATAAGGCAGATAACATAGTATGGGCAGACAACAAAGGATTTAATTGGTCATTTAAATTCACATTTAAAAAGTTTTTAAAGTAATATTTCCCCTTCAAAACAGATGATTGCCCATTGTAAAGTTTTCACACGAGATTTTAAACACTGGGTGACGCCAAAAGTCACAAAATGTTGCTGCAATATTCAGCATGTGCTGCTTTACAAACGGCGCCCCAGACCAGTGATCCTTAAATAATCGAGACAGACTATTCCAAGGGCCCATTTATAATCCTACTGCCAATTAGATACTGTTACCCATAGTGTAGTGGTAAATTTGCCAGATCATTTATCCAAGATTAATTAGTGTCCTGGGGCATCAGTTAGAAATCTCACGTTGTTAATTGCATTTATAAGATGTTATGGCGACTGTTTGACCCTAGAACAGTGGTTCTTAACCTTGCTAAAGTCACCGAATCCCACTAGTTTTACATGTGCATTCACCAAACGCTTTGAAAGTTAATTAACAAAAAAAGCATTTTTTCAATTCAAAACCGTTCTAACTAAGCAAGCAAGCAAGCTAATATTTAAGTAAATTCCCGTTCAAATTCCTTCAAATTTACTACAAATAATTTTGGCTTTTGTGATTGATTTTCATGTTGGAAAATTAAATGAAACTCATTTAAACTGTTCCTGCTTTTCGTTTTTATGTATATTCTCATTTTATTGTCGCATCTTCGCATCACATACTATTTTCATGGCATAAGATTTACTGGTTGAACTACAATCCTAAAGCTCGTGACCGAAAGAACAAGATCCCGAATATAGGCGGCCAAACTGCGTTTCCTCTGTATGGTGTCTCAGCTCTCCCTTAGAGATAAGGTAAGAAGCTCGATCATCCGGGACGATCATCCGGGAGGGCTCGGAGTAGAGCTCCTGTTCCTCAGCATCGAAAGGAGCCAGATGAGGTGGCTCGGACATCTGATGCCTCCTGGACGGCTCCCTAGTGAAGTGTTCCAGGCATGTCCCACTAGGAGGAGGCTGCATGAACATGTTGGGGAGACTGTCCCCTAACTGGCCTGGGAACACCTTGGGATCCTCCAAGAAAACCTGGATGAAGTGGTTGAGAAGAGGGAAGTCTGGGCTTCTCTGCTAAAGCTTCTGCCCCTGCGACCTGACCTCGGTGAATCAGGAAAAAATGGATGGATGGATGGATGGATGGATGGATGGATGGATGGGTGGATGGAGAATTAACTTTTTTTTTTTTTTTTATTATCCGCAGTCCATGATACCTGGAGGTCTGTTATACCTCTACATACTAAGTGCTAGTCAACCTTCCACTGAGCAAACCAGTTTCTCCTCCCATTAGAGGACTAGCAGTTGAAAGAAATGAAATACTAGTAAAGCATGCAAATTGGAAGAAAACCAGTCCACTTTGACTTTGGTCAGTGTATGCAAATTGGGCCCTGTGTGTCTTAACTTTCTCCGAACCCCTTAGACTTACTCACCGAACCCCTGGGGTTCGATCACACCCAGGTTAAGAACCACTGCCCTAGAATATGCTATCCGCTAATTTCCTTGGGGGAAACTCTTGGGCAATGGGCAGTGGCAGTGGGTGATCATTTGAGTCATGGTGAGGGACAAAAGGAACACTCACCAGCTTCGGAGACTTCAGTGAGCCGGTCTAGTAGTTTCTCCAGGCTGGTGTCATCAGGCAGAGGCTTCCCGGAGTCCGCTAAGAGCGCGCATACGCCGGGCAGCAGTGTCGCAGTGTCGTTATCCATGGTTGTTTGTGAATGTAATTCAACAGACAGCTGATTCACATCGTAATGGATTAATTCTCAATGTGGTATTTTTAAAAGTGTTCTTAATAAAATAGATACAATGCCTTTCGGCAGCAATGTTGTGGCGCTCTCATAATCTCGCGGGAAATCTTTTTCGTACAACCGGCAAATGGCTTCCCTTTTCTTACTTCCGCGAGTGGTCATGCAATGTTTTGACTAATTTACAATAATACGGATGATAGACAGCTATGTGAAACCGCTCATCCACTTGTGATACAACTTTGTTATATTTTACCTAAACATCCGGGTCCACGAACTGCTTCCTGTGTCACAGTTCCGTCACGTCGTCCATTTTCACAGAAACCGCACATGGTATCCCGCCGGTCGAAGACCGTCAGCCTCCCGTTCTTCTTTGCAGTAACTTCGCGGTCACGAGAAAGCCCATCTCGCTAAACGTATTAAATGCAAGAAACGGTGGATATGGTGGACGACCCCGAATATGAGGAAGAGGAGCCCTCCTTTAGCGACCCGGAGGACTTCGAGGATGACGTCGATGACGAGGGTGAGCGGAGCCAGGAAACTCGCCGGCTTTTCGGCCTACTTCTTTCCTAGCCGTACTGTCAGCTGGCGTAACCGGCCTATACTACAGTACCATCCGTCTTGTCACGGTTGGAAAAAGACTTCACGACTAATTGAGTCAAAGTTCAACATTGTTCTTGTTTTGATTATGTTGAATCAATTGGAGGGTAACAAAGACATTAACAGTCTGTATATTAGCCTCTCGTTTTAAACAAGCAGCTGTTCGACTGAACGATTTTCAATTGGAAAACTCAGTATGTTGCAGCGAAGTTTTCTTTGAAAGATTTTTACTATAATGTCGTCATAATATGAACCAGAGCAAGCTATACAGATGCACACATTGACATTGCTTCCATGTTCTTCGCAGTCCCAAAAAATGCGCACAATAAATGTTCTACATTAATTGGCGTGACGCCAAAGTGCTGACAATTACCTATGTTAATAACAAAAATGGTAAATAGACCACGAACTTTGGTCATGAAACACTTAATTGTTATTTTAAACTCATCATTACACTCTTCTTCAAGAGTCTTATAGGGAAAATGCATCAGAATTGCATGATTACATCACTTTTTACCCAAGCTGTTTAGAAGCCATAAAGCAGAGTTAAAAACACAATTGCAGTCAACACTCTATGTAACTTATGAAAACAGCAATGGCTAAACATAGCTCCTCTCTAACATTTAAAAAGTGTTTGTTTCTTAGTTTTATGCACCACTTCAACATACTTGGGCCAGGGCTAATTGGAGTGTAATAGTGAGAATAGCTGAGGATAAGTAGCACATAGGAAAAAAATGATGACCACTTTAATTTAGGGGTGTGACAAAATATCGAAATGGTGATATATCGTGATACTTTGTATCCCAAAAGGTTATCGATATGCTCCTGCAAAAATCGAGATCTCATTTTAAAAAGGTGTCAATGCCCCCCCCCCCCCCCCCCCCCCAAAAAAAAAAAAAGATTAAGAATAAAGAATCAACAAGTTGCTACCAAAATCTTCCACCATAACAGTGTCTCAGTTAACTCTAAGGCTGCCTTGACGGTGCTCGACACCCAATACATTTAGACTGGGAAAGTTAGTTCATTCGAAACCAGAACATTCACAGTCATTCTGTCAGATTTTCAGGGCATTTATAGGTCACTTGCTGTTCATTTTAGGATATTTCATTTCCTGTTGAGTTTGAATCGCTACCTATTAGGCCTGAACGATATTGTAAAAAACTATTGCTGCGATTTTTGGGGGGGTTTGCAATATTATATTGCGATATTTAAAAAACTTTTTTTTTTTTTTTAAAGAAATTTTCACTAGATGACTTGAATAGCTGTTTGGAAAGACTTTGGATGACTCACAATGACCAGTGTACAGTGATCCCTCGTTTTTCGCGGTTAATGGGGACCAGAACCCGCCGCGATAAGTGAAAAACGGCGAAGTTGCGCACCCCGCCCCCCAAATTTTCTTTTTTTTTTTGTGTGTGTGTGTGCTCAATGTATTTATTCAGATTTAGCATTGGAACGAGATACATATAAGGCATGTTTTTTTCTCACCTTTTCCCCAAAGTATGATTTTTTAAAAAAATGTATACATGTATATATTAATAAATGGTTTTAAGCACTTCAAATGTAATAATTATAATCAGTTTTAAACATAACTGTCCAACCAAATCATTTTTGAACAAGAATAAAGTACTGTAGTAGAAAAATGCTTGGCTTTATTAAATACTTCTGTTTAGCTACCTTAGCTGTGACTCTTGGTGGACATGTAGAAATTACAAACTCCTCATGATCACTTATGGCATTTAATTTATATGTCTAAAACGTCTCCACACACACACACACACATATTCATTCCAAAGCGGCTTCCTTGCAGAAACTGTTTAACTTAAAGTTAAATGATGATTGACAGCTGCTGCGCTGTGATGTCCGCTTCTTTGGCAAGATCAAAGATACTAGCATCGTTAATTTGAAGAAGCGAGTGCAGCAGTGACTGTGAGGTTCAAAGAGCGTGTGAGGCTCTGATCAGAGCAGAAAGCAGGGCGTATGTGGAATAAAAACCAAAAAAAAACTATTGCACGTCCTTGCGATGGGAATATTGCGCACGCACACATTGCGATGGCGATGTTTAAACGATATATCATTCAGGCTTACTACCTATTCATTTGGGTGATTCCCAGGTCTGTAACACAAAATTAACAGGAAGTGACCCATAAAATACCCCAAAATCAACAGGAAGCAACTGAAAATCAACAGGTAAATTGCCTTAAATGGCCCAAAATTACCTCATTGCCTGGCATTTGCTGCCACTGACGGCCATAGACATTCAAGCCGTTTGAAGTGGGAGGGATGGCAGCGAATCGTTCATTCGCTGCCATCCCTCCCACTTCAAACGATTGAACGTCTACTAGTGATGAACTCATTCTAATTCACAGCAGAAGCTTGTTTTTCTGTTTATTAGTTGTTTTTAGAATATCCTAGAATGATTTCCTGACCACTGTATCAATAATCGCTGTATTGCCATGTCGTCAGATCATCATTATCGTGAGCTTTGTATCACAAACCGTATCGTATTGTGAGGTACCAAGAGGTTCCCACTCCTAGTTTAATTCATAAATAGCAACTATCAATATGTGGGACTTCACTCACTGTACATATTGAATGAGTGGAAATAAGTGTTTTTTTTTCCCTACTGTAGTCACGATAGATGAGTTATACGGCAAGATCCAGACCTGTAGATAAACCATGGTAGTGAAAGATGTTATAAATGTGAATTCTCATGACTCAAATGCCTATTAGCTCAAAGTGGTGTTGACAGATTGTCACCAACTCTTTCTCTCCCCTACAGAACTCCTTGAAGACATCCTGAGGGAGAAACCCCAGGAGGCTGATGGCATCGACTCTATGGTGGTGGTGGACAACGTGCCACAGGTTGGTCCGGAGCGATTGGAAAAACTCAAGAATGTCATCCACAAGATCTTCTCCAAGTTTGGAAAGATAACCACCGAGTTCTATCCAGAGACCGATGGCACGACCAAAGGGTACCTAGACTCATTTTCTCTCATAGCTTGGTGATCAACGAAGAAATATGTGAGACTTCCTTTTTTCTTTCAGGTATATATTTTTGGAGTATGCTTCACCCAGCCAGGCTCTGGAGGCGGTGAAAAATGCAGATGGATACAAACTGGACAAACAACATACATTTAGGGTCAACCTCTTCACCGACTTCGACAAGTACGCAGTCAAGTCCGGGAAAATGGAAGTTGGATGTTTTTAATGGAAATGAATAACATCTATTACTATTTTATAGGTACATGAACATCAGTGATGAGTGGGAAACTCCCGAGAAGCAGCCCTTTAAAGACTTTGTAAGTGGTGCATTATTACTGTACATATGGACAAGATTGTCTTAAATTTACATTGAATGTGAACTCGGTAATTTTCACTCTGCCTGTACAGGGTAATATGCGTCATTGGATCGAGGACGCTGACTGTCGGGACCAGTACAGTGTCATCTACGAAGCTGGTGAGAGGACAGCCATATTCTCCAACGACGCCAAAGATCCAGTCATCTCTGAAGAGAGGGCGGTATGTGATTAAATATTACCACATTGAGAATGTATTATTAATAATTAGTGGTGCACGATAATTATCGGTCCGATAATAGGAATTATGACGTCATCCCAATAAATCCGATAACAATACAGGGTACCCGCGGGTTATTAAAAATATTTAAAAAGCATTGAATTTAGTTTTCCATTATTAAAGGTATTAAAAGTATTAAATTAGCTGTCGTAAGTCTGGAATTTTTTCACCGTGGTTTTAATTTTGAAGAACATTTCATTGCAACCTAAATTATATCCGTGACAAAGTTTTTTTTTTTTTTTTTTTTTTTTTTAATCCATAACGAAGATGACGCGTAGAATTTTTACGATGCACTGCACTACAAATCATAATGCACCTCGTGCGTGCGCGCTGTTAGCATCATTAGCATGAACATCACAACAGCAGGCAATCGCACAGTACTGTGTGCTAACGTAAGGAACTGCTCGGACGCCTTAGATGTTATGTTCGACGAAAGCCTCAACAAGACAACCAAGTCCAAACAGTTGGACCAGCATGTGAGGTAATGGATCGGCGACCAAGTCGCATCCAGATACTTTGGGTCGCAGTTTATGGGTCATGCGAAGGCAGTGGACCTGCTTAACATTTCAAAGTAAGTTGCCAATTTCTCCAATTAAAATGTGTTAGATGCAATAATGTATTTCTGCACGGTTTGCCTTTCGAATTAATGTGAATTTAGTAGTTTTAACTCAAGAGTTAGCCATGTTCAATGGGGTATTGGCAGGTGTACTAGCCTTAGCATGGATAAACCGGAGTCGTACTGTTGTGCCGAAAAATAGCCGCCTCGCGTGAAATGTCCCCCCTGACGGGAACGCTTATTTATAACGCTTTATTGAGCGTTTATTTTATTTATTTGCTTATTTATTTTATTATTGAGCGCCCACACGTCACTCGTACAAACAGCTTTTTCTTACCAAACGACGGACATGGAAACGATTTTCTTGTACCGTGAATATGTATTATTTTACTCTGCGTCCATGAAAACATTTGATGTTTTCACCTCAATAAAGCATTATAAATAAGCGTTCCCGTCAGGGCGGACATTTCACGCGGGGGGGACGACATTTTTCAGCACAACACCACCATCACCTTTAGATACACAACACGGTTGACACTATTATTGGAACGAGTGTGGGCTAACTTTGATCTGAATCACATTGCATGGTGATAGGCAAATTATAATGTAGGTGATAGTAAAACACCTGGTATATTTAAAAAAAATTCTTGATTGAATAAGAGTATGGATTTTCTCTATCTGATTAAAAGAAATGTCTTCAATAGCTAACAAAGGATTAACATGTGTTTTGTATACTTGTAATGTGATTAGAAAAAAAACAATTACCAAGGAAAATGGTCATGTGTAGCTTTTATATTTTGTGGTAATTAATGGTAAACTACTGCCATTTAGTGGCTATTTTTTAAACGTTCACTGCCAATTGCAAGATTTTCCCAAGCACTTTACAGTTAAGGTGACCAACTTGACAATCACCAACCTACCACCTTGATTAGGTCCTCTTAAAAGGGAAACCTGTTGTATTGCAAATGTAATTTCTGAAGTTGCTTTACAGAAATAGTGTAAAATCCATTTTATCCTGGAGGGAAAAAAATCTTAAAGACCTTCTATTTAAATGTGTTTTAATTGTATCTTCAGTAAATGTGCATTCTTTTGTCAAACACACTTGGTAATTGAGGTTAAATTTGATGTTCATTGCTTTATTTTTTTAATATGATTCAATATTATCTAAATAATGGGTGCGAGAAAAGTATTAATTTTCAATTGAAATGGCATTAAAGAGGGTGTTAAAAGTATTGAATTTAGATTTATCAATCCTGGGGGGACCCTGCAATATGTTATCGGGCCTATTAATCATATTTTTGGCACGGTGTCTGATTGGGATATGTGCATTTGTTTCTACTCCTGTTTTTCACTGTTCTAGAGGCCATATTTTTCCTTCACTGAGTTATAAACCTTACTATGGCAATTAGCAAATGTTTGCATTTTACAGTGTTATGTTTACAAGTTCTTGAGAGGCCTTTTGGTTCTTGGTAGGCTCGCTGTTCTATAATTGCCAAGTTAAAGTTGTTTCATGGACCAAGATGACAAAAGTCTCCTCTGTTGCACGAAATTTTTTATCTGCTGACAAAGCATAATACCTGTTGGATTTATGTTAGTTTTAGATCAGTGCTCATTGTTCAGGGGAACACATCAGCTGTGATATTGACTGATTGATTGACTGTGATTGACTCAAATTATATTTATTTGAAAAAAATAATATGGACACTTTATTTGAAAACAAAACTGTTCTTTTGTTTTTTTCATTATAATAATGTTCGTGTCATCATGAAAATTCTGGTCCTTTCAAAGGCAAATCTATGCTGAATCAACCACTAGTATTTTTGACCTATGGGTTTTCAAAAACTCAGGTGAATATACATTGAAAAATTAAATATATATTATCGATTATCATATCGGCATCGGCCCTGAGGAGCAGGAAGTTATAGATATCGGTACCTTTTTCAAAAAAGGGATATCGTGCACCCCTATTAATAATAATGTAACCATGTATTTAACCTTCACTTGTGTGTGTGGATGCAGCGCTGGACAGAGACGTACGTGCGCTGGTCCCCCAAAGGCACTTACCTGGCCACCTTCCACCAAAGGGGCATTGCTTTGTGGGGCGGCGAGAAGTTCAAGCAAATTCAGAGGTTTAGTCATCAAGGGGTGTCCTTGATCGACTTCTCTCCCTGTGAAAGGTAACTAAAAGTGCTAATCGGAAGCTTGAACGTCCTATATTATTTTTTTAGAAGACTATTATTATAGAAGACCGACTATCTTGTCCTTCGACTTTTTCACAATTCATGTATCTGACGTCATGCAGGTACGTCGTGACTTTCAGTCCGTTGATGGACACCAAAGAGGACCCACAGGCCATCATCATCTGGGACATTCTGACCGGTCAGAAGAAGAGGGGTTTCCACTGCGAAAGCGCCGCACACTGGCCTATATTCAAGTGAGCACTTCTTTACAATCTGATTTTTTCCCCTGCAGAATTTAAATATGTTTGTTTTTAGATGGAGCCACGATGGAAAGTTCTTTGCCAGGATGACACCAGATACGCTGAGCATCTATGAGACTCCAGTAAGAAGATAGAATAAAAATGTTAGTCGCGTAAAGTGTTAAATTACTGTCTCTAAAACTCCTTGTGCTACTTTCAGTCTATGGGGCTGCTTGACAAGAAGAGTCTAAAGATCAGTGGAATCAAGTGAGGATCATTCATCCACATTTATTGGTTTCATGATTTTGTTTTCGTTTCTGTGCTCATATGTTGCATGTGTGTTCACAGGGACTTCTCGTGGTCACCGGGCGACAACATCATCGCGTTCTGGGTACCAGAGGACAAGGACATCCCGGCCAGGGTGACTCTGATGCAGCTGCCCTCACGCCAGGAGATCCGTGTTCGCAACCTCTTCAATGTGGTAGACTGCAAGCTGCACTGGCAGAGGAATGGTGACTATCTCTGTGTGAAAGTAGACAGGACTCCCAAGGGAACACAGGTGTGTGCCACAATCATTTTAAGGAAACAAACATTGGGATTATATGAAGAAATGTTAACAATACTGTGCTCTCATATGAAGGGCGTGGTCACAAACTTTGAAATCTTCCGCATGAGAGAGAAGCAAGTTCCTGTTGATGTGGTGGAGATGAAGGGTAAGAGTGCTTGAAAACAAATGTTTCAATTTAAAAAAAAGCAAAAAAAAACAAAACTAATTAGTAAAATGCTGTTTTGTTTTTTTTAACAGAGAGCATTATTGCATTCGCGTGGGAGCCTAATGGCTGTAAATTTGCTGTCCTGCATGGGGAATCTCCCAGGATCAACGCCTCGTTCTACCATGTCAAAAACAACGGCAAGATCGAGCTCATAAGTATGTTGATCGAACAGCCACAAAAAGGAGCTTTTGACTATTTAAACACCTTTACTGGCACTAAGTTTACTCTTTTGGACTCTGCAGAGATGTTTGACAAGCAGCAGGCTAACAGCATCTTCTGGAGCCCTCAGGGACAGTTCTTGGTTCTGGCTGGACTCAGGAGGTCAGTTGTTGAGTTGGTTTGTGTTTAAAAAAAAAAAAAAAAAAAAAAAGCCTCAAATGATAAACATTTCTGACTCCTTGAAAGGGATCTTAATTAGGGCTGCAGCTATCAAATATTTTAGTAATCGAGTAATCGACTAAAAATTCTATCGATTAATCAAGTAATCGGATGAAACAAATATATTTTTAGGTGAAGAGCAATTATAAATATACATGAAAAAACAAGACATTTCATCTAATCTTGAACCATATACAGTCAATCAATGTCTTTATTTTCGATGTATATTGTCGAAAACAGACAACAATTGCATATCAGATGTAACTAGAAAAAAAAAAAAACTAAGTCACTGCTTTCACTCAAAAAACCTATAGATCTTATTTAAAATATATATATATATATATATATATATATATATATATATATATATATATATACCTAAAAATGCCGTTACGCTTGATAACACACATCACTTAAAAGTTATGATTTTTTCCCACGTGTTTCAATTGAATTTCTATTTGTGTCAAGCCATGTTTAAGTTCTAGTTAAGTTTTAAGTTAGTCTAAACTGTAAGTCCTGATAGGATTTTTGAGTTTTTGCAGTGTTCAAAATGAATGTATGATACAGGCTGTATTGGAGCACATTAGGGACCAGTGCTACTTGGTGTTTTATCCAGCAATGACTACTGAGCTAAAATTGATAGTTAGCATTATTGAGTTTTCATTTTACACTCTCATCACTCCACAACGCTATGTTATGTTAAAGGCTTTATGTAAGACACGTTAGCCACGCATCGACAGTGGTCATAATTAATAGAAACCTAGCCCTCCGCAGGGCTAACGTTACTTGAGTTAGTGACAGTAACGTTAATCTTTATTTATTAGCGCTTAGTGCTCTTTATTAGCGCTTAGTGCAGACGCGGCCGAGTCTGTCATTTCGCATCTAGTTCAACATACATGTAATCTCTATGAGACTCATCAGACGCTACCTACCAACGTAGCATCGTGCGGGCTAGTATTTAGCAACGTCGGCGTCGTTTGTAGCAGCTGTCGGTTGCAGTACGTTTTTTTGGGGGGGGGGTTCTTCCTCTACGCACATGACATCAGCGCGTTGTCCCGCATTAAAAGTAGTCCGAGCAAAACGTGATGCTTAGAGCTGTCAAAATAAACGATTACTCGAGGTGAATAAAATTACTCGGATCAGTTTTTAAACTCGAGTTGCTTGAGTATTCATTTCAGCTTTAATCTTAATAGTAACAAATTCTACTATTCCACTGGAGTAGTTCCTAAACCATTTACACCAAGTACAACTTCATCAAATGCTTTGCTCATACCTGTGTAAATATGACAGAGGTCATGTGGTTAACCATAAGCCTGTATTCTTGTTAAATTATCTGGTGGAAGTGGGGCCTCGGAAGCTTGTATTAATGTGTTTATTACATATTGTTTGTCTTTAACATGTAGTGTTTACGCTGTTGTGTAAGGCAGGGTATTTTGTTGTAAGACACATTGCACCTTGTCTTAAGTGTGAAATCACATACTTTGGACTTTTAAAAAAATTCTTTATTGCTACCTCCTTGCACATGCATATTGCTAAGTAAGCAGACAGTATCACCACAAACTGGCAATCTAGTGAAAAATTTGCTATGCACAACTGGAACTGTATGATTTGAAAATCCACAATACAGTGAAACCATAAAACATGACGTGAGATGCGATGGTGACAGACAACTGTAATGCACGGGTTAAAAACAAGTTGTACCTAAATGTAAACTGTTCTAATAAATGCAACTACATTTTGCGTTTAAAAAGTTGAATGCAACTTAATTTACCAAATAAATATGCTGTTCTAGTTTTAGGAAAAGGTTAAACCAGTATAACAGTGTAGTTTGAACATACCACTAGAGGGAGACGACGTGCCTCTTGTGCTCATAGTACACAAAAAAATATTTGCTCCTCAGTTAGGGTTGCCATGAACAAATCTTTTTGAAATTGATTATGGAATCATCCTATTGATTATGCAATCGATTAAATGAATATCAGTTTTTTTTTTCTCATGGTGGATGAATCGAAGTTATTGCTTCTTTTACTTGTACATACTTGTACTTATTTATACACCTGAATTATCACAGACCAACAAAATTGAGTTTTCATTTAATTAACCTTTTCGAGATACAGTAAGTTCATTTAATTAAAGTGTTTAGAAAGTGTGTGTCCCTGTAGAATAACATCACATGGTGCAGGCAGTGCTCTGGAACAAAAAAATTTCCCAACCCGTTTTTGTGGTCGACAACATACCCGACTAAGTTGATTTATTTTGTTGCCATATCTACAGTACTGTCTATTGATGAGTGTACTGATAATTACCCCATGTGTAAAAATTTAATTATGCTTTTTTGTGTGTGTGTGTGTGTGTGTGTGTGTGTGTAGTATGAATGGCGCGCTTGCCTTTGTGGATACTTCGGACTGCACCTTGATGAACATAGCGGAGCACTACATGGCCTCCGATGTGGAGTGGGACCCTACCGGACGCTATGTGGTCACTTCAGTTTCTTGGTGGAGCCACAAGGTACTGTGACACATTCTGCTTCTGTTTGGTCTGATGTTGGAACTTCCTCTGTTCCTTATCTTAACCCAACCTTTGTTGTTTGTTTGTTTTTTGGGGGCATTGTTTTTTACAGGTGGACAATGCTTATTGGCTGTGGACATTCCAGGGTCGCCTTCTTCAAAAGAACAACAAAGACCGCTTCTGCCAGTTGTTGTGGAGACCCCGACCGAATAGCCTGCTCAGTGCAGATCAGATCAAGGTATGATTTTTTCCTACCTTGTTTTTTTTTCTGCATTTTATTTAATACAAACATATAGAGGATTCCTCTGTTTGAGAGTTTATTGTGATAGATATTAGAGCTGTCCCGACTAGTCGACATAGTCGACGTCATCGATGACATAGCACAACGACGAGCACAACATCCCGTCGACGGTTAATGAAGGGTTACAAAAATATATGCGCGGAAAGTTCAGAATGTCGGATGCTCTGTATGCAAGCGGGGAAAGCGGCACAAAGCCAAAGAAGCGCACCAGAGTGTCCAAAACATTGACTTATTTCAAAGAAATAAAGGAGGGTACACTCTTGTGTCCTGTCTCTTCACTGCCAAGCTTGGCTGCACGTCGGCCGTGAATAAACACCTCAAGCGCCGTCACTGTTTGTAATTTTTTTTTTTTTTTGTACACCAGAGGGTAATAATGTTTCATTGACAATGGGCCTAAAAGTGCTATTAGTATTGCTAACTGAAAGGTTTATTTCATCTTATGGTTTATTTTATGGTATAGAAAATTATATAACGTTAAAAGGTCATAAATATATACAATATATACAGTGATTGCACTCAAGGAAGAGATTGTCAATGATAAGGTAATAAGTTAAGGTAAAGGCAATTCATATAGGCAATTCATTGATATATAAATAAGGTTTAAAAGGAAAAAGGTGAAAAGTTTTCGTTAATTTCTAATTGTGTTGTTTTATTTGTGTGCACCGTAGCTCTTACAGTGTGATTACATCAAGGATGGAATAAAAGTTGTAAACCATCAGTTTAAGAGACCATCTTTTCAATCGGGATGCTACACTAGTTAATTCTATCAGCATTTGAAGTCAGTTTATTTGTGATTTATTATTGTTATTTACGTGTTTATTTGTACTTTAGTAAATAAGTGTTCCAATATGTTTTTTGTGAATTGATAAGCGTCAACAAAAATGTCATTGCTAAATTAGTAAACAAAAAAATATATACATATATTTTTTAATTATTAGATTAGTCGACTAATCGTAAAAATAGTCGGCTGACTAATCGGGAGAAAATTTGTCGTTTGGGACAGCCCTAATAGATATCGAACAGCGCATTTTTTGGGACAGAAAAACAATACAAAAATATTATAAATCGTGTAAACAATGGAAACAAAAAAATGTTAAATAATAATAAATAATTTTAAGATAAACTTCACAATTGATGGTTAAATAAAAAAATAATCAATTGAATAATATTAAGAAATATGGAGTATACGAAAATATTCAAAAGTTTAAAAACAGATATAGAAGAAAAACAGGCGACAATCCAGACAAGAATATTTTAAAAAATGAAGAAAATCTAACATGCATAAGGAAATCTTTTTTAAAAAAATTTTGTAGAAACACAAAATTGTATATGACGAGATGCAAAATACACAAAAAGAAATCTAAAAATACAGTAATCCGCAGAGGGAAGTACAATGTTAAGTGAGTGTGCCTTTTGACGCGAATTGAGCATGTGTTGCTTCGCAGCATTGTCTCGGGACAGCTGTCTGTTTAAACATGGACCACCTTTGCGGTGATGTCCAGAAGAAATTTGCAGCCCACTGTTTTTCCAACTTAGTGTACTACTTGTGAAATCCTGTGATGACAAATTTGATGGCTTTGCTGTTTTATAAGAACTGCACGGCACCTCCTAATTGGTTTCACTCTCGTCTTTTTCATGTTTCATTTGATTAGTAATCATTTCCATTGTTGTTGCTGTTGTTTTCTATAAGATGATCAAGAAGGATCTGAAGAAATATTCCAAGATATTTGAGCAGAAGGATCGTCTGAGCCAGTCCAAGGCTTCCAAGGTTCGATGTTGTTTTCATTCGCTCTCTGTCCTACTCGACACTCGATCGTAACAAGAATTACATATGCTTGAGTTTGTTACTCCTCAGCAAATGTCGATGTTTGTGTGTGAGTAGGAATTGGTGGACAAGCGTAGAGCCATGATGGATGACTACCGTCGCTACAGGGAGCAGGCTCTACAGCTCTATCAGGAGCAGAAAGACGCTCGCATAGAACTCCGAGGAGGTTGGCCTATGTCCAATTTTATTTGTTTTTATCTAGCCATGTTGCCCTCTAATGCTCTGTTTTCATATGCATTTTCATGTTATCTTACTAGGAGTGGACACTGATGAGCCAGACAGTAATGTGGACGACTGGGAGGAGGAGACGATTGAATTTTTTATCAACGAAGAAATCATTCCCATCGGAGATCTGTAGTCCCTTACGCAGGTGATGCACTGACAGCTTGATTTACTAATATCCCAAATAGCATTTTGCCTGCACTGCCTCAAAAAGTAAAAGTGGTGCAGCCCGTCGTATTCATGTTGTGATGAGATCTCGTTTGACTGAATTTGTCCCTCCCAAGCATCGACAGTAAATGATTTTGCGACCACATTAGTGATCCTCAATAACGTTCATAGCAATTTCTGCTCATGGCATGCAAACTGTACTTGAGGATTTCATCTTAAATTCTGTATTTGTACCATATATCATCATCTACCATCTGTCTTTCACAGTCCATCCGTGTATTTGTGGAAGAGAGAAGAATCATTGACTGGAGAAGGAGGACGACCACACAGTGAATTTTGGGGTTCAGCGTTATAGGTTTCAACATTCACTCCTAGTGACCTCATCAGAACACGCCTAACGGATCAACAGCCACATTGAGGACTCATCACACGCACCTGTTTTCTTTCCCTTGTGGAACTTAATATCTATTGAAAGCGCCCCTTGTTGTTTAATTGGAGTCAGTTGTGATTCCTAACCTGGCCTGCTCTCATCATGCTGCCTTGTTGTGGGTGTGCAGCTCTGAGTGCCAAAGCAGTGGGGTGTCGAGGTGCTAAACTTGTAGCCTTGTTAGTAAATGTGCTGATGTGGCGCTATAGTGGCCTGTATCCTCCTCCTTTCAGACTAGCCTTTCACACAGGGAGGGGATGCGCAGTGGGAATAAATTTAAATAAACCCTTAAACCTGATTCGAGCCTGCTTTGTGTGAATCTTATTTCTACCAATTGATCATTTGTCTACAACAAGGGCTGTAAGGGTCGATATCACTGAAGTAACATGGTCGTTAGAATCAAATGTAATAATGTCGCAGAATAATGAAACAGGTATAAGTGGCTAACCATTTGCACATACATGTACAATGAAAGGTGTCAAAATAATGCATCATGCTGGTTCCTTCCACACCCTTAAAAAATATAATTTTGCACAAGACATAAATTTGTCATGTCTCACAGCTCTGCAACCTGGTGTACTGATGTTCATTACTTACATTTTATGTAGTAAAATGGTACATCGTTTGGTGTATACACTGTCAGCAAAATATCAATTACAGTACTGAAGTGTGTGTACGTGTAGGGGAGATTGGGGTAATGTGAGACGCCCCCTGTAAGTGAGGGAGCACATTTGTGATCATGCAACCATCAATTTTTGAAGTTCTTACCAATTCACCTTGACCGTGAAGAAGAGATCATCCTCCTACTGTGGTAAACATGTTTTTTCCACAAAAATATATTTTTTGCTTGTAAAAGTCCATTTTCTTTGTCAAGTTAATTGGTTCTTGAGCCAAAGCAAACTGATTTAGCTTGAAAATATTTGATCTCAGACAAGATATAAAACCATGTGATGATGGAAGTTTAAGATTAGCCCGTATTGCTAGGGGAGGTTGTTTTTCACAAAATTGTGATGGGGGTAAAGTGAAATGACTCAGTTCTTCACTTCAGCAGTGACACTACACAACACATCTGGATTTAGATCCTATAGAATGTTCTCTGATTAAGCATTTGTACCATCCATGGAGTAAGACCGGCAAAAACCTTGACCTGCAGCCTTCCACTGTAGAACATATGGATGGCCCACCCAGGCAAATGATACACTTGCAGATGTTCTACTCGCTTCAAAAAAATTCAGTAACTGATACTAATCCATCCACTGCACATGGTCCACCTGTACAAGCCAGGTCAGCTGACGCTGATGTGCCACATGGTTCCAGTCAGAAATTGGGAAAAGGCAAAGTTGCAAAGAAAAGACCAACCTGAAAAAGAAAACCACAAAGAAATTTGTGGTCAGCAGCTCTGATGAGATTGATACCCTCGTCCCACTTGCCCGATGAAGACAGTTCTGAAGATGAAAGACGTGATACAGGAAACATAGATCTGACCATAAATAATTTTGTTGAATTATGGTATGATGACATTCTATTATGGTGTAGTAGATCTTGAGTTGCAAGTTCAGGTGTTTAAAAATCTGTTGAATCGACCAAACCCGAGGAGGCTGTTACTATTCTGACATTAATTCTGAATTGTCTTACTGTCAATCAACCTGTTAGGACTGTAACTTTCACAACATTTGCTATTATGATTTTTTTTTTTATATAAAAATGGAAAAGTAAATCAGTTAAACCCTCATTGGTTCACTTTACCCCTTTATTTTTTCTAGTCTGTGTCAGTTTGCACTTTAGATGGGTAAAGTAAGACACAATACCATTATTTATATTTTCAATACTATTCATCCTGAATACATTCCAGGGACGTAGGTTTGCATAGAGACATGCATAGGGACAAAACAGCAACTTTTCAGGATGCTCAAATTGTCCCCACCAACTTTTAAGCAACTTTATTTGCGTTCTATAATGACATCAGTGATACAGGTCATTTAGATTTTCGTCCCATATGTTTTAATTTTTGTAATTGACCTCACCAATTATTAGGCAAGGCAAGGCAAATTTATTTATATAGCACAATTCAACACAAGGCAATTCAAAGTGCTTTACATCACACGAAGATCATAAAAATCACATTTAAATCACAACGTAGAAACGAAGACAAAAGATCGCATTTAATCACAGAATAAAAATAAATAAAATAAAAATAAAACAAAAACTACTACTACTAATAATAATTGAAATCAGCAATGGAGATAAAAACAAGAGGAATAGAAAGCAGGTAGATTGAAATATATAGACAGTTATAGATATGCAGTGCTAAACAAAAGCGTTTTTAGCCCTGATTTAAAAGAGCTAACAGTTTGAGCATACTTCAGACGTTCGGGTAACTTGTTCCAGAGGTGAGGAGCATAATAACTAAATGCTGCCTCACCCTGCTTGGTTCTTGTTCTTGGAACATGCAGAAGACCGGTTCCAGACGACCTTAGGGGTCTAGATGTCTCATAGGGCTCTAACAAGTCATGCATGTATTTTGGTCCAAGGCCATTAAGTGTTTTGTAGACGAGCAGTAGTATTTTATAGTCTATCCTTTGACTTACTGGAAGCCAGTGTAGCGATTTCAAAACTGGTGTAATGTGGTCCAGCTTCCTTGTATTTGTGAAGACTCTGGCTGCAGCATTCTGTACCAGCTGCAACTTCCTGACTGATTTTTTATCAAGACCTGTAAATATACCGTTGCAATAGTCCAATCTGCTGAAAATGAATGCATGCATAAGTTTTTCCATGTCTTGTTGAGTCAGAAGCCCCTTAATTCTGGTTATATTTTTTAGGTGGTAATAAGCGGATTTAGTGACGGACTTTAAATGGCTATCAAATTTTAGGTCTGAGTCAATAATTACGCCAAGGTTTCTGACTTGATTTGTAGCTGTAAGTGACATTGTGCTAAGTTGGCTGCTTATCTTTGACCTTTCCTTTTTTGGCCCAAAAATGATCACCTCTGTCTTCTGCACATTTAACTGGAGAAAATTCTGGCACATCCATTCATTGATTTGATGAATGCATTTGCTCAGGGTGACTAAGGGACTATAATCATGTGGGGACACAGAAATGTACAGTTGTGTGTCATCTGCATAGGCGTGATAGGAGATGTCATACTGTTCCATTATCTGAGCTAACGGAAGCATATAGATGTTAAATAAGAGTGGTCCAAGAATTGACCCTTGAGGGACTCCACACGAGAATTTGGTTCGTTCTGACTGATGGTTTCCGATTGACACAAAGAAATCCCTATCATGTAAATAGGATGTGAACCACTGAAGAATAGTGTCAGTAAGCCCTACCCACTGTTCCAATCTGCTGAGTAGTATGTTGTGATCAAACGTGTCAAATGCGGCGCTGAGATCCAATAGTAGCAGAACAGATGATTTGCCTGCATCGGTATTCCGACGGATATCATTTAGGACTTTGATAAACACAGTCTCGGTGCTGTGTTGTGGTCGAAATCCAGACTGAAATGAGTTAAAAAGATTGTTTTGCATCATATAATTCTGGATCTGTTCGAACACAACCCTTTCGATAATTTTCCCCAGGAATGTCAGATTTGATATTGGCCTGTAATTACTAATGGTTGAGGCATCCAGATTAGGTTTTTTTTAGGAGAGGTTTTATTACTGCAGTTTTTAAAGTCTGAGGAAACTCTCCTGTTTGGAGAGAAGTATTTATAATCTGAAGTATGTCTGGGGCTATGCAATGAAAAACAGTTTTGAAAAAGTTTGAAGGAAGGATGTCAAGGCAGCATGTTGTGGGCTTTAATTTCGACACAATTTCTGTTAAAGTGGCATAGTCCAAGAGGCTAAACTGTCTAAGATTGACGTGGGGGACATTTTGGGAGGCATTTAGTGTAACATTTGTTAATCTGGAGTTGCACACAGTCTGTCTAATCTTTAGTACTTTGTGTGTAAAGAATGCTGCGAAATTATTACAGGACACCTCAGATGCCAATTCCTGAGATATTGATGCTTGTGGGTTTGTCAGTTTGTCAACAACAGAAAATAGTGTGCGGGTATTGTTAGTGTTTCTACTAATGATCTCTGAAAAATATAACTGTCTAGCATTTTTCAGTTCTTGGTTGTATTTGCAAAGACCGTCTTTGTAGATATCATAAAAAAACTAGGAGTTTGTTTTTTCGCCATCTGCGTTCTGCTCGTCTACAAACTTGCTTTTGTTTTATAGCTAGTATGGCATTTCTCCAGGGTGACCTCTTCTTTCTTGACAAAGATTTTGTCTTAATCGGGGCAATAGTGTCAATTACAGTCATCACACTGGAACTGAAACTATTTACAAGTTCTTCCACTGGAGCTATTGTAGGGGTTAATGGTGAGGCATAGGCCTGTGTGAATAACGCACAAGTGTTATCACTTATGTAACGCTTCCTAATCACCTCTGTTTCCCTTTTCAGAGGATGGACAGGGGTGGTCATTTTAAACATAATGCAGTAGTGATCAGACAGAGCAACATCATTCACTGTGACCTCAGAGATGTTAAGACCTTTGGATATTATTAAATCCAGTATGTGCCCTCTGTTATGTGTTGGAACTGTGACATGCTGAGATAAACCAAATGTATCCAAAATATTTAAAAGCTCTATAGCACATCCTTCTTCAGGATTATCAACATGAATGTTAAAGTCACCCACTAGAACAACACAATCAAAGTCCATGCAGACAGAAGACAGCATTTTGGTAAACTCATCAAAAAACATTGTGTTATACTTTGGTGGTCTGTAAAGTGTTACCAAGGCAGCTCTGCAAGGGCTTTTTAGCTGAATGACAATATATTCAAAGGAATCAAACTGACCACATGAAATATTTGTGCATTGGAAACTGTCCCTGATCAGACTGGCAACCCCACCTCCTTTCTTATGGGTTCTTGGCGCACTAAAGAAATTGAAGTTTGTGGGGGTTGCCTCAATCAGAACTGTCGAGCTCTTATCTTTATCTAACCAAGTTTCTGTTAGGAACATCATGTCAAGGTTATGTTTGCTGATAAAATCATTAATTAAGAAAGATTTGCCAGCTAAAGATCTTATATTTAGCAGAGCCAATTGGAGATGCCAGACTGGATTCACTGGTGAGTTTTGGGAATGACATACTATGCTTAACAGGTTGGCAGAGTTGATTGAACGTTTTTTATTTCTCACCAATCTCCTTTTTGTGTTGTTTATCACCACTGGGATTGTTGAGCATACAGACTGTACTCCATAGGGCCCCGGCTTTTGCTGGGACAGAACAGTCTTTGTAATGTTGTCACAGCCTGGACCCGGTGCATATCATATTGGTGTCGCAAACATGGCTTCCTCCATAGAAGGATAATACCGTGTAGTTCCAGAGTTGTAGTGCTTTGGCTTTGCCCCGAGAGAATTCCAGGGGAGGCTGGTTGGTTTGTTGCCATCTTCCCCTGGCACCTGTCGGGTGTGACAGGTACAGGGTGGAAGCGAAGACATGAACTTGAGGAGATCAAGAGTGAATTATTTTCAATTATGGTCAAACTTACATGTACCTCTTTTCACTTTCTGAATGTGCCGCTCCATTTTTTTCCCTCCTAAACGCTGATGACTTGGACCCCCACCCCCCATACACACACACACACACACACACTACATATTAGGGATATTAGACTTTTTTTCCCCAAGACGTCAATGTTGTGGAAGTAGGGAACACAAAACTAATTTTGCTACTGAAAGCCAGACCTGCATCAGAGTTAGCATAACATTAAACTGTGAGAACTTGCTAACCTGCAAAACTCGAGTAGGTAGCTGCTTAGAAGTGTCCTCCTGTATGTATTTTCTGCCGTTCACGTTAAATAAACTGTGAGAAATGGAGTGAACTACGTTTTACTCCATTCTCCCCAATTTTACTTTTTATTTTATTTATGTTGTCTTAAAGAAGCCCACAGGAGCTTTCATTTTTTTGTTGAGTTTGGCTGTGCTTGTTGACAAAATCAATAGTGTTTTACCTGAAGTACGGCTCAAATTTTATTTTTTTTATTCCCTGACAAAGTTTTTTTCAGTTATATTTAATTTCTTTATTTAGACAATGTTGAGTGGTCTTAAGATTTTTTTTTTTCCATTTCTGGATAGTTAAAAGATGATTAACAAGCTTGTATTTATTGTGAACGTTAATTTATGTCGAAATAATGCAATTTAAATTTGCTCAAACAATCCAGACATTTTTCCTGGAATAGTTTTAGTCATTTTTGAAAACAGAGGTTTGAATTGAATGGTATAGGCTGAACCAATACACATAAAAGTTAGTATCAGGGGCGTTATACCGGGGGGGGAACAGAGCGTGCCCACCCACGGACACGCGCTGCCCACCCAAAGAAAACTGGATGTAGTACTAACGGCAGTCTGGGCACCACATATGTTATTGTTGTCCCATTCATATAGTACTAATGTGTTCTAAGTTTTAACCTTTGCATTGTGACCTCCTCTTTCACCCCCCCCCCCCCCAAAAAAAAAAAAAAAGAAATGTTGGTTTTGTCCCTAGGGGGCGCTACACACATTTACGCATATTTTGATTTTGATGGTTTTTTTGTGTGTGTGGTTTTTTTTTTGTGTTTTTTTTTTTTTTTTTTTTTTTTTTTTTTTTTACATTTTATCGAAGTTTTCACCAGGGTTCACCTAGCTGTTGAGTTGAGTGAGTTTTGAAGCATTCTGAGGGGGTCAAAGTAGGGCTCAAAGCGTCGGCGGGACAAAGAATGACTGCTTGGGGGCGCTACACAATGTATTTGGAATTTGTCTTTACACGGTATCAAAGATTGCACCTGTCTTGACCTCCCTGACGATTTTGGTGCATTTTGAAGCATTCTAAGGGGGTCAAACTGTGCTCAAAGGGGCTGCGGAACAAAGAATAACTATGATAATAATAATAATAAAACCGAGGAACCACAATAGGTTACCTAAAAAAAACATTGTCACCTGCATGTCCATGCTGTTTAGTTATGGATGTGTTCTAAGTCAAATAAAATCAAATCAACTTTTATTTGTCTAGACCAAATCACAACAACAGTTATCTTAAGGAGAAAACAAAACATGTTTTAAGGTCAACTAGCTTTACGCTGGATTTCGACCAATTTGAGCATTGTAGCTTTTTTGTTTTTATTTATTATTATTTTTTTTTTGGTGCCCCACCAGGTAAGACTAATGCCCACCCACACCTTGCATCCTGGTAACACCACTGGTTAGTATAAGTCAATACAGATTTATTTTGCAATGATCATTAAGAATGTCCTGTCCCCAGCAAAAAATGTACATGCAGGTAATGCCATATTCCCTACCAATGTTGAGACCAAACCTACGCCCTTGCACACCCTTGAATGTACTACATTCTGATATATTTCCATTTGTAGGAAACATTCTAAATTGATGGGAAATATGTAAGCATTACTGGTTTGTTGTTTTAGCTTGCTTGGATGGGAGGAAATGTAAAAAAAAAAAAATGTCTCACATTGATTGCCCCAGTCTCCCATACTGCACTGTATGTAAGATTAAAAAAAAAAAAAAAACAAAAAAAAAATATATATATATATATATGTATGTATGTAAGATTTATGCATCATTGGTGGTGGTTTTGCGCGCGTGGCACAAATCTCGCGAGATGTATTGCATATTGCCGCTGCGCTCTCACGATTCACATGCCGCCTCAAGTCCGAACCAGCCTGGAGTTCACTATATAATCAGCACTCACCCAGCCCTCCTGCAAAGCTTGTCCGCCTGGGCGCTAGGCACACCAGACTGAAGGACGTCTACACATCGCTGTCCATCTTCCGGACCGAACCATGAAGCTTTTTTGTCGCGTAAGTCCAAAACACCTATCGTCATTTGACAATTTAAAATGATATACGAGGAGGTACGTTTTGGTTTTAATAGCCGCCGTGATGCACCTAGTGTGAAGGGAGTGAACAGAACAGAAGCTGGCGTTATTCGTGCTCAATGGGAACTGGATGAAAGGATTTGCGGGGGTAGATGGGCTCTTTTTCTCGGCAGCTGCTGGATGTGATGGAAGACGAGCGCCAAGTGTTTTTACGCATGAAAGGTCACATTGTAGCGCGTTTAGAAGACTCAAAACGATTTTGAAACCGCCCCCACTCCCCACATTTCCTTAAGATATCCTTCACTGATCTTTACATTCACGGTATGGTGCTTCGACTCTTCGAGAATGAATAATTCGTCGCCCACCTCAACACTATTTGCGTCTTCGTGACACTTGAGTTCTTCCAATAAAAGCATGATGAAGTCAACGTGGAGTGTTTATAAGTGGAAAGGAAGCTCATGCAATGGGGGAAAAAAACAAATTTCCTTTGCTTTTGTAAGTTTCAGGCTTGTTTGAATGGGTCCACTGCCTCTGTGCTTATTTTACCAGCAGAACCAGGCGTTCCTCCAAAATACAAACATACAAATTTTCTAGACGAGTGGTTCTCAAACTTTTTACACTCAGTACAACTCTAAAAATATTTTGCTCTCCGAGAGCCACCATCATCACCAAGATTAAAATAGAACTCCCCTACTGGAACATATAGCTAAAGTGTTTATTATAGTATTTATTTTAGCCTCTGTAACATTATGCACAGTATAAAAATTAAAAAGGCCATATTTACGTATGTCTGTATAATGAAACATGTACATTGTAAACTGTCATGTATTGAACATTAGGTTAAAAAAAAATTGTAAAAAAAAAACAAAAAAACAAACAAAACAAAAAAAACCGATTTACAAATATTACACAATTACTTCCCACATTATAGTTGTAATATACAGTATGTATAGTGTTAACAACTGGTGTCATCTGAAATAACAAAATCACAGGAAATTGTGAAAAGCAAATATTTATACATATAGATATTGTCGAAACAATGTTAATAGGATATAGTTAGGTGGAAAACAAATCCATCCAATATAGGTGTTAAAAGTGAGCAAAAAATGAAATTTCGGCACAGTTTTCTGTCAAAATGAAAAGAACAAATCCATTTAGCAAGAAACCTGACAGGCATACCGTTACCTAGGTGGGCCCGAGGCCTTGTGTCAGATGGCCATGAATCTCGAGTCCAGTGAAGGTGATCAACCCCCTCATCTCTGTTTGTTCACATCTCCACGATAGTTGAGGGGCCAACAGAGAGGCCAGTGTGCTTCCCACAGCCCCTGGGTCTCTTCCAACCTCCCTAGTGAAAAAAAGAATGAAACGACCTCACTAGTGTAGAGATTAGTGCAATTATCTAACACCATCACTGCATTGTTTTTATTCATGCTTTGTCTTGATGCACTGCACACTGTGAGATCATGCGAAAACATTTTGTCCGTGTTTCTGCAGAGGATAAAACATTAGGTCTACGGTGTGTATATACAGTATATATACTGTGTATATATATGTTAAGACTGTCAAATTATCGCGTTAACGGGCGGAAATTAATTTTTAAAATTAATCACGTTAAAACATTTAACGCATTAAACGCATGCGCGGAACGACCCACTCATGCGTTGCCGCAAACAGACTACAATGGCGCTGTTTTATGTATATTGAGAGCCAAGAGTCAGAGATAAGCGAGTGGAGTCGACACAGGCATTCATTGGGGTCGCGCTATTTATTGGCATAAGCTTTGGCATCTCTTCCATAACAATTATAACTAATGAGGGGAGAGACGTGAGGAAGAATGACAGGAGACAAATCTTTTTCTTAACTCCCTGTATTGTACGCAATGCAGAGAAAATATACAATTTGCTGCCACCACTGACAATCATGGTTGCCCAACTTCCCATCAAGCATTTGAGCGGAACAGTTAAGTCGCTACAGTATCATTTCCTGAAAGCACAACAAAAAATAATATTCCTATCTCCCAAAAAAATAATGTTCACAAAAAGAAAAGTGCTCAATGCAAAGAGAACTGGTGTTCCCAATCAAAATAGCTATGCAAAATAATACTCAGACTTTGGTCAGACTCTATTCAAACATTTTGTTTAGCTCAACAAATACACTAGATGGCAATATTTAGTCACAATATACAAACTACCAGAGGTCTCGTACGTTGTGAAGTCAACACTCAAATGAACATAAGGTACAATGAACCCGGAAACTACGGCGTCAGTCGAGGGGGAAAACGCACTAGAAAAACTTGGCTAGATCTCTAATTAATTTTAAACTTGCCCTTGACACCTTGTGGTGTATTTCAATCACTATATTCCACAATGACAAGCCATTAATTTATTTTTTAGTTGACAATTTTACAAATTTTATTAAAACAAAAAAATACAGAGGGGTTTTAATATAAAATTACTTGTTTATTACTTGTACTCGCATTTATCTTTTAAGAATTACAAGTCTTTCTATCTGTGAAGAATGTTAATAATGTTCATGCCATCTTGTGGATTTATTGTTATATTAAACTAAAACAGTACTTATGTACAGTATGTTGAATGTATATATCCGTTTTGCCATGCCTTTCCATTCCAACAATAATTTACAGAAAAATATGGCATATTTTAGAGATGGTTTGAATTGCAATTAATTACGATTAATAAATTTTTAAGCTGTGATTAACTCAATTACAAATGTTAATCGTTTGACAGCTCTAATATATAATATATATATAATATATATATATATATATATATATATATATATATATATATATATATATATATATATATATATATACAGTATAAGTATAGTATAGTGGGGAGAACAAGTATTTGATACACTGCCAATGGCAGTGTATCAAATACTTGTTTTCCCCACTGTATCTTAGTGCATTATATTTCATGCGCAATCTAATCTAAGTTGGTTGCCTGTCAACTACAGGTCACATAAAGACAAACAAGCATTCATGCTCACATTCATATAAAGAGAAAGCAACATTTTCACTAGAGCAAATGTGCATGTTTTTTGGAAAGTGGGACAAAGCCGGTCAACATTTAAATCGAATGACACAAAATGGGGATTACAATGACAGATGTTAGAGACTGCATGGTTCTGAAAACGGATCGTGATTAATTTATGGATTACATGAGACCAAAGAGTGTTCTACTTTACCATCATCTTAGACTAATCCTTATTCATGTGGATCTTTTCATATTATTAACGGTTGCAAAAAAGAGTGTCTGATTCTCAACCCTTAATTAAATCTATTCTAAATGGGAAAAAAATATGACCGTGTGTGTATAAGTGCAACATCATTACAACAAGTGTCTTGTGGTTAACATGCCTGCCCAGTTCAAATCTAGTGCATTTAGGCTCTCTCAAACATGCATGCTACTCTTTTGAAGTCTTTAAAAAATGAAAAAATGAAAAAATACTGAAATATTTTAAGGGCAGTTAGAGACAGCCAGCCAGCCATTCACAGTCACTTTCAAATTGTTGAAACTGCATGCCTACACTGAAGTTACTGCTGTACATTACAACATCACGACCCATTTGTTAATGTATGTTCATACAATTCAGGATGTGAAAAGACTAATCAGTGGTTTAGCTGAGAATGCGGTGACGTCATTCAGAACATGGACTCAATCAGTTTGTTGTCTATTTCATAAAAAAAGCTAAGTCTAAATCACATTTCCTGCTTGTTTCAGCTACAGTTGTTAAACAGGAAGGGTTTCCTTCCGTGATAGCAGTCCTGCACCATGGAGCTGAGATAACCTCTTCCTCTTGCACCAAGCTCGGCCCCCATTGGATCTTCTGCATATTAACCATGGGGACGTGGCGAAGCTTGCGCGTGGCGTTTATTTTGGGCTCTGTGTTCGTGATCCTGCTAATCATCGCCTATTGGGATGACGTTGGCGGGTTCAACCTCTACCCTCTGCGGGACCGCAACCTTGAGTGTTGTCCTCAGACTGCCACTAACCCCTCTTCCACGCTCCCGGCATCCATTGCAGCAACATCCAGCATGATGTGGTCTCCTGAGGGCATGAACAAAAGTGTGGAGGGGAGAAAGCAACTGCAGACTGGAAGAGGGTATGCAGTGGCGAATAACGAAGGGGACGAGAGCAGGGATACGGCTGGACGTCAGCAGCAGACGGCGAGGAAGCAAAGGATTATGGATGTTTGTGCAGGGAAGGACTTTCCTGGAAGTACCCGTGCATTTGAACAGATTCCAAACAGGGAATTGGACCACCTGATAGTCGATGACAAGCACAAGATCATCTACTGCTATGTTCCTAAGGTAGAAAATATGAGGATGATATAGCAAAAACATTTGCAAATGTAAAATGGGGTTAATATTGTTGCAAAAATAGTTTTCAAATGTGTAACTAGAGTCAAAAATATATAGCTCAATCCCAATTATGTGGTTAGTCACAAGAATGTAACTGGAGTGGCAAAAGTGCAAGCCAAGTCACAAATATGTCATACAAATTTGCTACTCAAGTCTCAAGTCATGAATGCGTATTCAATGTGTGACCTGTGAAAACTGGGCCTCTGGATTCGATGTGATTTTACACGCGACGTGCTATAGTCTTGCCACACAAGAGTCATAAATGCATGCAGTGATTTCCAAATGCATATAAAGAGTTGTATGTGTGTGTGCATTGTAAATGTTCTATATGTTACATGTCGAGAGTTGTTTTTTCGTTTTTTTTTTTTTTTTTTTTTTTAATCTATGTCGCTTGGAGACATGTGCATGTAAACCGGTTGCAATTCTTACTGGTAGAGGTAGTCACATGCATAATTTAGATAAAAGGTCATTGGATGGCAGTGCATAAATATGGTGGGCAATTAGAATTAGTATGAAAACATTGTATTACCCAAAAAGTTCAGATTATATTACACAGTGTACAAATATGAGGAACAGAGCAGCAGAAGAGAAGTTTAATCAATTCAATAGATCTGATTAGCGAGGATAAAAAATCGAGTGCAGAGTTGGCGTCCAATGATTTTTGCGTTGCGCCCCCTTGTGGTATGCTAATTTATGATAATTATGGTGCAACACATTTTTTACAGTCTTCCACACACATTCGCAAATCGCTGCGCTAATTTGTGAATATTGAGCAGCAAGACTGAAAGTAGTCATGTGTCAGATGACATCCAATCCAGAAGCCCAGTATTCACAACTCACATAAATTACAAATTCATGACTTGAGTTATGCATTTCAGTGACTGAATATTTTAAAGGTACTGCAGTAATCCTTCGCTACTTCGCGCTTCAAACTTTGCGGCCTCAGTCCATCGTGGATTTTTTTCAGTTAAAAAATAAATAAATAAATGAATGCAGATGAGCTGTCTCGAGCCGATCGCTTAGTCTCACTCTCCCTCCTAGCCTCCCTCTCCCTGCTCTTTGTTTGTCAGAGAGTGAACTGGAGTTGCTTATCAAAGTAAACGATGATTGACAGACGTTTGATCTTTGATCTTCCCAGAGACTCGACCTTCAAAGCGCTGCATGCGTCAATCATAGTTTAACTTGTTCAACAGTTGCTGCGGCAACTCATTGTGTGTCAGTGACCAGCTGAAGCGGATTTGAGTGGACTCAATGAAGCATTTAATAATGACAAGCATTTTTTTTTGTACTTTTTTTTTTTTTTAATGGATTGGGCATCTTCTTTTTAGTTGTTTAAAAAAATTCTGTGTGACAGTAACATGTTTAAAACTTCATAATCATAATTGTTACATTTAAAGTGCTTAAAAACCATTTATTAAAAAAAATATATATATACACTCTTAAAAGTTTTTTTAAGTACTTTGGGGAAAAAAGTTGAAAACATAACTTATTATTGCAATGTCTTATATTTATCTCTTTCCAATGATAAATCTGAATAAATACATACACATAAAAAAAAAAAAAAAATGGGCTGGGGGGCCCTACTTCGCGGTTTTTCACTTATCGCGGCGGATTCTGGTCCCCATTAACTGCGAAAAACGAGGGATCACTTGATATGAAATTTATAGTGTGAATGTAGAATACCTTTGTACTCCATGCGCGCTCCATCAATGCCTTGATGAGTACACAGATCCATGACATTTAAATTGAGACTGCCCCAAAAAGCCCTGTAGCACTTTGAAGTGACATTTGTTCAATGCACAATTTCAATGCACCATTATCATCAAATTTAGAATTAAATATAAAAAATGTATGAGGTCATTATAGTTTTAATTTAACATTCATTATTTAGATTCCAAAGTCACCGGGAGCCACAGCAGAATGATAAAAGAGCCGAATGTGACTCTCGATCCAAACGTCACAAGCCCCTGGTATTGCACATATCGTAGAACTACTGTGCTTCTACTGCTTCGCCAAGTTGACCCACACATACCTCACTTAAGTTTTTCTATAGTTTCAAGGTTAAGTCAAGAGACATCATTCGCTTCTTAACAGCATTCATTTATGAGCCATGGTTACAAAAAGAAATGATTGAAAAATCATAGAACAAAACATGCTTTACACTTTAAAAACTGACGGGGGCTGGATGTTGAGTTTTCAGCTCCCGTCTAGTGATGGAGAGTCTGAAGCACATACCCAATCTTTTTAAATCGCAAAATGTGTAATTTTTTTCCAAGTTTTTTTCTCTCAAAAAGGAACCATATTAGATTTGTTAAAGAGATTCATGTCCATGAATGTGTTTTTTTTTTTCTATGTGTGCTCTCTGAATAATCCTGGGTGAGCAATTGAGCTGCCCACTTCTTGTGTAATGTCAATTTTAGTTCACAGAAATTTTTATTAATTAACAAACAATGATGTTCCTCTTTTCAGGTTGCGTGCACCAACTGGAAGAGGGTGATGGTGGTCCTGTCAGAGTCTCTGGTCTCTCCCATCTCAGGAAAGCCTTACACTGACCCGGGGTCAATTCCTGCAAACGTTGTGCACAAAACTTCGCTTCACCTCACTTTTGCCAAGTACGACCCATTTATTACTACCTCCACCAATGAAATTATGATTGCATGACATTTGGATCAATCTAGAATTGACTTCTATCACAATTGAATTCCTTTCTTCTGTTAATGTACGTATCCATAACTTTTCTCTGCCACTTACCTCCATTAGCTTGGACTGGTCACCAGCCAATTACAGATGAACAAAAACTCAAACACAACTTCACACCAATTGATAGTCTAACAAAGAAGAACTAAGCAGCATGGGGACGGATTGATGGATGTTTACCATTATAACGGTGGTCCCCAACCAAAGATACCAGGCCACAAGCTATTTGGTACCAGGCTTGTACAAAATAAAGACGAAAACAGTTTTTTTTAGAGGGAGCGTGTGGTGCATCAAACGATTTGATGATTTGACCTCTCGCACTGCTCGCAAAAATCACACCTCCCAAAATAAGATACAGGTCTTTCCAACCACCAAAAATATCAGCCCGTTGTCCAAAAGCTCACTGACCCAAATATTTTTTCTCTTTTTACAGATACACATTAAATTCATAAAACTCATGCTGCTGATTACTAAAAAACAGAAGAAGATAGAATATTTTTCTGTGTGTTTTGGGATTTGTGTTTTTCCATGTCCTCCATTTGGTGAATACTTTTCCTTCTCAAAAATTTAGCATATTGTGATAAAGTTCATTATTTCCTGTAATGTACTGATAAACATTAGACTTTCATATATTTTAGATTCATTACACACAACTGAAGTAGTTCAAGCCTTTTATTGTTTTAATATTGATGATTTTGGCAAAAAAAGTCAAGAAAAAACAAAAATCCCTATCTAAAAAAATAAGCATATTTCATCCGAGCAATGCAAAAAAAGTGTTTTTAAATACAAAAAAAGTCAACCTTCAGTTAATTATATCAGCTATGCACTCAATACTTGGTTGCAGAAATGACTGCTTCAATGCGGCGTGGCATGGAGGCAATCAGCCTGTGGCACTGCTGAGGTGTTACAGAGGCCCAGGATGCTTCGATAGCGGCCTTAAGCTCATCCTCAGTGTTGGGTCTGGTGTCTCTCAACTTCTTCACAATATCCCACATATTCTCTATGGGGATTAGGTCAGGAGAGTTGGCAGGCCAATTGAGCACAGTAATGCTATAGTCAGTAAACCATTTACCAGTGATTTTGGCACTGTGAACAGGTGCCAGGTTGTGCTGAAAAATGAAATCGTCATTGCCATAAAGCTTTTCAGCAGATGGAAGCATGAAGTGCTCCAAAATCTCCTGACAGCTAGCTGCATTGACCCTGCCCTTGATAAAACACAGTAGACCAATACCAGCAGCTGACATGGCACCCCAGACCATCACTGGCTGTGGGTACTTGACACTGGACCTCAGGCATTTTGGCATTTCCTTGTCCCCAGTCTTCCTCCAAACTCTGGCACCTTGATTTCCGGATGACATGCAAAATTTGCTTTCATCTGCAAAAAGTACTTTGGACCACTGAGCTACAGCCCGGTGCTGCTTCTCTGTAGCCCAGGTCAGGCGCTTCTGCCGCTGTTTCAGGTTCAAAAGTGGCTTGACCTGGGGAATGCGGCACCTGTAGCCCATTTCCAGCACACGCCTGTGCACGATGGCTCTGGATGTTTCTACTCCAGACTCAGTCCACTGTTTCTGCAGGTCCCCCAAGGTCTGGAATCGGCCCTTCTCCACAATCTTTCTCAGGATGTGGTCACCTCTTCTGGTTGTGCAGCGTTTCCTGCCACACCTTTTCCTTCCTACAGACTTCCCACTGATGTGCCTTGATACAGCACTCTGGGAACAGCCTATTCGCTCAGAAATTTCTTTGTGTCTTAGCCTTTTGCTTGAGGGTGTCAATGATGGCCTTCTGGACAGCAGTCAGGTCGGCAGTCTTGCCCATGATTGCGGTTTTGAGTAATGAACCGGGCTGGGAGTTTTTAAAAGCCTCAAGAATCTTTCGCAAGGGCTTAGAGTTAATTCGTTGATTCAGATGATTAGGTTAGTAGCTTCTTTAGAGTACCTTTTCATGATATGCTAATTTTTTGAGATAGGGATTTTTGTTTTTTCTTGACTTTTTTGCCAAAATCATCAGTATTAAAACAATAAAAGGCTTGAATTACTTCGTTTGTGTGTAATGAATCTAAAATATATGAAAGTCTAATGTTTATCCGTACATTACAGAAAATAATGAACTCTATCACAATATACAAATTTTTTGAGAAGAACTAGTATATAATGATTGAGCACAATATTTCGTGGCTCTGGAATGATGGTTGCTAAATATTGTTTATTTTTTCCTTCATCATAACTTCATTGTCCTCTTGGATGTTTTGTATGAAAAACAACATTGCCATTCACCTCTAACCCTGAATGTGCAAGTCAATGTACTGTACATCTCCAGTCATTCTGATTCAGTGCAAAAACTTTCCTCTTTGCAGTGTGCATGCAAAGCGTTCCACCATAACATTTAGAGTACCGGTATGCTGTTTTGCTAACTATCCATTGGCCAAAAAATTGGTTATTTACTGAGTTGGATGAAAACATCAGAAAAAGCAGGCAGCACAAATGGGCCTTTCTTTACAAACTGGTGGTGGTGGCAGCTCAGTGTTAGCGTGACTTTGTGAAGCTGAGTCAACTGGCTCCTCTCAGGCTACTTCTGTGACACATCTGACATTATTTTGATTTTTTTTCTCGTTGCAAGAATGGATTTTGCTATTGCAATGCAATATTCCCTGGTTATTGGGTTTTTCATTGGCCACTTTCCTCTCTATACGCTCACTTTTTCTCTTTTTAGAACCAATCTTGTTGGCTGAAAAACTAGCATGATCTTGGTTTTGTTCGGTTTAATTACTTGATTGTGTTTATACATCTGCATTTGAGATTTCCTTTTTTTTTTTTTTTTTTTTTGGTGGTCCTCAAATGTACTGTGTAACAAATGCAGAAACAATGTTTCTGCTTCTTAGCCAATGGAGCTACTAATAGCCACTCTTTGCTGCTGTGTTTTAATTACAATTTGCGTGTTCCCTAACATTAATTACTGTGTGAATACCAAAAGTTGAGTTGAATGACTTAATACTGTTTGCGTAAAGTGCTACTGTAATTATTTGTTTGCCCAGGTGTGATGTTACATCACTTTGTGCTAGCATGTTGTTTAGGCTTATGGTACTTAATAATATTGATGAGCCTCATGTGAAGGTGGTTTGTGAACTATTGAATCCAGTCATTAGCTAACGTGGTTTCCTAATGTTGCTAGATTATGGTTCACCAACCTTTTTGGAACTGAGAGATACTTCTCAGCTACTGATTGTTACAATGAGACTACCATGCAATGGTTTACATACTTCTAATAACATTTTCAACTACCCTATGCTATGGCCCTACTTATAGTGATTTTCATTATATTAATAGCAAATTGTATTATTTTATAAAGATGGAATGATGTGTTTATCTGCTTAGTCAGTTTCGGCTACTTTCTGTAGTCTTCAGAAGCGTCTCGTGGTAGTGTAGCGATGCGTTGAAGGCTGCTTATGTTGGTTTTGCCAGCCGGTAGGGGCAATTTACACTCCTTACCGATTGAAGCCTTTTTCAGAACGATGTCCCAGGTTTGCGTTATGAAGTACGCCCAGTCGTCCCGTTTCATCAAATTTGTCTGTCGTTTCCGGATCGGATTAACTGGAATAATGACAGGGTCACCCATGCTAAAAGCACCAAGTACAACCGCTGTATCAGGGAAGCCATCGAGGTCACACTTATGTAATATGGTGGCATGGAACTCTGAGGGCATGAACTCTACTGTAGTTTCTTGATGGCACCCAAGCTTTATTTTAATATTAGACACATTGGGGCTAATAAGTATTTCGTCAACCACCAATTGTGCAAATTCTCCTACTTGAAAAGATTAGAGAGGCCTGTAATCGTCAACATGGGTAAACCTCAACCATGAGAGACAGAATGTGGGGGGAAAAAAACAGTGACACAGTAATCACATTGTTTGATTTTTAAAGAATTTCTTTCCAAATTAGAGTTGAAAATAAGTATTTGGTCACCTACAAACAAGCAAGATTTCTGGCTGTCAAAGAGGTCTTTTAACGAGGTCTAAAGATGCTCCACTCGTTACTATAAAAGACACCTGTCCACCATCTCAGTCAGTCACACTCCAAACTCCACTATGGCCAAGATCAAAGAGCTGTCAAAGGACACCATAGACAAAATTGTAGACCTGCACCAGGCTGGGAAGACTGAATCTGCAATAGGTAAAATGCTTAGTGTAAAGAAATCAACTGTGGGAGCAATTATTAGAAAATGGAAGACATACAAGACCACTAATAATCTCCCTCGATCTGGAGCTCCATGCAAGATCTTACCCCGTGGCGTCAAAATGATAACAAGAACGGTGAGCAAAAATGCCAGAACCACACGGGGGGATCTAGTGAATGACGTACAGAGAGCTGGGACCACAGTAACAAAGGCTACTATTAGTAACACAATGCGCCGCCAGGGACTCAAATCCTGCACTGCCAGACGTGTCCCTCTGCTGAAGAAAGTACATGTCCAGGCCTGTCTGCGGTTTGCTAGAGAGCATTTGGATGATCTAGAAGAGGACTAGGAGAATGTGTTATGGTCAGATGAAACCAAAATAGAACTTTTTGGTAGAAAAACAGGTTCTTGTGTTTGGAGGAGAAAGAATACTGAATTGCATCCGAAGGACACCATACCCACGGTGAAGCATTGGGGTGGAAACCTCATGCTTTGGGGCTGTTTTTCTGCAAAAGGACCAGGACGACTGATCTGTGTAAAGGAAAGAATGAATGGGGCCATGTACTGAGAGATTTTGAGTGAAAATCTCTTTCCATCAGCAAGGGCATTGAAGATGAGTTGTGGCTGGGTCTTTCAGCATGACATTGATCCCAAACACACAGCCAGGGCAACAAAGGAGTGGCTTCGTAAGAAGCATTTCCAGGTCCTGGAGTGGCCTAGCCATTCTCCAGATCTCAACCCCATAGAAAATCTGTGGAGGGAGTTGAAAGTCCGTGTTGCGCAACAACAGCCCCAAAACATCACTGCTCTAGAGGAGATGTGCATGGAGGAATGGGCCAAAATACCAGCAACAGTGTGTGAAAAGCTTGTGAAGAATTACAGAAAACGTTTGGCCTCCGTTATTGCTCACAAAGGGTACATAACAAAGTATTGAGATTAACTTTTGGTATTGACCAAATATTTATTTTCCACCATGATTTTCAAATAAATTCTTTAAAAATCAAACAATGTGATTTTCTGGTTTTTTTTCCACATTCTGTCTCTCATGGTTGAGGTTTACCCATGATGACAATTACAGGCCTCTCTAATATTTTCAAGTCGGAGAACTTGCACAATTAGTGGTTGACTATATACTTATTTGCCACACTGTATGTTAAGAACACAAACAGGGAACATGTGAGCTTTTCAATGAATAATTGATAAATAGTTCAATAAAAATATGCAGTTTTGCAAATAGAACATCGTGAATATGCACGCGAATATTGTAACACAAAAATATGTATGTCCCATACTGTGTATGTCCTCCAGGTTTTGGCGCCAATATGGTTCTCTGTCCCGCCACTTGATGGAGGTCAAGCTACAGCACTACACCAAGTTCCTGTTCGTACGGGACCCCTTTGTCCGACTCATTTCGGCCTTCAGGAGCAAGTTCGGAAGGTGTGATTACCAGAGAGACGCCAGAGAGATTGTCCCGACACGACAATTACTATATCAACTTATCGTCCAATATACAGTATAATACGGCCATTGACAGTATGTGTGATAAATTACATGTGTCATTAACATTATGTTACTTTTTTAAAATTTCATTATTTGCACAAATATAAACATAATTGGATAAAAGTCCCCATGTTCTCCCCGTGCCTGCGTGGGTTTCCTCCGGGAACTCCGGTTTCCTCCCACATCCCAAAAACATGCATGGTAGGCTGATTGAACACTCTAAATTGTCCGTAGGTATGAGTGTGTGCGTGAATGGTTGTATGTCTCCTTGTGCCCTGCGATTGGCTGGCAACCAGTTCAGGGTGTCCCCTGCCTACTGCCCGTAGTTAGCTGGGATAGGCTCCAGCACCTCAGCGACCCTCGTGAGGAAAAGCGGCATGGAAAAGGAATGAATGAATGAATGGATAAAAGTCACACAACAAAACTATAGAGAAATGATTGTGCAGGTAAGACCATAAAACCTCGAAAGGTTTATGAACCCCATTATCAAAATAATAAAAGCTAAAACATAAGTTTTGTAAAAGACTATTAAATGTTTTAATACTAAGATAATCACAGCCTTCTGATTCAGAAGTTAGGGTTGAAGAAAATTTGTGTCAGGTTCCAGTGACCCCAAATAGTTTAACATGGTTTTTAAAATCACAATTTTAAGAGTCACACTTCCAAGAATAGACATCACCTTTATTCTTATGGTTAATATATAAACCTCAATTCATGCTTCATCATTAAGGTCGGAATACAAGAGAATGGAAACAAGTCGATCAAATTCAAGAGTTTGAATTGATTTGATTCAGGGTAGTTAAGAGTTGTGCATTCATTTTATTTTGGGGGGGGGGGGGGGCAGTTAGTAGCTGGAATTGTCCTTGGACCAAAGGGTCAGTGGTTCGAGTCCCGGCTATGACTGCCCACTGTCGAAGTGCCCTTGGGCAAAGCACTGAACCCCTAATTTGGCCCCAATGGGTTGGCAGCACCTTGCATGGCAGCAACACCATTGGTGTGTGAATGTGGGCGTAAAAGGGTAAATGTGTGCTAATGTAAAGCGCTTTGGGCATGGTAACCATGTAGATAAATGCGCTATATAAGTAAGAAAAAAAAAGTGCAGGACACAATTTGATTGGAGAGAATCAAAGTAGAAGCAGCTGACCATCACATGACATGTTACTTTTCATAAAATCCTTATTTTTATACAGTACCAATTCTGTTATAGTTTCTGGATTGTTGAGATGACGGATGCACATGCACAATGAGTTTGTTGTACATCAAGTCAGCAATGTCCTCCTTTTCACTGGCAGCCCTCATGGTTTGGAGAAGTTCTTTACATCTCAAGCTGACGGCTTCAGGAAAATCTTCATTAATGTATAACCTTTTAGGGTTTTGGCCCTGTTGAGGGCTTCTAATTTGCCCTTGTGTCGTAGAAACTTAACGAGGATTCATTCAAGCTGTCTTCTTCTCGCCCTTATAAGCTAACTAATTCTCTGCGGGAGGTGGGACTTGCACCAATACACACAGACATTGTGGATAATTATTGTATGCAGTACTGCATATTTTAGCATTGATCTGGTCCAAGTGACTACAGGGCCACTATTTCCTATACAGATAGTATTTAATATTTAAGGTAGATGGCTCATCAAATCGCTACATTTTCCCCGACCCTGATGACTAATTTATGTGTGTTATAATAATTCGCCAGCTGAAAAATAAATCAATGATTCTACAATTTATTGCATTAGTTTTTGAGAACATATGTTGTCCTTTAAAAATGGGTATCATGACAGGCGTAATGCCAGAACACCTGGATGACTCCGTCAATCTGTTTCATGATGTGACCATTAGGCCCAACGAGGACTTCTATCGCATGTTTGGCTCGGTCATCCTTCGGCGCTTCGGCAACCTATCAGGGAGTTTGCCGGAAACTGCGGCCGATGCGTTTGCGGCAGGGATCAAACCAACCTTCCAGCAGTTTGTCTCATACCTGCTGGATGCAGAAACTGAGAGGGACAGCATCTTCAATGAACACTGGCGCCAGGTAATACATGACAGTACATTAGAATGGGGCAAAACCTCCTTATGTGCAAAGCGCCAAACTCCACATTCACTGACTTGAAGCAAAGCAATGCGGTAACAACTGTTTAATCTTTTTTACATTTCCAGTTAATAATGTCATTATTGTATGTTTTTGCAAAGTGCAATAATACTGTATGTGTTTTTTTTTACTATTGTTTCTTAATGAAAAACACATTGATGATGAGTTGAGCTTTGTTTTCAGTTATGTGTGGTCAGAATTAATTCAACTTGTGTCTTAAGGCACCACCACAAAAGTAAAAAAACAAATAAATACTCAGAATTACAGCTAAAACTCTACTTCGGTAGACGTATTTATTACTTCCTGCACTACTGCGTAATCGTGTGTAAATGCCTTGACTAATGTACCAGTGACCTCACACGTGTTTCCGTTCTACTGTTATATCATGCCTATGAATTGAACAGTGTGCTTAATTCATTTTATTTTGGCAGGTGCGATACTTAGAATAAAGGGCCACTTTATGCAGTTCAAGAATGACACACTTTTGGGACCAAGTTTAAATACCTCATAAAAGCAAATAAGGCTTTAAATTTAATACTGTATATACTGGAAAACTACACATACATATAAATATATAACATACTCTATACATACATGCATTTTTGTCATTTTTAGAAAATATCGACTTAATGAAATAAATATTACTAGATCATGCTGAGAGCGAGCGCTTTCTCATACATGTTGTTTTTTAGGTATATCGTCTCTGCCATCCATGCCAGGTGAAGTATGACTTCATTGGGCGACTGGAAACACTGGAAACGGATGCCGAGCAACTTCTGAAGCTTCTTCAAGTGGATCATTTGCTGCGATTCCCCTCGGGACCGGATAACCGAACTGCGGCCAGCTGGGAAAGAGACTGGTTTGCACAGATTCCTGTCTCAATGATGACAGAGCTGTACAAGCTTTACCAACCAGACTTTGAGCTCTTTGGCTATCCTGAACCTGTAAGCGTGCTCCGCCACCAGTAAACCAAGCGCCACCCCGTCAAAAAAGCCCCGCCTGAGATGCTGTTTGTTTCAGAAAATACCTCACAAACAACATGTGCCTACCAGTATAGTTGTGGTATTTTTGTATTTTGTGGCCAACTTGCAAGGTACTCTGTTCCAACAAGTTTGCCTACGTTAAAGCACTTTGATGTTTTTTTTTTTAAAGATTAAATTATAATAGAATTTAAGGGACAAAGACTTATTTCGCAGGGTAATAAAAAATATGATTGCATCTAATTTACTTTCCAATAGTTTGAATTGAAAGAATTCAGTTTGCTGAGAGCATGGTATTTCACTATCATTTTTTAAAAAACAACACAATGTCTTGCTACTACTATGCTGTAACAACAAATTTACTACTCAGGTCGGTAGCAAGCTATTGCTGTCCATCTATCCATTTTTTTCTTCCTTCGGCACTTTTTTTCACTTTTGTTTCAGTAACATGGTCAAAATATGAGGGGGGGGAAAACAAGTGCAGGTGTAAAGTGAAAATGTTAACCAGATTTTTTTTTAACAAACATAGAGATGACATGAAAATTAATTGCACAGGTGAATAAAATTATAGCCAAATAAGAATAAAAAGCTCAAAGATTAAATAAAAATATGTACATGCAGAGGTGGGTAGGGTAGCCAAAAATTTGACTCAAGTAAGAGTAGCTATACTTCTAAATCATATTACAAAAGTATAAGTAGTCATCCCAAAATTTACTCATGTACAAGAAAAAAAGTATTTGTTGGAAAGAATACTCATGACGAGTAACATTGTGAGAAACTGCTTACAATGTTGATGTTTGTTTAATAATGGTATTTTTCTTTTCTCAACTTGCAACTGGTTATGCCACCTTATATGATCCCAACAGCGCTCGCTGGTTTACTGATGTAACACTGGCAAATTGTTGGCAATATTCGGCACGTCTTTGCTGAAAACAAAAAAAAAAACAAGGAGCTTATCACTGTGATTGCAATCTAATGTCTTTAAGTGATATCTTAATAGCGTACCGCACGAATGCCATTTTTAGACCGCAAGTCTGCGTGACGTCACCATTGTAAACCGGAAGGGGGTCAACATCGAGGCGCGCTCCCATACAACCCATGCTAGTAATGCTTGTTTTCTGCCGGTAATCTTTCAAAAAAAGAACATGCCGAGTAAACACTGTTGCTATGGTACTCGTAGAAACAACTCGACATTACGACCGTCCACATATGAAGGATGTTTTCTTCATACATTTCCCGAAGCCAAAACCTCAGAGGGAAAAAATGTGAACAATGGATCAACTTGTGCGGATGTCCAAAAGACCAGTTTGTGCAGTAAACATTTTGGTGGGACTGATCCATTGCCTACCACAGCCTGCTCCAAAGAGGTAAGCCATTTTGATAATTTAGTTATTTTTTAGCGTGGCGTTTTGCCATGCTGCTTCTGTCTGACAATGAAAGACCGGGGGGGGGACAATTTTATTTATACAACCCCTAGCAAAAAGTATGGAATCACCAGTCTCGGACGAGCACTCACTCAGACATTTTATCATGCAGGACAAACTCAAACTTTTTGAGAAGTCAAACGGGCCTTTCTGATCGGTCCAATTGGCTCGCTGTTGCATTCAGCGTCCTCTAATTCTTCAAAAACATCACTTTTGTAAATTTGTACCACTTAGGCCCGATTTGGTGAAAAACCCTTGTGTTTGTAGAGCGAATACACAGCACTTGTGACTCCTAGTGGCCGAATTCACAGCTACAGCTAAGTTATATTTTTTTAGACCTGCAGGTAACTCTCAGGGAAAGTGGTCACAACAATGGACAGCTATGTTGACAGATAAGTTGGTACTTAAGACCTTTAACCCTTTATAGAACAGAATCATATTTTTAGTAATTATTTTTGACGTTAAGGCCCATTTTATAGGGCATATGACTATTTGTCAAACTAGCGTTTGTTATTATACAGCCTCATTATAAATAATTGTATTTTTATATTTTCTATAAATATGAATACATTCGTGAATTAAGGCAATGTTAAAAACTAAATTAAGAAAATTTAAATAAAACAAATATACACATTGGTTACTACCCCAAGCAACACTAAAGTTTTTTTTTTTTTCCCTGTAATTGCATGCCACCGATGGCATAGACGTCAAATTCATTTTGATGTTCATTTATCTCTCCCAGTCAAAATGGTTTGGATGTAGAGTGCCATCAATGGTAGTAGTTAAATGAATGCCATTATAAGGGTTGGAGGGAGGTAAAAAAAAAAAAACATAATTCTTTCATAATTTTTTTTTGTTTTTTTTTTTTTGCGACAACTAAAATTATTTTGGTCACAACTACAAATGTATTTGGTACAACTTTGTTATCTTTTGGTAACTGTACCCAGTCTATACGCGGACTATGCAGCTGCTTAGGGCCCCTGACCACCGGGGGGCCCCAATCTGGCAATTGTTTAATTCATATTTTATTTTGTTTACTACATTTTGCTTTAGTTGACTTTTGTGAGTTTTGATACTTAATTTCAAGCTTAGAAAAATAAAAGTTCTTCCTTAACTTTTATCTTTTCCTCTTTTAGAATAAGGTTTGGAGCTATCTACTGTAAGTACTGAAAATCATTTGGGGTGAGAAGTTTGATGTATGCAGTGCAACAAAATCTTATTAATATACAAAGTATGGACGTATGGGTTGGATTGCATGTATGGGTTTCACAGTACAGTGTGACGAAATGGTGGGCCAAAAATATGGGCCCCTTGGCATTATTTTGCTTAGAGTCCCCAAATGGCCTGGGCCGGCCCTGACTGTACCTGTAGTTGGAGTGCAGGTAAAGCAAATTCCTTTTTTTTTTTATGACTTACAAAAAATAGTAATAGTAGTAGTTTTTACATGTATGTCCTCATGTAGGCTTTTTGTATCAAATTAAAAAACAATAATAATAAAAGAAAGATAAAAAAAAACAACAACAACTGCAAATCCATTGCCCATTTGTGGTTAGACAACGTTTGAGGGTCAAAGACAGGTCACAAAGTTAGAACAGGGTGGCTCCACTACATTCTATTACACAAAACGACGCACTGTGACGCTTTCAACTGCCCTGCTGTCTTTCTCCACGTGTTCCCGACGCTTCCTTAAACCCCGCCCCTTCCATGCCATATCGCTTCCCCCATTGGCCGTGAACATCAGTCAAAACAAAACGGGCCCTCCCACGTTATGTTGTGACGTCACAACTCCGTCCCAACACGGAAATGCATGTTTACTCTTGCAATGCCTTGTCAGTAGTTGAGTTAAAAATGAGACCGCTATCTTAAAACCAGGAACATCCACCTGTTGTGATGTGAAACAGACGCTTTGATACGACGCGTGGACTTGTGGAGCCTTGCTCTGAGATTTCGAGGGGCAGTTCGACCTTTGGTTTTGAGTTCAGTTCGTGGCTGTCATGAAGGCTTTGGGGTGCGCGCTGCTGTGCCCTCTGCTTCTCTCCTGGCATATATGGCAGGTGAACCATTTTTTTTTTAAATCTTGGTATTCTTTGAAGTCGTGTATGTACTACTGTTGACAGTGAGCGGTCGTTTTACAGGACTTATCTCGGTTAAGAGAAGTAATGACTGCGGTATTTTACACAACTTTTCATAGAATTTCCATAGCATTTGTATTGTTTGAGCGACCCTTGTGTGGGTAAACTACGGAAAGTTAATGGATGAAATTTGGGTGCGGAATCCAAATCGGTTCTGTTTTTGTCTTATCACATCAAGTTTTGGAACTAAAAATGTATTCTAAAATAGAACTAAAGATCCCCGTAATCCAAAATAGAAACATAAATAATGTACTTGATTTATGTGCTTCACTGCTTGTTTTGTAAATAAATATTGACATAGGCTACAATTAGGGGGTGCACGATATCCATTTTTTGAAACTGATACGATATCAATAACTTCTTGCTCCTCGAGGCAGATACCGATACGATAACCGATAATATATATATATATATATATATATATTCAATGTATATTCACCTGAGTTTTTGAACACACGTAGGTAAAAAAATACGAGTGGTGGATATAGCATAGATTTGCCTTTGACCTAACCAGAATTTTCATGATGACATGAACATAATTATAATGAACAAAAGCAAAGACGAACAATTTTGACTTCAAAATAAAGAGCCCATATTCTTTTTTTCCAATAAATCTAATTTGAGTCAATCACAATCAATCAGTCAATATCATTGACGATGTGTTCCCCTGAACAATGATCACTGAACTAAAACATAACTCAACAGGTATTGTGCTTTGTCAGCAGATAAAACATTTGGTGCAACAGGAGAGGAGACTTTTGTGGTCTTGGTCCATGAAACAACCTTCTTAACTTGGCAATTATAGGACAGCAAGCCTATCAACAACCAAAAGGCCTCTCAAGAACTTGTAAACATAACACTGTAAAATGCAAACATTTGCTGACTGCCATAGTAAGGTTAATAACTCGGTGATGGAAAAATGCGGCTTCTAGAACAGTAACAAATCTTTGCATACTGGCAAAACAGTAGAGGAAACAAATGCACACATTCCAATCCACCGACACCGTGCAAAAAATAATATATATTATCGGGCCTTTTAATAATTTTATTGGATTTATTGGAATGACGTTATAATTCCTATTATCGGACCGATTGGTCCGATAATTATCGTGCAGTTCTAGCTACAATGAAATTCAAAAGAAAGTCATAACTGCAGTGGTTGATTGTGTGTATGTACTAACAACATAGTAGATAGTTAAACTGTGGAAAAAAAACTTGACACAATGGGAAAAAAACTGATCCGTTTTTCCATTCTGCCACCAAAAATGGGTTTAAACCAACTGTCAAAGCTAAAACATTTTTTTACCCAGTGAAATATCTTTTAAAAGTCGTCTGTTTTGTAAACTGCATATATTATATTTATTTTGTTTGTCGTGCGTTTGTATTTTTGTGTAAAGTAAGGTTGTTGCTGGTGGGTTAGGGGTGTTTGTGTGTGTGTGTGGCTTTGTTGTTGTTTTTGTCTACAGCCTCTTATTTTATTCGCTGAAAATCCGACATCTTGGTAATTTCAGCTATTATTTTAATTTGTTTCATGACCTTCCTCTGATTATGGCGTTCCCTCTGCTCTACATTGCTTGGCCACCAGGGGCAGTACAATATGTACTTCGAATTGATGAGAAGTTCCAGGTGATGTGTTAAAAGTTCTGGTACAGAAGCGCAAAAAATTATCATTATTAGCTTTTTTTCAAATGCATGACAAGCCCATTGGTATGTGAAATGCGTCATTTCCACTCTGTCATTTTAGCAGATGTTTGAGAAACTGATAATCCTAATCAACATTGTTTCATGTCTAGTTTGTAGTTTAGAAGAAAATGTTTTTTTTTTTTTTTTTTAATATAAATTATTCTATCTACAGCAGGGTCTGGTCTCGCTTCTGTTTGGACAATGCTTGTCGTCCAGTGTCTGTAAACATGGGAGTGGTGAATACACACTCAAGGAGGCATTTATTTCAGGATATCCTGGTATATGAGGAACTTATTACTGTATATTTTATGGACTAAAAACCGTGGAATACCCGACACTCGACTCAGTTCCACACACACTCACATTATTCCTTCATGGCCATCAGGTGATGGGGGTGAAGACAGTCACCCTTCCAGAATCACTTCTGTTCATCTCAACGCTGGATGGCAGTCTGCATGCTGTCTCCAAACAAACAGGAGACATCAAATGGACTCTAAAAGAAGGTTTGTATTAGGTTGTGACAGCTATGGGTAGTTTTTGGACAGTCTAAGGAGCAACCTGGCTCTGCCAGTGGGACGTAAACATAATCTCCCAGCAGGTCAGGCGAACGAGGGGGCCAGTGAATGTTATCAATTACTTCTTCCTTCACACCGCTGGGACATTATGTTTAGGTTCATCTGGCAGAGCCAGGTTGCTCCTCAGACTGTCCAGTAGCTCAGTGATGCTCTGGTCCAGATCTAAGAGGAGATTCCCCAGGACACCCTCCATCGTCTCATTAAGAACATGCCCAGGTGTTGTAGGGAGGTCATACTGGCACACGGAGGTCACACACACTACTGTGCCTCATTTTGGCTTGTGTAAAGGACATTACAGTCCATAAATGTGTACTGTAGTGTGTTTTCCACTTTCATTTAAGTATAATTCCAAATCCAGACCACCATGGGTTGATAAATTTATTTTCATTGATAATGTTTGTGTGATTTTGTTTTAAGCGCATTCAACTATAGAAAGAACAAAGTATATATTTTATTCATTCATATTTACAATGTGTTACTTCATTGTTCCCATTTTTTTTTTTTTAAAGTAGTGTATATTAAGTCTGTGAAGTAAGTTATGCTTACAACAACAATGATATGAATAGAGGTGGGATGTTTAAGTGTTTTACAATGCTTGCTTTTATTAGTTGCTGTGATGCTGTATCCTCTTATTTTACATGGGTAACAAAGCTATAAAATCATGTACAAATTACACAATAAATTCAAATCTTAATTAGGCATCACAGAACACATTAGCGGAAACATTGGTTAAAATAAACAACGAAGTTAAAATTTATCAAATAAATTACTAAGATAGTTTAGTTTAATTTGCAAAATGCAACTATTGTTGTTGTTGTAAAGCCATTTCTCTGTGTGGGGGTGTGTGCGCGCATTTGAGGGCTAACCTTAACCTATAAATATGGTCCGGCTCTAGTTTAGTTGCCAGGAAGTGCTCTTTTTATGTAATTACAGCCTTTTTTTTAAATTGCCAGACCCTGTCATTCAAGTGTCCTTAAATATCACTGAGTGAGTAACACACAAACACACACATATACACATAATGTACATTTACATCTCAGCGAAGTTTATATATATATTTTTTGTCAGGCCAGGTTTTCTCCCAGACCCCAACGATGGCAGCTTGTACATTCTTGGTGGCAAACGCAAAGAAGGCTTGATGGTGAGGGATGAAGTGCAAGATTGTGTGAGGTAAATTTATAATGTTGTCTTGGGCATGTGTTCCTCAGAAACTTCCATTCACAATTCCGGAGCTGGTCCAGTCTGCTCCCTGCAGGAGCTCTGATGGTATCCTCTATACAGGTGAGGTGCACACTAATGCTACCAACCCTTCATCAACCATTCATCAAATCAAACATGTAAAAATAACCACCATAACTGACTAGTAAATTGGAAACTGTACCAACTCCTAAAATTTTGACATAAGGCCAAAGATGTATCATGTGTTATAATGTCCACTTGTAAGAGGCTGAGGCTGATGGGGATTTTGAATTCTTATATTTGCGAACAAAGTGTAGTTTCAACAAAATGGGTTTTCTTTTTAAGGGGTAATCGGCTCCGTAACATATGAATTAAAATTAAAGCAGTAATAATCGTAGGCAGGTTGTTAGGCTTAAAGGGATCCTCTGTTTTTAAGACAAGTAATTCTTAAAAGATACATGTTAGTATGAGTTATAATAATTTGATATTAAAACCCCTCTTAATGTTTTTGTTTTAATAAGTTTGTAAAATTATTTTAAGTGATAGGTCGCCATTCTTGTGACGTCGCAGTGCGTGACGTCACTGGTCCCGTTGCGGAAATTCCAGCGTGTCACTCGTTAGCTTTTTCAATATATCGTCAGTTTTACCCTTCCTATTTGAACCAGATCTGAAAAGTGAAGAGCAGGACAGCACTGTCGGTCGTTCACAAGACGAGCTTCAGGGAAAATGCGTGCAGCAAATACCTGATAAGACAAAAGTTGGGCAAAATTGGTGATGCGAGAGAGTCCTGTTGGGAAGTCCGGTTGGGAGCGAGAGTGTATGCTGTCCGGTTTTATTAGCAGATATTCAAGGTAAGCATATTTCGTTTTCAAACCTATCCCAATATAATTATGTAGATTGTTAGCATCCAGAGCTGTCGTGTGCTTACAGTACAGGCCAAAGAGCACACCTTGTGTAATCCATGTCTTGTACATTGTAATGCGTGGTAGCTAGGATAGTAAGGATACGTGTATAAAAGTACCAAAAAGGGGAGAAGCTTCCACTTATGCACATTTATTCACAAAAAATAATATTTCCACCTTGACTACTCTTCACTCGTGAGCTCAGCAGTACACACACACGCGTTCCCTGACGAACTCCCAACATTGTTGTAAGGTCCACGTCAGAGTCACTGTCGTCACTGTAGCGTGCCATAGTGCTTTAATCATTTAATATGATTTGGGGAAAATTCCCACGAAGAATAGTCAACAAAAAAGATAGCAATAGTAATCCAAATCTGCGTTTTTTTACTGACTCGAAGATCCAGGAATTAGACCGATACCATGGCAATGTCACAGCCGCGATTAGGCCGTCGATTCCACGAAATAGACTGATCCGAAAAACCGCTGTGGGACCGACGAATCAAAAAAATGGACAGATCTGAAACCAATATTGCAGACGCAGTGGGACTGTCGGATCCAGAAAACAGACGGATCCCTTACTTGACTGAGGATCCAGGAAAAATGTTCGGGCGCTAGTTGTAACGCGTGGTGGGTAGGATGCGTGCATACAGGTACCAAAAAGGGGGAGAAGCTTCCACTTATGCACATTTATTCAGTAAAAATAATAATTCCACCATGACCACTCACTTCACTCCCCTTGTTTCCATTTGACTGGAAATTGCATCCAAAAGCAGCACATCGTGGCATTTTACTTAGCGAGTTTAGGCAGCAATAAGCAATTGTTGAACACGAAAGATACCAATGACGTCATCACTGCGAGCCCGCAAACCATGGCGCCAACTAACGGTCAAAATATGGACTAAATATTATAAAATATTGCCATTAATTTAACATTTTATGTGTTTCTAACAACATATTTTAGTACAAGAGAACAATTGTGGTTTATTAGAGCCTACATGTATTTAAGTTAGAGGATCACTTTTAAGTTTCTGTGTTGTAATGAGTGTTGTATTGTGGTAATATGCCAAAGTTACTGTGTGGTCAGTGGTCAAACGGTTCATTTTTAGATCTAAACTGGTTAGTGTGAGTCTATCGCTGTTAGTTTCAGTCAATTAGTGGATGAGGATCTGCAAACTGATTACTTTGCTTGAAGTCCGTAGACTGTGTCACTGTACATTAAGCAGTTGCCGACTACTTTAAAAGCAACTCCCTCAAGAGAGTTTATTGCAACAGGTGATGGTGTTACTGCACTTTCCACTGCACTGACACAGACGGCCAGTCCCGCTATGGCTTCAATTTTAACAGCAAGGCAGGCATGTAATGACAACAAAATGTCTGAAAGCTAATGTTTTGGGAGCATTAAAGGTAAATGAAACTTTTCCAGATGCACGAACGATAGACAGATTGCTAAGAAGTGTAAATTTGGTGAGGGGAAATTGAATGTGTAACTTATATTTATCACGATGGTACGTGTTATTTTTATCTATAAAATTAGGGAATTTTATTCCTATCTCAAATGCATTTTTTTGTTCTCCGTTTCGTTTGAGCTCTATGATGGAGAGAGGCCAGATTGTTCATCTGTTAAATTTTATTTATAACTGCGTTAATGCTGCTGCTGTTGCAATTAAAACATGACAAACTGTACCAAGATGTATCTCAGGTTTAATTTAGCTGAGTGGTTCTTGACAAGATTCAACTGAATCATAAGGGTTTGCTGTGCCAGTTCTGGGTTCAGCAGTGTGTGTTGACATACGTTTATTACAATGTATCTATTTGGGAGCATTCCTTTGGTGGATTGTAAACAAAAATAAGGGAATGGGCAGAATTTGTAGCGAAAAATGACAAGAGATTGTTACAAGACAAAAGTTTTTGTTTTTAATGTGAAATTATTATTTGCTTTTTTAACACCGTTGAACTAATAAATGGTTAATTCTATGTCGTAATTACAATATATAGACAGACACGTTTTGAGTATAAAAGAAATCATCTTTATTTTTCAAAATACAAAGGGTTTAGTAAAAGCAATGCATTCATTTTTTTGGGGTCCATACCTCCCAACAAAGTGAAGAGCCATTGATTACAGAAAAACCCACTACGGTGTTTTAGATAGTGGTTTGTTGGCTTTGCGCACTTCATTTTCAGTCCCTTGAAATCACTTATTTTTCAGTCTTGTAAACTGAGTGAAATGCTATGCTGATGTTATTAATATGTCTAAAAGAAAGTTACGGAAAATGACTGCTAAACAACTTGAAACTAAACTACGACCACCCGGCTCCCTTGATGTCTCATCAGCCCAGAGACATGATAAGCACACCCCAAGAGCATGCATGCCTTCTACTGGCAAACTGGAAATCTACAAGCAACAATAAGTCTTCAATTAATTAATCAGCCGAGACAAAAAAAAAAAAAAAATTGGGCTCAGAGGATCGATGCATATACATCCTTAGAATATACCTACCAAATTTTATTCTGATCAATGCACAAATACCTTAGAAGTAGCAATATAGTTGGGGTCCTCACCAAGAAGAAGAAGAACAAAATGAGTTAGATCTGGAGGTGGCCATTGTACAAAATCCTGCTAACCTCTGTACTGTAGTGAGAAAAAAATAAATGTTACACCTTTGCTATTCATCTAGAAGGTCAAAGTTTACTTATGTTTCTGTTTTTTTTTTTAAAGGCAAAAAGCAGGATGTGTGGTTTGTCGTTGATCCTGAAACAGGAGCAAAGCAAACCAGTATAACAACATCCTCCTCTGATTCCATGTGTGCCAACACTCCACTGATGTACATTGGACGCACAGGTGAAACCGTCACATAAGTACTGACTAATGTTCACTACTTATCCATCCTCCTTTCAGTATTTTCCGATTTCCATATTGCAGAGTACATGGTTACCATGTTTGATACCAAGAAGCAGGAGCTGCGATGGAATGCAACATACAACGATTACTCTGCTCCACCCTATGATGAGAAACTCGACTATAGTAAGAATCACTTATTCTTTTTTTTTTTTCCTCGAGGTAGACTAATCAAATATAAAGATTGTCACTGGTGCAAAACAGGACTTACAACTTCGTTGCGATATCATATATCTGATTTAGTACTAATTGCAATTGAATAGTAGATGACAAAAACAAGCTTAAAATGCCATATGTATATATATATATATATATATTTGTTTTTTAACCCAAAATAATGTTAGGATATTAATCATCCAAGGAGTAGGAATCATTTTAATGAAGTGCATCACAGCAGAAAGAAAAGGTTTCGATTTTTCAGCTGTGTAATAATAGGGAAAAACATCAATAAATGCCAATATTTCCAGGAAGCAGCCATATTTAAATGCTGGAAGTGTTTTAGCCAATCAAATGCTCGTATTTCAGATGGTCTGCCATTGCTCATGACGTCAGATACCCCATAAATTTCTTAGCGATGGCGATTTTTATTTATGAATCCTCACTAAAGTAGTCGTATAGACCCTGATTTTGCTCAAGCAAATAATAATAATTTATACCTGCGTTCAAGTCCATCAGTGTTTAAGTGCTGTGCGCTAACAGTGACTGCTAATGTTGTACACAAACATCAGAATATTTGTCACTTATATGCAACAGTGTGTAATATAAGTATGCAAGAATGTTAAACAATTCATCCCCACCTTGATTACTTGGTCGCTTACACGGATTCTTCTCCCAATGTAGACGCTAAATCCAATAGATCGGCTCAAACTGTTAGACTGCTGCCCGGAGACGCTCTTGCATCCAATACATAGTTTGAGAAAAGACTTATCGCTCTTTGGCGTTCTCATATGTTGGTGACTGGTATAAGTGACAATTATTAAGTTACATATGATCTGGCCTGGAGCTTGGGAGTATTTGACGTTAAACTCGTCCGAAAAGATGAGCCGCTTGGAGTGTTTCATTTTCTGTGTTCAAACATCATTTTCTCCGTCATCATAGTTCTAAGAATTCATTTGCATATTTAGATTTTGTGCACAACCACCTTTATACTAAATGATTACTATTGCTTTAATATTTTGGGGGGTTTTATATTTTTATTTTTTTCTCAAATGTTAATGCAAACATTAACAATAATAGGACACTGTTCTACTCTTCATGCGTGTCAGTCAGGCAGTTAATAAACAGGAAGCGTCCCTAGTATATAACTCACCAACACGTCATTGCATTGATTATAGACAAGTTTCCAGAGCGTAACATGGGCGGCGCCATCTTTGACATATTCTGCTACGGACTTTCAGTTTAGACAGAACAACATTAATTGCGGTTGAAGTAAGCAGTGTGGAGACAAAGGTAAAACTGCAAAATCAAACCAGAGGAACCCATGGAATCTCCAAAAATTTATTCAGCACCACATAGATGAAGCTCCGGGACTTTTTGTGCTGTGCGTTTGTTCTTATCACCTTGTTGATCGTGCCTGGACGAAATTCTAACAATCCGTGCAACCTGTGTTAACATGAGGTGTAGATTGATAAACAAACGAACAAAAACTTGTAACCCTCGCATTGATGCATTTAGGGTAAGAAGCCCATGTATTACTTGTAGTAGATGAGTACCGTATTTTTCGGACTATAAGTCGCAGTTTTTTTCATAGTTTGGCTGGGGGTGCGAATTTTACTTAGGAGCGACTTATGTGGGAAATTATTAACACATTATGTTATTTTGGTGTTTTGGAGTGACACTGATGGTTTGGTAAACTTGTTAGCATGTTCTTTATGCTATAGTTATCTGAATAACTCTTAATAGCTATGGCTACGTTCGCGTTCTGCCTTTGGCAATATGTGTTGAATTGTATTCTTGACTTTTTTATATTGAAATCCATGCTTTTAGTTTGTGGCGCTTTCACGCCCACGTGGGGGTGCACTTGCACTTGTTTACGTGAAGAAGAGCGCTCACACGCCAAAGAAGACCGACAGCTACGAAGCTCTGAGTGAATGGGCGAGTTCGCGAGAGAATAACACGGCTGCTAACCTACGTTCATTGTTTATGCTTGTAAAATATCTCTACTGAGGCAATGCCTGTGTGTATCATCTTTTCTGTTGTTGTTGTGTTTTCCACCCGCGATCGGACACTTAGAGCCAGTTGTGTGGTTGCTTGAACAATGTGCTAATGCTAGCCAAAGCATGCTAACCATTTTTGTCATTGCTGTAAAAGCACCTAATTATCATTTATTTATGTTGATGCGAACCTGTTTTGTATCGAGGACGAAATTGATTCAGCAAATTATACGGACGTCCAGCATCGTCATTAGGGAGTTTAGCCCGTTGAATAGCCAGGACGGAGCCATAGCATCCTGGTGAGGACAGTATATTCGCATTTCGTTGTTCATGTACACTGTACACTTATTCAGCATGTTGTTCTATATTGTATTTTTATATTAAATTGCCTTTGAAGATGACATGTCTGTTCTATGTGTTGGATTTTATCAAGTAAATTTCCCCGAAAAATGCTACTTATACTCAGGCATGAAAATCTCTCACCTTTCGGCGAAATTCGCCGTTTTGAAGTCAAAAAGGGCGACCTACGTGAATTGCGTAGATCCGAGGAGAAATTCTTTTTGGGGGGGGGGGGGGTTCGGGAGGTTTTATTTAATTATTATTATTATCATCATGTGATTAACTTAGTACGTAAACTGAGCACTTAAGAACACAGTCAGCAAATCCTTCTTGATGCTTCGCTGACGAGAACCAATCATCGGCCCAAGCTGCGTTCCATTATTCCAAACGCGCGCACTCCTTACGCGTGTACACGGAGTGCTCGGAGAGCCTTCGGTTGCATTGCAAAGCAGCGAAAACAAAAAGCAGGCCTTATCCACATCGGGGCAGACCAGAGCGCAGCATACACACTTGCCTGTATTTGCCAGCAGATTGAATTTGGTGAGTCATGGTTTCAATCGTTTTCACGTTTTGCGATATAAAAAAGTTACTGCCATTCGTTGCAGCTTGCGTTGAACACTGCCAGAGCTAGCCAAATCTCCCATGAAAAAAAATAGCTCCCGTTAAATTGGCGTCAAGCTTGTGTATTTAGCGGTAATATAAACGAAGAAACACACTGTTGAGTCAAATTAAGCGGCATTCTCTCGGATGGAGGGGGCGCCTCACATCGCTCCCGTCGTCCGCCGGAGACGCGTTATTTTCGGCTTGGATTTGAGCTGACGGCCGGTGTCGGCACAACAGCGGCCCGACGAGTGGTGGGAATGAGTCCTGCTTCTTAAAGCTTTTCAGAAATACAGGGATCCCTCGTTTTTCGCGGTTAATGGGGACCAGAACCCGCCGCAATAAGTGAAAACCGCGAAGTAGCGCGCCCCCCCCCCCATTTTTTTGTGCGTGTTCAATGCATTTATTCAGATTTTACACTGGAAAAAAGATATATATATATATGACATGTTTTTTCACTTTTTTCACCAAAGTATCATTTATAAATGGTTTTCAAGCACTTCAAAATGTAAGAATTATGATGTTTTAAACATGTTACTGCCCCACCAAATTATTTTTAAACAAGAATAAAGTAGTTAGAAAATGCTTGGCTTTATTAAAAGCTTCATAGTGAGTCTACTCAAACCCTCTCAGGCTTTGGTAAACGGTGATTGGCACATGTGCAAAGTTTTTCTTTTTATATATATTTTTTTGTTTGAAGCAACTTATTTGATTGAATAATAAAGACACAAATGTCCTAGCCAAAATGTGGCCCAAACGCAGAACATTACTTAAATGGAAAAATTTGTTTCAATCAAGAAAAATAGTTTTCAAATGCTTTTTTTGTCTCAAATTTATTATTCCAATCAAAAACTTTTTTTTTTTATTGAAGCTACTTTTTGGGATTAAAAGTATATACTGTATTTTGATTGAAGCAACTTTGTTTTTGATAGAAGTAACTTAGTTTTTTGATTGAATAATAAAAACACAAATCTAACTCCATCGTTATTGAGTGAGAAAGAAATTAAGAAAGCTTTAAAACTAAAAGCCACCGGGGAGTCTGTTTGTTTTTTTAAATATTTATATTTCATTACATAGACATGCGTCGTAGGGAAGGGAGATTGAGGGATAAAAAAAGGAGTTAGATGAGGCTGCTAAAGGCAGTGGATACCTCATCAGCTGGGTGAATAGCAGACCTGGTAAGAACAAGTTTGCAAGGATAGTCGGGTATTAAATCCAATTATAAACACAATTACAATGTTATTTTTCTAAAAGATTTTTATGTCATTGCTTTATTAATCATTAGGTGCTAGAGTTGTTAAGTATGGATAATAATGAAATAATAGTTTTAAGAAAACTGTGCTGTTGGTGGCTCAGTGACCATCTGATGTGGTTTGTTCTCAGATGAACAAGTTGAGGAAGGAAGTTTTGATGCAGACGTTGAAGGAAGAAAAGAGGCAGACTGACTGAGTCACAGCCAGAAAGTGTTGATGACAGTTTTGATTTCTATTCACTGTTGCCCCCTCCCAATTAAAGTATGTCACAGTCGCAGCCAATTATTATCTAAAGCTGGTTAAAATTTAAGTTATGTTGTTTTAAGGTGTATTAAATACTTGTTCATGTGCCCCTTTTGATCTACGAGCACCCACCCCTCCACCGGTCTCTGCATGGCCCTGCTGAAACACAGTGTGGGTCGACAGAGCTCAATATTTTGTTGGGGTGTACAATACAGTGTACTGGAACATATTTCCTCCACACCCTTCTCACCTTTTTAATCCCTGACCCATTTTCATGCCTGTATACTCCAGTGCGACTTATATATGTTTTTTTTTTCTTCGTTGGGCATTTTATGGCTGGTGCAACGTATACTCAGGTGCGACTTGTAGTCCGAAAAATACAGTATTTGTTATCAGTTTCATTATCGTTGTATAACTACATTTTGCAGTTAATTATGTCTCAGCTGTGACGCAAAACACAGAATTGTAGTCAAATTGAACATAATTGTGTCATCCTACACGTACTGATTAGCAACAGGCTAGCAGCAAGATAGCATGTGTTGCAGGCTTGCAGCCAGAGCAGTTAAGTAATTGTAATACATAAAACATCATAAATATAATCATCATTATAATAACAATATCAAAGACAACAAGTCGTTTCATGCGCAAGATTTTAGCTTTAGCATTTTTGGAGAACTGAACACATGAAACTGCAGGGATAGGTTGAACATACCTTCCATAACACAGCGGCAACATGGGGTCACGGGCTTGGTTCCACAACTGCCTTCATGAACATGTTGTCCTCCCATGTCGTGATGATTACAGATGGATGCAGTATTTCCAAATTGTCTTTTTTTAGGGGATTTTGACGAGTGATGCCACTCCAGCCCCACTGTTGTTTTGGTTGGAGGACGTGGAAAACTGAAGTTGCGAGCAGAAATGCAGAAGAAAAGCGGAAGTACCTCGGGAACTTGCCTTTTTTTTTAGTGGGAGCCCTGCGCTTTCCCCCCAGAAAATGCTTCAAGCAGCCAGTAGCATGTTTGAAGCAGTGCCGACATTTCTCGCTGTTTATTTGGTTAAATATGTTGATTTTGGACAGTCTTTGTTGTATTGACACATTATGATGGCTTTTGCCCAGTACTTATTAACCATGAGTGCTCCACCACTGAACAGTTAAATGAGTCCAAATGTTGTCCATAATATTTTACCTCCTTCAGAGCGATAAAAGAGAAGGTGCTTCAGTCAGTAGAAAAATTCACGCATGGCTAGATTTGACAGGACTCCTACATATTTAGTTTGCTTCACCCGGCATGCATATTTTTTTGTTTGAAAGTTTCCCAAATGATGCAATTTACCTTGCAGGACAATGTTGCAGCCAAAGAAAAAGGCAGCTCCCACCACAAATTTGAAGAACTCTGTCGCAACATTTTTTAAGAAAACTATTGCTTGTATAAATTTTTTTTTACAGTTTCATTTATGACTAAATGCTGGTGCATCATGCAATCCTACCTAGAAGTCTTTTTAGATGATAAAACTTAAATTGAAGTATCTGTGTCTTCAATTTCAGGAATGGCTCATCTTGTGTCCAGTGGCGATGGCCTTGTTGTCACTGTTGACAGAGCGTCAGGTAAGTACTTATATTCACAAAAAGGGTTCTGATTACATCTTAAGCCGGAGTGAGATTCCAATATAATGTGATCCAGGTGACGTGCTTTGGAGTCAGAACTACGGCTCACCCGTGGTGGGGGTCTATCTTTACTCGGGTGAATCACTCAGACACGCCCCACACCTGTCGCTTGCCCTTGAGACGCTGCGCTACCTCACGTACTCCTCCCCAGTCGACAAGCAGACAGACGTCTATTCTACTCTGAAGTGGAGCTACCAGTTTGTGAAGGAGCAAGCCAGCACACAAACACAACTTGTGTAAGAGTCAGATGCACACCTACACACACAAAAACGAGTGGCGTTAACAATATCACACCTGGAATTCTTGTAGTAACCATCTACTGTAGTAGCCATCCTACAACTTAACCTACAGAATCATTTAAATTCACTGTCAAATAGAGGCACCATTGCCCTCAATGGAATTGGTGCTGCTACAAGCATGCACTGCCAAAATAATGTGGAACTCAAATAATGATACTTTCCTTCAATAAATGTCAAAAACAAAGCATTGCACAATTGATCCACATGTGGGACCGCAAACACCAAATGAGAATGACAAAAAGTGATTTAAGGAAAAATAATCACCAAGATGACGAAAAACAAATGAGCATCAGAGTGGCAGCAACTGCTTTTTCCTAACATGAGAGGGGAGAATGGTCCTACGGTGGCCGTTTGACTGTCTGAAGGCTGTTCGTCTTGACTTCATGGTGATCGAATAGTGTGAAGTCAGGCATGAAAATCTCTAACCTCTCGGCTAAATTCTTCATTTTGAAGTAAAAAAGGGTGACCTACGTTAATTGTGTAGATCCGAGAAGAACATTTTTAAGGAGGGGGGGAGATTTTTTTTTTAATGTCTGACGCTTGGTATACAAGCAGGGAAAGCGGCACAAAGCCAAAAAATCGCACCACAATGGCCAGAACATTCTTTTTTCAACGAAACAAAGGAGGGTACACTGTTGTGTCCTGTCTCTTCAATGCCAAGCTTGGCTGCACGTGCGCCGTGAATGAACACCTAAAGCTCCGTCACCCAGTTGTAATTTTGGAAGACGACAGGAGAAAATTACAAGCTAGTCGTTAAGTCAATCTAACTAACTAATGACATGTTTTATTGATGTTGCTAAGCCTGTCGCAATAGGCAACGAGTCTATTTATCGCACGGTAAATAAAAATGAGGGCGGTAATTTTCACGCATACATTTGTGTGTGTGTGCTGATGGCATATGAGACAACAGTTCCTAAAACAGATGTTTATTGGTCATCAACACCGTAGAATTAAAGTTCAGACATACAAAATAAGGAAACATATCTATATTAAACACTGTAAACGTTAGCGTTTCTACATTGAGGCTAATGGGGAAAAAAGACCTCCGACTGTAGCCTGCTATAAAACATTGGCAGTTTTCACCAAAGCGCAAACTTGCGGTTAAAAGGTGACACTTCAAAAATGAAAAATCGCTGACTAACAGCATTTGCAAGCGAAAAAAATAATTGATTGCTGACACCACATTCAATGACAAAAAGAGCTTTTTTTGCGGTGTGTAAAGCTTACGGTTAGCGGTTTAGCGAATGTACTTCCGGTGAACATTTAAAAAATTAAAAAAAGCATGTCATGATCGTCATACAAATAACGATTTCTGGAGTTAATCCCACATACTTCCGAATTCAGATTCTACACTAAGAATAGCTTTAAAATGACACCCTTTATGAAAATCCTATTGGCAATGAGTAGTTATTATACCACTATAATATACTGTATAGTAGTATACTATAATATTAATGCTAGATATTTTTTTTAAGAATAGTTTTGAATCATGTTGGAAAGGCGTAGTCAGTGTTCTGAATCTGTTCATATCTTTAGTTGGTCGATTGACTTGAAATAATAACGAGAGTAAACCGCAACTTCCGCACTTTAAAACGAGACCAACCAACGGCATGTGGGTGACGTAATTAAAACGTGAGGGCGCTTCAAAGACGACGTGCACTGAGGACGCGCCGGCGCGTCCTTCGACTCTCAAGGGTTATTTGTGATAAATTGTTATTTACGTGTTTGTTTGTACCTTAATAAAGAATTTAAGTGTTCCAAAATGTTTTCAGCAAAAACTTAATTGCTAAATTAGTAAAAAAAAAAAAAAAAAGGGGGGGGGGGGATTATTAGATTAGTCGACTAATCGTAGAAATTGTCGGCTGATTAATTGGGAGAAAATTAGTCGTTTGGGACAGCCCTAGTTGTACAGTGTAACAGAACATTTTTCCTCCACACCCTTCTCATCTTTTTAACTCCTGACCCATTTTCATGCCTAGAGTTGGAACATGTTAACTTGAGGAAGATGACCGAAGAGTGTGGGTGGTGAGTCTGTTAATTTGGAAGAGGTTGATGAGATACTGAAGGCTAAGGTGAGGAGGAATGTGTTGTGTAATGATTAACCAGTTAAAGTTACAGTATGACTAGTGTAATTTGACCTATTTTAGAGGATTATGTGAGTATATAGACAACGGAGTAATTGAAAAAAAATAATTTACAGGTAAATTTGTTCAGTAGTCCAGTGACAAGATGGATTGTAACTTGTGTATGAGTAATAGTGGCAGTACATTTAGGTAAGATAAAAGGACGGAAATGGAAAAATGTTGCTTAAGTGAAAGTAAGCAGATGAGCAGTTGGAGAGTTGACTGAAATGCGATAGTGCTATCAATAAGACACAGACTCTTAATATGTAGGGAGGGGGAATCTGAGCAGTTGTCCATTTTGATCGAAAATGGCATTTCTGTGTGGAGTTTGTGTGTTCTTTCCATGCGTGTGAGGGTTTTCTCCATGTTCTCCATTTTCTTCCACATCCCTAAAAATATGCATGGTAGGCTGATAAAACACACCAATGGTTGTTTGTATCATTGTGCCTTATGATAGCAGGCAACCAGTTCAGTTGGAATAGGTCCCAGCACCCATACGACTATTGCCCTCAGAAAACGTTGATGGGCTATGACTCCACACTAGGCCTGTCGTGATAACAAATTTTAGTGGGCGATAAATTATCTCATCAAATATTGCAATATTATTGCCCCTCCCCCCACATTTTTTTTTTTTTTACCAATTTAAAATAACACAGTGAGAAGTATAGACCCCAATCACATGACGTCACAACTCCGCCCCCCTGACTGGTGCCGCCATATTGTCCGTCAGCTCATCGTGTTTACATATTACCGCTGCGTTCATTCCTCCTATTATTGCGTGTTTTTCTGCTTGTCTAAGGAATCGCCGCCTATTAAATGAACCCAAAAACCTTCCTGACAATCGTTAACATTGATTAATCAAAATGGTGAAGGCATGTGTGGCGGTTGGTTGCAGTAACAGAGAAGATAAACGGTCATTTTAGTAGTTGCTGTGTGCCCATTGTTAAAAGGGCAAATCTCTAAAGCAGCACGGTTTGTTTATCCTGTCCATGATGCGTTTGTGTCGACAGCCATCAGACAACGGCGAAAACATCAATATGATGCCAACACGATCGCAGACATCATCAGACGGAGACTACGAAGCTCGTCGCCACGGTCGCGAAGCAAAAATGTGAGCGTAACAACAGGTGTTGTGCCGAAAAATAGCCACCCTGCGTGAAATGTCCCCCCTGACGGGAGCGCCCACACGGAAACGACTTTCTTGTACCATGAATATGTATTATTTGACTCTGCTTGAATTAATAAATGTCATACCTGTGTGATTGTCATTGGGATATGGTCGTGAAAACCTGTAGACTAATACATTTCTGTTCAAAGATGGTTATGTGGCCCAGTCCACGATTTGTTACTAAAATACAGTACTAATATTTTGCGTAATCTAATTATTTAAAACTGATCTTACAGTCATAAATCAATTACTGTAATGCGTCCATGAAAACATTTGATGTTTCCACGTCAATAAAGCGTTATAAATAAGCGCTCCTGTCGGGGGGGGGGGGGGGGGGAGGCATTTCACGCGGGACAGCTATTTTTCGGCACACACCAGCCCGTTGTCGATCAAGTTTCATTTTACAATGGTGACAACGGTGACGCTCAGCTGACCAAATGTCTGTTTGTATTCGGGCCGGTTTTGGGTACCCGACTCCTCATCGTGACATATACTGGAGTATGATTGGAAATGTTGTGGTCTCAGGACGAGCTCTGACACACGGGACGGGACCGGACAGGAGGAAACAACGGTTTGGGCATCAAATATGGATCTGGTGACTGGATCGACCGAAGTTTTTCCAAATAACGGCCTTTATGCTACTCATCCAATGAGTTTACAGCGTCTGAAAGCACCGGGGCCTCCATAATTTGCAAGTGAATCCACCTTTAGAAACTACGATCATTGACAATACGGACACACAATGACGGACAATATGGCGGCACAATACAGCGATCACGTGATTGTGTGACGTTGTTGATTGGGGTCTATATATAACAGTATATATTAATAGATCAAGTACATCCATTTAAACGCATTAAATGTTTACTCCAAAATTCAAAAATACTTTTTGCTGACTATAGACTATAAACTATGCCTCTTTTAAGTAAAAGACAACAATACTGCACAGAAACACAGAATAAAAAACAATTTCAAGAAAAAATAAAATTGCACTCAATAACTTAGGAATTTAGGCACAGAGGTATAAAGTTGTAGTAACACAAACAATTGCACCTACGCAACAACAGAGAAAAATTAAGTAGCAGTAACAAAAATTTGGCTTCAATAAGTATCAAACAATATTATAGATAAAAACTGTCTCATTTTTTCAATCATATAGTGTACTACACTTTCCGTGACGGAATGCCACTTTGCGCGGTATCGTTTGTATTTCCAACATCAAACTCACACCTCTGTATCTGTAATTGTCGACTGACTTGACGAGGAAGGCTCCGCTTGTTGCGATGCAGTTTTCTTACCAAGCAGTGACAAATAAAGAGGGTGATAGTGTTTCAAATGAGCATGTAGATTTGTTCTGTTGGCCCTCTTTGTTGAAACAACCCCCAAACACATTTTGCAGACTGGTTCATCATTTTTGGTTGCCCCGCCATTTTCATTTGGTTTAAAATCAAAATATTCCCACACCGGGGCTGTGGTGTTTGGCTTGGAAATTGGCTCACTCATTGCTGTGCACCGACAGTGCACTCGGCCCCGCCTCACTCTACTGAATGATGGTCATTCAAACTCAAATGTATAAAACGAACATACCCAGACGTCAATAAAAAAGAGTGAGTCCTCGTCGCAGCCTTCATTTTTATTTACCGTGCGATAAATGGAATTATTGCATATCGCGACAGGCTTACTCAACACTCACTCACCTCACTTTATTTTCTTGATTGCTGTTGATAAAGTAATGCTAAGGGGGGTCTTTAGTAAGTCATTCTAGGCAACTCCGGTCAGTTTTGATGAATGAAAATTGAAAAATTTGCCAGGTTGTTGACCTTTACCTAATAAATCGATGTGTTTGAAATCCAAACAAAAAGGCGAACGCAGTGCAGCATTGTGTTTAAAAGTCGAATCCTCACAATGGCATCCTAGAACACCATTTTGAGGATTCAGAATTCATCACAGTACCCATGTTTACAAAAAGCAACATAATTTGGGGTTGCTCTGATAGGCTATCTTTCACAAGCCAACACACCCCTCGTCAAGACCACGCCCCATGCGCCAGAACATGCCCAAAAGTTTCAAACATAAAAAAAAAAAAAAGATCTGAAAGTGAAAAAAAAAAAAAAAAAGAATCCGAAGATAACCAAAAAGTAAGTATTCGAACCTCAAAATATCAACTTTGTACTTGAAAAAAACTGAAACGTGTTTTTTTGTTGTTGTTTTTTTAGGGTTTTGAAAGATTTAAGAAAAAACTTATATTCAGCATTCATTTTTTTGGGTTTTACAATAGTTTCTTTTTTTAAGATTACAAAATTTTCGGTCTTGACTTAGCACCATACACGACCCTCGTGAGGATAAGGCAATACAGAATGTGAAGTATGAATGATTTTGGTTATATGGCAAAGAGGTGGAATATACAGTGCCTTGCAAAAGTATTATTCGGCCCCCTTGCGTTAATACTTTGTAGCGCCACCTTTTGCTCCAATTACAGCTGCAAGTCGCTTGGGGTATGTTTCTATCAGTTTTGCACATCGAGAGACTGACATTCTTGCCCATTCTTCCTTGCAAAACAGCTCGAGCTCAGTGAGGTTGGATGGAGAGTGTTTGTGAACAGCAGTCTTCAGCTCTTTTCACAGATTCTCGATTGGATTCAGGTCTGGACTTTGACTTGGCCATTCTAACACCTGGATACGTTTATTTTTTAACCATTCCATTGTAGATTTGGCTTTGTTTTGGATCATTGTCCTGTTGGAAGATAAATCTCCGTCCCAGTCTCAGGTCTTGTGCAGATACCAACAGGTTTTCTTCCAGAATGTTCCTGTATTTGGCTGCATCCATCTTCCCGTCAATTTTAACCATCTTCCCTGTCCCTGCTGAAGAAAAGCAGGCCCAAACCATGATGCTGCTACCACCATGTTTGACAGTGGGGATGGTGTGTTCAGGGTGATAAGCTGTGTTGCTTTTACGCCAAACATATCGTTTTGCATTGTGGCCAAAAAGTTCAATTTTGGTTTCATCTGACCAGAGCACCTTCTTCCACATGTTTGGTGTGGCTCCCAGGTGGCTTGTGGCAAACTTTAAACGAGACTTTTTATGGATATCTTTGAGAAATGGCTTTCTTCTTGCCACTCTTCCATAAAGGCCAGATTTGTGCAGTGTACGACTGATTGTTGTCCTGTGGACAGACTCTCCCACCTCAGCTGTAGATCTCTGCAGTTCATCCAGAGTGATCATGGGCCTCTTGGCTGCATCTCTGATCAGTTTCTCCTTGTTTGAGAAGAAAGTTTGGAAGGATGGCCGGGTCTTGGTAGATTTGCAGTGGTCTGATGCTCCTTCCATTTCAATATGATGGCTTGCACAGTGCTCCTTGAGATGTTTAAAGCTTGGGAAATATTTTTGTATCCAAATCCGGCTTTAAACTTCTCCACAACAGTATCTCAGACCTGCCTGGTGTGTTCCTTGGTTTTCATAATGCTCTCTGCACTTTAAACAGAACCCTGAGACTATCACAGAGCAGGTGCATTTATACGGAGACTTGATTACACACAGGTGGATTCTATTTATCATCATCGGTCATTTAGGACAACATTGGATCATTCAGAGATCCTCACTGAACTTCTGGAGTGAGTTTGCTGCACTGAAAGTAAAGGGGCCGAATAATATTGCACGCCCCACTTTTCAGTTTTTTATTTGTTAAAAAAGTTTAAATTATCCAATAAATGTTGTTCCCCTTCACGATTGTGTCCCACTTGTTGTTGATTCTTGACAAAAAAATTAAATTTCATATCTTTATGTTTGAAGCCTGAAATGTGGCGAAAGGTTGCAAGATTCAAGGGGGCCGAATACTTTTGCAAGGCACTGTAGAATCAGACCAAGGACAGCGCAACACTGTTATTAACTAGCGGTATTTGTCAAAACCAACAACGTGCAATATAACAAATAAAAGCAGGATAAAAATTATTTTTCTAATAACCTGCCTTCTCCTCTTTCTTTCAGGCCCACTCTATACGTAGGAAAACTGGCCTCTCATTTCTATGCTTCCCCTTCCCTTGTTCACCAAGGATTTTCCTTAGTGGTGAGTCTAATTCCAAATGTATTTTCTGTGACCATCAGAGCCAAAGTTTGGAGGCGTTGCTGCAGAACTAGCGCAACAACAGTAATATTATACCCCATGTGGTGCACACGATGTGACGAGCTGACCCAATGGCGAGCCCTTGTTTCCTTGGCAGCCTCGGGGTCTGACTTTGGCTCGTATTGAGGGTCCAAAGACGGCCGGTGTGACTGTCAGCGGGCAAGGGGAGTGTGAAATCATGCCATCCACTGATGTGCGCTATCCTCCTGGGAGCACTAACACCTGGAAAAACCACTGGTTATTAATAGGTACACACACTTTTATCACAAGCTAGATAGATCCAGGCATCCTCACTGTCAAATTTAATCTCACTTAATTGGGTAGGGTATTACACCAAAAGGGACTGTAAACCCTAATTCCAGCAAAACCGGGAAGTAAAATGCAAATAAATAATATGGACTTAAGAAAATGATTTTCCAATCATTTTCAACCCATATTCTGTTTACTATAATATAAAGATTAGATGATTAATTTTTTAGCTGATTTTTTTTTTTTTTTGTAATTGCAACCCTTTGCAAAAAAGAGATGAGATGGTATCATGTCTACCGGAATGGTAAACAGTGGTCACCTTAGCGTTATGGGAACTGAGGTCTCCAATTGTTGAAACTTTGAAGTTGGAATTTTTTTTCCCTTTCTTGCTTGGTGTACAACTTGAATTTCTGAAGAGTTTGGTTCTGGTCATATTTTGTCCATCACCTTCACAGACACTGTTGTTTGAACTTTGCACTGATAACTATCTGATCTTTTTCCTCTTTGGCACAGAAAGCAATCGATGATTTCCCCCCCAAAAACTTATTAAATGTTAAGTCCTGACAAATTATACAGTACATTTCCTTTAAGAAAAAAAAATGTATACATATATATATATATATTTATTTCAATAAGTCCTGCTCAGATGGCTTTTGGCCAAGAGATGCTACAGGTTTTATGAAGTAGGCCTTTGAGTTCGTGTTGCAATGTCCTTTACTCAATGTTTGCAGTTTTTTTTTTTTCTAAAACAGTGCCACTCCTTCAAGAGCGATCGAAGCTCAAGTGCATTTATTCCAGTTTTCTGGCTTGCCGTTTACGTGTAAAGATTTCTCCAGATATTCTGAGTGTTGATATGTTGAACCGTAGATGATGACATTCCTAAATTCTCGCAATGTTAGGACAATTTAAGTGATTCAAAGAAAACGACGAGTTATTTCTAACATTGTTTTCTTATTCTTCAAATTGTGTGTGCAACCTTTTAAATATCTAAATGTAATGTCTTGCTTGCAGGGCACCACGAGCTCCCTCCAGTAGCACACACCACCATGTTAAGAGAGTTCGGAGTCAATTTGCCACGTTCCGGTGATGCTGTCATTCCTTCTCGACCTTCTGCTTCTCCGTCCTCACCCACCTCTACCTACAACCAGCGCCATGTGAGTTCTCATCTGTGTCATAACTGTTTTCTCATGTCCCTCATATCATGACTGTGTTCTGTTCCATCAAGTTCTGGTCACTAGGCTGGGGCAACAGCAAAGATGTTGGAATAGTTGGCAACAGGAGATCGGGAGAGCCCCAGAATTCCGCCACTGTGTGTCACTTGACTGTGGCACAGGACTACATGGCTGTAGCTGTGCTGACCATATTGCTGGGAGGATGGTTTGCATTTGCCCTCGCATGCATTGTGAGTCAATACATTTAGGCCTTGTACAAAGTTTTTGTAAGTTGTAAAAGTACTTGTATGAGCAGGTAATCATTTTTTTAGTCTTTCCGAAGGGCAACAGGTGTGTTGTAGATTGTCATTATTATCAAAAAAGTCAGTTGTATTTTGGCAACATTTTGGTCTATGGCAAAGTTCACAAAGTCGTGACTCGGGAGACGTCGGTTTTCCCCACACACGGAGATTTATGGCCTTATTGAACGCGTGAAATATTTACACTGTTGTCACAGATTACTTGAAAAAGTAATTTAATCACTGTGTACGCCTCAAAAAAATGTGGTTACTTTACTGATTACTTTACTAGAAAAGTAAGTTACTTTAAAAGTAATTTATCAGTTACTTTTTACCAATTTTTCTCACTTTGCCGCCTCAACATAAGAATGACAACAGAAAAATGTCATCGCATGTAATTTACTTTCCGATAATTGAATTTGAAGGGAAAGATCAGAATGATCACTTTGCCGCCTCAACATAAGAATGACAACAGAAAAATGTCATCGCATGTAATTGAATTTCCGATAATTGAATTTAAAGGAAACGATCAGAATGTTTCACATAAGACTTGATCTTTGAGTTTGTGGTGGTTTAATTAGTCGATGGAGTTGATTTCAACCACCATTGACTCGCGCTAGCTTAGCCACTCCGGAGCCCTGCAACTAACAAATAACGGACAAACTGCATGGAATTTGTTGAAATCAACTCTACTGACTAATTAAAAATTCCGCTAACGGAAGATTGAGCCTCATGTCAAAAATTCTGAATTTCGGGTAAGAGGTTAGGGGTTGGGTTTAAAAGCATATCAGTGCTAATATAAAACAATGCAAATTGACTGCACAAAAATCACAACACACAAATGAATTGCATAGTGCAATAAACACAAAGGTCGGGGCAGGCACAAATGCTAGCGCACAACCTGGAAGTACGCCCTACACACACACACACACGGTCAAATTGGCCACAAAATGTGGCGGCAACTAAGCACTTTACACTCAATCGGACTTACAACACATCCCAAAGATGCTAAACGAACACGTCACCTCACGGCATAACTGTGCAACACAAATATGTAAAAATTGGTCGCCGACTTTGCGAAGACGAGCAGGAGTGACGACTACCCGCCGTTGCTACAGCAAAGCTACGAAATGGCCACGCATGTACCGGCTCTAACGAAACTCCAGAATGAAGGAAAAATACTCAAGTTCATTCATGGATGCAAACTGATCAATATACCCTCGCACATCTCCACAAGTGGCTGCATTCGGCTCGAATGTGCATCGGCGCTGGCACATGTCAGTCCCAAAACACTTAGCACGTGTGACTCAGACCAAAACAGGAAGATCAATGAACGGTTTCCATGGAAACGAACATTTTCTATTCAAAATGCTCTTTGTACATGACGACATTCTTCATTCTACATACAATATGAGACAATAACAAAATAATACCACACAGACACTAAGGAAATCAGATTACTGGTTTGTAAAAATTAACGCATTAGATTACTCCTTACTGAGGAAAGAACCGTATTGGCCCGAATATAAGATGGTGTTTTTTGCATTGAAATAAGACTGAAAAAGTGGGGGTCATCTTATATTTGCGGTTTACACATTATGCCCATTCATGACGCTAGATGGCGCCAGATATCATTGAAGCGATGTTCTGTCATGACAGATCTCAGCTACTCTCAAGTTTAACCAGTTTGCATTATTTTATTGCAATGTTTTTCCTTATTCAGATTTGTTCCAAGACTACAGTTACAGCTAGACTTCACTTTGATGGTTAATGCAGTTATTGCAATTTTGTTGTTTTGTCACAATAGATTGGTTTATTTACATTTCAAAAACCAGAAGCCATTCATTTACGAATGTGATTGCACTTGAGTTTACATATTCAAATGTTTAGATATTAAGATTTGAATCAGGTAAAATAACATGCTTTTTCTCTCATATATTGTTATAATCATTTGTTTCAGATGTACTGTAATTAGTTTCTGTATAAAAATTAATTTGGTGTTCAAAAAGTCTTTTTTCAAACTTGAGTCTTGAAAAAGAGGGGGTCGTCTTGTCATCAGGGCCTTCTTATATTCGGGCCAATACGGTAATCAGATTACAATAACGCATTACTTGATAACGCGTTACTGACAACACTGAATATTTAGGATTGTCGATCGTAACCCGCGCAACCCTCGTGAGGATAGCGGAACGGAAAATGAATGAATATATGATAAACCCATACAAACATGAGATAATCCATTTTCGGTCTGGACAAAAACAATTCGATTGTGTGTACTGGCCTAAAGACATTTGGTTCTTCACCTTCACTTTCTTCATTTTTTTAATGGATCCCTGAGCTCTCAAAGTTAACATTACTTATATCTTTGTTTCTTAACAGCGAGTACCCATTAAGGTAGAGGCTCAATGGCAAAAGCTACAGGAAGTTTTTGAATCTTGTGTCCACTATACACAGAGCAAGACACCGACAGCGACCCCTGATTCTTCTGACTTCTCAGTTTCCACCAACACAAGCATATCAAGCAGTAAGCACAAGAAAATGTTCTTGCATTAATGCGGTAACAGGCACACAAAAAATGCTGTGTCACCTGGTGATGTAAACATCAACTTGATGAGTTTTTAAATCCGTTCTCTGTGGTGACAGAACCCCAACACTGCTTATTCCCCTCTCTTTCCAGACTCGCAGCATGCAGCAGCAGAAACTACTTCTTACTTTCACAGCAGTAGAGGCTCAAGTGTGAATAAAACCAGCACCTCAAATTGTCCAACTGCCAGAGGTAACAACCCACTTGCTTATTTTCTCTCCCACAAATGATATTAATGTTCTCTTCTCTCAGCAGAAAACAATGATGAGGTACATGTTGGTAAGATATCTTTTAACACATCCGAATCCCTTGGGCATGGCAACTCAGGAACATTTGTCTTCAGGTATGTTTGAAAGTTACTGTGTACATCCACTGAGCAGTCATGGTCTCCACCTTGTACCCGATGCAGGGGCAACTTCGACGGACGCCCTGCTGCGGTAAAGCGAATCCTCCCCAAGTGTTACGAGTTGGCAGAGCGTGAAGTGCAGCTCCTGCGACAGTCTGACACTCATCCCAATGTCATCAGGTACTTCTGTACTGAAAGGGACAGCCTCTTTACGTACATTGCCATTGAGCTGTGTGCCGCCACCGTGCAGCAGGTCAGTGTGTTTTCTTTGTGTTCTTTTGTGTTAAACGTCTTTTGTTTTTTTATTCTTACAATTACTTTTTATACAGTAAAAATTCAACATCATGTTAGATAATTGTAAATCGCGACTGAAGCCTCTTTTAAAGTATCTTTATACTACTTTTCCTGCAGTATGTGGAAGATCCATCTAATTTTCCCGAGCTGAGTCCAATTATTTTGTTGGAGCAGACTATGTGTGGCCTCTCACACCTCCACTCACTCAATATAGGTTTGTAACTAACACACACTCTATACATCAAGTTACAATTTGATTTGTATATGGCGGAAAACACTCAGGTGACTTGAAAATTCCGCTCTGAGACCCCCAATTTGGCCAAATTTCAAAATTGTCCAAAATGCATGTGTGATACATCATTGGAAAGCTTAAAACCTCAATTTTCTGGGGGAAGAAAAATTTTGAACAGGAGGGCATTTTTAAAAAAAAAAAGTTTTTTAAACAGCAAAACCCTATCTGAAGGTGAGAGCACGTGAGAGCAGAATTACAGACGCCATGACTTCAACAAGTTATTATGGCGTAGTTACCTTGTTTCAACCCAAAAACTCCATGTAGCATGTGTTGCTGAGTGTCAAGACACAGCTGTGAATGGCCATGGCTGGATTTTGGGGGGATTTGGGTGAAACATGGTAATATAACAAGGGTCGCGATGCGGAAATCACAGACATCAAGGAGTGGTCGAGATTTTCTTTTTCATATATTTACCCTTTTAAATGTTTTTTTATCTTGGGTTCAGTTCCCAATTAGTGACGGTGTAAGTGGTTGTCTGTTACTGCGCCTTCAACCGAATGGTGACCAATCCTGTGTGTAGTCGCCTGAATCAAAACTTTTTACGGAGTGTAAAACATGAATTTCACATCTGAACTAAAATTTAAAACAATAAATGGGACAAAATGCTGTTATCTTCATCCAGTCCATAGGGACCTGAAGCCTCGGAATATCCTACTCTCCTTTCCCTGTACACTGGGTAAGGTCCGAGCTCTAATTTCTGACTTTGGGCTGTGCAAAAAGATCAAGGATGGTCGGAGCAGTTTCTCCTTACGCTCGGGTGAACTCGGCACTGAAGGCTGGATGGCTCCCGAGCTGATGACAACTGTTGCTTGCAACAAATTGGTGAGTCTTCAATACTCCTAGCTAATCCTAAAAGTATATTTTTGGTTTACCATCTGGATGACTGCTCTTACTTCTCTTTAGACCACTGCTGTGGATATCTTCTCAGCAGGCTGCGTCTTCTACTATGTGCTCAGCAGGGGTAAACACCCGTTTGGCGAAACTCTGATGCGGCAAGGGAAGATCCTGTCAGGCGAATATCAACTCCCATATTTCATGCAGAATTTACACGGTGAGGATGGATGGTATATGTGCAATCTGCTGCTTTGGTCTTTTTTGGGAGAGGGGTGGGTGGCAGTCCAAAATCTTTTTGAAGAATTTATTACCGTACTGGATGCTTGGTGTTCTTCCAACGCAGTTATGTTCCTTTATAAAAGAGGCTTCAAGCTGTTTATTGCCATTCCCAGTCTATGTATACTACCAAACTAAACGTAACAAAGATGATGACAGTACTGCTCACCAAGTTTGACACCCGTGATTATTTTCAAGTACATAATTTGGAATGTCTTCTGAAAAAGTTATTAAATTGAAAATATATGTTCTATTTCCTTTGTTAAAATACTAAAAGGTCTTGATTATACAAATTTGTAAATCTCCATTTATTTCTGAAAATATTGTCGAGATTATGCAAACAAATTTAAAATTAACTGCGATTATCGGTTTGCTCTCTAAACATCTCATCAGCCAAGAGACATGAAAACCACAGCCGAAGAGTGCACATGCCCTCTACTGGCTAACATGGAACCTACAAGCAACAATAAATCCACAATTAATTAAATTAAGAAAAAAATATGATAAATTCTAAAGTCATCAAAAGGGTCAGAGTGGAATTTTGAATTTCAATATTTATATGAATGTGTACCTTGAAAGTGTGTGTAATTGGACAATAGTGGAAAAGCAATACTAGGCCTGAACGATATTGGAAAAAACTATTGTTGCGATTTTTTTGAGGTGTGCAATATATTGCGATATTATATTGCAATAGTAAAAAAAAAAAAATATATATATATATATATATATATATATTTTTTTTTTTCTTTAAAGAAATTTTCACTAGATGACTTGAATAGCTGTTTGGAAATACTTTGCATGACACACCGTGACCACAGTGTATTCGTATAATACCGTTTCATTTGTGAATGATTAAGATTGCTGTATTATTATGAAGGGATCCAGGAAGCCATGTCTGCACAAAATAGATAATTTATTGAACACAATATTTGACACTTCAACAGCAGCAAATACATTAAATGACAAATAAAAGAGCAGGTGCATTCGTCCCCTAAGTTTTTGACAAAATATAACAATAAATAAAAACTTCTGTAAAATAACAACAAAGTTGTAAACATATTTGAACAAAAATATTAAATATGACAAATAAGAGTTGTTCACAAACTATAACAATAAATAAAAACCTCAGTAAAACAATAAAGTTGTCAACATATTTGAACTTAAATATTAAATCTGTCAAATAAAAGTGCAAGTGCATTAGTCCCCTGAGTTGTTTACACATAACAATATAAAACTGCAAAACTGCAACAAAGTTGTAAAAATATTTTAAAAATATTAAGTATCAAAACTTTATGTGCAGCTGTACTATAGTTATTTGAAAAATAAGATTTACAATTAATTTAAATATAAAAGAAACAGAAACTCAATTGAACTTGTAAATAATTGAACTGAATAACAGCAAATAACTGATGAATAACAGAACCATTTTAACTCCCAAATTTCCTGCCTTCCTGATAGCTGTCACATGAATAAAAAGAAGAAAAGACATTCCTGCAGCTGTGTTATGTATTTGTCAGCATATCGTCCACCTTCCTTGCTCAGCAATTCTCAACTGGGTCTCATAGGTTTTTGGCCAAGACTACTAGTTTATCCACCATTGCAGGCTTGAGACAAGAACGTTGGCACGTAACAATGTTCCCACCTGTACTAAAAAGCCTCTGATGGGAAGCTCGTAGCAGGAATGCATAGATACCTGCGTTTTAAATGGTCCCACATGTTCGACGGATTACTTCTTGTTGAGGCAACCACGGCGAGGCACTGTCAACAGGGCTGTTTTTTGTTCCTTATATTCTTGTCGATAGCCAAAATACTTCCAAAACTCCTTTTGGAGACAGTCTTCCCTATTCAGTGTATTGCTTGCTTGCTTGCTTTCACTTTGAAAACGGCCCCTCCTCCCTCCGCTCTGCTGTTTGCCCCCTCCTCCCTCCACTCCGCTGTAGCAGGGGAGGGGGAGGAGCCGATGACTGCGAGTTGGAGGGAATGAGAGGCTGTGCGCTCTCCTTCCCGCTCCTTCCTCAAAACAAACGTTTGTGGAATTTAAAAAATGAAATGAAAAAACTATCGCACGTATTTGCGATGGGACTATTGTGCATGCGCACATCGCGATGGCGATGTTTAAACGATATATCGTTCAGGCCTAAGCAATACTAACATTTTGTTGAGCCATCTGGTCTTTGTGTTTTTTTCTTCTTTTATTTTTATTGTTTTAAGCCTAATATCGTCACTTTCCGTTCAATTTTTGTTTATCTTGCATCTTATGTATATGGTTATTTAGTTTATTTCATTGTTAATATGAGGACTAGTTACATAGGGCGGACAGATATAATTAAGGAATAGAAATGGGGGGTAGGTTTTAATAAGCAAATGCTTCATCCTACTCCTTTTTGGACAAAATGAGTAAATTCTGATCTTTTTTATTATTATTATTATTATTATTATTATTGTCTTAACTATTGTTTCTGTTATCTCGATTATTTTTATTTTTTTTCTCATGTCTAAATAAAGCATTCATTCATTCATTCATTCAATTTTTGTATGCTAAGAAATTATGCAATTCCAGTTACTAACTTCTGAACATGTTGTGTCTCATCAGAGGACATTGTGGCTCAGGACCTGATCGAGAAGATGATCTCTGCTAAGGCGGCGTGCCGTCCCTCTTGTGCCCGCGTGCTTAAACATCCCTTCTTCTGGAGCCCCGAAAAGCAGCTGCTCTTCTTTCAAGTCAGTTCTGTCACTAACTCACTCTTTACTCACTAGTACTTGTTTGGAATATGTCAAACACACTCTGTGCAGCCCTGTTGAGTCATGTCTGAAAATTTGGAAACTGACTTTTATAGAAAAACATGTTTATGGAAATGTCTCCAGCAGTTCTGCCAAAATGTTAAGTCACTTAAACTGTCAACAGACAATTGGTTTTATTTTATTTTTTGGTAGTTTTATGTTTACTACTGTATTTAGTGGCACAGTAGAGCATGGAGTCTGTACAACAGCCTCATGGATAAGAGGTTTTGAGTTCAGCTCTGGACTTGATTTGTGGAATTGCTCCTGTAGTAGTACCGGTACATTTACTTGAGTACAATTTGTGTCTCCTTTTTTTTAATTTCTTTTTTTTTTTTTATCATAACTAATGATTATCAATTACATCAATTCATTGACACAGTATTAGTAATGAAACAAAACGATACATATCCTGCTTCACGTTTAACAGATCTTATCAATTAGAATTTGAAAGCAATTCAAAATAAAGGTCATAAATCTCATTAAATATGTTCTGCTGTACAGGCTATAATGTGTTTTTACACAAGAACATTACAAGTAAAATTACAGCAACTTTTGTTGAAATCCTGAATGCCATCTGGAACCATAGGGGACTATTTAAAATGCATTTTCTTTTTAACTACACTAATTGCTGTGCATGTTTCTTCACACAGGATGTCAGTGACAGAATTGAGAACGAACCACTTGATGGTGAAATTATGGTTAATCTCGAAAGCAACTGCCGAGGGGTGATTCGGACTAACTGGAGGCTGCACATCTCAGTACCACTGCAGAGGGGTAGGATGCACAGTGGAACCTCCCATAGTGTGCCTTTGAAAAATGTTGCTGTTTTAATTAAATTTTGAGGGGATAAAATTGTGCTGAGCGTGTCAAATATCTTCCATTAATGTTATTGATAGTCCTGTTGTGTCCTTTAGCGTAATTCACCTTTATTGCCCTAAATTTATTATTGTTTGTTAATGCCAAAAGTTGAATTGAGTTATTTTATACCATCCAACGATCTACGGCTGTTTTAAACGATTATAATTTTTTTAAAAATTATTGTGCAGACATTTTATTAATGATTAGTTTAATAATTTTTTATGAACTTTAAAAAAAAAAATTTTTTTTTAACTAACCTTGCAGTTCAATTTTTGTTGACGATTATTAATTCACAAAAACATTTAGGAATACTTAAATTCTTAAAGTACAAATAAACACATAAATAACAATAAATCACAAATAAACAATGAGGTCAAATGCTGATGGCATTAACTCGTGCAAAAGAATGGAATGTAAACATATTCAGAACTCTGTGACTTCACTTTTCCAACAGGATTGAAAACAATTCTTACGGTACTTTCTGTTTTTGTGGTATGTCTATATTGTTGTCAGCATTAGAGTGAGATCCAGGAGAGTAGATAAATATAATAAATGTCACATACCATTGGAGTGAAGTACATGACAAAAACCGCGGGTTATTAAAAGTATTAAAAAAGCATTGAATTTAGTTTTCCATTATTAAAGGTATTAAAAGTATTAATTTAGCTGTTGTAAGTCTGGAATTTTTTCACCGTGGTCTTAATTTTCAAGAACATCTCAGTGCAACCTAAATTATATCCGTGAAGAAGTTTTTTTTTTTTTTTAATCCATAACGAAGATGACGCATAGAATTTTTACAATGCACTGCACTACAAATCGAAATGCAACTCGTGCGTGCCAAACCACCACAACCGGCAAAACGGAGAATCCATCCACCCCTGCATCGGGAATGCGTCCGTTTGTCGGTGGAACGAAAACCCTGCAGGCAGAAGTATTGTGGAACACCAAAACAGACCACCATTCATATACTTCAAATGAGTCCATTGGTGATCTGTTTCGGATATTACGCCATTTTTGGTCGGCATCGGCTGTCACAATGTTGGTCATATTGTGTTTTGTCCCAGAGGGAGCGTTCCCGATGTCTTAACTGTCTTTTGTAACGAATTTTCAGTTCTCAGAAAAAAACACACATTTTCTTAATGTTTAAATAGTCTACATATTTTTATGACCATTGTAAATGCATTTAGACAATGAAATAACGCTGGAAAAGTTTGTTAAACATAATGTTGCTCAAATCGTGTTTTTTTTTTTCCGGAGGGAGCATTCCCGACTTCGTAACTGCAGCCAATTTAAGCTCATCAAGACTTTAAGATAGAGGTAAAATCGGGCCTAAAAAGTCCAGCCCGACCCGAACTGGTCCTCGGGTATTAAAGCCCGACCCGCGTTTTGTGTGATAACATTTGTGACGATGTCTGCATAAAAGCCTGTCTTTTATAACGAATTCTTAGTTGGCAGAAAAAAAACCGCACATTTTCTTCATGTTTAAATAGACTACATATTTTTATGATCATTATAAATTCATTTACTCAACGAAATAACGCTGGAAAAGTTTGTTAAATATAAATAAACAGGTGCAGTTTTGCGGACTTGCAGAGGGGAAGATTAAAAAGGGCGTATAGGCACGCTCTGGCTCTGCAATGACCATAAAGTGCCTTTTTTTTTAATCCAAATTATTTATTTTATAACAAGTATTCCTTAGTTTATCATTCATACATTTTTAATATATAGTTATTTCAAAAAGTTAGCGAGAAAGAACCCTGGCCCGGCCCGACGTAATAATTGACATTTTAATTTTGGTCATGTTTTCAGTTTAATTTAGCTGTTTCCAGCTTGCTATGTTTATAATTGCGATGTTTGTTTACCGCTTTTCCTCTTACTGTGAAGATGGAGGAAGTTACATCGGCCGCCGCTATGATATTTAAGTCATCAGCCATCTGCTGTGACCCGGGAATTTAACGCCTGCTTTCACGCACACTGCTTGCCATGTCAGTCGACACGGGAAATTGTTTTCACCCACAACTGCTGCTCGGTTAAGTCCGCGATATCCCCGTTGTTTTGGAGTATGTGATAGGGGCTCAAGTTACATCCAGATACTTTAGGTTGCAGTTTATGGGTCATGCGAGGGCAGTGGACCTGCTTAAACATTTCGGTTTGCCTTTCGAATGAATGTGAATTTCGCCGTTTTAACTCAAGAGTTAGCCATGTTCACTGGGGTCTTGGCAGGTGCACTAGTGGCTAGCCTGTTACAGAAGATGGCTGGTCTGAGTCCTGTCCTCCTCCTCTTTTTGTCCATAATTATTGTGTGCGTGTGTGTGTTTAAAAAAATTCTGACAGACTTTATAATGTTACTTTAAATGTGTTTTAATTGTATCTTCAATATATGTGCATTCTTTTGTCAAACACACTTAGTAATTGAGGTTAAATTTGATGTTCAGTGCTTTATTTATTTAATATGATTCAATATGATCTAAATAATGGGTGCGAGAAAAGTATTAATTTTCAGTTGAAATTCCATTAAAAAAGGTCTTAAAAGTCTTGAATTTAGATTTATCAATCCTGGGGGGACCCTGAATTAAGATGTCACTTCAAGACAGTCGACCCCAATCACATTGATAAGCCACTTGATTTGTTTTTTAGCAAAAACGTGCCGAATACTTTCAACAATCATCCCACTTTATCAGTGTTACATCAGTAAACCAGCGAGCACTATTAGCATCACGTAAGGTAGCATACCAAGTTACTCAGTGCAAAATAACCCCACACCATAGCAAAGGTGCTGATGCTGCCTGCAGCAAAAATAAGGTTCTCCCTGTCAAAATGCACAGGATGTCTAGCGCCGTTAATGTCACCCCTGATAGTGGGGAGCCAAGTATTCTTTGAGGTGGTACTTGTAAAATGTTTCACAACCTGGTTTAGAGGTCCTTCACATGGCTGTTTTTTCTATTTCCCTCCGTAGACCTGAGACGTTTCAGGAAGTACAAAGGCAACTCGGTGCGAGAATTGCTGAGGGCTTTGAGGAACAAGGTCTGCCTGCTCAGTTCTTTTCCGCACGTCTTCACGACGCTTTTCACTGTGATGTCATGTCTTTCTTGGCTTTTGTTTTGTTGAACAGAAGCATCACTACCATGAGCTGTCGCCTGACGTGCAGGAGAGCCTCGGAGAGTTGCCTCAGGGCTTCGTGGGCTACTTCACCTCTCGCTTCCCAATGTTATTGATGCACACACATGCTGCACTGGAAGTGTGTGCAAATGAGAAACCGTTTCACTCCTACTACATGCCCCCTGGTTCCAAATAGCAACCACACCAATCTTACTCCTTGTTATTGCTTTTATAAAGCCGTTACTGCATTTAGATACACCATAAGGTACTTTTGCTTGGTGTTATATACGGTATGTATTTGTTAACAGGCCTGAGAGATGAATTTAAATGCTGAACACATCAGTAACTGCTCTGAGTTACATTAGGAAAACGGATATTTTGCTTTGTGGTTTTGAAGCGGTTTCAACAGCTATTTCTAGCACTTGTTGCAATAATCAATTGAGAACTTTTTTATATTTGAAACTTGTGCACTTGCGAAAGTAGCGACACTGACTGAAAAAATGTATTGACATGAAATTCTGCAGGTATCCATACAAACCACTGTGCTCCATTCAGTAACTGACATTTTTACTCAAACCTGCTGACATTTATTAATCAATTCATCTGCACTGACAAGAATGTGATTTGTTTTGCTTAATAACATAATAGGTTTTCGTTAGCAAAACGTAAATACGTCCAGTACTACCCAAAAAATAGAATATCAAGTAAAAGTTGATTTATTTTGGCATATTTAACGTAAAATGATGAAACCAAAAACTTTTTTTGACGTATCTCAAGCAGTTCCTTGTAACTTTGCTGATTAAGATTTTTAGCTTACTAAAACCACAAACTCAGAAACTGTCAAATGCCCCTCAGGGTTATGGTAAGGGAAAGAATCTTACTAAAAGACGTCAGACACAGGGAAGACTGCTGATCTGAAAGTATATTCTAATTTTCTGAGTTTTACCTGTAAATCCCTCTGCTTCAGGTCAGTAGTGGCAGCATTGTTACTGTACATATCTCAAGAAACTTGATTTATGTGACGAAAAGAGCTCCGACCTCAACTGGATATCAAGCTACTGGTAACATTTTTCTTTGCTAATTCATGTTGTGGAATTTTCAGGTTGAAATGTGAAAATCATTACATTTTAATGTGAAAAATATCACAATTTTTTTGTCTTAGTAATTTAATTGCTATAATATTTTGAAAAATTTTGGCCAAGTCTTGAAATAAATACACTACCGTTCAAAAGTGGGGGTCTAAGCGACCCCAAACTTTTGAACCGTGGTGTAAATAATGAAAAATCACATATGATACACTATACGGTTCAAAAGTTTGGGTTTACATAGACCCCAAACTTTTGAACGGTAGTGTATATTAGGAAGACCTAGGCACCATTAGTGACCTGAGTCAAAGTTACCCTGTTATTGCGTGAAACATGGCACAATTACTGACCCCCCCCCCCCCCCCCCCAACACATATATACACACACACCAGCAATACACTTCCATACCTTTTTTTGAACTTGTTCTTATGCTGTTTACTACGAGCATGTTCTGCTGAACAAACAATGTGGTATTGACTGATTTTCTAAATTAAATTTTCATTCATGAGTGGAGTCTGTTCCCTGTCTCTAAAATAACGTTAATCTCATCTACCAGAGGCTTTAACCGTTTATAGGGCACTTACACTATGAAATTCAAAAAAATCTATTGTAGTTTTATTTGGTGTCATAACCACAATTTATTTTCTAAAATTTCCAATATCGCAAGGAAATGCCCCCTTGAAACTAATAACTGGTTGTGAAACCCTTGACAGCAATAACTAAAATCGGGCATTTGCGAGAACTGGTGATGAGTCTTTCATATTGCTGCACAGCATTCATTGCAGATTTTCTTTTCCACTTTGTCATAATTTTGGGTTTTTCTTGCATGAACTGCAAGGTCACACTAAAGCATCTCATTTTGGATTTAAAGCTGGACTTTTACTTTGCCAATCCAATACCTTTTTTTTTTCATTTAAACAAAAATTGTTTAACCATTTAAAGGTGGACTTGCTGGTGTGTTTCGGATTTTTGTCCCGCATTTAAGGGCACAAACTAATGACCGAAGAGTTTCGTTCGAATTGTCCAACTGAAACGGTATCTGGGGGGTCTTAAAGAGCATACGACATGAGAAAAAAAATAGCTTAAATAGCATTATTATGTAAATTAGAATCATATTTTGAGACGATTCGACTCTATACAACTATTTAGCAAAGCGCTGATGACGAGAAATTAGTCTTTTAATCTGCCGGTTAGCCACGCCTAGCATTATAGGGCTCTAGCGTCTCCAACAGGTGGATGACGTCAGCGGGAGACTGGGCTCATCGGTTTTACTATTCAGCTCATTGAGGGGGAATTATTCAGAACGAGGAAAACGCGATGAAGAAAATGTCATTGTTTCAGTCTCTCCAATATTTTTACAGGATATTCTTTTTATCCAAGTATTTTTCCCCAATAGCTAAATAAATGGCTTGAGAAGGACCAGTCAGCCCGTTGAGGGGGAACAAATCACAACGAGGAAAATGCGACGAAGAGAGCTGCAAAATGTCATTGTTTCTGGTGTGACAGCTAGCCGACATGCTAACCCGAACCGAGTGATGTTTCAAAGTCTTCGAATCGGAAAATCGCACATAACAAACCCGGATTATTTGACATGACAACTGGGTTGTTGATTGTCTTCGCGGATCAGCAAACCGCCCGGCGGAGAGCAATTTACAGTTCGTTCCCCAGAGGAGGGTGGCTGCAGTTGTTGTGCAGCAAATGTGCAGCTAATGTAGGTGATAATGAGGAGAGCTTTTTACATGCCTATCAATGATCAAACGTAAGCAGTCCGTTATTTAAAGAAAGTTTGTAGTGTTTACTTTGTAATCGCTGTATTAATATTTGACATAATACAAAACAAGATGTTTACTCACTTCCTCGTAAGTCCAATAGTCCCACAGTAGTAGGGCTTGGCCAATATCCACGGTGAATGGAAACCTTTTGAAACTCCAAAAAGGCGCACACGCCTCTCCCTCATAAAGCAAGATTTTTCTGCAGCCGTTTGGCTGGCGTGATGTGAAAAATAAACGTATTAATCCGCAAAATCAGCTGAATCCTTAGTCCTCATACACAACAGTATGGCTGTTTAGTGAAGAGGACGCCTTCACCCGTACACGTCACAGCGCCCTCCTCCTCAATGCAAGACCGAAGCCGGAAGTCACTCATTTTCATGGCGCGGGATTAAAAAAACTAAATAAATATAGCGATCGCTTCCACACACATCCAAGCGGTCCATACCATTCAGGAGCATAAAATACCGTGTGTATTATGAAATAAACTTGCTTTTTCGTGTCACATGCACTTTAAATAGTCTGAAAAGTTTTAACTTCAATCATTTGAATGTGTGGACTTAAAATGCCTAAAATTCTCCTAAAACCCCATAAAAGGTCTTAAATACAATTTGAAAGGTCCTAATCTATTGTCATTATTTTACTAAACTACTAGTACTTCATGCTCATATGTATCAAGGTGTTAAAGAGATGGTAATAAATTCCTATATCATGTTTTCCACATTACATTAAGTACTGTACTGTATTTAAAACTTTTCATGTAAAGCGCGCATTGCATTATAAGACACAGTAGTAGTGGTTGGAATTGCATAATGCATGCACTAAATGAAGCTGCACTAAAGGGAATGTCATGCCATGATTAACTAATATTGACCCATATACAGGTCGACCCCCGCGTTACGAATTAGTTCTGGTTCTATGCTGGCGACCAGGCCCGCAGTGGCTAATTGGGAGGATCGGGACAAATACCAGTGGGCCGGCCAGTCAGAAGGGCTGGTCCTGTCCGGGTTTAACACATTAGAAAGACTTGTACTTCTTAAAAGATAATTGTTATTATGAGTTGAAATAATTTGATATTGAAACCCCTCTTGATGTTTTCGTTTTTATACAATTAGTAAAATTAGCTTAACTAGTAGGTCGCCATTGTTGTTGACATCGCAGGGCGGTGACGTCACATGGTTACACTGCTGGGCTTAAACATGTCATCTGTTTAACATTTCCAATTTGAAACCGAGAGGAACATTAATGAGCATGACAGCACTGTCAATATTTTACAAAACGAGCAGCAAAACCAAAATGAACAGGAAAGACGGGATAAGACGTGATGACAGTAGGAAAAAAAACTGTGTTCTGCAAAAACATGCTACACCGGCGAAACGTCCTGAAAGAGGCGAAATTGACACCCAAAGTACTACCGTGCGGTTTCAGCTTGTTTTGATTACATGCATACAGACAGAACAGACTAAATAAAATACTTAAATGTAGTAATATCAAATAAGGGTGGTTTAAATATGCTATGTGACTATTGTGGTCAACAGATCAACAATCTGCTTTAAAGCTACCAAAATAAAACACAATGCTTAAAAGTATGAGAGGGAGTCACATGCAATAAGTACTTTGAGGCAATGAAAAGGAAATAAAAGACTCAACAAAAACATAAAAAGTCAGGACTGGCCGCTTTTAACTGATGAGCGCATGTGTTGGATGTCTCACCGCGTAGAAGGAATTGCAGTAACCCGGTAGGATTCGTCAAGTGACAGTGACAATCTACGTCATCACCCCGGGCGTCCGTTGCAAATATAAAAGTATGGCGCCCTCCGTAGGTCAAACTATGGACTAAAACATGGCACCCTCCGTAGGTCAAAATACGTACTAAATATTATAGATTTTTAAATCAATGGCGATATTTTATGTGTTTCTAATAGCATTTTAGTAAAAGAGAACATTTTTTGGCTTTTTAACGAATATGCGCGCAGGCTTGCAGGCTTTCCCCTTTCTTTCACACTCGGCTCGACTTCTTGGAACAAATGCGCGCTTCCTCGTGTGTGTGCGTGCGTGCCCGTGCGCTCCTCCTCATGTGTGGAAATACATTCTGCGTGTGTAAATGCGCTATTACTTGTGTTTCATTAGTACTACCTGCTCTACTCTTCATGCCCCAAGATAAAAGCATGCACAAAACGAAAGTCAACATTATTTTGAAAAAAACAACAACAAAAAAACGAGACTGTAAAGTCAAAATCACGTAAGTCGGGTACGTCGTAATGCACTGACCGCCTGTATAAGGCGCATCGGATTATAAGGCGCACTGTCTTCTTTTGAGATAATTCCAGGCTTTAGGGTGCGCCTTGTAGACCGGAAAATACGGTACTTTGCAAGTAATTCCGAGCCTCCAATTTTCCTTCAATCGACTGTATGTTTTTTGCCGGTATCGATCTGAAATGGGTCTTAAAATTTATGTATTATGGTATTAAAAAATGTTTTTAAAAGTCTTACATTCGCCTTGTTTAACCCTGCAGAAACCCTGTGAAACCTTTGTGATAAATAGGTGAATAAACACAGGAACTGAGAAGGGGGCAAATACTTTTTTTTACAGTAGTGTATAACACACAGTACAAGTTCCACGGGGTTCCAGCCTTCACCATCTTCTTGATGGACTTAAAGCAGTAATGTGAAGTAATTTCATAACATGCCAAATAGGGTCACAATTAAAGTAATTAAACATTGTCCAACAAATAAAGCATGAAAAAAATAATTTATATGTTGTATATTTGACAAATATTTGCGTTTCCGAAGTTCAAGCCTGAAAGGGGACGAACCCGGAAGTGATACGTCACACCGGGAACAGCGATGGCAGCTCCATACATACGGCCGCCATACAAAGCCCTTCAAACAATGATTCAAACAGCGATATAAGCGATAGATCGAGCGCAAGGGAGGAGATCAAAGTTTTTGAAAAGTTTGAGGAAGAAGAGGAGGTTGGAATTTTATGTTGGACCTAACATGTATTAGCCAGACGCTAATCAGGATGCAAACAATGTGCCTAGACTACCTGACATGGAATGGATACAAGACCAATCGAGATTACAAGATTGGTAAGATATAGGCTGTTATTATTTTCATGATTTGAAGATTCAGGCATTTGCACATAATTTTATGTTTTTGTCTATCTGATGACATTGTTAAAAAAAAAAAAAAATCAGACTTCATGTTCATTTTGGCAGATCCGGCAGCTCTCGTGCGTATAAAATAATAATATAAAAACGTTGGGGGGAAAGAAGGACATGAGTCGTTGATGGCTTTTTCCACTTTATTGTGGCAACAATAAGAAAACAAAATAATAGCGGACTGCCGCCACATTCGACCGCGAAATGTTGCTTCTCGCTGATCTCCTCCTCGCCTCCTATTACTCCAGCGTCTCTTAAACGGATCGTGCATAGTGTCTTGTTATGAGCTTTTTGTTTACAAATGTATCGAACACACGATGTGCTGATAACTTTCTTTATTAACCAGTTTTGTCACAGATTACTTAAAAAAGTAATTACTGATTATTGATTACACCTAAAAAAAGTAATCTAGTTACTTATCTGATTACTTTATCGTCAAAGTAACTCAGTTACTTTAAAAGTAACTTATCAATTACTTTTTAACAATTTTTCTCCTTTTGCTGCCTCAACATAAAAATGACAACAAAAAATGTCATCGCATGTAATTGAATTTTTCACATAAGGCTTAATCTTTGAGTTAGCGGGGGTTTAATTAGTCGATGGAGTTGATATCAACCACCATTGACTCGCGCTAGCTTAGCCACCCCGGAGCCCTGAAACTAACAAATAACTGACAAACTGCACGGAATTTGTCCAAATCAACTCCTAACGACTAAATAATAGTGACGGGATCTGTCGTTCACTTGAGTAAACGAATCCATTCCGGTTCGTTCAGTAAAACGATTCGTTCAAACGAATCGTTCAACGAATCGTTCGCCCCCCTCATCTCCCTCCCCACCCAAATGAATCGTTCGGTTAGTGAACGGGAAGTGACGTTGCCGAACGAATCACCAAAGACCGCTTCGCAGTATAACTGAACGGGAAGTGACATTGCTTGGTCCCTCCCTCTCTTGCACATTGACCACTCGTCGTAGTTTCAGAAATGAGTGACAGGCGATATCATTCTGCTCTCAGAGACAGCCTCGTCTCCCTCCCGCTGCTGCAAAAGCGAGGGAGGACTTCCGCGTCGTCTGTCCTAGTTCTATGGGCTCAAAGTCATGGCTCGTGCTTGCATTTCGAATTAGGACACGGTTAAACATTTTCCTTTTGAGGGGGAAGTCGGGGTTTGGGGTCGGGGGCGCACGGACTTTCTTTAGCATGATCTTGCTCACATATACAATGCTGCTGCTAACAGCCAACGCGGCATGCTTGCTGTCACGAAAATAAAAATAAATCGAAAGTTTAATTTCTAATTATGGAACGGCCAACACATCATATTAACCTCTCGCTCTGCTGTATTTTTGTTTTTTATTATTAAGATGATCGTTTTGAATTTTTGCACTGGTATTAATAAATAAAATAATCCGGTCAGCTCCCCTGTCGTCCCCGCATCTCAGATCGTCAAATGCTGACGAGAAATAATTGTTTGCTTTATGATTTCGCCTTTCTACTCTTATTAGTCTGTTAAGAAAAATGTAGACATATTGCGACATCTCCCGTGTCCGCGCGCTTTGTTTTTGGGGCGCTTGAGTAGCACATGATGGACGGATTGACATAATTTGTCAAACCAACCGACACCCTCTGACACGAAAAAAAAAAAAAACACTCGGAAAAAATTGACATGTATATACAGTTTCATTGCAAATCAGTATTATGGCGATCATACTAAATATTATTTTTTTTCTGTGCACATATGAGGTACATATCGCTGCCATGAAGCCTCCATATAGTGACAGTTCTCTGCCCGCTTCACTGCCGTCACGCGACCGCAGCTCAGGTTTTGCTTGCCTCGTAGCTACGTGTGTTTTAAATTACTGTAAATTTGATAGTATATCGTCATAGGCACAGTCCCGAGTCTGTTGAGAAAAGTAGAACACTAAACCATGCTCGCTAGATTTGTGTGGTGTTTTTGTCTTTTTGAGCAGCATTTGATAGGCTCCACGTTAACAAATATGTGACAAAGTCGTTTCCTTTCATTTTATGACTCGTTCACCGCATAGTCATTACTGGAAAGTCAAGTTAGCAGCAAGCTAGGTCAGGAACCGGAGGACCGAATCACTGAACGGGAAGTGACAAAACTCAGTCTTTCCCCCCTGCCTGCACGCTGGCTGCTTATTGGCCACACGTGGAAATGAGTGACATACGCCATGATTCTGTTTCCGCTCCCTCCCCTGCCCGCGATGAGGCTGGCGTCTGATTGGTCGTGTGCGATGTCAGAAGACGCTGCCGCTTGCTCAACGCCCTCCCACGCAGCGAACAAGCGCCACCAACTTCAGAGAACGAATCAGTGCAGATGGTGATTAGTTCGGTCTCGTTCACCCAAACAATTCGTTCAAAAAGAACGAATCGTTCGCGACCGATACAACACTACTAAATAAACCCCCGCTAACTCCAAGATAAAGCCTAATGTCAAAAATTCTGAACTTCCCCTTTAAAATAAAGACCTAGCTGTTAAAATATTGTCTATAAAAGTTGTAAAGCAATAAAACAACAAAAATTATTGAAATGAACAAGAATCCTACAACGTATTTCATAATGGGTCAAAATCATTTTTCGAGCAGATTTTTCTAGCACCTAAGACACTAGCTTTTGCTTTGCTAAGCCAAAACTACACCTGTGGAAGCAAGATGGGTATTTAGAATTTCTGTAAACCTAAGCTTTCAAACGCAACCAACAAGAACTGAGCTGGAACAGTTTTATATATACGTATATATACAGTATTGGCCAAACGTTTGGGGACACCTCAAAGGTGGACAATTTGAAGAATGTATAAAACCTGTTTTCAGTTATTTCACTTTTTTTGCCATTCAACATATTCGTTCATAGTTTTGAGGTATTCAGAGAGGATTTACAATAATAGGGAAAAATATATCAAACGTAAAAATGTTTAGGTGTGTCCAAACTTTTGACTTTTGTTTCAGTCATCAACATGCTTTGCCCCCAGCCCCACAAAAGTAAAACTCCGCCTATGGTTACAAACACTGACAACAAAATGTGCATAAAGGCTGGTTACTAACAGTAGAAGTGCTGGCTGTCTTGGTGTCTGTAGGCTTTGTTTCGAGTTTCGTCGCGTTGTCCTGTATTCCTTGTTGAATTGGATGTAGAGTTTTTAGCGGCCGACAATCTTTTTCAGCCAGCGTAAAGTTTGCAATGCACTGAGATATTTTTGTCATCTTTACTGGACAGAAATGTGAAGTAATGGCTGTATTTCCAGTGAGCAAATGCATCCATTTGCGGCATATAACCTGCCTTTCACTGTTAGCCTCGCTGCCTCGTCAGAATGCTATGTTGTTGACCGCCGTGGCAGACAGCCTCAAACAGCATCGTAAAACACGTGACCCGTTTTTTTTCCCCCCGCAATGAGAAATGCTCTTCGTACATGACTACAGTATTCTTCATTCTACATACATTATGGGGCAAAAACAAAATAGTAACGCACAGGCACTAGGGAAACTAACTTTAATCTGATTACTGGCTTGGAAAAATGAACGCGTTAGATTACTCTTTACTGAAGAAAGTAATCACATTATAGTAACTTTAGTAACCTAAGTTATTAACACATGGAGCTAACAGTATAACACAGCTCGGGGCTCTCGGGAGGAAGTGGCGTCTAATGGCGTGAGGAAATGTAGTTTTTTCACACAAGCGAACAGATTACAAAGCACCACTTCAGTGTTGTCCCGAAACTACATTTCCCATGATTCACTGCGTGACCTGCGCGCTCGCTGATTCGCTGCCAGACATTAAAAGCAACGCGCTTGTTGTTGTCACCTGTCAGCGGCTCTCGTACAGTAAAACACAAACTAGGAGCCTATCAAGCGATCACCGTGAAAGAAACGCCGAACCGTACAAATGCAATGCAATGCTTGAAGCATGAAGGTGGAAAAACATAATACAAATACGAATAAATGTGCACAAACTCACCGGCGGTGTGTGTCTCTTACGACAACGTGACCGTGAATTACCGCGACGCCGCCCCGCTTATATGCACATCCACACCCCCTTCCCGATTGACAGTGGATTAACCCTTTCGGACAAGATCGTAGATGACTCACAATTTAAACACGCTTAACCTAGCGAACGCAACAACAACTATGATTGGGGATTGCCACGAGTTAACTTTCGGCTAACGTCGCTAGCTTATACTGTTCATTCCACAACAGTTGGTAGCTCTGCTTTGACAAAGTCATCAGTCATCTATCCAAAAATCACACTTACTTTTTGGCAAATCCTTGATCATAAACAGACCGGTTAAGGAAGCAGGCATCTTCGAAGTGTTTGCAGCAGAGAACACTACTCGATGATGGCGTGAAATTCATTCGCTTCGTGCGAACGAAAGATGTCCATTTACGTGCCCTGCCCTGCTATCCTTTGGCCACTCATACAACTTTTCATTTGAGTGAGAACAAAACATCGCCGTGGCATCTTACCGAGAAGCAATGCAACAAACAATACTGTTCTATGGCGGACTTCCCTCGCACTTCCCGGTATGACGTAACTTCCGAAGATTGCCAAGAAAAGCATTTTCGTTGTCAAGGGCGTTGCTATGGGTTAAACAAAGAATCTGGAAGGGTTGCGTTAAAAAAAAAAAAAAAAAAAAAAAAACGAAAATATGCTTATAACTGTTTAGCCATTGATATTGTTCTAAAACATGGTTGGCCAACCTTACTTCACATTACTGCTTTAAGTGGAGGATTTCTGATTCTCTTGTCACTTGCTTTCCAGTGTTACCTGCAAAACTATTCTTTGAGGTATGCTATACACTGTGTTTTGTGCCGCATTTTATATCATTTTTAAAAATGAAGTGCTCTTTGACTTTGAATGTGAACCACTGTGTTGTCATTGTCTTAAAATGGACAAATTTGCTAGCAGTCTTAAAGTTCTGTGGAAAAACTGGTAATGGAAATGTCACCACTTGATAAGCCGTAAAGACAGACAATTGTTTTGTTTGTTTTGCTTATCATAAATTATTTTTTATTTGTTCACGTTGGAGACCACTTATCCTTAATGTGAGCCTCTGTATTTATTTTTACTACACACTTGGGCTGTTGAGCTCATAAGGGAAAACGGATTCACTGGATTTAACTTTTTGTCAATGTAAGTGTAATATAAATGATTGCTGTACATTAAAACGTTAAAGCTTAAAAAAAAAATTTACATTTTGAAAACATGGCTCGAAGTACAGTATATTAATATGTCGCATTACTTTATGTTGGCCAACAGAGGAGAATGTCTCACCTTTTAGTGGAATCTGCGAAACATCCAATGTAATTTCATGACCAAATCATCAGCGAATGAACCATATTGAAACGTTTGGTTGTACAATTGTATGTGCTACATTTTCCCTTTTGTGTGTGTGAGAGTGTGGAATAATTGCAGATTTTGACAGTGGCTCCAGTCAAAATGCACCATGGGGGGCCACCACCCCAACCAAAGTCAGAAGATGAAGCCCATTAACAAGAAGAGAATGCCCTGATTTGGCATCTTACTGCAACAATTATTTAATTACTGTGTAAATAAAGCCATGTCCTGGGATGCATATTACATAGTGATGTGTTCAAGAACACACAATCTGAAAACAACACTTTGCCAAGACAAAAAACCTTCCCAAGTGTTACAATAGTGTTTAGTTTTTCCGTTACCGCACTATCACGCTATTTATCGCAAAGTATCATGAGCTCCTGTAATAAATGTAAAGGCAATTTGTTCCAGCTGCCTTTTATATTGTACTGCTTTAAAAATGGTAGGATGTACAGAATTAGATGATGATCAGATTAGATTTTTACTAATTTAATGCTGCAATTGAGTGCGTTGTTGTACTGTTCCGTCTCATTCGTCTGTCTTTGCCAACAGGAAGCAGTACAGGATAGCTGGGGTGGACTGGAACACAAAAAATGGCCCTGGCATTTCAGTCCTGGGCAGCCCACCTTATACATGTATATACTAGTATATACACTCACCGGCCACTTTATTAGGTACACCATGCTAGTCACGGGTTGGACCCCCTTTTGCCTTCAGAACTGCCTCAATTCTTCGTGGCATAGATTCAACAAGGTGCTGGAAGCATTCCTCAGAGAGTTTGGTCCATATTGACATGATGGCATCACACAGTTGGCGCAGATTTGTCGGCTGCACATCCAATTTATTTATAAATCATGGTGGAAAATAAGTATTTGGTCAATACCAAAAGTTCATCTCAATACTTTGTTATGTACCCTCTGTTGGCAATAACAAAGGCCAAACGTTTTCTGTAACTCTTCACAAGCTTTTCACACACTGTTGCTGGTACTTTGGCCCATTCCTCCATGCAGATATCCTCTAGAGCAGTGATGTTTTGGGGCTGTCGTTGGGCAACACGGACTTTCAACTCCCTCCGCAGATTTTCAATGAGGTTGAGATCTGGAGACTGGCTAGGCCACTCCAGGACCTTGAAATGCTTCTTACGAAGCCACTCCTTTGTTGCCCTGGCTGTGTGTTTGGCATCATTGTCATGCTGAAAGACCCAGCCACGTCTCATCTTCAATGCCCTTGCTGATGGAAGGAGATTTTCACTCAAAATCTCTCGATACATGGCCCCATTCATTCTTTCCTTTACACAGATCAGTCGTCCTGGTCTCTCTGCAGAAAAACAGCCCCAAAGCATGATGTTTCCACCCCCATGCTTCACAGTGGGTATGGTTCAATTTAGTATTCTTTTTCCTCCAAACAAGAGAACCTGTGTTTCTAGCAAAAAGTTCTATTTTGGTTTCATCTGACCATAACACATTCTCCCAGTCCTCTTCTGGATCATCCAAATGCTCTCTAGCGAACCGCAAAAGGGCCTGGATGTGTACTTTATTCAGCAGGGGGACACGTCTAGCAGTGCAGGATTTGAGTCCCTGGCGGCGCATTGTGTTACTGATAGTAGCCTCTGTTACTGTGGTCCCAGGTCTCTGTAGGTCATTCAACTGGTCCCCCCGTGTGGTTCTGGGATTTTTGCTCACCGTTCTTGTTATCATTTTGACGCCACGGGGTGAGGAGGGAGTTGAAAGTCCGTGTTGCCCAACGACAGCCCCAAAACATCACTGCTCTAGAGGAGATCTGCATGGAGGAATGGGACAAAATACCAGCAACAGTGTGTGAAAAGCTTGTGAAGAGTTACAAAAAACGTTTGGCCTCCGTTATTCCCAACTAAGGGTACATAACAAAGTAATGAGATGAACTTTTGGTATAAACCAAATACTTATTTTCCACCATGATTTGCAAATAAATTCTTTAAAATTTTCAGTTTTTTTTTTCACATTCTGTCTTTCATGGTTGAGGCTTACCTATGTTGACAATTACAGGCTTCTTTAATATTTTCAAGTGGGAGTACTTGCACAATTAGTGGTTGACAAAATACTTATTTGCCCCACTGTATGTATATATATATATATATTAGGGCTGTCAAACGATTAAAATTTTTAATCGAGTTAATTACAGCTTAAAAATTAATTAATCATAATTAATCGCAATTCAAACCATCTATAAAATATGCCATATTTTTCTGTAAATTATATATATATATTCTGTAAAATAAATTGTTGGAATGGAAAGACACAAGATGGATATATACATTCAACATACGGTACATAAGGACTGTAGTGGGCATTTCACTCTACTGTCATTTAAATCTGTCTATGCTGTCCTCACTCCGAAGCGTCTACTTTTTCCAAAGCTAGACAGCTAGTGAACGACGCCTTAATAATCAGACTTCTTCATTTTTCATCTGATTTATAAATAAAATGGCCTCAAACCATTGTTCTCTTTAGACCGTCGTAAAACTACAAAAAAAAAAGTACACAAGCATTGCATTAGCAACAACGTTAGCTTAGCACGCTATACAGGTTCACTAAACATAAACAAAAAGCGTCTCATACAAAAAATATAACATTTCGCTTACTAACATAATATGTACATTCTTTACAACAACCATACTTACGGACAAATCTTGTCCAAGGATCATATAAGCACAACATTACAATGTAGGCGTCAGCCCGAGACGTCGTGCAGCCATATTGAACTGGCAAGAAAACAATAAACCATGTCGCAAAGCGACCACAAGAGTTCACTGTTAGACAGAACAAAAAGCCTTGCTGTAAAACTTACCAAAAGGCAGAATACTGTCTGAGCGGGACATGTGCGTTAATTGCGTCAAATATTTTAACGTGATTAATTTAAAAAATTAACTACCGCGCGTTAACGCGATAGTTTTGACAGCCCTAATATACAGGACTGTCTCAAAAAATTAGAATATTGTGTATTCTAATTTCCTGAGACAGTCCTGTATATATACACAGGACTGTCTCAAAAAATTAGAATATTGTGTATTCCAATTTCCTGAGACAGTCCAGTATATGTAGGCCTATACTATATATATATACTATGTATATATAAATTTCAAAATTGTCCGATATGCATGTGTGATACATTATTGGAAAGCTTAAAATCTCAATTTTTGGGCCCAATTTTTGATCATGGCAGCACAAGAACAGGCCTTAAACACAAGATCAAAATAGGCTGGGGTCTATCACACCAGACAGGACCCCAGGTGCAGGATATGCAAGGAGGCCCCTGAGACAGTCCAGCACATCACAGCAGGGGGTAAGATGCTGGCAGACAAGGCATACATGGAACGACATTACCAGGTAGCAGGCATAGTGTACAGGAACATCTGCGCCGAGTACGGACCGGAGACCCCGGAGTCAAGGTGGGCGACACCTCCAAAGGTGGTCGAGAACAACCGAGCCAAGATCCTTTCGGACTTCCAGATCCAGACAGACAAACTGGTGATGGCCAACCAGCCTGACATAGTGGTGGTGGATAAACATCAGAAGACAGCAGTAGTGATAGATGTAGCAATCCCGAGCGATAGCAACATCAGGACGAAAAGCTGGAGAAATTTCAAGGGTTGAAGGAAGAGTTGGAGAAAATGTGGGGAGTGAAGGCAACAATGGTGTCAGTAGTGATCGGGACACTAGGAGCAGTAACCCCCAAGCTGGGTGCATGGCTCCAACAGATACCAGGAACAACGACCGACATCTCCGTTCAGAAGAGTGCAACCCTAGGGACAGCTAAGATCCTGTGCAGAACCCTCAAGCTCCCAGGCCTCTGGTAGAGGACCCGAGCTTCAGATGAGAGACCATACCGCCCGGGTGGGCGAGATAACGCTTTTTTTGTAATTTTTATATATACATACTATAGTCAAGGTGATCTTATTCCTTAAATGTTGTCTTTTTCTTGTGAGAAAATATTAACGGCAATTTGTAGTCTTGTGTTAGTTTGGTTTACATGTGCGCAAAATGATGCACACTAACAACCAAAGCTGCTGGATCTATGAAAGTACTTCCTTTTGTTTCACAGACCACTGGGGGTTTCGGCTTATGTTATTTTGTTTTTTCTCTCGCCTCCTGTTGGACAACACTAGTGGAGGTCTGTTGTGTGTGTGCAACAGAGGGAAGATTTTTTTTTACATTTGCTCCATTTGAGTAACAGGACAGGAAGTGGACTCCACAGAGGAAACTTGAGCCCCTACCACACAACGCCCCCTCATCTCCCTCTTGGTACTTTTGCTTGCCTTCCGCCCTTTGTAAATCCTCCCCACCTCTTTAGTTTTTCTTTCATTCCAGCAGACATAATTCCAGTCTCCTATCGTATTACTGTCTACACGCTGTAAATGGAGGCACTGAGAAAAAGTGTGGGGATTTTTCTTATTAAGCAGCAGTGACTTAAAGTGGAACAAAACTTAAAACGATAAAATATACAAGATGTACAAGACCAATCAAAATACAGTAATCTGATGAAAACTGTGTCATAAGAATCAAAGAATATTTCATCGGAGTTAGGACAATGGCTGGGTTCACATGGACATCCGATCAATTTTGGGGAATTTTGCGATGAACGGATGCAGTTTTAATGGACAGCTACAAATTTTGATTCGTTAAGGACTTGTTCATGCATTATTTTCGGTCAGAAAAAAATGTGACATGCACAGATTGACCAAATATACTGGAAATAGTAGTAGAAGAAGCCTGTTACTTCCCTTCACTGTGGCTCTTAATGTGATCAGCAGAAGATATGGATCAGGAAAAAAAAAACAAAAAAATCACACTTAACGAAAGGCTTTATTGAAACGAACACAAACACGACCAGCTGCTTCTAACACACATTAATCTCTACGCGCGCGTTTTCATATCTTTTTCCATGCACACTTCCACGCACATAGAAATTGCTGGCTCCCGAGGCCGTACTCACGAGTTGTACTGACTTCTGTGTGAACAAAACATCGCTCTGTCAATTTTTACATTAAACGTGAGTTATTTCGTGTATTTTACCAGTTTTTCTAATATTTCAGCAACTTTAAAAACTTTTAATATCCCCAGCAACGTTTTCATCTCAGACACGGATGAGTTTAGTCTTGCGCCTACCCGTCTTCTACTCGCTCTGCTTCTACTAGCTTCCAGGAATAAGAGAAACGCGTATACTGACAACAACACAGACATGAGCGGTAAAGACAGATAATTCTGAAATGTTGGAATAAAATGTTTTCATGTCCGCCGATTATCAATCAACAAAAAACACCTATTTTGATCGGAATTTGCTGGTTATAATACACTGCTGGCCAAAAGTATTGGCACCCCTGCAATTCTGTCAGATAATGCTCAATTTCTCCCAGAAAATGATTGATGATTGTAATCTCGTCATTTATTTTGCTGGCAATGAAAAAACACAAAAGAGAATGAAAAATAATAATAATAATAATAATAAAAAACCATTATCATTTTACACAAAACTCCAAAAATGGGCTGGAAAAAAGTATTGTCCCCCTTTGAAAAATCATGTGATGCTTCTCTACAGTGTGTAATTAAAAGCACCTGTTACGTACCTGTGGCACATAACAGGTGGTGGCGATAACTAAATCACTCTTGCAGCCAGTTAAAATGGATTAAAGTTGACTTAACCTCTGTCCTGTGTCCTTGTGTGTACCACATTGAGCATGGAGAAAAGAAAAAGGACCAAAGAACTGTCTGAAAACTTGAGAAGCAAAATTGTGAGGAAGCATGGGCAATGTCAAGGCTACAAGTCCATCCCCAAAGACCTGAATGTTCTTTTGTCCACCGTGCGCAGTGTCATCAATAAGTGTAAAGCCCATGGCACGGTGGCTAACTTCCCTAAATGTGGACGGAAAAGAAAAATTGTCGAGAGATTTCAACTAAAGATTTTGCGGATGGTGGATAAAGAACCTCAACTTAAATCCAAACAAGTTTAAGCTCTCCTGGAGTTCAAGGGTATAACAGTGTCAACCCGTACTATCTGTCGGCGTCTGAATGAAAAGGGACTCTTCGGTATGAAACCCAGGAAGGGTGGGATACCCAGCAAGACCCCACTTCTAACCTAGAGACATAAAAAGCCAGGCTGGAGTTTGCCAAAACTTACCTGAGAAAGCCCAAAACGTTTTGGAAGAATTTTCTCTGGTCAGATGAGACAAAAGTTGAGCTTTTTGGGAAACGGCATCGACATAGAGTTTACAGGAAAAAAACGAGGCATAAGAACACGGTGGCAGAGGTTCCCTGATGTTTTGGGATTGCTTTGCTACCTCTGGCACTGGACTGCTTGACCGTGTGCATGGCATTATGAAGTCTGAAGACTACCAACAAATTTTGCAGCATAATATAGGGGCCAGTGTGAGAAAGCTGGGTCTCCCTCAGAGGTCATGGGTCTTCCAGCAGGACAATGACCCAAAACACACTTTAAAAAGTACTAGAAAATGGTTTGAGAGAAAGCACTGGATACTTCTAAAGTGGCCAGCAATTAGTCCAGACCTGAATCCCATGGAACACCTGTGGAGTGGCAGTTTGGAGAAGGCACCCTTCAAATCTCAGAGACCTGGAGCAGTTGGCTAAAGAAGAATGGTCTAAAATTCCAGCAGAGCATTGTAAGAAACTCGTTGATGATACCGGAAGCGGTTGTTCGCAGTTATTTTGTCTAAAGGTTGTGCTGCCAAGTATTAGGCTGAGGGTGCCAATACTTTTGTCCGGCCCATTTTTGGCGTTTTGTGTAAAATGATAATGATGTTTTTTTTTCCCATTCTCTTTTGTGTTTTTTCATCGCAAGCAAAATAAATATAAAGATATTACTACCAAAGAGTTTGTAATTGCAATCATTTTCTGGGAGAAATTGAGCATTATCTGACAGAATTGCAGGGGTGCCAATACTTTTGGCCAGCAGTGTATTCCGAATGAGGTGTGTACATGAAGCATATTTGTTCCTATCAGGCCTTTAATCATACATTTAAATAAATTTTTTTTGTAATAATTTGATGGATGACACCGAGGGGTTTTAATGTTTCCTGTGAGAGTGAAAAGGTCTTGTGGTCTCTGTAACAGAATGCCGTAATTTTCATACTATGAGCCGCTACTTTTTTCCCTTATTTTAAATCCTGTGCGACTCTTTTGTTAATTTATTTGGGTTCATATGTGAGACTTTGACAGTTGCGTCATAAGACTCATAATTATGACATGACACTGTCATGGGCATTAATGAATGCTTATGGCAAATGTTACTAAGGCTAGGTTTATACCGCAGCTCTTAATGCACAAATACGATTTTTTCGTGTTTTTCCGACTCAAGTGAGGCATGAACTTGACGGTCTGAACATGACAAGTCGCATAGAGGTGGACCATTTCAAATCCGATCTGGGCCACATTATTCCAGATTGTGGCTGCGGTCTGAACTGTCAAATCTCCTAAATCTGAATTTATGCAGCAATTAACGTCAGCAAAGAGCGAGAGGCACGGAGGACGGCAACGATGGAGCTGTACATTAGCGTTGGCGCCTAGCCTGAATTCGGATTTTTGGGAAGAGACAACAACATTCATAAAAAAAAAAATAAATAAATAAATAAATAAAAGGGTGGGGGGCAGGCCTGAGAATGCTCGGTTTTCTTTCGGTGTGCTATATGACCAGTACTGTATTTCAATATTGCTTACATGGCCTAGAGTTGGGGCAAACTGTTCTTATGTGGGTGCGTGCATGGACAACGCACACACATCCGATGCATGCATTTTATCAATCAGTATAAACTGAATATAAGACTAAACAGGGAATATTCATGTTTGTTATCTGTGTCCTCTTTTTGGAAATGAAAATATGATCACCCTAAAATGATGCAGAGCTAGTATGTGTAGTAATTTCTTTTGATGTTTTGATGCTTCTGCGCATGCGGGTCAGTTTGCTCAGCGTATGTCGGACTGCGAGTCAGTGTGCACTTGAACATGCTCAATGGACAGAGGCAGTCTGAACGGGCACGCCAAATAAACAGATATGACTAAAAATTGGAATTGTGTATTAAGACCTGCAGTATGAACCTAGCCTAAGAATCATCCGTCAAATTTGTCACTTAGTTGATTTATGTCCAGCTCGGATCTTATACAGCCATAGAAAAATGAGATGATTTTCCGGATGACACTAAATGACATCTGTCATGAGCATTCATTAATGCTCATTACAGTGTCATGTGACAGTGTCATAATTATGACAGCCTTATAACACTGCTGTCAAACAAAATGTTACCGGTTAATATCTTTTGGTGTAAATATCCCATATGCTGCAGTTCATAGTCCAGTGCGGCTTATCTAAGAACAAATGCCTTTTTCGTTTCAAATCTGGTGGGTGGTGGTTTATAGTCAGGTGCGCCTTATAGTCTGAAAATTATGGTAGATTTTTACTAGATTTAAATTAACAACAGCACAAAAATAATAAGTGCAGTTAAAAAAACAATAGGATTAGTTTGCGCAAAAAAACAAACAAAAAACAAACAAAAACAAAAAAACATATGGCTGCAAAATATATGTTAAAAAAAATCCCCCAAAACATTTTTTTCAGTGAATGCAGCATGAAAATATTTTAATTTATTGTATTTTATTTTTTTTTTCTCCAGTAAATAATGCATAAAAATATTTCACTACAGATCCATTTCATGTTTTCTTGTTTTTGTTGTTGTTGATAGTATAGTAAATAATGTGCTAAATATTGAATAGGCTATTTACATTTCTATTTACATACATTATATTTCATAATTTACACATTTTATTATCTTGTCAGTGAACAAAGCTTGAGTCTTTTAGAAAAAAATTAAATGCAAGAATTGGGTATCTTAGAACAGTGTACAATTTGGTGCTGACTGAGCCAAAGATGGATTAATGATCCTTAGTGGAAGGTCACTTATCTGCCAAGTAAACAAAAGATTTGAGTGTGCTTTTTAGTCAAACTCTGCCAAGTTTTAAAGGCACCGTTTCGACTCAGAACTGTGCTATCATTCTTCGATGCTCAAGTCACAATCATGAGGGTGGTGACCTCTTGCTTAACCACATGCAAACAGAAACAAACACAGATGGAAACAGCGTTTAAGCAAACAGCAGTGTATTTCACCACAAAACATAGAGCCAATTAGGCACCAAGAAAGAAAAACGAAAAAACAAAAGTAGAAGGTCAAACAAGGGAGAGACGAAGACTTTTGCAAGCCTCCATCTTGTCTTCTTCTTTGCCGCACTCCAGATTTTGTCAGTCACTGTTGTCTCTCAGCACGCATCCAGTGCCATGACAACTTTTATTTACATTTTTTTTTTCCCTCAAAAAAGGTGTTTCAAGTGGGTTAGTTGTACAGTGCTGCTGTTACAGGGTAATACGTTTTTCCACAGAAGCACACATACACACGACGCTTTAACACGCCACGTCTATATACAGGAAATATGAGCAGGAACAAAAGGTCATCAGTTCAATTCAAAGCGATCATAAATTACAGTTGTAAAACGGTATTATATGTTATTAATAACAACATGAGGAGGTGCTCGTTTACCCTTTGAAGCAGAGTGTGGGGAACCTTTTTATCAGAGCCCTTACAAAAAGCATGAAATACTATCCTGCTTATGTAGCATCAAGTCAAATAATAACGTCATATTATGATACATTATATTCATTGGCATTGGGAAAACGACTGACTTGCACTCCTACTATCCTTGTGACATTATTTTGTTAGCGGCACTAAAGTCGTTTTCAAATACAGTGGTACCTCTACATAAGAAGTTAGTTTGTTCCAGGACCTTTTTCGTAAGTCGAAATTGTCGTTTGTCGAGCAGGATTTTCCCATTAGAATATATTATAAATCCATTAATTCGTTCCACAGCCCGAAAACCTACACTAAATCCTTAATAAATACTGCTGGTACAATTGCAAAAAGCGATTTCACAGAACAAAACAAATAAATTATGAATAAAAATCGGAATAATAATATAATAATAGTAAAAATAATTAGGGGTGTGCTATCTTAGGCACCCCACGATTTGATTCGATTACGATTCAGGGTGCTACGATTCGATTATTGAACGATGATACGGTACTGGCGATGATCACAGTTATCGCAATTATCGATGCATCGTACATTACTAATTTAAAAAGTAGCCAAACAAATGTATGTCCATTATTTGTGTAAAATATCCTAATGATTCAACAAAAAGCTGCTCGTGAACTGCTTTTTTTTTTTTAACAAGAAAGTGCAAAAACATGAACCATTTTAAAAGCAGTACTTATTTCTCAACATGCCCATACAACACACAGCTGACCTTGCGATATTCTTTTTCACAAGAAGGTGCAAAAACATTAGCTGTTTCAAAGCCAGTACTTATTTCTCTCAACAGTACAATAAAATTTACACTGGTGGAAATAATTCCACATTTTCTGGAAACAAACAAAGTGTCTTTAGAAAAAGACTTCTTTTAACCAGTATAATTTGTTTTCACAGATTTCTGTACTGTTACGCATGTTTGTAGTGTTACCGCTGTACTTAATCATGGTTTTACATCTTCTGCATCTGGAGTAACTTATGTACACCACCAAACAACGCACAACTTGGCACGGAAATACATGTTAGCGAAGTCGCTAATGAACATAGCGCTCGGCGCAAACTAGTAACATCTCAAAAACAACAACAATAAAGGCTAAACAGTACAAGAGGGTTTGTGTACTCACCTTTGATAGACGAACACGGGACTTAGCAAAACACTCGGGACTTTTTCCAATTAACACGACTTGAACCTACTGCTGGACAACTGAAAGACAAGGAGCAACGAACTATCTCTCTTTCCTTCTCGCTCAAAAAAAAATAACTTGCGCATAGAAGCGCGACCACCAGGTCTCATACACAAATTTATTTTCCAGTCTTTTGAAAAGGAGTAAATCTCTCGCTCAGTAACCGGCAGCATCCATCATAACGTTGTGCGTGCGTCCGTTAAATGTGTCCGGGCTGAAAACGTGTCTTGAATTTCGTTTCGCTACTAGCAGCTGTCATAAAGTTATTAGGGAAAATCATCGTTTTTCAACATTTATAAATCGTAATCGAATCGTCACGTGTCGAATCGCGATGCCTCTAATAATCGATTTTTTGGCACTCCCTTAATAATAATAATTACAATACCAATAGTAATGTAACGAATCGGGTTGTAATCTGGCGGAAGTGCTTTGCTTGGTGTGCCTGAACGTACCGCGTGGCTGACTCGACAGAGTGAGACAGGGGCTTTACTTTCACTTTGTTCAGCTGCGGCGGACAGTAAGCATGTTGTGTTGCACAAGTTCTGAAATAAATGATTAAAAACCTGACGGAGCTGGCAATTTTTTGGCGATGTTACAATAATAATAATTGTTAACTTATAAAGACTGGCGAACGGAGATCGGAGGAGAACTGTCGAGATTGTACACATTCTATGGGTGTATTGTCAAGCCAGTTCACGGAAGCGCCCACCAAGCTCATATTTTTCTATCATTTCCATCTTCATTTCAACGGTAAGCCACATTTTATCCCTAACATTGTTGGAACCCATGTTGATTTCTCTCACAAGAAATCCGCCGTGGATCCGTCTTGTGGGAAAACAAAGAAACTACGGCTGTCATAAATCATCGTATTTTGAGCATGTCATCGGATGTAGAAATATATGGCGAGTCAAATTTTACGTCGAATGTCGAAAAGATCGCGTGTCGAAGTGATCGTGTGTCGAGGTACCACTGTATTTTTATGCATAAGATGCCTGGTTGAAGTATATATATCTGTAAAGATATTTTCATCGAATCGAATCGCGATTGAAATTGTTCTGCAAACAGTATGTTTTGAATTCGGTTATGGTGTGACATTACACCGCGCCTTATCATTCAAGTACCTGGCCTCTTTGTTCTACCTCCATGCCCTATAAAAGCAGCAAGCTTGTCGCCTATTCCTGGTTTAAACTGAGCCGGATCAAGCATACATTAAATACATAATGCATCATTTAAATCTATACATGTGTGCTGTGGTTTGGTACAATACCTTTGTAAAATGGCCAGTTCCTGTCTTTGTCACTTTTTTTTCCCGCAGCCTCCAACCTCAACTCCACTTCGGCCAATAGGCACTTTTCTCAGCTTGCGCGCTGGCAAAAATTGGCTTTCTTGCCTGGTTATTGATCTCCTGCGCGTCGCCTCTGGATATGACCTCCAACCTCGACGCACCGTGTAGGTGCGTTGGCGTGAACTGAGTGAACGTTTTCTTAAAAATAAGGATTATCTCAGCATTCTGGACCTAGGAAATCCAAGTGAAATCTTGCCTCCTGACTGAAATACGTCTCTCTGCATATAGCGTGCCCAGAACCCCACTGAAGCGGGAGTGTTAAGTGAATGTTTTATTTTTGTGTAATTGTGAAATAGCGAAGCTTGGTTAGTTGAAGAACAATTTAAAGCTGCCTCTCTGCAATGTGTCAAAGTCACCCACACACCCACTTAATTGACAGTCAATCAGAGCAAAGTGCTGAAATTTAAATATTAAATACAGTGGTACCTCGACATACGATCACTTCGACACACGACCTTTTCGACATCCGACGTAAAATTTGACTAGCCATTTGTTTCGACATCAGATGACATGCTCGAAATACGATGGCATGACAGCACTGCAGACGGACCCACGGCAGATTTTCTTATGAGAGACATCAACACAGGTTTCAAAAAGGTTAGTACAGGTGGTGAAACAAGTAAAAAGGTGACGCTTACCATTGAAATGAAAATGCAAATGATGGAAAAATATGAGCGTGGGGCGCGCATCCATGAACTGGCTCAACAATACAGTCGCAGAATATATACGATCTCCACAGTCCTCCTCCGACCACCGTTCGCCAGTCTTTATAAGTTGAGGTGACTATTATTGTGGTAACATCGCCAAAGAAATCGCCAGCTTTATCAGGTTTTTATCATTTATTTCAGAACTTGTCCAACACAAAACACCTAATGTCCACCGCAGTTGACGGTGTTCTCAACAAAACATTAAAATTCAAAGTAAACTCTCAACCGCACTGCTCCCTCTCTCTGTCACGTCAGCAAAAAAATCCCAGCCACATTAGAACCTGATTCGTTACATTATTATTATTATATTATTATTCCAATTTTATTCATAATTTACTTCTTTTTCTATGTGTAATTGCCATTTGTAATAGAACCAGCAGTATCGATTAAGGATTTAGTGTTGGTTTTTGAGCTGTGGAACGAATTGATGGAATTATAATGTATTCTTATGGGAAAATCCTGCTCGACATACGACCATTTCGACTTACAAACAAGGTCCTGGAATGAATTAACTCTGTATGTAGAGACACCACTGCATTCAAATTAGATCCAGCCAGCTGCATATTAATGTGAAACTGCTCATCTGTAGAAAAGCCATTAAAGGACTAGACATGTGCCGATTACCGGTTGCAAGGTATACCGTGGTGTGAAACCGTCAAGGCTTCAAAATCGCAAAAATTTTCCGTCACAGTATCCTTATGGTATTAGCTATTTTTTATGTCCCAAATATGCAGGGAGAAATCCCTTGCTTGTAGCTGCAAGGCTCAACCCTCCCCCATTTGTTTTTGCTCAGTGTTGGTGAGACAGCTTTGCTACACGATGGCTGGAGGAGGTGAAACTCTTTACCCCCCCCCCCCCCAATCAAAGAAAACGAAATCGCTGCTATGGGAATATTTCAGCTACAGGAAAGTTCCAGACGGCCGCGGGTTAGAGGAGGAGGGCCGACCGACATGTAAAATATGTTTGCGCAGGGTGGCTGCCGAGGAGGCAATACCTCCAATATGATTTTGCATTTCTACAAAATGAAAGGTGAGTAAACACTGTCATGGACGTTTCCCACCAGCTACAAGAGTTCCCGTAACTCCAGCGTGTTTAGTGTGTCTAGCAGTGGTAAAACATGTTTTTTTTTTCTCCTCTCTGACAACTGTCTGTTTTGAGAAAGAGAGTGTGTGTATCATGTAAACATCATATGACTCTTACACACTTGCTTTTGATGGAAAAGATTTCAATTATTTTTGTTCTGATGGTAATAATGTTGAGCTGTGGCTGTTGGTTTAGGCACACCTAAAGGACTGCATTTATTTTAATTTTGAATATTTAGTTTTTTGTTGTTGTTTTTTTTAAAATGTATTTTAACTTAACATTACAGTTATGTTACAATTTGCTAATAGGTTTTGAAAAATAAAAAGCCCGTTCAATGGAAAAAAAAGTTTTTTTTTTCTTTCTAAATCCAGATATCTCAAGGTAAAACATTTTAGAGCTGTAATTGCAATACCGTGAAACCGTGATATTTTGGCTTTAGGTTATCATACAGTCAGAATCTCATACCAGCACATGCCTATAAAGGACCAACTAAAGTAGCTTGAAAAATGACATTCTGGGCGTTTTCAACCTAAATTGGTAAACGGGGCATTCAACGTTATAAAAAAAGAATAATGTAATAACAAAAATAAAACTTTAGTGCCACTTTAATATTCAGTTGGGTTGAATAAGGACTAATTAACATCTCCACTAAAATGGGGTACATATATTTAGATTTTTTAACGGACACTACATATAATGAGGTGAAAAAATCAATAGTTGTGTTCTTTGTACTATTTGAGTGTGCGGTGTACTCCAGATGGCCAGCATACCACACACATAAAAATAACAACCAATAATCACAGTGGTACATTGTTTTTGCGCCTTTTCTTGCAGTTTGGAAAATGCAGACAGATTAAAAACACAACTTAATATGTACAGTAATGTTTTCAACAATTTTTGTTGGCTCCCACCCAAAATTTTTTTATAACGGCTGAAAAGAAGCTAATACTTGACAGGTAAACAAAAAGAGGAGTTATTGGGACTTACACACAATAAAATGTTCTGAACTACACATTGTAAAAGGATGCTGAATTTTAAAATGTTTTCAAGCTGGTAGAAGCAACAAGTGCATGGTAATCATTAGTAAATCTCCAATCACATTCCTCTCCAAAATATTGTTTGCATGCCCTGCCACAAAATTGATTTTTTTTTTTTTTAAAATGAAGTGTCTAAACACATTTTTTCCCAATTTTTAATTTGTGTTCGTTTTTGCCAAGCAGCACAGTTAAATTTGGTAAGCGCGTTTCGAGGTCAACTGGAGTAATTTTACAAGTAAAACTACTGCAGCTGCCTTATTGTTTGTCGATAGGCCAACTGGTAACTGATGATTAGACTAGTAGACCTTAACATAGTGAATGGAACCAAATTGTACCACTTAGTAGAAATGTTGTTTATGTGATATCCCTAGTTTCTATCCAAAGTCTAGTATGCTCTTTGTCCTCACTAGTATTTTTTTCCCCCCCAAAAATATTGAAATCTTGTTCTCTACAAAAACAACATTGGTTACCAGGTCGTTTTAATTTCTGTCACTTTGTTCAAAATATTAAACGCTTTTAATATTCAAGCGCGTCAGCCATGTGCACTTTCGGACCCTATTACTAGGATAAATGTTACACTTCAGACCTAAGGAGTATTTTAAAAGATTTAACTCATTCATTGCCATTAAATCCAATCCATTTTAACTGGGATTGCTGGCAGTGAATGATCATGTTTCTATGCCAATGAGGGCAATTCCCAATTCACCCAATTCAATTTAACAAGGAGCAAGACATGTGCCGGTAACAGTTTTCAAGGTTTACCGTGGTATTAAAACGTCACGGTTTCAAGACCGCAAACAATTCTGTCATACCGTCCTTACGGTATTAGCTATTTTTTATGTCCCGAAATGCAGGCAGAAATGTCTCGCTTGCAGAAGCAAGGCTACACCCTCCACCACCAGTTGTTGCAAAGTGACAGTGAGTCAGCTGTACTCCACGATGGCTGGAGGAGGTGAAACTCCTAAACTTTTTACCCCATCGAAAAAAACGAAATCGCTGGTATGGGAAAACTTCGGCTACAGAAAAGTAACAGACGGCTGCGACTTAGAGGAGGAGGGCCAACAGACATTTAAAATATGTCTGTGGAGGGTGTCTGCTGAGGAGGCAATTCCTCCAATATGATTTTGCATTCTTTCAAAATTAAAGGTTAGTAAACACGATAATGAACGTTTCCTCCAGCGAATTTAGTGTGTCTAGCGTTGGCTTTTTTGTCTCTGGCAACTGTCTGTGTTGAGAAAGAGTGTGTGTGTATAATGTAAACATGATACGAGTCATACATGTGCTTTTTATGGAAAAATAATTCATTTATTTTTGTTCGAATGGTAATAATGTTGAGCTGTGGCTGTGGGTTTATGCTCACCTAAAGGACTGCATTTATTTTAATTTTATTCAGAATATTTCATTATCTTAACTTATCATTATACTTATGTTCCAATTTCCTAATATGTTTGAAAAATTAAAATCCTGCTCTATGGAAAAAAGTATTTTTTTTAACCCCAATATCTCAAAGTACCGTATTTTTCGGACTATAAGTCGCACATGAGTATAAGTCGCACCAGCCATAAAAGGCCCAACGAAGAGGAAAAAAATCATATATAAGTCGCACTGGAGTATAAGTCGCATTTTCGGGTGAAATGTACTTGATAAAATCCAACACATAGAACAGATATGTCATCTTGAAAGGCAATTTAAAATGAAAATACAATAGAGAACAGCATGCTGAATAAGTGCACAGTATGATAATGTTACATGATGCATGAACAACGAAATGCGAACGTGGCCGGTATGTTAACGTAACATAGCTATTAAGACTTATTCAGATAACTATACCATAAAGAACATGCTAACAAGTTTACCAAACCACCAGTGTCACTCCAAAACACCAAAACAACATGTGGAATGATATAATAATGTGTCAATAATCTCACACATAAGTCGCTCCGGAGTGTAAGTCGCACCCCCAGCCAAACTATGAAAAAAACTTCGACTTATAGTCCGAAAAATACGGTAACACATTTTAGAGCTGTAATTCCAATACCGTGATACCGTGAAACCGTGATATTTTTGCTTAAGGTTATCACACCGTCAGAATCTCATACCCGCACATGCCTACTAGGAGCAGTTGGCCCTCCCCCCTCAAATGGGTTGGATGTCCATCAGCATCAATGGCAATGAATGAGTTAGGATATCATTTAGCGGTAATAGATTATAGGAAACAAGTCAATTTAAAACAATCGCCTATGCCCCACCAAAAAAAAACAAACCCCAAAAAAAACGGCATCATTTCTTGAAATGTTGATATTTACTAACAAAAATGACTTGGACAATTATTTTAAGGTGACGATATATCAACCTTAATGTACCAAAAATGGCTGTATTTTAAGGTCAAACTAATAGGTAAAATGGTTACCAGCAGGACAAAGCCACTCTTCTAATGCCCTAAATTGATGTGCTAGTGAGACAACATGTATACTAGCACATAAATCTTAAGCTTCATATCAAGGATATTGAGTAAGAGCTCAAGTGGCTTGCTGTAAATGTTAAGTTACCCGCAGCTGTCTGTTGATGTGAACTTAGGAGAGAAGACAAATGGATGTCAAATCATCATTATGATTTTTGCCTTCCCGATTTCAAGTTCATTGGCAGGAGGACTTGTGCAAGCTCATCACATAACACGGCATATGACCAAAATTGCTCCAAACCTTTGGTCACGCGGACCCCCTCCCTCTCACTCCAACCCTGGATTTGATTTAGTGACTGTTGTCATTTGTCTTTTAGACATCTATAAAAGCAAACACTTTGTGTTGATCAAATCCTAATACTAAATGTGACTCCAATGCAAATTGACACACATTAGCATGTATCATATACTGTAGGTTGGGTCACTGCTCCACAGGTTGTGTTAGAACCACGTAGTGGGTCCACTAAAATGCTCCACAGGTCAGTATTAATACAGCCAGGCCCCGTTGGGCTTCCACAGACTTTTTTTTTTTTAAACGATACAAGAGTGTTTAAATTGTTACTGCAGCATGATGTCCTTGAGGTTCTCCTGCAGGATGGTGTCCTTGACTGCGTGAAAGACAAAGCGGATGTTTTCTGTGTCCACAGCAGTGGTGAAGTGGTGGAACAGCGGCTTGCCTCGGTTTCTCCTTTTACGGCTGAACGACTGCACTAGAAACGCCTGCAGGAACAAGACATTGCAAAAGTGAGTGTGCCTTTTTGACTAGAATGTACTACCACATCTAAATCAAATTTACCATTTATTTTTTTGTATGCAAATACCTTGAGATTAAAGTTTAATTTGCTCTGTGACCAGGTTCATAACTCAAAATACCTGATCTTAAAATGAATGTATATACAGTACCATTGTAAATGACACTATGTCTTTTTTAGACATCATTCTAACGTGACCAACTTTGGCTGTAAAAGTGCAACAGAATATCAAAATATTCACCAGGGCACAGGTAACTTTAACACCAAATACCACCGCCAAAAACAATTTTCCGTCCAAATACCACACTAAAGACCAACATAAAAATACAGTTGCAAAACAATAGAATATGACTTAAAGACTCATAGATCTTCTCAAATATCTTTTAAAATGTACTTATATGCATTGATCTCCGTAAACACTCCTTAAATACTACTAAATTTACTTAAAGTTGGCTAAATATACCCTATAAGTGAGCTCGATAAAATCCACTGAAATACTCCCTAAAATTTAAAAACGTCAATTAAATCTATTGAAATACTTCATAAAATAAACCACTTACTCTTAGACGTATTTAAACAGTCTGGCCTGTGCCTCTTGACACATCAATATGCCTGTCTACTCTATTGACTAATTTGAGTAAAGATTTGTGTCCATCGCCCTCTAGTGGTTGGCCACCATCACTGAGGTGTTTGCACACCTACAGTAGCCCAGTGTCAGTTAATGTAAACAGTAACTTTAGCTGCTGTTGACTGTGTGCTGCGGGCGGCGACGTCTTTGAACAGTTTTTTTAAGGGGAAAAGTCCACCTGCTGAGCCAGAAGATGAGCCTACAACCCACTGTTGTTTTTGGCAGCCATTTTAATTTTCGTCTTAGTCTTTGGCACAAAAATACTTTTTAGTCTTGGTCATATTTTAGTCATTTCAAAATGCGTTCGTCTTTGTCAAGCTTTAGTCAACGGATAACTCAAAATTTAATCTAGTTTTAGTCGACAATTCTCAAAATGTTTTCTTCTATAAACCTCAAAAGTTTTAGTCCATGAATAAATGAATAAAAGGTTTCCAACTATTTCGAAAGAACAAGTCAGACGAGCACATAGCTGTAGAGTCTACAGCACGTTACATGAGTGACATGACCAAACACTGCTAAATGCATGCTAACTACACATAAAATAAGAAAATATCACACATTGTGAAAATATGAATGAAAGTATAGCAAATTTTCATCTCGTTCTCGTGTCGTCAGACAACAACTGGCATCCATCTCGCTATGTTTTATGGAGGTAGATTTGTGTCTTTATTTTTCAATCCAAAAAAAAAAGTTGCTTCAATCAAATAAAAAGTTGCTTCAATCAAAATATATATTTTCAATCGAAGAAAAAGTCACGTCAATAGAAAAAAATATGTTTGAATGCAAAACTAAATTTGAAACTCAAAAAAATATATTTGAAAACTATTTTTCTTTGATTGATTTTTTTTTTTATTTAAGTCAACATTTTTGATTGAAGTCATGTAATTTTGCGTTTGGACCACATTTTGGCTAGGAAATTTGTGTCTTTATTATTCAATCAAAAAATAAGTTGCTTCACATAAAAAAAATATATATTTTCAAAAGAAAAATCACTTCAATCGAAAAAAAAAAAAATCGCAGAAAAAAAGGTTTGAATGTGAAAAAATATTTGAGACTCAGAAATTCGCATTTGAACACATTTTTCATTCAAACTAAGTATGCATAAGTAGGCATAAAAGTATGAGGCAAGAATAATGGCCACCAGGGCTCCATCCAGCCATCGGAGTCTGCTGGAGTCCAAGCCGAATATAGGGCACTGGTACGGGGGTGTGACATCGGCATCTCACCGGAGTACCCACGACGGTACGTTGCCCTGTCGCGGCACACTGGTCGGACCCCGATATCACTCCCCAGGCGCGGAGGCCGGCTGTCGAGTGGACGGCCCGCGAATGACACGACACTCATTCAAAGCTGAAGCGACGGGGCTCCCGACGGGGCTCCCGGCGTGGACGCCTGCGACTCGCCGGTAGTCCACTCGCTTACTGGGCAGGCTAGTGTCGGGCCACTCGCCGACCACTATCGTACCGGCGCGTCGCGGACACTCCAGAAGGAACCAATTGCCAACCGTCAGGGCAGCGGGTGAAGTTCGCCGTGTTGAATCACATTAAGCAGCAGGGCACCGTACTCCGGTGAGATGCCGATGTATGGAGCCCTGGTGGCCATTATTCTTGCCTCATACTTTTATGCCATTGACGTAGTCACCTGCCACTCAAACACACCGGAACTAGCGTTGAAGTTGAATCTTTGTGTCAAAATGATTCAATCGAAAAAAAGTGCCTTCAAAACTTTTTCCACTTAAAAAAAAAAAAACTGCCTTCAAAGCTTTTTCCATTAAAAAAAAAAAAAAAAAGTGTTTAAAACTTTTTGCTTTTCAAAAAAAGTGACACTTCAAAATATATATATATATATATTTCAAATAAAAAAAATACATTTTCAAAAAAAATATTTTTGCAAATGATTTTTTTCTTTGATTAAAAATAGTTCTTTGATTAAAGCAACTTTTATTGCGATTGAATGATTTAGACACAAATGTCTTACCCTTAATATGGCTCAAACACAAAAAGGATTGCTTCAATCAAAGAAAACAGTTTGAATGAAAAATAAAGTGTTCAAATGCGAATTGCTAAGTCTCAAATATTTTTTCACATTCAAACCTTTTTTTCTACTATTGAATTTAAAAAATTTTTTTGATTGAAGTGATTTTTCTTTTGAAAATATAAATATTTTTGTGTGGCGGCACTGTGGCTGAGTGGTTAGCACGTCTGCCTCACAGTTCTGAGATCAAGGGTTCAATCCCGGGCTTCGGCCTTCCTGTGTGGAGTTTGCATGTTCTCCCCGTGCCTGTGTGGGTTTCCTCCGGGAACTCCGGTTTCCTCCCACATCCCAAAAACATGCATGGTAGGCTGATTGAACACTCTAAATTGTCCGTAGGTATGAGCGTGTGCGTGAATGGTTGTATGTCTCCTTGTGCCCTGCGATTGGCTGGCAACCAGTTCAGGGTGTCCCCTGCCTACTGCCCGTAGTTAGCTGGGATAAGCTCCAGCACCTCCGCGACCCTCGTGAGGAGAAGCGGCATGGAAAATGAATGAATGAATATTTTTTTGTTTGAAGCAACTTATTTTTTGATTGAATAATAAAGACACAAATGTCGTAGCCAAAATGTAGTCCAAACGCAAAATTACATGACTTCAATCCAAAATGTTGTTTCAATTAAAAAAAAACAACTTAAATCAAAAAAACAAAAATTCAATCAAAGAAAAATAGTTTTCAAATATATATTTTTGAGTTTCAAACTTATTTTTGCATTCAAACGCATTTTTTTTGATTGAAGTGACTTTTTCTTCGATTGAAAATATATATTTTGATTGAAGCAACTTTTTATTTGATTGACGCAACTTTTTTTGGGATTGAATAATAAAGACACAAATCTACCTCCATATGTTTTAGTCTCCCAAGACACCTTTTCAGCATGTCATCGTGACATCATTGTCATGAAAAAATTGCTTGTCATCGTTGACGAAAAACAACACTGCTACAACCAAGTCCATTCCGCATAATTACCTCGTGACGAACCGTATTCCTAAAGTCAAGAAATCGTTCATGATTGGAGAAGAGCTCAACATGCCTGTGACCAAGGATATTTGCAATCAAGTTTGAGGAGTAAAGTGAGTTACATTTTCCCTGCACTTAATGTTTGTTTTTAGCCCTGTCGTGTTATTTTATATGTACTGCACTTTTCTGTGTTTTTAGCCCTGTCGTGTTATTTTAAATGTACTGCACTTTTCTGCCACACATTGCCGGTCCGTGAAAAAATGGCCCACACCACACCGGTTCGTAATGCAAAAAAGGTTGGGGACCACTAATGTACAGTATTAAATAATTATTTCAAAGACAAATTGTTGCCACATAAACATTATGTTAAGTTTGATGATTTAACTCCTGTTCCCCTCGAGGTAGCCTGGGGGCACCACACTTTGAGAATCACAATTCCAGAACTTGAAGAATGATGACTTGACAAAAAAATACCAGTCATCAGTTATCGAAGGGATCGTTATTGTGTTGTGAAAAAAAGGAACCCAAGACAACAACTTCCCCACAATTGTGACTGCAAGAACTTTTTCAGTAATGCCACTTCAGAAGAATACTAGAGCCAATTTCAGACTTATATCACGCTAAATTCCCATGTAAGATGACGGGGGATTTACCAGTGCCATGGCTTCCATACATGGCTAGATAGACCGAGAATTACCTGGGTAAGACACTTTCAGACTCACCGCTCTCTGTGCGGGAAGCAGGATTTTATAAACCGGACATTGCGTCATTTTTGGTCGGCACCAGCAACAAAATAAACCACACATTTCCAAAGATGGACAACGGACTGTCTCTTCTTCGGCTCTAAGATCCAGTAGCATTTTAATTTAGTTATGCTTCCAATTTAATTTTGCTATCTTTATCTTTACTGTTTGCCATGTTGATAATTGCGATGTCTACGAAGAAAGAGGAAATGACGATCGGCCTGCCATGATACTGTATGTACTGTACTTAATCAGCCTTCCCGCCGTCACCCAGGCTTGACTTAACTGGCTGTTTTCATACAGTACGCTACTGGTTAAGTCCTGGACATTATACTAGGACCCATCCCGGTTAATGTCCGTGTCATCTCTGTGTCAATCAGCCCGAGAACATAAGGGCTACCCGTTTAAATACCCAAACCTAATCGAGTTCAGTGTATGTCTGAAGAGGGCTTAGTAGTGGCAATTAGAACTATGTGATGATAACCCTAGAACAAGAATTGCAATTTTTTAAAATCAAAATATGACAGTAGTACAAGGTTGTTTGTCCTTGCTGCTAAGTATAATATGACTTTAAAAAAGTGACAGTTTAAAAAGAAAGTTTTCCATCAACATCATACGATCCGCAGATCGGGAAAACAGTGTTGTCGTAACAGTTAATGTGTGTGGGTACCTGCACGTCCTCCAGCCTGCGCGGGTTCCCCCTAAACTCAGGGAAGTTCTTGCGGATGTCGGCGGTCCGGATCTTGTCCACCAGCAGGTCGGTCTTGTTGAGGAAGAGGATGATAGAGACGTTGAGGAAGAGCTTGTTGTTGACAATGGTCTCAAAGATGTTCATGCTCTCCACCAGGCGGTTGGTGCGCCGATCTTCCATTAAGACCTTGAATCAACAAATGCGTTGAATACAGAGACAAATTATGGATGGCATAATTTCTATGGCACTACTAGTAAAAACGATCTTTCAGCAAAGTACAGCCGTTTGCGCAACAGTAAATAGCTTGAACGATGCAATTAGCCACGGTAGAAATTCAGAGGCATTGATGAAAAGGTCAACGATGGATGAGCTATTTCAATTATGGCAGGATTGTCAAACATACAAATATACAGAACATGAGTGTGTTTTGCTAAATTGTGTCAACTGGAAGGCACGTTGACAACCACTTAAATGCTTTATAAATTATTCCGAATTTGTTGTCTGATATTGACAACCTTGTTTAGATGGCAGGTTTCAGGAGCAAAGTCTACATCAGCTATACTGTATACTAGGGATGTCCCGATCACATATTTTTGCACCCGAGTCAGAGTCCGAGTCACCTAAATTTTAAGAATCTGCCAATAAGAGTGCCGATCCAATACCGAAAAAAAAAAAAAACACAGCACACTAATGCAACTTTAACGATGATTGACACTTTTGTGCCTTTGATTGTAGCGCTACCAAGGTTCGCTGGCAAAATCAAATCTACAAACCTGTCAATCATCGTTAACTTTAAGTACCAAACGCAAGCTGGACAGTTTGGTCGCACTGCTTAGCAGGAGGGAGGGTGAGAGGCTGTGGCGCTGTATGAGCATGAAGCAGAAAAACAAATATAGTTTTTCAATTAAAAACAATCCTTTTCACTCAGTTTTGATCCTCTGAAAAAAAGCGCGATCGGCCCAATTTATTATTGCGTGATCGTATCGAGACATCCCTACATACAATCTACATTGTGCATCCTTTGCACTATAGCGCTGCAAAAATGAAAATCATTAATAAAAAAAAAATAAATAAAAAAAAAAAAAAATATATATATATATATATATATATATATATATATATTAGGGCTGTCAAAATTATCGGGTTAATGCGCGGTAATTAATTTTTTAAATTAATCACGTTAAAATCTTTGACGCATTTAACGCACATGTCCCGCTCAGACAGTATTCTGCCTTTTGGTAAGTTTTACAGCAAGGCTTTTTGTGCTGTCTAACAGCGAACTCTTGTGGTCGCTTTGCAACATGGTTTATTGTCTTCTTGCCAGTTCAATATGGCTGCATGATGTCTCGGGCTGATGCCTACGTTGTAATGTTGTGCTTATATGATCCTTGGACAAGATTTGTATGGTTGTTGTAAAGAATGTACATATTATGTTAGTAAGCGAAATGTTATATTTTTTGTATGAGACGCTTTTTGTTTATGTTTAGTGAACCTGTATAGCGTGCTAAGCTAACGTTGTTGCTAATGCAATGCTTGTGTACTTTTTTTTTGTAGTTTTACGACGGTCTAAAGAGGACAATGGTTTGAGGCCATTTTACTAATAAATCAGATGAAAAAGGAAGAAGTCTGATTATTAAGGCGTCATTCACTAGCTGTCTAGCTTTGGAAAAAGTAGACGCTTCGGAGTGAGGACAGCATAGACAGATTTAAATGACAGTAGAGTGAAATGCCCACTACAGTCCTTATGTACCGTATGTTGAACTTATATATCCATCTTGTGTCTTATCTTTCCATTCCAACAATTTATTTTACAGAATATATATATAATTTACAGAAAAATATGGCATATTTTATAGATGGTTTGAATTGCGATTAATTGCGATTACGATTAATTAATTTTTAAGCTGTAATTAACTCGATAAAAAATTTTAATCGTTTGACAGCCCTAATATATATATATATATATATATATATATATATTATAATAATAATATCTTAAGTAAAGATGTCCCGATTGATCGGGTCCGATCACGTCATTTTCAAAGTATCGGAAAAAAATATCGGACATGCCTTTATTTAATATATATATTTTTTTATTTGAATCGTTTTCTAATTGTATTTAACGTTACAGACAAAATGTCTTACACTCATCCAGAGTCTTTAGTTTTGGCTTAAAATAGGGCTATCAAATTTATCGCGTTAACGGCGGTCATTAATTTTTAAAAAATTAATCACGTTAAAATACTTAACGCAATTACCGCATGCGCTGCATGACCCACTCACGCATTGTCGCGCTCAATCTATATTGGCGCCGATTTATCTATATATAGAGGTAAAAGGCAGCGTAAAATGTGTAGAGTGAATTATGGCAGGCTTTGGAGCCTTTTTTTAATTGGCTAAAGCCTTAAAATTCCTCTCTCAACAATTAGAAATATCGTGAGAAGCAATGTGGGGAAGAAAGGTAGTGGTTGATCTTTCTCTTAACACCCTATGTTATTTCTCAACGCAGAGAAGATATATCAATTGCTGCCACTACGCATAGTCATGGTTGCACTTCCCATCATGCATTTGGGCAGAACAGTTAAATGGCTACAGTATCATTTACTGAAACCTCAACATCTGCTGGATTCATATAAATGTTGGAGGGTGAAGAAATAATTATACATTTTAAAAAAATACTAATTTAAAAATATGTGTTTGATAGTTAAAACTCTGGTAACTGGTAGTCACTGGTATACCTTATGTAATTATGCTGGCACCTTTTGTTTCCAAAAATTAAAAATATTTACACTAATACCTCATATCATCAGCTTGGGTGCCAGACAGTGCATCTGCATGTACAGTAAGTAACTTTTCTTCTTAAATGAGATAATGATAGATATGATTGCCGCTTGTGCCTAGACCACCACAATTGCACTTATTGATTTTTTTTCTTGTTTCCCAATTTTACATCTGCAGTTTCATTAGTCACACAGCCTCTGGGAAACACTATAAACTAACAATCTGTGCATCGATGTGGGAGTGTTGCTTCATATAAGCAAAAACTTCACTGCAACACATGTAGACCAATAATAAAACAATACTCCAAGGCATTCGAGTTGAAATGCCAGTACAGTATATCAATATATCAGTGTTACTGGTCAACTTTCTGCAGTAATCCATTGATCTCTCATCACACACGTGTGAGCCACAGAACCCTAGTTGGGAGCCATTTTCTATACACGGAAATCAAGAAATCAGTTTTCATCAAGTACATCATATGACTGCTTATTGGAAGAGGAGCTGACACTGAGGCAACAGTGGAGTTTGTTCAAGAGCGACCATAAAGAGAGCTTTGTGCTTTCAAAACCTCAGATGTTTCTTGTCAATTTTGTGCTTTTGGGAAGGACATACGGTAGAATAAAGACACCACTGTCTGCCGAATGGGGCTTACGTGATTTTAGCATCGTGTACCTGGTCGTACTCGGACGACGACACCATGAAGAGGATAGAGGTGATTCCATCGAAGCACTGGAACCACTTCTGCCTTTGCGAACGCTGCCCGCCCACGTCTACCATTTTGAAAGGGATCTTCTTGATGACAAAGTCGTGCTCAACAATGCCCTTGGTGGCCTTCCTGGCGAACAGAATGTCCTGCCTGCTTGGGCTGTAGCTCTGAAATGGGATTACCTATAACGTTAGACCGAGCTTTAACTAAGCTAACTTCTCAACATCAACGTGACTCACCAGCTGACCAATGCGCTCCAGGTTATCCAGGAAGTATTTGACCGACTCACTCTGCAGACAAGGGAGAGGGAAAAATGCTTTAGATTTAAAACATACAGTAGGTTCACCATGAACAACCAAGCGGAGGCAACTAGGCCCTTGCACCCTTTTTTCACGGCCAGTCCACAAAACGATCAAATTTTTTATGCCTAACATGCCTTACTCCGGCTACAATGGATGATGTAGGAAAAAAGTTTCAACAATTTAGCATTACCTACAGTATATGTGTAGGAAAGTGATTCTCAAAGTATGTGGACTCTTTCTAGTCATATGGATAAGAACCACTGCTAAAGAACAGTCAGTTGTATTTAACTTCTACTTAATCTCAAGAACCTTATTTTTTTCTAACATTTACTTGGGTAGAATTCTTTTCAATTATTGAAGTAGTTTGTTATGCTTCGAAAATGTGGTTAATAAAAATGTTGGATTTTCAGACAAAACTTCACTGAAAAAAGAAATGTGATGATGCAAGCAAAAATACTAAAGCATTCTGGTTACGCTAAGGTAGAATCAAACTTGAAAGAAAAATGGCGAATAAATAAAAAAAGAACCAAATACAGGCATGAAAACGGGTCGGGGGTTAAAAAGGTGAGAAGGTTGTGCAGGAAATATGTTACGGTACACTGCACAACCCAACAAAATACTGAGCTCTGTCGAACCACAATGTTTTTCAGCAGGGCCCATGGCAGGTGCTCATAAATAAAAAGGGGCACATGAACAAGTATTTAATACACCTTACAACAACATAAATTCAATTTTAACCAGCAATAGATTATAATTGGCTGTGACTGTGACATACATAATGAATGTGACATACTTTAATTGGGATGGGGCAACAGTTAATAGAAATCAACACTGTCATCAACACTTTTTGGCTGTGACTCAGTCACTGCCTCTTTTCTTCCTTCAACCTCTACATCAAAACTTCCTTCCTCAACTTGTTGTTTATCTGAGAACAAACCACGTCAGATGGTCGCTGAACCACCAACAGCACAGTTTCCTCAAAACTATTATTTCATTATTATCCATATTTGACAACTCTAGCACCTAATAATAAAGCAATGACCTAAAATCTTATAGAAAAATAACATTGTAATTGTGTTTATAATTGTATTTTATACCCGACTATCCTTGCAAACTGTTATTCTTACCAAGTGTGCTATACACCCAGCTTTAGCAGCCTCATCCAACTCCTTTTTTTTTATCCCTCAGTCTCCTTTTCTTACGAGGGATGTCTACATAATGAAATATAAATTTTAACTTAAAAAAAAAAACAGACTCCCGCTGGCATTTATTTTCAAGGCCTTCTTAATTTCTTTCTCTTTCAATAACTATGGAGGTAGATTTATGTCTTTATCATTCAAAAAAAAAAAAAAAAGTTGCTTTGATCAAAAACAAAGGGGCTTCAATCAAATTATATATTTTCAATCCAAAAAAATTTCACTTCATAAAAAAATGTGTTTGAATGCAAAAATAAATTTGAGACCAAAAAAAAAAAAGCATTTGAAAACTATTTTTCTTGATTGAAACAACCTTTTCGATTGAAGTAATGTTGTTTTGCGTTTCAGCCACATTTTGGCTAGGACATTTGTGTCTTTATTATTCAATGAAAAAATAAGTTGCTTCAAAAAAAAAAAAAAAATCAATCATAGAAAAAGTTTGCGCATGCGTCAATCATCGTTTAACTAAGTAAGTAGATTGAGAGAATTTGAGTAGACTCACTATGAAGCATTTAATGAAGCCAAGCATTTTGTCACTACTTTATTCTTGTTTAAAAATAATTCGGTGAGACGGTAACATGTTTAAATCTTATCATAATTATTACATTTTGAGGTGCTTAAAAACAATTTATTAATTATACTTTGGGGAAAAAAAGTGAAAAAACATGTCTCATACGTGTATCTTTTTTCCAATGCTAATCTGAATAAATAAATTAAACACGCAAAAAAAAAAATAAATAAAAATGGGTGGGGGCAGACCCGGCTGCAGAAAGAAATTACGGGGGGGCTTTACTTTTTTTGGGGGGGGGGCACACTTCTATAATGTAAATTTAGCCGTAACAGTGGCGTTTTTACCCGTTATATTTTCTGATGATAGTGTCAGTCAGTGAAACTGCAGGAGGTGGCAGCGCTATCCCTTCATGTTGACTTTTGGCCGCGTCTTTGTCATGGCTTGAGTTCGTCTTTAGTTTCTTGAAAAAAAAACACCGATGTCCATTCCAACTTGAATTAGCAACGGAGGAGCCGCTCAATCGCCATTTCTGTAACCGGAGCAATCCCTATCCAATCGCAGTACACAATGCCCGGCTACTCAGCCCGCCCCCCTTATCTGTGATTGGCTAGAAATTGCCTACATTCGCTGCTCTGATTGTGACGACAGATCAAGATAGGATGACTAGAGCAGTGTTTTTCAACTTTTTCTGAGTCACGGGACGTTTTTACGTTGGAAAAAATCTCGCGGCACACCACACCAAAATGTTCCAAAATTACTTTCTGTATAGTATATTTAATTACAAAATAATTTCTCAGTATTTATACTTACTCAGTGTGAAACGTTTAGCAATTAGGCTTGAAAAACTATCAGACAGGGGACTTGAGCAATGCATTTAAGCACATCAGGGCTGGTCGTCTCGCTGACAATGGCTTTGCAGAGAGGTAGTATTAACGTCTCTGGCACAGTTTGGGACTTTTGGGATTTAGCAACAAAGTAACTGGCTTTCAAGGCGTTCTTATTTACCTTTGTAGTATTCCCCAAAAAAGTTGCCCATTTCTCTGTGTTTTCACGAAAGCGTACAAAATAATCCATCGACTTGTTCTGAAGCGACGGGGGTTCATTTGGAGATGAGTTTAAGCTTGTATGGCGCCATGGCGCTAGATAGCCGCTCGTGTCGCGTTCAAGAACTGCTCGGATTTCTAGGTATCTCCCACCTAGCTGTCCTCGATAATGTGTTGGAATAAAACAAAGAGGGAGGATTAACGGTCGTCACATATGGATAAAATGGAAAGGACACTTTTGTATATATCGACACTTGACGAGTCAAATAATGAACATTAGAAGTGCTGGGGTCCACATTGTTACGGAGAGCAAGGTGGCTGACGGCTAGAAATCCGAGCAGTTCTTGAACGCAACACGACTCATCTGCACACAACCGAGAACTTTTTCCACATTCCTTCCTTCCTACTGCAACTTTGCCCGACGATGTTAAAAAAAAGCGACATTGGATAATTTCTCGCGGCGGCGGCACAATCGGTTGAAAAACACTGGAATATAGGGTTCATTCTCCCCGTGTGTGTGTGTTTTTGTGGAAGATTAAAAAAAGAAAAAAAAAAATTACACAGTACAGTTTAATCGAGCTAGGGCGGACACAGCCGTCCCTCAGGGCGGGCACGGCCCCCTAATGCCCTCCTATGCCGCCGGGTCTGGGTGGGGGGTTGCGCCACTTCGCAGTTTCACTTATCGCGGCGGGTTCTGGTCCCCATTAACTGCGAAAAACAAGGGATCACTGTATTTCTGAAAAGCTTTAAGAAGCAAGAATTCATTCGGACGACGGGATCGATGCAAGGCGCCCCCCTCCATCTGAGCATGACGCTTAGTTTGACTCAACAGTGTGTTTTTTCGTTTATATTACTGTTAAATACACAAGCTTGACGCTAACGTAACGGGAGCTATTTTTTCACGGGAGATTTGCCTAGCTCTGGCAGTGTTCAACGCAAGCTGCAACGAACGGCAGTAACTTTATTATATCGCAAAATATGAAAACGATTGAAACCATTACTCACCAAATTCAATCTGCTGGCAAATGCAGGCAAGTGTGTATGCTGTGCTCTGGTTTGCCCCGGATGGATAAGGCCTGCTTTTTGTTGTCGCAGCTTTGCAATGCAACCAAAGGCTCACGCTACACGTGAAGAGTGCGATTGGAATAATGGAACGCAGTCTGGGCCTATGATTGGTTCTCGTCAGCGAAGCAGCCAGAAGGATTTGCTGACTGCTCAAGTGTCATTTTTTTAAAGGTTTTTGAAGTGCTCAGTTTACGTACGTAAGTTAATCACATGATATTAATAATAATAATTTTTTGACCCCCCCCCCGAAATAAATTTCTCCTCGGATCTACACAATTCACGTAGGTCACACTTTTTCGACTTGAAAACTGCGAATTTCGCAGAAATGTGAGACATTTTCATGCCTGCAAATAGTTAAGTCATCGAAAGAAAAGAATTATACATAACAATTCAAAGAAAGACAAAATGTGACCCAAATGTGCTTGTGATACATAAAAATGAACATTTGACCATAAAAACTCAAATAACTAGATAGAAGAAAGACTTCCCCCTGTCTGTTTTAATGTAATTATCTAAAACCAAATTCCCCTTAAACAAGGCTGTTCACTTTTATGAAAAAAAAAAAAAAAAAAAAGACAAGGACCATGTGACGTAAGGCGAAAGATGTATTATATTCAATAAAATTCTTAAAGGTCAGAAACAAGAGCGCACATTAATTTTTCTTGAACAAAACGTCTCCTCTGTTCACACTTGTGAACATTGTGAATTGAGATAATTGGAGTGACCAGTTAGATAAAATGTGAGGCGCCAGAACTAAGCTGACCCACTTTTGATAATCCATGTTGTGTTGTAATTCTATTTTGTGTACTTTCCAGCAAGCTGGACAAAATAACCTTTTGGACAACCTGAACAATGGTGAGACAATGCATATATTGACCATATAAATTATAAGTCATTTTTCATCCCTTTCGATTGACTGTATAACTATAAATGACTACATGACTGAATGACTACAATCCCAACCAATTCCCCAATACACAGTGGGGCAAATAAGTATTGAGTCAACCACTAATTGTGCAAGTTCTCCCACTTGAAAATTGTAGAGACGCCTGTCATTGTCAACATGGGTAAACCTCAACCGTGAGAGAGAGAATGTGGAGAAAACCCCCCCCAGAAAATCACATTGTTTGATTTTTAAAGAATTTATTTGCAAATCATGGTGGAAAATAAGTATTTGGTCAATACCAAAAGTTCATCTCAATACTTTGTTATGTACCCTTTGTTGGCAATAACGGAGGCCAAACATTTTCTGTAACTCTTCACAAGCTTTTCACACACTGTTGCTGGTATTTTGGCCCATTTCTCCAAGCAGATCTCCTCTAGAGCAGTGATGTTTTGGGGCTGTCTTTGGGCAACACGGACTTTCAACTCCCCCCACAGATTTTCTATGGGGTTGAGATCTGGAGACTGGCTAGGCCACTCCAGGACCACAAAATTCTTCTCACGAAGCCACTCCTTTGTTGCCCTGGCAGTGTGTTTGGAATCATTGTCATGCTCAAACACCCAGCCACGTCTCATTTTCAATGCCTTTGCTGATGAAAGGAGATTTTCACTCAAAATCTTTCAATACATGGCCTCATTCATTCTTTCCTTTACACAGATCAGTCGTCCTGGTCCCTTTGCAGAAAAACAGCCCCCATGCTTTACAGTGGGTGTGGTGTTTTTCGGATGCAATTCAGTATTCTTTCTCCTCCAAACACGAGAACATGTGTTTCTACTAGGGCTATCAAACGATTAAGATTTTTAATTGAGTTAATTACAGCTTAAAAATTAATTAATCGTAATTAATCGCAATTCAAACAATCTATAAAATATGCCATATTTTTCTGTAAATTATTGTTGGAATGAAATGATATGACACAAGACGGATATATACATTCATCCTACGGTACATAAGTGTTGTATTTGTTTATTATAACAATAAATCAACAAGATGCCATTAACATTATTAACATTCTCTTAATCCATGGATCCATGGATAGAAAAACCTGTAGTTCTTAAAAGATAAATGTTAGTACAAGTTATAGAAATTTTATATTAAAACCCCTCTTAATGTTTTCGTTTTATTACAATTTGTAAAATTTTCAATCAAAAAATAAACTAGTAGTTGTTGTAGTAGTTGTTGATGTCATTACACCATGCTCACTCCCCAAACCCATAAAATCATTTGGACCCAAGCGCCACAGAGGGCGCCAAACAATAAAAAACAGGTAACAAGTAACAAGCGGACAATACACTGCTCTCATTTTAATCTGAGCGGGGCATGTGCGTTAATTGCGCCAAATATTTTAACGTGATTAATTTAAAAAATGAATTACCGCCCGTTAACGCGATAATTTTGACAGCCCTAGTTTCTACCAAAAAGTTCTATTTTGGTTTCATCTGACCATAACACATTCTCCCAGTCCTCTTCTGGATCATCCAAATGCTCTGTAGCGAACCGCAGACGGGCCTGGACGTGTACTGGCTTCAGCAAGTGGACACGTCTGGCAGTGCAGGATTTGAGTCCCTGGCGGCAAATTGTGTTACTGATAGTAGCCTTTGTTACTATGTTCCCAGCTCTCTGTAGGTCATTTACTAAGTCCCCCCGTGTGGTTCTGGGATTTTTGCTCACCGTTCTTGTTATCATTTTGATGCCACGGGGTGAGATCTTGCATGGAGCCCCAGACCGAGGGAGATTATCAGTGGTCGTGAATGTCTTCGATCTTCTAATGATGGCTCCCACAGTTGATTTCTTTACACCAAGCGTTTTACCTATTGCAGATTCAGTCTTCCCAACTTGGTGCAGGTCTAAAATTTTGTCTCTGGTGTCCTTCGACAGCTCTTTGGTCTTGGCCATAGTGGAGTTTGGACTGTGACTGACTGAAGTTGTGCACATGTGTCTTTTATACAGACAATGAGTTGAAACAGGTGCCATTAATACAGGTAACGAGTGGAGCCTCGTTAGACCTCGTTAGACCTCTTTGATAGCCAGAAATCTTGCTTGTTTGTAGGTGACCAAATACTTATTTTTCACTCTAATCTGGAAATAAATTCTTTAAAAATTAGACAATGTGATTTTCTGTTTTTTTTTCACATTCTGTCTCTCATGGTTGAGGTTTTCCCATGTTGACAATTACAGGCCTCTGTAATTTTTTCAAGTAGAACTTGCACAATTGGTGGTTGACTAAATACTTATCTGCCCCACTGTATACCATGACATTTTAATTAATTTCAATTTCCAATAATAAAGTCATTTCAAGTGTGAAAAGCTGTATATTTGCTGGTTAGAAATTTACTCTTTCAGATTAAAGTCCAAATAAAGTGGGAAGCAAGTCATATTTTAGAGAAGAAAGTCAACTTGGGGAAAAATGTGCATATTACCGTATTTTGTTTTTGTGCTATCAGCTTTTGAAGTGTAATCCAGAAAATACACAAGTGTTTGCTAGACATAGAATTCAAAAAAGTTGTTTACCAGGCAAATCTCTTTCAGGCTTTAGCTCACAGTCATTTAACCAGCCCCATTATCTCATGTTTGTGCTTGTTAGTCGAAGCAAAAAAAAAAAAAAAAAAAGGCCAATTGGCACCTTATTCCCCGCAAAACCTTTAAATTTAATAACTCATATTTTAAAGATATTTCTGAATGACATAACTTCCATTCACGTGAGGACCATAACTGGCAAATACTGTATTTTAGAATAATAGATTTCCTCCTCCTCTTCCGTACTGTAAATGAGGTGGAGCGATGTAACCAGGGCTCCAGATTGCAACCTAAATTTTTATTTTCATCTATTTGCATATGTGTGACCAGTAACATTATGGCTTGTTTTTTGTTGTTGTTGTTGTTGTTGCTAACAAACTTCTTCCTGGTAAAATCCACTAGTTGGCAGTCATGTAACGAGCTGGTTTTCCAATGGAAAATACAATTGATGAAAAAGAAGGTGGAGGTGGGCGATGTGTTGAGCAGGTTATAATTGGGGCAATGGGAACTCTTGACAGCACTTGCGAACAATGGTGAAAAGGACAATAGAGCCCCTTTCAGACTTATATCCCAGTAAATTCCCATGTAAAGTGACATGGGATTTACGCGCCTCATTGCTTTCACACATGGAGAGATAGCTCGGCATCAGCGCGGGTTGGACACTTTCACAGACTTGTTTCGTGTTGCCGCCTTGGCGCTCTCTGTGCAGGGAGGGCTGCTGGCGCGATTCTATGACCCGGACATTACGGCATTTTTGGTCGAAATCGTCAAAAAAATAAACCACACATTTCCAAAGATGGTTGATGGACTCTATTTCTCAGCTCTACAATCCAGTAGCAATTTAATTTTGTTATGTTTTCATTTTAATCTAGTTATTTCAAGTTTGCGATGTTGATAATTGCGATGGTTGTTTACCCCTTTTTGTTTTAGTGCCAAGAAAGAGGAAATGACACGCCATGATCTTTACGTCATCAGCCATCGCGCTGTGACCCGGGAATTTAACGCATGCTTTCATACCGCTTCCCGGGAATGTTTCGGACATTATACTAAAACATGACTCAGCAAATGTCTGCGTCATCACCATGTCAGTCGACCCAGGAAATTGCTTTCACACATAAGGGCTACCCGTTTAAATCCCGGGATTCTAACGGTGTTTAGGTATGTGTGAAAGGGTCTTAAGTGACTACGTTTTTTCCCAAAAACCCACCTGCATTGTTTCAAAGGAGGACAACGGGGGGAATAAGTCCGACTCAGGGGCTCGACGTAAGTGAGGCGATGGTGAAATGCAAATGTCAACGCTGTTGAGCTAAAAGCTAACACACCGGGCGAAATACGACTGCAGCGGCAAGCGACAGCGACATGCAACGCCCCTACCTGTGCGTTATTGCTCGTCTCTGATTAGCTATGAATTTAGAGGGAATCTTAAAATTTCCCGTCTTTTCTGAGCGCCAACAACTTCCCATACTGCTGTTTTTCTTTTTATGTCACAAAAATCATACCGAGAGGTACCATAAAGTATGTGCCGGTCGCACACTGCTAAAATGATTTGCTCACCCACATTGACAAAGTGTGGCGTGTGGATGTCAATTTCTGGGTTGGCCAGTGTCCTCGCAGGTGATTTGTCGATCAATAAATCCATTGTTCATTGGTTGTGGTGCCAGGTGACAGCGACAGAAAACAAAATTCCCATGTTACCCTAATTTCTAAGCAGTATACTAGTTGATGTCAAAACTGATAGAGAAAATAGATTAATACCGTATTGGCCCGAATATAAGACGGCCCTGATTATAAGCCTAGCCTCATTTTTTGCCTCATTCAAATCTTAATATCTGAACATTTAAATATGTAAACTAAAGTGCAATCACATTCGTAAATGAATGGCTTCTGGTTTTTGAAATGGAGATAAACCGATCTATTGTGATAAAACAACAAAATTGCCTTAACTGCATTAACCATCAAAGTGAAGTCTAACTGTAACTAGTCTTGAAACAAATCTGAATAAGGAGAAAAATTGCAATAAAATAATGCAAACTGGTTAAACTTGAGAGTCGTTGAGATTTATCATGACAGAACATCGCTTCAATGATATCTAGCGCTGTCTAGCGTCGTGAATGGGATTAACGTCTAGACCGCGAACATAAAACGACCCCCAGTGTTATTTCAATGCAAAAAACACCATCTTATATTCGGGCCAATACGGTAAGTTTGTAATTTTATGCATTTATTATGGAAGTATTTATCAGTTAAACAGTGAAAATTAGAGGAAAACTTTGCATGTCGATTTACAGTTTATGCCCCTGAATATTCTGCTTGCGCCCCTAAAATTTTAAGTTAGGGGCCACTGTGCTCCTAGTAAAAAAATGTTACTCCGGAACCCTGGTAATCATATCCTAACTAGGGGTGCACGATATCCATTTTTTGAAACCGATATCGATAACTTCCTGCTCCTCAAAGCTGATACCGATATTGATAACCGATAATAAATATATAATTTTTTAAATGTATAACCTGAGTTTTTGAACACCTGGAGGTTTAAAAAAAAAAGTGGTGGATTCAACATAGATTTGTCTTTGATCTCATCAGATTTTTCATAATGACATGAACAAAACAGTGCGTTTCACTTCTGCACTGCCCGACAGCCAGCTAAGAATGAATGCACTTCCATAAACCACAAGGCTTAGTCTTTTCTTGCTTTTATGGGAAGACACTCGTCTTAATATTGTGAAAGTACACCAAAAAAATACACATATTCAATACTCAATATACAACAAACTGCCCAATACACTTATAAACACACAACTATTATATGTATAGCATAGCACACTAGCCTGAGCTACTAAAGCATTGGCTTGCTTCTATAACACAACTTATGAAGTTCTGTACATATGACCCTTCACCACAGAAGTAAACATATTTATCACATCCATATGTAATAGTAAACATAAAATACTTGCATATATCCGAGGCGGAAACGTAACAGAAAGCATTCATGACTGTCAATGCTACCGCTTGACACCGAAATGTGTAAGTGATTGAACCAAACTACTGTAACAAAAAATAGGTGCATTGAATTATTCTGACCAGCAGGTGGGAGCAATGCCCCGCAAATGGTCAACTGATTTCTCATACTATTGTGTAAAATGCAAAGCCAGAACGGGACATATTATCGGTCCAATTATAAATGTTATTGGATTTATCCGGATGACGTCATAATTCCTATTATCGGACCGATAATTATCGGACCAATAAATATCGTGCAACAGTAATCCTAACCACCAATATCACACTTGATGGGTGTTTCTTTGAAACTCAACTATGTGCACAATATACCCACTTTGAGTTGGAATGTGCCGAAATTATTTTGGGGAAAAATTAAATGCTAACTTCCATTGACACAAAGATCATTTATGGCACATGAAATAACAACAAAAAAACAGTTGTCCATTGACTCCAATAATGAAACTGAACATCTTGTTCTTACTTCAAATCCCCCCCATACATGCATACACACACACAACAGGAAACAGCTGTGTGTGTGTGAAAACAGTGAGGAGAGACATGGGGGAGCGAGCAAGCCTGACAGAAATGAGTTACAAAGTCATTTTAGATGTCAAAAACACAGAGCTCGTTTTCATCTTTCAAACTTTGCGACTTCCTGTCCCCCTGAAGGAACCAATTCATTTAGTGGCAACGTAGCTTTTTGAAATGAATCAGCACATGTCAAGCATCGACCCGGGGGAAAGGACCCCGTGACCCACCGGCTGACCCTGAATGTGACGGCAGTAGAAAGCACACAAAGCCACAAAACTCGATTGGCTAAGCAGGACATGGATTGAGAGGAGGGCAGGGGGAATGATGAGCGGAATTCCCAGAGATGAGATGCAAACACAGAAAGATTCGTGCAGACGCATACACAGTCATTTAACTTGCATATACTACCTTGACTCACACACAGTAGAATTTGACCTATTGTGGTCTTTGCGGCAAAAAAGCTACTACCGGTAATCTGTGAATATGTGCAATGGACACATTCCTCTCCCTCAACTCACCACACACAGAGCACTTTATTTCTATTTTCATCAATAACTCTGGCAAATGCTGTGAAAACCTTCATATTTCATCTTATAAACTAAATTTAAAGTGATATTTCCCTTTGAATGTCTCCACTATTTAATAATCTGGATGTTCAATTTCTTGTGATAGAAATTAAAATTACTGTGAAAGTGTGTGGTGGGGTGAGCGTGCGTGTGTGCAAGACAAGAGGACGGGCCACGACTTTGCTCAGTTGGCAGTTTGACTCACAATGAATTCAAATAATAATAGTACAGTGATATCTCAGCTCACGAACATAATTGGTTCCCAGAAAGTGTGTGTAAGGCGAAAAGTTCGTCTTCCGAACATTTATTTCCCATAAGAAACCATTAAAATGAGAATAATCCGTTCCCAGGTCCCCATAAAACATAATTTTCTACTAAATAAGCCTTAAAACTACACAAAAATATACCTTATTTTATGTATAATAAATGTGCTATTGTATTATAATTAAAGAAATAAACTGTACTGTATAATAAAGTCGTTTTATTTACCTTTGTGATGGTAGTTGATGGCTTGATGGAATGGAGTGGGAGGAGGAGGGAGGGAGGGAGTTACTGTTTGGAAGGAGAGTGTTACCAGCAAAGTGCGCAGTTAGCGTAGACTCCACTGCTGTGCCCCCCACATGCTTTTGGTTGTTAATAAAAGCCATCCGACGCCTCTGGGTGTTTGTATGCACGCCGCCACCTTTCTGGAGAGGAAATCGGGCGAACCGAAGACAACCGACGACAACGAGCCAACGTGACTCGCCGGTCCACTTCTCACTACGGTGGGAAGCTGAAAGCACCGCCAATTACCAGTCGAGGGCGAATTGGTGACACGAGTCACCTTCCATAAGGACTGTAGGTAACTCTTTTTCGGTCCCATAATAGCAAAAGTACACTCAATATGGTCCAAAATGTCTATCAAACACAAACCACGTCCGCACTCAACGAAAGTGAGGGGACGAACTGGGACGCCGTGAGCGTGCGTCAGCTTCTCGTGGCGCTTTTCGACCGCGTGAATTGGTTCGTCCGCCGAAAACTAGTTCGTCAGCAGAGACTATATGCTCGCGAATTTAATGTTCTTGAGGCGAAAAGTTCGTGAGCTTAAGCGTTCGTGAGCTGAGGTATCACTGTATATCTCTATTTTATTTAGTGCTGCAACGTTTAATCGATTAACTCGAATAATTCGATGACAAAAAAGCTTTGAATCAAATTCTGTTGCTTCGAAGAGTAGTTTAATTACAGTGGCGTTGTAATAGTTTGTTTTGAAAGGTTTTGCATTTAGTTTTATTGATTTGGATGGATACACTGCAGGCTGGCCGAGATCGGTTCCCTGGCGGCGGGACCTCCGGCGAACACCCGGGTTTCTCGAGCGTTTCTCCACGGCGTGCGGGATGCGAGGCGCGCGCCACCTGAATACACCGCGACGAACGTAGCTGCCGCAGGTTCAACTCATCAAGCACTACGGCCAGAAAGAGCCACACAGAGGCCTGGCGCGGATGGTAATTTGGCGGCCGGACGTTTTTTTTTACCGAAGTGACCAGAGAGCCCAAGCCCTCGGATTAAAAAAATGTATACACCATTCTTCGTGAAAAACATGCCGATCACATCAGTTTCACCACGGACATTTGGACAAGTAAGCATGCTGGTTAGATGATAATTGTAACATGCACCAGACCACACAAAAAAGTCAGCCAGTCAGTAATGCATTCAGTATGCTGTAAATTTATGACGTCTTAATCAGATCATTCTTCTTAAATCTAGTCAAATGATTTTCCCCATCTTGTTTTGAGTGTCGAAGACTAGTTAACAGATAAATGCACCAGATTATTCCGCTTACTTGAAGTAAATATTGCCATTTGTTCTTATTAAGCCCACACATAAAAAAAAAAAAAAAAAAGGTCATTTTTCACCTAAATCAAGAAAATTTGCTTTCAAATAATGTTTTCAACCATACCTATTCTTGAATAAAGAACATTTCTGACAATTTTTTTTTTTTAGGATTAACTATAATTTATTGCTCAAAATAAGGCTGTTAAACTTATTTTCAGATAGCTATTTTTCTTCAAGAAATGTGAGTGAAATATACTTGAAGTGCTGGCAGATGATTTCACTTATTTCCAATATATTTACACTGATAACAAGGGAATTTAACTAGTTTTAAGGAGATGTGTTTTTGCAGTGTAGTAAAGTTATATGTTAGGAATGGCTTACTTTTAAAGGCATTTTTGTGTAACTTAGGTATTTACTCTAAGTAATCGTTGCCAAAAGTTTGCCATTACACAATTTCAGACAATCTGTCTTTATATGTTGGAATGTACTAACTTGTTAACATTTGTTGAAAAAAAAAAAAAAAGAGCAATAAATTATATTTTTGCACAGTATTATTTTCTCTTGTGTATACTTTAAAATTTTACATAAATCTTTTAACAGAATTATCGACTTGACATTATCGGTTATCGGTTGGAACGAGGAGGAAATTATCGGTTATCGGTATCGGTTTGAAAATGTATTATCGTGCATCACTAAAGGGAATATAACTAGTTTTAAGGAGGTGTGTTTTTGCAGTGTAGTAAAGTTATATGTTAGGAATGGCTTACTTTTAAAGGCATTTTTGTGTAACTTAGGTATGTACTCTAAGTAATTGTTGCCAAAAGTTTATCATTACACAATGTCAGACAATCTGTCTTTAGATGTTGGAATTTACTACTTGTACACATTTGATTTAGGAAAAAAAAAGCAATAAATTATATTTTTGCACAGCAATATTTTCTCTTGTGTATACTTTAAAATTTTACATAAATATTTTAATAGAATTATCGGCTTGACATTATCGGTTATCGGTTGGAAAGAGGAGGAAATTATCGGTATCGGTTGAAAAATGTATTATCGTGCATCACTAGTTAAGATCAACTGTGTCAAATGCAGTACTGAGATTCAGTAATACCAGAACAGGTGATTTGCCTGCGTCATTCTTCTGTCGAATATCATTTAAGTCTTTGATAAACACAGACACAGTGCTGTGGCGTGGCCGAATCTCAACTGACATGATCTAAAAAGATTGTTTTGCATCATAAAAGCATTTACATCTTTTCTTTAGACCAACCCTTTCAATTATTTGGCAGATTTGATCTTGGTCAATAGCTACAAATTGTCCAGGAATCCAGATTTTTTTTTTTTTTTTTTTTTGAGAAGAGGTTTTACTACTGGGGTTTTCAAAGTCTGTGGAAACCCTCCTGTTTGGAGAGAAGTATTTCTAATCTGCAGTACGTCTGGAGATACAATAGAAAACAATTTTTTTTTAAATTGAAGGAAGAGTATCAAGACAGCAGGTTGTGAGATGTAATTAATTCTGCATAGTCCAAAAGGCTAAAATGTCCAAGATGATTGGGGGGGGGGGGGGGCTGAGAAAGCATGAGTGTTTACATTGCTGAACTGGAGCTGCACACTACTTTTCTAATGTCAAATATATATATATTCTTTATAGATGTCATAACATACCTGGAGTTTGCTTTTTTGCCATCTGTGCCTATTTTCTGTACTTTTACAAGTATGGCATTTCTCCTTCCTGACAGAATCTTTGGGTTAATTGGATTGGGGCAATAGTGTCAATTAATGTCATAACATTGGAACAGAAACTATTAACAACCCCATCAAGTGGCGCTGAGTGCAGGGTTAGTGGTGATGGAAGCTTTAAATAAATTCTTGTGATGGTTCAGATTCTTCCGAGGAATGTTATTGATAAGTTATTGATTCATTCCACTCGGAGAAAAGCAATTTATTCAAATGCCTATGCGCAATAGAAATACAGTATCTGATCCGTGTTGCTGTGTATTTCAACCGTCTAATGCTGGCACTGACTTCGTACAGTATTATGAAAATGTGCGGTCATGTGGCACTTATATTTCAGGCTGCAATTATAATTCAATTACAAAAAAGATCCAAGCATAATCCCAGCTTCATTTTTCCACAGAATACGTCCGCAGTACATTTATATAAAATAATTGTATGGCTTGGCCACAGCATAGGTGTTTTTCACAAAATAATTTGACGTCATTTACAAACTCGTCTGAGTTTGGCTGACTTGAGCAACTTTAGTTTAAACGTTATGAATGTAGCATTGAGCCGCTTCATCACTTATTCTTAGATGAGGGGGCGTGTGGTAAGCACAAAGTGGGCAGGTATTTGCATAAAAACACAGGCCTCACAGTCAATTTCAAAACAGCTCATTTGCAGTTACTTTTTCCAAATGAAACCTGACTAATCAAAAAATGCACAGATGACAAACTTCAAACAGGTCACACACTCGTTTTGATCTGTTTTGCATGAAATTGGAAAAAAATTTGAATTCCACGATATGTCACCTTACCACTAATTAGAATGAATCCAACCCCGGTAACATACCAGGCGCATCTGCGGCACATCAGAGTTGCTGACGCCCGCCTCCAATTTCCACAGGATGTGTTTTACGAGCAGAGCGTCTGTGGAGCGGCTCAGTCGGACCACGCGAGGTTTGAATGATCGCGCGAGAATAACGGGTATTTAAAGATAAAAATACAACAACCATTTGCCTTTCCTACCCCATGTGTTGGATAGCTTTCTTTCTGAATGAAAGAAGAAAAAAGCCCTGTGCTAAAGAGAAAAACAATTGCAACGACAAAGATTTTAACATGTATTTTACAAATGAACTGCCTCAATCAATCATTTTTTTTCTCATGAAAGATTTTAAAAAGCTTTATTGATACCAGGCATGAAAATGGGTCAGGGGTTAAAAAGGTGAGAAAGGTGTGGAGGAAATATGTTCCGGCGTTCTGCCAAAATGTCCGCCGTCGGCAAAATGTCCTACATGTGGCGAATTTGACCATTTTAATTTTTCACATAAGGCTTAATATTCGAGTTAACGGGGGTTTAATTAGTTGAAGGAGTTGATTTCAACCACCATTGACTCGCGCTAGCTTAGCCACTCCGGAGCCCTGAAACTAACAAATAACTGTCAAACTGCACAGAATTTGTTCAAATCATTTCCAACGACTAATTAAACCCCGGCTAACTCAAAGATTAAGCCTAATGTAAAAAATTCTGAACTTCCCCTTTAAAATAAAGACCATTGAATATGGCCCTTAAAATGTTGTCTATAAAAGTTTTAGAGCAATAAAACAAACAACACAAATGAATAAAATGAACAGGAATCCTTCAAAGTATTTCATAATGGGTCCAAATTATTTTTCGAACAGATCATGTGACTATAGAACCTTAGAGACAGCCGTTTGCATTGCTTAGCCAAAACTACAGCTGAGGAGGCAAGATGGATATTTAGAATTTCTTTAAACCTAAGCTTTCAAAACCCTCAACAACAACTGAGCTTGAACCGAGGATTGAGCACGAGCAGTATCAAAAAGTCCTGGCTGTCGTGTTACCTGTTGTGCTGTAATTCCAAGTGGTGCTTGAATTGGATGCTTATAGCGGTGGACAGTCTTTTTGAGCCAGCGCAAAGTTTGCAGCGCACGGAGATATTTTTGTTATCTTTACTGGACAAAAATGTGAAGTAATGGCTGTGTTTCCAGTGTGCAAATGCAGCCGTTTGTAGTATATCTCCTGCCTATTTCATTGCATCCTGGCGAGGTAGCAAGGCTATGTTGTTTTGGCCGCAAACTCCCAGCGCTCACGCTTCATGGTAATACAGGTGACCCTTTTTGTTCCATCCCCGATTAAAAAATGTGACATGTGATGTCACTCCCATGACTACAGTATTCTTCATTCTACACACATTATGGGGCAGTAACAAAATAGTAACGCACAGGCATCAAGGAAAGTAATTTTACTCAGATTACTGATTTAGAAAAATGAACGCGTTAGATTGTTCTTTACTGAAAGAAAGTAATCAGATTAGTTACGCATTACGATACCGCGTTATTGACAAAACTGCTTTTATATTACCGTTAAATACACAAGCTTGACGCTACCTTAACGGGAGCTATTTTTTCACCGGACGCTCCGGCAGTGTTCAACGCAAGCTGCAACGAACGGCAGTAACTTTGTCATACCACAAAATATGAAAACGAAAACCATTACTCACTAAATTCAATATGCTGACAAATGCATTCATCTAAAAACAATTGGGAGTGATACTTTACCTCCTCCAGCGAATGTGAATTTGTGCTTAGTACAAGATCATCTGTCGCAATTAGCGATCTTTGACGCTCTTTTTTTTTTTTTTTCCTCCCCGCATACAAACTTGTTTCTCTCTCAGCGGCTGTGATTAACCTCAATGAAGTTGCTGTCCTAGCTAAGCCTTGCCTATCATTCGTCTTTGTAAGTTTTTAGTAACTTTGTGTATTGAATTTGAAAGGAAAATGCGTGTTTTGTTTTTGACGAACTTTTTCATGAAGCTAAACTGTTGAAGCTACTCACATGTGGAAAAATACGAGTGTACAACGTTTTAAATGTATTCATTTGGTATATTTCAGTTACCACGATTTGAGAGATCAACAAATTGAAGAATTTACACCTTGCGTTTGGAGTGCTTGTTTTTGGGTTTGCTGGAATAGCGTCACTGACACACGCAGCATCAAACAGGGGAAGGGGTAAGCGCTGCCGCGCCAAGCTAATTCTGGCTGCATTTTCGACACATGAAAAATAAGAATACGCACTACTGTATGACGGAAAATTTTAGTGGTTTTGTAACCGCGACGTTTTCATAGCATGGTAATCCGTGAAGGTAACTGGCACATGCCTACAAACGACCCACCCCCCCTTAAAAATTTTTCTCCTCGGATCTACACGATTCACGTAGGTCATCCTTTTTGACTTCAAAACGGCGAATTTCGCCGAAAGGTGAGAGATTTTCATGCCTGTGATACATTTTCTCAAGTTAAAGCGCCATGCAGAAATTGATAGGATTAATTGCATATTATTTTGAAAATTGATCGGATCCACCGTATTTTTAAACGAGTGACTTCTGGTCTTCCCGATTATACCTAGTTCAATAATAAACTCTCCTGTTTGTTTCGGGTGTGACGCATTGAAGCAATTCTGGGACCCGTCTGAATTGCAGGTGCTCTACAACTGGTGTGCACTCGCTGCCTGATTTTAACGGCCGCATTTCACTGAGTTGACGCGGCGGCAACATTGCTGTAGCGCAGGCGCACCTGGTGTATTCCAGCCTTAAGTGCATTTTTAACCCTATTTTGAACAACATTTTGGGAAAAAAACGATTTTTGTCTGATGATGCATATTTTTTTTTCTTTTTATGAGTTTACAGTAGGGCTGAACGATATTGGAAAAAAACTTACATTTACCCCTATCCCACTGGCCAAAAAAACCCATGTCAACCCACTAACAATCGGCTTTTGGTGGCAGTGGGAAAGGTGCAGCGACCCGAATCGACCCGTGTCAATCAACCCGCAAAGCAAACCGCGTTAAAATCACCTCGGCTCTGATCGTCATGCAGTGTGAAAGCAAAACCCCAGGTCAACAGTCAACACCCAAATCTACGTGGTGACGTAGGCTTTTACGTGATGCGTCATAACAATTTCGACCATTTTGAGGGCAGTAAAAAGCATGAAAAAAAGAGAACACAAACGGAAAGGAGGCTTTCATGATGCTCTGCATTGTTTACTTCCTTGAATTGAATGAATTCGGTCGCACTTGTGTCAACGCGCCTCTTAGCGTGGTGACGTCACGTAAACTTACGCACGGCTTAGGAGGGGTGGGGGGTTAGACGGGTGAAAGAAAAAGAAGACACGGCTTTTTTTTGTCAATGGGAAAGGTGCCAAATGCCAATTATTAGTGGGTTGCATCGGCTAGGAAAAAACGCACGTTGACCCACTAGTTTCAGTGGGAAAGGGGCAATTGCGACTTTTTGGGGGTTTGCGATATATATTGCAATATTAAAACCAGAAGAATTTTCACCAGATGACATGAATAGCTCTGTTTGGAAAGACTTTGGTATGCCCCTTGTTTTTCTCATTTATCTGTGTATTCTTATTTTTTTCATACCATACCATACCATACCATACCATACCATACCATACCATACCATACCATACCATACCATACCATACCATACCATACCATACCATACCATACCATACCATACCATACCATAACCATAACCATAACCATAACCATAACCATCATCTTCCGCTTGCTCTGAGGTCGGGTGGCTGGGGCAGCAGTTTTAGCAGGGAAGCCCAGACTTCCCTCTCCCCAGCCACTTCAAGCAGCTCCTCCGGCGGGATCCCAAGGCGTTCCCAGGCCAGCCGAGAGGCATAGTCTCTCCAACGTGTCCTGGGTCTTCCCCGGGGCCTCCCGCCGGTTGGACATGGCCGGAATACCTCTCTAGGGAGGCGTCCAGGGGGCATCCTAACCAGATGCCTGAGCCACCTCAGCTGGCTCCTCTCAACGCGGAGGAGTAGCGGCTCGACGCCGAGTCCCTCGTGGATGACCGAGCTTCTCACCCTATCTTTAAGGGAGAGCCCGAACACTAAGCGGAGAACTCATTTCGGCTGCTTGTATCCGGGTTCTTGTTCTTTCGGTCACGAACCCACAGCTCGTGACCATAGGTGAGGGTAGGAACATAGATTGACTGGTAAATTGAGAGCTTCGCCTTTCGGCTCTTTTCCTTCTTCACCACTACGGACTGGTGCAGCGTCCGCATTACTGCAGACGCTGCACCGATCCGCCTGTCAATCTCCCGCTCCCTCCTACCCTCACTCGTGAACAAGACCCCAAGATACTTGAACTCCTCCACTTGGGGCAGGATCTCATCCCCGATCCGGACAATGTTTGGTGTGTCTTCCAGGTGGCTTGTGGCAAACTTTAAACGCGACTTTTTATGGATATCTTTGAGAAATGGCTTTCTTCTTGCCACTCTTCCATAAAGGCCAGATTTGTGCAGTGTACGACTGATTGTTGTCCTATGGACAGACTCTCCCACCTCAGCTGTAGATCTCTGCAGTTCATCCAGCGTGATCATGGGCCTCTTGGCTGCATCTCTGATCAGTTTTCTCATTGTTTGAGAAGAAAGTTTGGAAGGACGGCCAGGTCTTGGTAGATTTGCAGTGGTCTGATGCTCCTTCCATTTCAATATGATGGCTTGCACAGTGCTCCTTGAGATGTTTAAAGCTTGGGAAATCTTTTTGTATCAAAATCCGGCTTTAAACTTCTCCACAACAGTATCTCGGACCTGCCTGGTGTGTTCCTTGGTTTTCATAATGCTCTCTGCACTTTAAACAGAACCCTGAGACTATCACAGAGCAGGTGCATTTATACGGAGACTTGATTACACACAGGCGGATTCTATTTATCATCATCGGTCATTTAGGACAACATTGGATCATTCAGAGATCCTCACTGAACTTCTGGAGTGAGTTTGCTGCACTGAAAGTAAAGGGGCCGAATAATATTGCATGCCCCACTTTTCAGTTTTTTATTTGTTAAAAAAGTTTAAATTATCCAATTAATGTTGTTCCACTTCACGATTGTGTCCCACTTGTTGTTGATTCTTGACAAAAAAATTAAATTTCATATCTTTATGTTTGAAGCCTGAAATGTGGCGAAAGGTTGCAAGATTCAAGGGGGCTGAATACTTTTGCAAGGCACTGTACATACATACATACATACATACATACATATGTATGTATGTATGTATGTATATATATATATATATATATATATATACATAAACTTTTTTTTTTTTTTTAATTATACTTTGGGGGGGGGGGAAAGTGAAAAAAACATGTCTTATATGTACCTCTTTCCATTGCTAAATCTGAATAAATATACTAAATACACACACAAAAACATATATATAGATTTTTTTTGGTACTTTGGCAGTTTTTCACTTATTGCGGCAGGTTCTGGTCACCATTAACCATAAAACAAGGGATCACTGCAGTGTATTTCCAAAAGGGTTACATTTTCACCTGGCTCAGCTAAATTGACTAAAAGTTGAAAAACAACATGAAAAACAGTAATTACCAACAATTATTCTGGATTTATTGGACTCAAAAGTAGAAGTCATCAAGTTATGGTGAAAAATAGGGGTAATTTGCCGTTTGTCGTTGATTACTAGCTTTTGTAGTGCAGTTCCAGACATTAATTAAAGTTCTCCTGGATTACCTAAGGACTTACTCGGGAAGAAGTTAGTACTGTAATGTTAGCTTAGCAGTTAGAATGGTTTCTGTCTTTTCCTATTCTTGCTTCCTGGTGTGTCAAATGATTAGTTCCTTGTCCTGCTATAGTGATAATTATACTTGTTAGAAATCACCACCATTAACACAATGATTTGTGACTTTGAGGAGCAGCTCCGGAATGAGAAAGGACAGAATTTAGTTGCACTATTTAGACAGCCAGAGTTCATAACTGGAGGTCAAGTTAGCTCAGCGCCTGATAATTTACAGGTAGTTCACATGCAGACGGAAAAGCGGGGACGATAGATGGCTGACCGCAGAACGTGGATATACCGTTTTTTAAAATTAGCTGTTTAAAATAAAAAACTCCAAATGCCTGTGAGCCTGTGCAGCTGCAGCATGTTGACTTTATCAGTGAGGGTCTCCAGATAAGGTGAGGCGGCGTGACATAAAGCTGTTTGCAGACGTCTCGCACACGTACAGTTTGTGAGGGTGAGACGGAAGTGACTTACTGTCTGACTTTTTTTGTCACTGATAAATGCGTAACGAGGTAGAAGGTCGAGCTTTTCAGTTGAATACTTTGCTTTAGTGTCACAAAAAGATCAAATCGCAGGGAAATAAAAAGTGCAATAGCAGCTAAAGCAGGCGGCCGGTGGAGCTGAGAGAACAATGCAGCTTGTGATCCTTCTATGAAACTCAACCTTTTGGTGTCATTAAGCATCTGTCTGGTCCATCACAGAGGATTTGTTGGCACTGACATTACTTGCTGAGCAGAGTGCTTCTCCATCCCTTGTACAACTCAGTTTTTCCCCCCAAGCACAAATAAAGCAGCCCTTTAGGGTCTCCTTTTCTTTGTTCTCAGAGATCAGAGGGGGAGACTAAACTCTTGGAGAAATGATTGTCTGGCTGTAAAAAGCAAAATAATATCAGTGGACCTCCTAAATTTTTATCCTTTCAAAAAATTGTGTCGCTAACTTGGTGGAATGCGTTTGGGGAAGACTTTTTTCATTTCCAGCATGACTCAAAGAAAGCCCCACAAAAATATAGTTGTATAATTTTACATTACCTCGGGTATAAAACTGATTGTTAATTAATTGCATCTTAAAGTTGGCAGTCTGAAAACCACAAACGACTAAAAAAATGTTCTTACTCAGCTTATAGTGTGTGCTGGGTGTACTTGAGATGACCAACACAGTAAACGACACACAATCAAACAAACTTATAATAATGATTCTTCTCCTCCAAAGCAGCAGATGTCTTAGTACCAGAATTGACCAGTGAGAGGCAGCTTGGTGCTACAGTGCATCACAACTGCTGTTAAGAACAGTAGAACAAGAGGGAGTAGAAGCAGCAGAAAAAAGCTCATTCTTCAGTTTGTTTGCTGATTGGCTGTTCTTTCAGTTCACATCACAATTACTCATCTAGTATAGACTAAACACAAGGAGATGTGGGTTCTTGAATACTGAAGAGATTTTACATTTACGAAAGTGGACTCAATTTACTGCATGTGCATGTACTTGCTTTGTGCATTTTTTCCCCATCAAATAATGTCATGGGAATTTAAAGGAAAACCAGGCTAAACTTGGTCTGCCAGTTGAGATGTACTGTACATACAGTATCACCTAAACAGTGGTACCTTGACTGACGAGAGCACTAACTTAAAGGGGAACTCCGGATTTTTTGACATCAGGCTTAATCATCGAGTTAGGGGGGGTTAATTAGTCAGTGGAGTAGATTTCAAAATATTACGTAGCGTTTGTTAGTCTTTTATTATTTTTCAGGGCTCCGGAGTGGCTATGCTAATGCAAGTCAATGTGCCCAATTAGCATGCTAATAAAAAGCGATATTCACAGATCTAACACAGTCAAATAAACTGAAAACGCAGCTCAATGTACAAAAATCCCCTGCAGCCAAAAAAAATGTCGCACCAAACTGCCGTAATTTATTCAATTCTGCGGGACTATTGTTTCATATGCGTAATGACACTCCACTAGAGAGCAGTGCTACGGCCACTTGTCTTCACGTCAGTCTGCACGAAAGGACGTCAGCATGGTGAAATGTGCTTTTTAGAACTTGTGGAAACATACAGAAGAAATGGACAAAAGGAAGTGTCCACCGCTTCCCTGTGAAGAACGAGGAACTATATAAACTTTGGTTACTCTCTGCTGGATATGACATTCACACACCGGTGGAAAAAGGACTAAAATGGCGAATTTGCAGCAAGCATTTCGCAACAATCGACATCAGGAAAACATTTTGTGGCTATTCTCTCCTGAAATCAAATGCTGTGCCTTCGACTGCCCAAACAGCTTCAAGATCTTCTGATAAACAGGTAAAAAAAAAAAAAATCATGTATGGAAATATATCGCATATACACTTCTACTAGGTGTTGGTGTACATGCACGCCAAAAGCGAGCTACTTGTAACAAACATCGGACATATTTATGGTTCGTGTTTTTAAATAGGAAACAACGATCAACTTTCATATAACCATCCCAAATGCAGTAAATTATTCCAATTTGGCTTGGGTTCGGTTTACAAATGGTTCGTAATTGGTTTATGTTGTGCCGTTCGTAACTTCGTAGGGTGATCTTTTCCTCTGTCATGTCCTCGCGCGTCCCGAGAGGTTTTCTAAATTCATGTAGATGCTGCTGCTTTTTCTGTCTGCGTTCTACTTTCATTTTTATAAAACTCGAACATACGCAAATGTGTTGAACATAACTTCAAGTATTATTTCTTGAATTACAAGTGGCCCCTTTGAACACTTGATTTAAAAACTTGAAGTTGCGTAATTTGCGGACTATAATCCGCTATGTTTTCCCCTCATTTTAAACCCTGCTGCTTATAGTCCAGTGTTGCTTATTTGTTGGGTGAATTGAAAATGTGTCCAAGCTAGACTTCTGTAACCTATATACTTGCGCTCTATCACATGAGGATTTTGGCACATTCTTTTTGAATCATCCTATATTATAGTATAATTAGTGTATAAATATTATAATTTAAGTTATTCGAGGCCGGGTCGAGTTTCCCCTTTTTTTTGGAAATCTAAATATTGTCACCCTACCTATAGTAAGTAGTTTTCTTCGTCCCATTCCCATTCAGGCATTTATTTAAAATTTTGTCGTTTGCGTAAAAGCAGAACTGTATTTGTAAATATTAATGTAAATGCCTGAAATGACATGAAAAAAAAACAAAGCGAGCAGTTCTCTCTTTTGTATGATAGGCCTTACTAAGCCAAGCATTTGTTCATACTTTCTTTTGTGATAATGAAATATAGGTAAGATCCACTGTACCACAGTCCACGCCAGTGAAGGATACCACATCAACATCAGCCCAGCCGAGGACAATTCAACAATCATCACCAGTAAGTGATCATCTAGTAATAATTGCCACACAATATTAGGGTTGGGAACCTCTGGGTGCCTCACGATACGATACGATTTGCGATACAAGACTTATGATAAAGATGATCTCACAAACAATACAACAATTATCGATAAATCGGTCAGGAAATGCTTCTAGGATATTCAACAAAAAAATACATAAACAGAAACTGATTGGACCTCTACTAGAGATCCAATTAGTTCGAAGAGGGAGGGATGGCAGTGGATAGTTATTCGCTGCCAGCCAACTTTCCACTTCAAATGGATTGGACGTACAGTGGGGAGAACAATTATTTGATAAACCCATTTGCAGTGTATCAAATACTTGTTCTCCCCACTGTATATGGCTCTCAATGAGCTCGATTTGGGGCATTTCACATCATTTCCAGTTTATTTTCGATAACTTCCTTTAAACGGGTCACTTCCTGTTGATTTAGGCTTACTGACCACTCAAAAATGTCCCCAAACAGTTAGGAAGCAACTCCAATGCAACAGGAAGTAACCTGTAAAATGCCCTAAAATGAACAAGAAATGACCTGTAAATGACATGCTCTGGTTTCAGTGCCATTGACTGTGCTCAATGTCCAGTCCACTCAAAATGAATTGCATGTCTAGCGCCGTCAATGGCAGCCATTGAGCAAACATAGACACTCATCTAATAAAAGATTTTCTTTATTTTATATTTCTAAACAGTGACACCTTTTGAACACTGGCCGGGGCAAAGGTGGATCAGTTGATACAAATCCCTGTTGTTTCCAGAGAAGGGTCATCTAACTCTAATCAGAATATTTTTTTGAGCATTGAGGTCCTCATTTGGCATTCGCATTCACACTAGCAAGCATCTTAAATATGTATTTGCAAATGCAGGGCTACCTTGGCTTTGTCAGAAAATCAAGCAGACGACATTTTTACATATTCCTGTATGTGAATTGAGGTGCAAAGTTACGACACCACCTCTCATTTACTCTCTACTTACTTACTTCCTCTATTTTACGCTACAAATCTCTATAGCTTTATGTCCTGATAATTATGTTTTAGTGTTTGTTAACTGCTCAGTATGGTTGTCTAATGTGATTGAATTGTGCGCTTTTTAACAAAATTAGGAAGATAGAAAAAAACAGCTCAAAGTCCCAACACAGCTGAAGGTTGATCTCCTCTCCATCTCAGTCACATGGGTGGACTTCAATCAGGATCATTTCCACCAGCTCTTGGCCACAGAATTCCTCAGGGCACTGACGTACGTAAGTAGGAAACTGCAGCTAAGGGAGTCCTGCATTTGCAAATATTCAAATGCTATTCGCAACTATAAAGAGTGCCCCCTCCCCCTTCACACTCAGGCAGCGACTCTGCTTGATTGCTTGTTTGAGTGGTCTGTTGTTTGACAAAGCCAAGGTAGTCCTGCATTTGCAAACATTCAGATGTTAATTGTACCTATCCACCTGAGTTTGGTATAGTGGTCATCTAATGACTTTCTAGTCTTTCTTTATAGCCAAAAACACAATCCCCCTGCACTTCTAGTGTTTTAAATATACAGTATATCACTTTTTGGTGGGAGTATATCGATAACCTTTTGGGCTACAGACTATCGCAATATATCATCTTTTCTATATATTGTCACACCTCTAGACATGCATCCTGTTTGTTTAGCCTCTTTAACTATGAGAGATAGATTGACATTCCGAAACACTGAAGGACTAGACCATTTACACACTACTACACTATTTACAACACTAATAGCTCACTTGATTTCTGATTGAATTAGAAGCAATTTTCCAAACATTTATTTTATTGCAGTAGAAAATGTTATCCTCTGCCATTGACATCCCTAGTCCATTACACATACATAATATAAATGCAATTTTAGTTTTTGTTTAAAACAAAAGTACACAATGATGATCGACAGGAGCAAATTTTTGACTAAGTTGTTGCCTCATCAGGACACCAGATCAATTAAATCTTTTTGGTCTCCTGTATTTTTTGGCTGAACATGAAAATACTGCATTATTTATTTTTTTCTGATACTTGGGTTTGCCTTACTCTGTGGTGCGGTTGTGTCTATAACAATGGCGTATATCATGACATCTCACAAGCTAATTTTTATTGTGATCTGTAGGTGACCTGGAGGTATACCACAGTGCGATGCTGAAGTACACCCAAAAGAGGCTCCACTTTGTCTATAACTCCATGAAGGCAAGGACACTTATGTCTGTTATGGACCACAATGAAAATGTCGGGCGCCAGCAACAGAGGAACGCTGATGGTAGGCTTACTCATACGTCATGAACCAAATTGAAATCTGTCAACATTTGTCCCATTACAATTGCACTCTACCTTTCTTATCGTGTACATATCTCTATCAAATTTACTCTATTAGGCACTTTGAAATACAGCTCGGAGTTTCCAAAGCAAACAAAAAGATGGGTTGCCCGGAGCTGTTACGAGCCAACAACGCAGACATTCAGAGAGAATTTGGTGGAAGCGTGTCCTGGAAAGACTGCAGGATTCATCATTAAAGTTTGCTGAGCCAGACTTCTATTTCAAGCCTCCAACTACTATTCCACCGAACATTGTAAACATCGAAAGGCCTGAAAGAAGAAAGAAACACAAAGAACAAAAGAAAAACAAAAAGTTATTTTACAACATGTCAGTCGCTTTAAAAAATAAGTCGGCAGACATTTTCCTTTTTTTTTTAATAGATATTTTACAATGTACATATTTTTGAATGAACGACAATAAAAAAAACACACACATATTGTATAATTTGTGAAATGTGAAGGTTTAAAAGATAAAAAGTTTCTGGGTATGGAGGAAATGGTATGAAAAGGTATGTAGGTAAGTCGTACTTAGAAAAATTGCATAGCATCTTCAGCTTCCCTAAAACCATTGTAGTTCTCACTGACAGAAGGGTACTTCTCACGGATGCAGGAGACGACACACGATGGAAGAACACGTCGCTGGCCTCTTCCCAGATGTTCACCTTTCAACGCCCACTCAAGAACAACCCTATACGCTACCAATCAGAGTTGCCTAAAACAAAACCATAATAGAGGGTGATTCAACAAGAAAGTTCCAAAATCATCATGTTGTAGATCAACAGTATATAATAAAAAGTTACAGAACTCTAGATTATTTAGCAATATACATTTTAAATATACCCAACAAATAAGCAGCACTTGACTACAAGCAGCAGGATTCAAAATGAGGGGAAAAAGAAGCGACTTATAGTCCGCAAGTTACGTAACTTCAAGTGCTCAAAGGTGCCCATCACCGGCACTTGTAATACATGAAATGATACTTGAAGTTATGTTCAACACATTTGCCTATGTCAGGGTTTTCTAATGTTTTTCATTTTTGACATATCCCGTGATGATTTAGGCACATTCTCGTAAATAATTGCCATACAGGTACTGCTTTTGGTAATGACATCATGCTTTTACGCTCACAATGCATTACAGTTGAGATGATATAGCTGCTTACATGAAGTAGAATGAAGCTTAGAGTATACCATAGGAAGTTTTATTATGAGACCATTACGAATATTCGTCCAGCGGCAAAATAAGGCATGCAATTCACTTACCTTGTTGACAGCTGTCCATTTGGGCCTGCTGGCCTTGTTTTTTTCTTTCAGTTGATCTTGTCAACGAAGAAAAAAGTTTTCTAAAACACCTTTGTTGATTAGTGGTAAAAAGTCTTCGTGGTCACTTATGCATCGAAATGCTTTTTCATCGTCACTATGCAGCGATATATTGAGTTCATGAAAACTCGTGTCGGGAAGTTGCGTCGTTGCTACAAAAAAAAACAAACAAAAAAAACAAAAAAAAAAACTGCGGTGAAAAGACCAACGTGATATCCCTCCGCCCTGAGTGCCCGGCGCTTGTTCTCTGCAAAGCAACTGAATTACTAATGTTGCTCTTCATACTGCAGTTATAGACATGCAATGGTAAGTTTTAATAACTTTATCCTGAAAACATAGCCAACACTACTGATTGCATGCGTCATCGGTGATTCTCCTGCGTGCATATGTTTTTTTTATTGGTATGCTAATTGGGCTCATAGACTTGCATTAGCATAGCCACTCCGGTGCCCTGAAAAATAACAAAAGACTAACAAACGCTACGTAATATTTTGAAATCTACTCCACTGACTAATTAACCCCCCCCTAACTCGATGATTAAGCCTGATGTCAAAAAATCCGGAGTTCCCCTTTAAGGGTTTTCCGAGCATTTATAGTGTGGGTTAATTTCCAAATGGTTTTCTAGGCCACTCACCTGTGGCCAGAAAATGGCATTCTTCTTGATTTATAGCAAGCATCAGACTTCAATGAGTCACGCTTCTAAGCAGTAGCACACACATTGGTACTTACACATGGTGGATGGGCTACAAATTATTACGGGAAAACCGGCCTACCTTGAAATTACACAAGCCTGGTTCACAAGTAGGAGATTATGATGACCCATAGACAGCTGACCATTGCACTACTCACCAGCTGGAACTCGGAGCGCCTTGCGTAAGCCTGCTGGATACTGGCATCGGACCACAGCGCGCTCAGTGCCATCACGTACAGCTGGAACTCACTGGGCTCAACACCCACGGCGCCTGCCCGTCCCTCCCACGACATCACCAGCATGCCTTGCTTCTCATTCTCGCAGCTCTGCCAGCTGATGCCAAGCTTGTCACGGGCATCCACCAGCACGCGCATGCCCTGCGGGAACACAGTAGTCACACAAACAGGACTGTGACATTGGCATAGTGCATAGTGAAATAACAAAAAGAGGGTAGAACAGCCAAAAACTCGCTACTACTATAAGCATTCAAGTTTATACAACTTGAAGTTGTAAATTATGAATAAAAATATACAGTCAAAACTTGCCACTTGCCTAATAATTGTCCATAGAGTATTATTACCATTCCTGACTAAAATCCAGTGGTGCCTTGATATACGGGTTATCCAATCATGGACTTCATAATGATATTAACGGGTCACACCCGTCATACACTGCGCCTCGCCTTCAAGTAGGTGGCCTGGCCACGTCAATGATTATTCTCAAACACACGCACGCAGCAATCTAACGCCGGATTTAGGTTGAAAAAGTACAAAAGCTGGAACCATATACAAACAGGAAGGCTTGTCTGAGAAGTGATTTGTTCGAGGATTCAAGGTAATTATTATATTTTTCGTACCATGCATGCATTTTGAAATGTTGTGGAAAAAAAACAATGCGAGAAATTAGCCGCTACGATATTGGAATGGTCCCTTTTTTTTTTTTTTTTTTTTTTTTTTTTTTTTTTTTTAAACATTGACATCTTTTTAAAACAATATCTCGATTATTGGCATGAGCATATGGATAACCTTTTGGGATGCAAAGTATCACGATATATCACAATTTCAATATTTTGTCACACCTCCAGTTCATACATATAGAAAATTTAGCCTCTTCAGTGAATGTTTTTTTGAATGTGGTCGTAGGTCACTGGTGTAATTAGACAGGAAGAACATACAATCTCCACACAGAATTGCAACACACCACTTGCTGCCATGTTTGCACCGTGTGAGTTAAACAACAGCATGTTCACTTTAAGGGTGTTCAAAGTCATACTGTAAAGTTTAATTCAACTTTAGTCACAGAGATGAAATGGAGCCATTTTAAAGTGACTTCTGCAATCGTGTACAGTCAATGTTTTTTCTGCTTAATGAATGATGACCAAGAGAAGATTCATCGGGAAATAGAGTCCGATTTATCACCGAGATGTGGTTTGCTGGAATTCCTGTGTGTGTATTGGCAATCTGACTGCATTGGCCCTTGATGACCTCAGTGACTAAGTAGTGTGTTCAGGACCGACAAAAAAACTAAACAAACATAGACGCCCCGCAGCTGAACTGGTGTTTACCACAAAGACAGCCATGTGTAACACTTTGTATGACACACAGCACGCAGTAACACAGACACATTAAAAAGATTTATATAAATCATAGTTACAGTATGTATATATGAGTCACATCCCTTTACTTTTTTTTCTATTAATTTTTATTTCCCTGTTATGTATTTTTACTGTTTGACAAAAAAATGCTTGATGGTTTCTAAAACTCCTGGCGCTAAAACATCACAATACATAGCTGATTCCAGTTATTTGGAATCTAAAGTCACAGAACAGATCTGGCTTGCATGAATGTTGCTTATTTTATTGGATGTTTTACATGGCAGGAGGAAGAGCAGCTTGTCAGCCTCACTGTGCTATTTTCTACTTTTTATGAGTCGTTTTTTTGTTTTAATTACCCCCTTTGCAGAGACAGGGCCTGTATTAGGTTTGGATGTGACTCTGTTTTCTATCTCTGACAGCAAAGAGGTATTCCACAGATTCATAGTCTCCCTTTAGGAACAGATAAGCTTCTAAAAATCGTCTCAGGCATCAGGTTCTTTCTTGCCAAATATAGTTTTATTTATTTATTTTTTAAAGAAAAATCAATCAATCAATTTCACACAATTTGTAGAATTCTTTCTAATTAGTTGCTCTTCTCTGTTATAAACATCCAGTTGTTTGTTTCACTAGCGTAGTAGGTCACCAAATTTGGGGTCTGGAAATAGTAGCCTGGATGGATGTCGGAAAGGATACTGCAGCTTTTGACCAGAATTAAAAGCGAAAAAATTGATTTTGAGTCTAGTCAGATAGGTTTTGGAGCTTGACATTGAGCCACCAAGAGAAAAGCTAATGTATAATCTACTGCCAGTCCTCAAAAGAAAACATCAAATTTAACATCCTCATGTTCTAAACAAGTAGTCCAGTTCAGTTGAGGTCATAATCTAATGGTAAACTCTGATCTAGCTTCTAACCCATTTAAGAGAATTCGTTACAGAAAACGACAACAACATTAGAAAAAACAATCCTGATCCCTTTAAACCACCGTAGATTTCACTTGAGGCATTCCAAAATCAATGTGTTTATGGCAGGTTGTAACGCTCTAATTGATACAGGCTGAAATAAACTTCGTGTGGGACCAGTAGGATTATGTAATGTTTGTTGTCAGTTTGTCCATTCACAGATGCACATGGTATAGAGTACAGTAAATGTCTGAAGAAAACTGCCGGCATCACTGACATTGTACAGGGGAACTTAGGTACTATGAGAATGCATTTTGAAAGTCAGAATATTTGTCTGGATGGATGGATGAAATTATGACTGGTAATTTAAGATGACTATGATTGGTAATTTAAGATGACTATGTTTACTTTTCTCCTTTGAATTTAGTCCAATCAAAAATCTGTGCTAGGAAAGTCATCTTTACACTAATGGATAAACCCATGATGATGAGATCTCGGACAGTAACAATTAATTTCAAAACCAAGTCGCCAATCAGTGTGTCGTTGGTGTTAAACACACTCGTTGTACTGCTCACCTCTTATACAACAACTTTGTAGCCATAAATTCTCTGTCATGCATTCATATTTGGTACCTAACACACAATACAGCGAACATGTAAAAAGCTATAAAAAAAAAAAAAAGACAAGCATAAAGGGCTACAATATGGCTTGTCTGTTCCCATTTCTATTTTCATTATCACTTGCAAGTGTTTGAGTATTTATCAATAAACATAGAAAGTGTTTACCTCTGCCCTATACAGTACTGAATCACTGCAGCTGAAATTCCAAATGACATATGCCAAAAATTATATTATTCAGGCACCCTTCAACATTTGGTGGTTTTAAAACTCATAATACAAAAGGTTCCTCGTTTTAAGACAGTCGTGCCATACATTTTTTTTTTTTAAGGTTCTAAAGTACCTACTGCTTTTTCATTAGAGGATTGCATATTGTTGTTATGGCCTTAAAGTACTTATAATAACTATGAATATTTGTATGAAAACTTGACTACTGTATAAATGTACTGCAGAAGATGTCCCTTTACAACATGTGTCAATTCTGTTACGACCGATGAACTGACCTGTATCATGAACTAAGGACAGGACCTCCTGAACTGAAATGATCAAAACTACATAATGGAAACTGGGCTCCCTTCATACTTATTTCACAATTGGACACACAGTATTGCAGATATTCCTCAAATGTCTCTTTCTACTGATTTAAAAGGGACTGTACAGATGAATAATAGCAAGAGATGGCAGTGGAGCATTGTATTGGTTTGCTGGTCAAACTGGAGCCTCTTATTATCATGGTGGGGGCTGAGCGGATGTTCTCATCCCTCAGGAATAGTCTGGTATTGTTAGCTGATGAAGGAGGCCTGGCTACAGCAGCAAACAAAGGGACGTTTACACATATAGACAGACACACACACAAGGGTAAAAATATGTACCATGTCAACAAACGTCAGCATGGTGGGAACTGGAAAGATAAAGTCTTGTTAGTTTGTGACAATTATTCTAATTAACTTTGGGAATTAGTTTATCAGGCTCTTCTTAAATTCACTTTGTTCAAATGTTTTGTTTTTTTTTTGAAACCTAAAATACTTTATAATTTTTGTGTTACACATTGTCTTGAATATAGTAGTTCCCAAACTAGTACAAAGTTCGCCCTGAAGTATAATTTCAATTTCAAATTATCTCTTACCTTCAGTATATTTTCATAAATAGTGTCCCTGAAGTCCAGAAGGGCTTTCTTGTCAAATTCCTGCCCGTTAATGATGCGCATCTGCTTAAGAAAAGTCGACTTTCCGCTCTCTCCGGCCCCGAGCAGCAGGATCTTCACCAGCCGCCTCACGGCTCTCCTCTCTCGGGCTAGCATGGCGTCAATCTCTCGGCTCCTCCGACGAGCCTCCCTCTCCTGCGCGGCGTCCCTGCCCCGGCGGTTCTCCTTGCTGCCGCCAGCGTCTCGGCCTGCGTCGGCCGGCAGCAGGCAGCGGCTCAGGGTGCGAACCACTCCCGACATACTTTCCTTGTTAGGCCTACATTTAATTTCAACAGTCCTTTACTTTGGGAAATGATTTCAACAGTCAGAGCGAGCGGGAAACGTCTGGTCGCGGACCCATAGACAGGACGAACCTTGGTCGGAGCACGCCATGAAAATTAAAATGGAAATGGCGATACACGAAAAGTTTATATGTCCATAAAGTGTTGAGTCAAAAGCACTCTATATCTACCTGGAATTTAAAAAACAAAACAAGGGCGGCTGTGTAAAAAGAACGTTCTAAAATCCAACAACTCGGCGAGAGCGCTTTCAAACTTTCCGAACGCAGCCCAGTAGCCGGCCAGCGGTGGATAATAACTTGGGAGGAAAGGAGCAATGGTGGGACGGCCCATCCGCGGTGGACATGCCCAGACGGAGGTGGAGAGAGGGTTCCCTGTGCACTCCACAAATGCTCACAAGGCTTGCCATACTCCACCATGACACACTTAATTCCAGTATGGGTTGACCGCATAAGGTGTATTTTTTTCCTTCTATGGGTATGATGGATGGACGGACGGACGCAGGGGTGTCACTAGGTCTTAAGAACACGGGGGCTAAGCCCCCAGGAGTTACACAGTGATGCACAGCAGGGGTCCCCAACTGCCGGGCCACGGACCGATGTTCTGCCAAAATCTCCTACATCGGCGAAACGTGTACATTAGTCGAATTTGACACCTAAAGTACTACAGTGCGCTCTAAACTTGTTTTGTTTAGATGCATACAGGCAGAACGTACTAAAAATGCCTTAAGAAAATACTTAAAGACCAAATGTGAAGTAATTTCATAACATGCCAAATAGGGTCACAATTAAAGTAATTAAACATTGTCCAACAAATAAAGCATGAAAAAAAAATTATATGTTGTCAGGGGCGCCGTATAGGGGGGAAAAGTGGTACTGATTCTAAGGGCCCATGGCCTGAGGGGGCCCACAAAGAAAATTAGAGCATTAGGTAATCGTTTGCAAATTTAAATATTAATCATTATAATTTTAAAAGGTTTAAAACGAAGAGTTTCTTTTTCTTGTTTTGTTTTTGGCAAAAAGTAAACATCCAGAGAGCATACCTGTATGTATTGCCAGCAACCCCCCCCGCGTATTTTCATTAATTGGTTTCGTCCGCCCTTCCTTTGATCAGACCGCGCGCAGGCTGAGCAGCGGTGCATTACTGCATTTACGGCTACGCCAGTCAATGACTCTGAGTACTGTGCGTGCGGTAGGCTACATCAAAAATGTTTTCAAAACAGAAATCAGGCTATCAAAACAGGAAAGAAAATAAAGCAAAGCAGGAGAGGGGTAGAAAAGGCCAACAGGATGTGAAAAAGTACTTCACAAAGGAAGGTTGGTGTAAATTGTGTCAGTGTAGTGCTGAAAATTAACCTGTTATTTTAGCTCACGCGACGTCTATTAGAAAGCTCAGAAGCAGGTCCCAGCTCACTCCGTAAGAAATACGGGATTTTCCCGACCTCAGTGAGCGACTTTGACCAATTCAAGAACATGAATTCCAAATAATGACGGCATTTTTTGGTATCATACAGATGTTGAAAGTTGGTGTGGATTTTTTTTTTTTTTAATCTGGTTGAATCCAGTTTGTCAAGAATTTATTGAATTTAGTTTGTCATCAATTAAATTTAGTTAGTTAACAAGGAAGGGACCTGGCTTCGGAGCTGTAGCCTATAGTGGAGATTGTAAGTTTTCAAATGGGGCTAAGCCTACTCCATAATGAAATACTGTAACTGTTTGCTAGCTAGTGTTTGCTCCACTTTTAGCTTACATTTAATTAGTACAGCAGGTTAACCCTTTCGCAAGCTCTCCACACCAAAACAGTTGTCTCTGCCCTCGCCTGTTGTAATAGGCACAAGCACAACTCCTCTTGCTGCGTCTGGCTCAGCAGCTGTCTCCTGACACCCTTTATGAGCCAGCCTCATCTTTACTCCCAACTGAAGGAGGTGAGGAATCAACTTGAACACTGCCACACCACACATAAAATATCAGTGGCTAAGAGACAAATAGTAATAAGTAATAATAATAATTATTATTATTATTAATTAATGATACATAATTAATAATTAAATTAAGATACTAGAATAATATAGAAGATATTGTTATATTTGTCATTTTATGTACACTACAGAGCCAGGACCATCTTCAGTTTTGCCAGGAAGGAGTGTAGGGAGCCAAAAAGACAGTGCTGCTGGCCCTGGCAATGTATGCTGTAGTATTGTTAGAATAAAAGTTTTGTTTTAACTTAAGTCATTCATTGTGGTATTTGAGAATATTTCTAATAAAAATATATTAAGATTGTAAAAGATGGGCTTCAGTACATTTCTTAAAGATGATATCAGTCTACTCATTATTGCTCTATACGCTGTATGTTTACATAAATATATTTTCATCTTAAATTAATGCAGAAAATGCACAAATTAGTGTGTAAAGATTCACCAGAATGCAGGAAGTTACGTAGTTGATACTCTAAATGTGTGTGTGTGTCCCGGCACTGATGGTGGGGCCCAAAGTGATATTTTTTCATGGGGCCCAAAATCCCTGGCAGCGCCCCTGTATGTTGTATATTTGACAAAATAATCGCGTTTCCGAAGTTCGAGCCTGAAAGGGGACGAACCCGGAAGTGATACGTCACACCGAGAACAGCGATGGCAGCGCTCCATACGGCCGCCATAGAAAGCCCTTCAAACAATGATTCAAACAGCGATATAAGCGATAGATCGAGCACAAGGGAGGAGATCCAAGTTTTTGAAGAGTTGTAGGAAGAAGAGGAGGTTGGAATTTTATGTTGGACCTAACATGTATTAGCCAGACGCTAATCAGGATGCAAACAATGTGACTGGACTACCTGACATGGAATGGAGACAAGACCCATTGAGATTACAAGATTGGTAAGATTTAGGCTGTTATTATTTTCATGATTTGAAGATGCAGGCATTTGCACATCATTTTATGTTTTTGTCTATCTGATGACATTGTTTAAAAAAAATAATTCATGTTCATTTTGGCAGATCCGGCAGCTCTCGTGCATATAAAATAATAATATAAAAACGTTGGGGGGAAAGAAGGAGATGTGTCGTTGATGGCTTTCTCCACTTTATTGTGGCAACAATAAGAAAACAAAATAATCGCGGACTGCCGCCATATTTGACCGCAAAGTTTTGCTTCTCGCTCATCTCCCCCTCGCTTCCTACTACTCACAGCGCTCCAGTCCCAGCGTCTCTTAAATGGATCGTGCATAGTGTCTTGTTATGAGCTTTTTGTTGACAAAGGTATCGAACACACGACGTGCTGACAACTTTGTTTCTGTATTAACACATGGAGCTAACTGTACGAACACAACTTGGGGCTCTCGGAAGGGTGTGCGGAGCGATAGATAGAGACTGTAGAAGTGGCGTCTAATGGCATGAGGAAAAGTAGTTTTTTCACACAAGCGACCAGATTACAAAGCACACTTTCAGTGTTGTCCCGAGACTGCATTTCCCATGATTCACTGCGTGAACTGCGCCGCTCGCTGATTCGCTGCGAGCTTGACTCAATGGCTATGCTAAACCAACACGGTAGTTGTCAACTGTCACCTCGTAAAATACAAACTAGAAGGCTATCATGCGATCACCGTAGAAGAAACGCCGAACCGTCCAAAAGCAATGCAATGCTTGAAGCATGAAGGTGGAAATACATAATACAAATACAAATAAATGTGCACAAACTCACCGGCGTTGTGTGCCTCTTACGGCAATGTGACCGTGAATTACCGCGACGCCAACCCGCTTATATGCACATCCACACCCCTTTCCTAATTGACAGTAGATTAACCCTTTCGGACAAGATCGTAGATGACGCACAATTTAAACACGCTTAACCTAGTGAACGCAATAACAACTATGATCGGGGATTGCCACGAGTTAGCTTTCGGCTAACGTCGCTAGCTTCTGCTGTTCATTCCACAACAGTTGGCAGCTCTGCTTTGACAAAGTCATCAGTCATCTATCCGAAAATCACACTTACTTTTTGGCAAATCCTTGATCATAAGCAGACCGGTTGAGGAAGCAGACATCTTCGAAGTCTTTGTAGCAGAGAACACGACTCGATGATGGTGTGAGATTCATTCGCTTAGTGCGAACAAAAGATGTCCATTTACGTGCCCTGCTATCCTTCAGCCACTCATACAACTTTTCTTTAGATTGAGAACAATACATCGCCAAACACCGCCGTGGCAGTGTATGGCGGACTTCCCTCGCAGTTCTCGGTGTGACGTAATTTCCGAAGATTGTCGAAGAAAAGCATTTTCAAGGGCGTTGCTATGGGTTAAACAAAGAATCTGGAAGTGTTACGTTAAAACAAAAATAACGAAAATATGCTTATAATTGTTTAGCCATTAATATTATATAAAAACATGGTTGGCCAATCTTACTTCACATTTGGTTTTTAAATGTAGTTATATCAAATAAGGACGGTTAAAATACGCGACGTGACTAATGTGGTCAACTGCTTCAAAGCTAACACAAAAAAAACTCAATGGTTAAAAGTATGAGAGGGTAATACATGCAAAAAGTATTTTTGAGGCAATGAAAAGGTTCTAAAAAACTAAAGGGCCGTTTAAATGGTGACTCTCAGAGAATACAAAAAATTTCAAATTTGCATTTATATGGGCCCGTCTCCATTCGAAAAATGTCGCAATTCCGCATGAAAACGATGTAGTATTCATGCCAGGCCCTAGGGGGCAGTGCAGATTTACAAGGCGACAGCGAATGATGCACTTTGACCCCACCAAGCTCCTCAACCCGGAAAAAAATATGCCCGCCCACTCGAAGCAATGGCATTTTTCTTTTGTTCAAAAAGGCAAAAAAAATGGAAACATTCAACATATTTAATTTAAAAATAATATTAAAACAGTAAATTAAAGCCGACATTCCGCCATATTTGCTGTTTTTAGTGTTTAGTAGCACGGCTGCGCACGCCCAATGTGACGTGTACGAGTGCTGACGTTATCAGTGCGGTCTCGCGCTGCGGGAGCCTTTGATATGCATGCAGAGCAAGCCCCCTCAAACCACCGCAATCGAATTTGTCCACTTTGGAGGCTGGATTCAGAATTTTTCGTCTTCGCCGACACCATATGCACGCGAGGCCATTCCGCTACTCAGTCATTGCGTCTTTGTGTCGCAGAGTTGCCATGTAAACTGCCCCTTAATAAAAACAAAAATAGTGAGTACTTGTCGCTTCTAACCAATGTGTGCATGTGTGCGGATGCTTGCGCAAGCGCGCTGAGCATTGTGTAGGACATTTCGCCGCGTAGTAAGGAATGGCTGAACACCGGTACCGGTCCGTGGCGCATTTGCTACCTGGCCGCACAGAAATAGTACTTTATTAACGACTGCATTCTGGCCGAATTAACTTTGGCCTGTGCCCAATAACACACCAATATCCCTGTCTACTCTAGATATAATACTACAGGAAAGAATGTCGTCATAGAAATCCATTGATTGGACTGCTAGCAGTACATCTTGTTTTGTGTATCTATGTGCGCTTTCCTTGATAATAACGTATGACGTAGGGCGTGCGTATCACATTTGTTCCCAGAAATAATTAGCCCCCACACTAGAATGACTGAAAAACAGACGTCTATGGACAGATTTTTTTACAGGGAAAAGGCACCTGACGAGCCAGAAGATGAGCCTGCAACCTCAAAGAAAACAAAATCTACGCTACTTCCCAATCACTAAAGACCCACGAACTGCGAAGGAGTGGATTCGTGACCCGTTTGCAAATAAACCGAGTGATTCGAGCGTGTGTGTGCAACAATAGGATCAACTTGTCGCGATCGCAAATGGCGGCAACCTTAAACATACTGTACATTTGACACAAATACTCTACCGAGGTTTTGGATTAAAGTCATTCCGGAATATCCTGACTTCGCTACGAGAGTACTGAAAACCGTGCTACAATTTCCAACATCGCATCTTTATGAAGCGGGCTTCTCTCACTCGCCCATCACACCTAGATGGGACCATCTCGTCTCAACTAAAAAAGCTCAGGCCTCTCACTGACTCAGCGGGTGAGTTAGATTTTCCCTGCACTTAACACGACGTGGCTAAAAACAAATGTTATATATTTGCTGTATTTTTCTGCCGCACATTGCTGGTGTTGTGAGAAATTTTGCATGCGCTTAACGTTAAAAAAGGCTGCGAATGCTGTGATTCCAAAGTAAACACTACAAACTTTCTTTAAAGAATATTAACTTACGTTTGACCATGGACGCACATGTAGAAATGCTCTCCTTAGACACATCCTGCCATGTTAGCTGTACACAACAACTGCACGCCGCTCTCTTCCTTAACGACTTTGCCGTGTCGTTAAGCATTAATTTTTATAAAAGAGGGCTTTTACACCAGAAAAGCTTTGGGAGCAAAATTTTAAAGGGTGCAAAATTTGACAGAACAGCGGTCCGTGAAAAAAAAGACCCCAATCACACCGATCCGTGGTGCAAAAAAGGTTGGGGACCGCTGATGTACAGTGATGTAAGCAGTGTTGTTAATAATGGTGTTAGAGGATAACGGTGTTACGAACGGCGTTATTTTTTTCAGTAGTGAATAATCTACTTACGTAATTACTTTTCTCATCTTGTCAACGCCGTTACTGAGGATGTAAAGGCGTGTGTTGCTATGCGTTACTACGTTGGTTAAATGACGCGAGAAAAATCTGAGAGACTCGGACTCACGGAGACAAAAGAGCGGAGCAGGAGTGGGGAGGAGGGAAGGGAGTTGTGACGCCATTGCAAACACGATGCTTAGTGGCTCCAATAATACCTGACTGTAGCAGACAGCCTACAAACTACGCCCACATGATGCCACGGTAGATATCACATTTATATAGAACTAGATGCGAAATGACAGACACGACGACGTTAGCACATGTATAGACAACTAGATGCAAAATGATAGACTCGCCGGCATTAGTAAACAGCCGCCATCTTAAAGCAGTAGACTTCTCAGGAAGGTTCTGTTGTAGAGAACCTTCCTAGCAAACCTAAGTAATTTTTTTTTCCTAAAATACTTCTAAATTGGCAAAATCTTGACTTAAATTTATCTTTAAATGATGAAACAGTTTTAAAACTTTCACACATCGAAAGTAGACAGAAGAAAACTAATGCAATAACGGGAGCAATTTTAGCAACTTTTACGGTTGATTCACAACATTAAATGACTTCCAAACATAGCAAAGATTACCAAGTTTTTTTTTTTTTTGAATGAAAACAAAACAAAGCAAAACATGAAAGGTACTTTTCTAGGTAATTAATTAGTCTTACTTTTAGGTACCTGAGTTACTAACTCAATTACTTTTTGGGAGAAGTAATTTGTAACTGTAATTAATTACTTTTTTAAAGTAAGATTAACAACACTGGATGTAAGTGAATGTCGCATACAAGCACAAAACTTCACAAACAGCTAACAAAAACTGATAAATTATATATAAGTACTGTATAAATAATCATAGAGGCTAATGTCATGACTTTCACTCACAACACAGTAATTGCATGTTCCCAAATATTTGTAAGTCGCACAGATTACATTTTGGGCACATATGTAACAAAAATGGCTGCAATTTCAAACCCTGAAAAATACTACTAATTACATGGATTTAAGTAATATCTGGATCAGGCTAATTTGCCTTACACACACACACACATGCACACAAACATATATTCAAACATTATATAGACATACATACATACATACATACATACATACTGTACATACATACATACAGTACATACATACATACATACATACATACATACATACATACATACATACTGTACAGGCCAAAAGTTTGGACACACCTTCTCATTCGTGTGTTTTCTTTATTTTCATGACTATTTACATTGTAAATTCTCACTGAAGGTAATAAAACTATGAATGAACATGTATGGAATTATGCACTACAAAAATAAATACCTAAAAATGTATAATAGCTCTAGTATCTTCAAAGTAGCCACCCTTTGCTCTGATTACTTTTTTGCACACTCTTGCCATTCTCTTGATGAGCTTCAAGAAGGAGTCACCTTAAATTGTTTTTGACTTCACAGGTTTGCTTTGTCAGGGTTAATTAGTGGAAATTAATTGCTATATCAATGGGGTTGGAACCTCCATTTGTGTTGCATTGAATGAGCTGTGTCCAACTTTTGGCCTGTACTGTATATGTGTGTTTGTAGGTGTGTATGGGGGGGGGGGGGGGGGGGTGTATGTATGCTATATATAATCATCTTCTTGGCTTTCTCCACTTTCTAATCATTACTCTCCTACTCACCTTTCCAGTAGAGGTCTCTCCCCTGTCGCCCTGTTTGTTCATCTGCTCTGACTCCTACAGGCCAATAAAAGTGGTGAAGTGATTATTATTAGTGTATTATTATGACTATCCACTGATGATAATCATACGTGAATAAGCTCAACTCCTGAACTTATCCATGCGAGAAGTGAGAAACACAGCTGATGCTCCCGAAGGAAGTCACCGCAAAGATAGTGGTAAAAAGAGTGCACACTTAACTGTACTAGGATCTTCGCGATGCATTTCAGACTAACTAGCTGGCAGCAGCTAAGTAGCAGCATTTTTTTTAGAGCTGGAATGTAACTTTTGACCACAAAAAAAACAAAGGTAAGACGTGCGCAGAGATTGTCTGTAGTGTCCAAGCCAGGTTTTTATTAGGTACAGTAGGTAGGTAGGTAGTTAGGTAGGTACTTTATTGCGCTGACATAATTTTAAGTGTGATTTTTCATTGTAATCACTTAAAGGTAAGTAAAGATTTTCTGCTTTTTGACATAAATAATGCAAAAATCCTTGAGAAGGTCACAAGCATCGTGTCACAGGCATTCATATTTCGTCAATGTGCTGTTCAGGGACATACAGGCGGTGTTATAATTAACACTGACTTATTTTAGTATTCATTCAGCTAATGGCAGACCTGTAATGTAGAAGAATGGAACTTAAGCTATCAATGCTTTTAAAAAAATTTTTTTTTAATTTATTATTATTTTTTTTATATTATCTATAACCTAACCTCACCAGCAGCTTCTCTTATCACAAAAGGTTAAACCTGACAAAAAGCAAAAATAAACAGCAGAAAAAAAAATAAATAAATAAAAACAATGAAACAGCCACATCATATGTCAAGGTATAAGTATAATGAATATGCTCCAGTAAATCTATGAGTTTGAATGAAATAAATGAAAATTGACATCCGTGCTATACTAGTGTGCCTCACTGAAGACCTCAGCAAAGTCTCCAATTAAATGTAAAAGTGTCTTGCAAACACAAGGTTACAGTAAGTTTTATGAGCATGGGCCAAATGCTTATGTGTTTATGTACCGTTTGTCCTCAGTCAAGGTCCGTGTGGTTTTGTGCGCAAAGTTTTTGATTGTCAAACTCAAAAGTGTTTGCTCCATAACACACTTCATCCGTGTGTTGACAATAATTTCACATTCATCATGGCAGACTATGAAGAGTCCATAGCATCTATTGGATGAAACAAATTACTAGGAAGGGGGATGTGATTGGTACAAATGTGTTTTTCACAAGAATAATAGTAATAATAATTCTAGTACTAGTCAATGTGACATATAATAACAGAAAATATGATCTACTAGGGCAGCACAGTGGCAACAACAACACTGGCGCCCAGCCTCATCTCCAGCAATAACAGACAGATAAAAGAGGTGCACCAATGACAGCGGACAAGGAAAATATTGAGAGAAACAGGTATATAATAATATATACCAAAATGCAATGCTATATATTGTTTGGTGCATTAAGGGCGTGTTTTTTTTTTAATACTGCTATCATCAAAAAGTTTTAGGACTTTTTTTTTACGCCCCTTTTTGGACGCTGCGACACCCCTAGCATTTGCTTAGGTCGCCTTATGGACCGCACAAGCCCGTGAACTCCAGACTCACCGCTGTTCCAGTGATTGAGTCTGGCGACCGTCCGGCGAATCAAATTTCCAGGGCGGAGCAAGCCACAGCAAACAGACAGCGGAGTGGACCAATCAGCGACGGGTGGATGTGATGTTGGTAACGCGACAAGAAACTAGCGCGAGCGGTGAATGGAGAAGTTTATTCAACATGGCTAGCGCGAAACAGACTGTTGTCAATGAGTTGTGTTGATGGGTTTTTGGTCATTTAAAACTGATTTTAGCGCAGATTCGCGCAGATTTCGGCTCTCCTGTTCGCCATCTGTGTTGTTGTGGAGACCACGTCCGACACGTAAGAGTGACGTTGCTAGTTAAGAACACGTCACGCAAATAATCGAATCTGATTGGACGGATGATTTCGTTCGCCTTGAGAGGCCATTAAGGAGCTGGGTCCCAGACTATTCTCACAGTGTTTGAATAATACAGGGAGAACAGTCTGGCCGTGCCAGGCAAGGACCGCACGGGTCTGTGGCTACCCGTATAAATCCCAGGATTTAAATGGAGTTCAGCGTATGTCTGAAAGGGGCTAGAGACGCCAACAGTGGTGCTACCAGTTTCACCAATGACATGTCGCATTAATAATCACATGACTCTGTTATACCAATTAGACTCAAGCTTGCACGTGGTGTCTTTAACACACCATAAAAAATTAAGTATTTGACATAGAGCCTGGCTGTCAACATGACTTGAAAGCGTGGATTTTAATCTCTCTCCCAGTTTTTATTTGGCACCGACTGACCACAGAAAACTGGAGATATGATCCTTTTAGTTTCATAATAGGAATTATGTTTTCACTAGAGGGCACTTATGCTCTTTGGACGAATAATGCTTAATTGATTATTTGGTCTTGCTGGAATTGAATTTTTGTTGTTGTTGTTGTACTTCTTCGGCTTAATGTGGTTATGTAATATGTTATAATAAAGTATAATAATGACAGTTCATATAGAAAACTTTGTGCTGAGAAAAAAAGAATACAATTGTTATAAAAAAAAAAAATCAAACATTTTAAGCAGTTAATCACAATGCTACTCATTACTTGTGTCTTCTTTTTACCAAAGACTTTTTTACTTGTACTTGCGTACATTTTGTGGATGAGTACTTTGACTTGAGTAAAATTATTTTGAAGGAACACAACTCCATACACCGCATACACATAGTTTGGAATATAGACTGCTATCAGTGAACACACACACATACACTGTTAAAAGCACTTCGTTCCCTTGCTGCACCTCCAGTTGTCGTAGTGATAAAACCAGCCCAGCAGAAAAATAGGATATATAGGATTACTTGCCAGAGACAGGGCTCCTAATTGCAGTGAAGACAAAAGGATGGAGTGCAAAGTGTGAAATAATTGATCTTTAGGGTATTTCAAAAATATGACAAAAATGCACAAAGGGAGCATTTTTAAAATGGTAAACAAACGCATAAAGTGTTACGGACCAATTTATAATTATAGTCATGGATGCAATTCCACAGCACATCCACAGAGGACGCTGTTAGCTAAGATTTAAAATTTAGATTTTTTTTTTTTTTTTTTAAACCAACGTTCTTCGAGTGCACATGCACAGTCAGATCACTAATTAACCAGCAGGAGTGAACACCTAGAGAACATCACGTTCTTCACACAGGCTATCCACTCACACAAATGACAGCATTCCCTCTTTAGCTAGGCAGCAGGGTGAATCTGCCTGTGTAAGTCAAATTGAAATCAAGAAAAGCTGCACCCTCGTCCTCTAGTCACTAATGACTAGTCTAGTGTAATTACCCTAAAAGCATTCTCATGAGGCCTGCACCAACCTACATGCGGGCACGCACCCCAAACTCTCTCTTTCTTTTCCATCAACTGGTTCGGCACTAATTCTCATTTTACGAGCCACTCGTTCTCAAGAGGGTCGCAAGGGTGCTGGAGCCTATCCCAATATGCACATAGGGATACATACTGAATCAGTTGCCAGACAATTGCAGGTCACAAGAAGACAAAGCATTCATGCACACACTTGGGACACTTTGGTGAGGTCAGTCAGCCTACTATGCATATTTTGGGGATGTGGGAGGGGATAACCCGGAGATAACCCATGCAAGCACGGGGGAGAACACAAGAAGGCCTTAGGCCTAACCCTAACCCGTGATTGAACCCTTGATCTCAGAACTGTGTGGCGCATGTGTTAACCACTCTCCCACTGTGCTGCTCTGGTTCAGCATGTGTGAAAAATATTTTTTGAATGTCTGAATTATTGCTTATATATTTTCACAGCCTGCACATGTCCTGTGTCAAACAATAATGTATTTTTATGTCTGGATATGCGATAGATTCAGACGTAGAAATTATGTTTCAACCAGTCAGGCATGAGTATTGAATATACAGTTGCTCCCCGACACAAGATCTTTTCGACATCCGACGTAAACTTTGACTCGCCATTTGTTTCTAAATCCGACAATATGCTTGAAATTTATGAAAGCGCCACAGTTTCTTTGTTTTCCCGCAAGACGGACGCATGATGGATTTTCTTGTGAGAGAAATTCACACGGGCTCCAAGAAGGTTAGTGCAGGTGTTAAAAATGGAAAAAGGTTACGCTTACAAAAAACGCTTACCATTGAAATGAATATAGAAATGATGGAAAAATATGGGCATGGTGTGCGCATCCATGAACTGGCTCGATAATACGGCCGTAGAAGGTCTACGATCTCGACGGTCCTTCTCCTGCCTCCGTTTGCCAGTCTTTATAAGATAAGGTGACAATTATTATTGTGGCAACATCGCCAAAGATATCACCATCTTCGTCAGGTTTTTACTTGTTTATTTCTGCACTTGTGCAACATAACACGCCTACTTTCCCCCGCAGTTGACGCCAACAACAGAACAATAAAAGAGAAAGTAACACCTCTACCGCACCTTTCTCACCCCGTCACTTCAGCCACGCGATGTGTTCAGGTACAGCACGCAAAACACATCCGCCACGTTAGAACCCAATTCGTTACATTATTACAGTACTATGTGTAATTGCCATTTGTAATAGTACCAGCAATATTTAATAAGGATTTAGTTTAGGTTTTTGGGCTTTGGAACGAATTAATGGAATTATTATGTTTTCAATGGGAAAAGCAAGCTTGACATCTGACCTTTTAGACCTACAAACAAGGTCATGGAACGAATTAACTTTGTATGTAGAGGTACCACTGTATGTTGAATAATGGTTTTCTTTTTTTTGTTTACATCTTTTTATTTGAGTTTTTTAACAGAATTCAAAACATCTCAGCCAAAACGAAAGTAACAGAACAATCTTATTCATGGTCCATTTGGTAACAGCGGAAAGGTAAACGCTTAGTCTTTGTCTTAATTCCAAAGTTGTGATTGGCTGTGTCATAAACAGGTCCTTTATCATTTTTACACAGACCACATATACATCACTAACGAAAAAAAAAAAAAAAAACCCAGGGAGACGCACACACACTCACACACACACTTACACAAAAATAAAAAAATAAATACATGGAAATAAATTTAACCATAAATAAATAAATGAAAGAATAATAACCAAGAAACAAAACGCATGAAGTTTGATTATACAATAGGTAGCAGTGATATTATAATAACAACAACAACAACAACAAATTCTAAATAAAAGTTAAATTAATTATTAAAGGGCAACTGAAGAGGTTTTCAGATTTCGCTCTTAAGTGTTTTACTTAGTTGAATTGTATTAAATGCATCATTCGCGCTCTCAAAAAGTCACATTAAAAAAAATAATAAATAATTGACCGCGTAGTTTTTGAGTTATGGCCATAGCAACACCATAGCAACGAGGGACGCGCCGTCCTGCCGACCGCTACCTCATGACGTAACTTCCAGGAAGCCTCGCCACCACTCTGAACACGGAAATATAGCACCACGCTATCCTCGCCATATATTGCAAACATTTTCTGGGTTTTACTCGCGGGATTCGTCATGCCATCTCGATGTGTAGCGATGAATTATTCACAGGAAGACTCCCTACTCTAGGAGTGGTCCAAAAATTTCTCCTGCAAAGGTTTGGACCGTTTTTGTTAGCATGCATACAGATCCCCAATCGGCTCATTGTTTTCATCATTTCAGCCACAACAGCTTTGAAAACCTACAACAATGCAACATTGGTTTTACAAAGACGTAAGTAGAACATCAATGGCTTTTTTTGATAAACGAGGGTCACTCCTACTGCCTGTTTGTTGAAGTGCGACATTTTTTGTTGTTGTTGCTGTTGGCCTGTCATAAGTAGATAGGTTGGCTGGCATGTCGTCTACTCATGTGATTTTATTACTATATCAATAGGTATTATGTAAATTCAAATGTCCCCAGCACCAAATAGGTCCTTGGCTCGTTGTTTTTTGGCCTGTCACAGGGTAGATATAAAGCACAATAACTTGTTATACTTCCACATCAAGGTCTGCCTATTTTAAGAGGGAACAATAGCATCAAATAGATGCTGCTTTGACTGGGGCATTATTATTTGATCACCAAGAAATTATTATTAAATTAAAATTATGATTCATCCAATATTTTCATGATGCTGTGATTTTTTTTCTCTCCAGGAAGCCAAACATAAAAGTGGCGGAAACCCTCAACACGAAAAAATCGTTGCAAGTCAGTCGCCACCCAGTTTCCCAAAATCAAGAGAGAGTGGGTCGAGTCATATGATGACCCAAGTGATGCGGTGTCCAGCGATGACGACTGAAGAGATCCTATGAGGCCTGCCAGATGCTGAATTTCTTCCGTCTGCGACATCAGATGACGATGACTTAGGAGAAATAAATGTAGCAAATTTTGATGACAAGAAATCATAAACTAGTCATATATACAGTACACATTTTTTAAAAGAAAAATCTAGTTACCTTCATACATAATACATATTTATCATATAAATACATATTTCCCACTGCCATTATCATTTTTCAATGTTGCGCTAGTCCGTTGCTATCCTTTGTTTTGCTTACTAAATTTATGTTATTTATGTTATCTGACAGCGAAAGCTGATGCTGATTCAACATAAATCTGGTATCATTTATTATTGTGGCCTATTGAATATTTTTTTCAGAATGTAATATAATTACAATATATTATATACCAATAGAATACATTAAACAGTCAACAAAATGTGTCAATGTTGTTTACAATTTATGGTTTTATTTTTTTAATGTAATTCATGCCCCTGTCAGTGCTTCAGCCAGGATCTCCTGACGACACAGGCAAAATGTTGGAAGGGTAATTACTTGACGGTTTACAGCAACACCTGGAAAATAAAATCGTTTTGTCATTTATTTTGAAAAATCAATAACATAGCATTCATTTAGCCACATTTGGGCTAGCTTTACCATATTTAGATCGGTAGGAGCTGTCCCATTACCTAATATCCAATTTTAGCTATGTGGAGAGCATGGAAAAATATACAACCACATAATCGCATTCTCTCTAATAAAAAAATCACGATGCTGGATTTAGGCTTACCACTCACTCTCCCGTTCGTGAAGTGTCGAGCTGTCAAATGGCGTCATGACGCCATCTGCTGTATCAAGTAAATCGCCGTCATCTGATGCCTCAGGTTCAAACATGTAGGGGGTTAATTGTAGTTCATCTTTCCTGGGAGCCTTTGCCATCGGTAGCGTCACGAAAGAGCGATCTTGAATGGTTACCTTTGGTGGAAATATCACTGACATCGTTGTTGCTGCTATGCTAGCTGTGGGTAGTCTTCTGTTGCCTACGTCACACTTCCGGGTTTGCGAAGGGACCATTAACGGAGTGCAAAAAAACTAAAAAAAAAAAACGCAAATTATCCTTACAATTACGTGTTGATAATGTCATGGTTGTTTTGACGAACTCCTCCAAAGTCTATATTCATAAAATTACACCAAAATCCGGAAAGGTCTTCAGTTGCCCTTTAACTAAACTAACTAAATTTGACGAGATAAAAGGGGAAGTGGGGGGGCTTCTAGTCACTTTCTTGAGAGATTGTGAGTCCATCTAGGTAGTCCTTAAAGGGCTGCCAGGTTTTGTGGAAGATACCTCCCCTACCAATGAGTGAAAACCTCATCTTCTCTAGCTTAAAATGAGTCAAAACTTCTTTGAGCCAACAATTATAAGATATAATGGTTAGAATAAAGGTTTTCTATGTTTGAATTAATCATGTAAATAACTCTAGCGCCATCGCGGCTTGGGAGGACTGTATATTTTAAAGTAGTAAAAGGATATAAGAGAATGGGGGTACCCATAAGGAATACACTGAAGGTTAGACTGTCTCATTTGGTTCCCGAGGGGGAAGGTCCCTCCTCCGTCGACAATGTTGTCCAGTATCCTTCTTCCATGGTGGAAGGAGCAGGCCAAGCAGTGTGCAACCCTGAATTGGAACAAGGCAGTCGTGCAGATGGACCACATAATGTACTGGAACATCTTCTTTATATCAATATGTCGGCTGCGGCAAAAGTAAATGAAACAATTTAAAATTTTTAACTATGACAATGGTCGAGTTATACATATTCATACAGGATATACTGTATGTCATTTTGGTGGGGGGGTTGTAAGGTAGAATCAGGGGCGTAGGTTTGGTCTCAACATTGGTAGGGACGATATAAGAGCATAACTTGCATGTACACTTTTTGCTGGGGACGGGACATTTATAAGACCAAACTGACTGGGTGTGTTTGGGTGGGCTTAAATGTGTTTTTCCCGCTCAATGCTAGAGATTCTTTGGACGCTTTAACACTAGACCAAGAAGACCAGGGGCTGGTTGGAGAGCTACCTGGCAGCAACACTTGCAGCAATGCACCAACCGAACTTTCCGAGTAGCATCACATGGACGAAAGGCTCACTCATTGATTGGACAGATAGAAGAGGAAATACCTCCCTTCTGGGAGAGGAGGGAGCGTGGAACATAATGTAGCATAGCATTACTTTTAGATGATAAACTATATATTTTTTTTTCTTATTGTGTTTAATTTTGCAATGATAATGTAACCGTGCATCTGCATGTGTCAATTTTTTGTCAACTGACTGTTTTGTGAAGCAGAAGTTGGTATGCACGTAAGTTCAAAAACAAAAAGAGCAAAACAAATACATTAAGAATATAAATCATAATAATAATAATATAATTATAGTAATAATAATACCTGTAATACTGTAACGAATCGGGTTCTAATATGGCGGACTTTTTTTGCTGTATTTGAACGCACCGCGGAGCTGACGTGACCCTGAGCAAGAGAGCGCGGTTCTATTTCACATCCTGATTTGATATTGGCGTCAGTGTTACACAAGTTGATGGAATAAATAATTAGAAACCTGACGAAGCTGACAACTTCTTAGGCGATGATACCACAATAAGAATTGTCACCTTTACTTATAAAGACTGGCGAACGGATGAGGACCGCCGGCCGAGATCGACATTCTACGGCCCTATTGTCGACCCAGTTCTTGGATGCACACACCATGCTTTTATTTTGCTGTCATTTACGTCTTCATTTCAATGGGAAGTGTCACCTTTTCTTTTTTTCTCCACCTGCACTAACGTTTTTGGATCCAGTGTTGATTTTTCTCACAAGAAAATCAGCTGTGCGTCTGTCTTCCGGCAAAACAAAGAAACTGTGGCGCTGTCAAAAATTGTTGTATTTCGAGCATGTCGTCGGATGTAGAAACAAATGGCGAGTCGAATTTTACGTCGGATGTCGAAAATATATAAAATGCATAGGGGAAAATTAAACCACCAAAGGGACTCCAAGTCACACAGGTGCATCGCTCTGACCTCCGTGACTTTTTGGACTGTCAAATTGTTGCCAATCCCAAGAAAGCGAGACTCACAAAATGGCTGCCCCGAGAGGCTCCGCCTGTCTGGGCCAGTCACTCTCACACGGTACGTTCAGCAACAGGATGCGAAATACAACCGCCACTGTAGAACCCAATTCTGTGTATCAAATGCAACTGCTGACTGCAGCACAAAATCATTGGCCCATGGCTAATCGTCTGTCATCTTGCCATTGTTGATTTTGAATAGCGTGCGCTCTGGACTTTCGATCCAAGGATGCCCTGCGTGTACCATCACAGCCTGGAGCATCACAGTTCCACGCTCTGAAGCTGCACATAAAGTAGCAAAAGCGGACCCTGCTCCAGTTGCATTCAAAAGAGAAGAAGGGTGCGCGTAAAGCGGACCGAGACCCATGATTTCTGTGTGGACAAGAGTTTGTTTGTTTGGTCCGAACTAGAGTTCGGATGCGCGCTCACATTTACAAAACAAAGCAGACAATCTAGAAAAAAGGACTCTGGTCCGTTTTAAACGGACCAAACAGTGCTAGTGTTAAAGTGCCCTAAAAGAAAGCTATAAGACTTTCACAGCTGCAAGGCCACTGTGTGAAAGCTATGACAGTGTTGCCTTGCTGTGCGTGTTTCATGAGTCATTTATATGCTAATGAACGTGGAAGGCCACACAGAGTAAGTAGATAGCTTGTGTCGGTAGAAGAAGAGGAGGAGGAAGAGACACCAGAGTTAGCTGCAGAGAACGTTAAAGACATTCATTGGCTTTCTTTCCTGCAAGAAAGTCATCACAACACATTTGACGGCTTCACCTGAACTATGTTTATCCCTCTCGCCCTCCTCCTGCACTTTTTCTTTGCTGTGATTGTGATGAAATATTGTTATTGTCTGGATGCTGTCTGACTGGAGGTATTTTGGCACCCAACAGAACCCCCGCCCCTGCCCCTGTACTTGACTAAAATGCCAAAGTGGCTTGAGTGACAGGCCCACACTCAACCAGGCTTCCACTGAGAACATCAGAGGGATCAGAGCCAGCGGGATGACTGCTGGCTGACATGTTCTATTTGCATCTCACCTTCTTTTGCTTTCTATATGGTGGCCTTTACTGTTTTAAAACAGAAATGGTCTCACTTTAAATTCAAATTCAAGAAGGATTTTTCTCAGAACATGCCAGGCTACACAGATGCATCTCAATAAATTAGAATGTAATGCCTTCCTGTGTGGAGTTTGCATGATCTCTCAATGGCTGCGTAGGTTTATCTCCTGCAAGAGCCAAGAGGCTGACAGAGACGTGCAATAATAAAATGAATGATTTAAAAAATTAAAAATTATAAGTGTTGCATTTTCTTTTGCTGGTTTTCTTTGAGTTCACAAAAATCAATACTTTTGATAAAAACCCAGCTCAAAACCATAATGTTTTGTACTGTAATGACATTTCACATTTGAACTAATTTAAGAAAGGATTGTGGAACTCACACTACCATGTTTTTAAGTACTGTAATTTTCAGACTATAAACCGCTTCTTTTTTTCTTCATTTTGTTACCTGTCGCTTATAGAACATGCCACATTTCAAGGTGTCGCTCTTGAATGGTTCAAGTTGTACCTAAATGAACAGAGTTTTTGTGTAAAAATGGGCAATTTCATGTCCAAAAATGCATGACTTCCACACTGGGTTCCCCAGGGATCTGTTCTCGTCCCTCTTTTATTTTCGCTTTATTTATTGCCGCTTTGTTCTGGTTTTAGGAAACATGGTGTTTTATTTCATTTGTATGCTGATGACTGTCAGATTTATTTTCCAATGGCGTAAAATGTCACTTTATGTCAACTCATTGAATGACTCAACGGTATAAAGTCGTGGCGTTCACTTAATTTTTTAAGCTTGAATGACAGCAAGACTGAAGCCTCCCTGAATGTTGACCTCAGTTCATTGTCTCCATTTCTTAAGAACTATGTCAAAAATCTAGGGGTCCAATTTGATTCAGATTTTAAATTTGAGAAGCAGATGTCTTGTGTTGTACGGGACTGTTTTTATCAGCTTTGCCAGATTGGTAAGGTGAAATCTATTGTTTCACGCTCTGTTTTGGAGAAATTGATTCATGCTTTTGTCATAACTCGGCTGGATTATGGTAATTCTTTGTATGCAGGCGTCGGTCAGGCTGCACTGGCCTGTCTGCACCTTGCACAAAACTCTGCTGCTCGACTCCTAACTAGAACCCGCAGACGTGAACATATCACCCCGATTTTAGCATCTCTCCACTGGCTCCCAGTACATTACCAAATACATTTTAGATATTATTATTTGTTTTTAAATGTTTGAATAATCTTGCGCCGCCATATCTGTCAGAACTGCTTCAACCTTACAGACAAACCAGAACCAGACCACCTGCTTCTAGAAGTCCCAAGATCAAGGCTAAAGCTTAGGGGTGACCGTTCATTTGCGGTGATGGCGCCCAGTCTGTGGAACCAATTATCACTTACTATTAGACAGGGCCCTTCACTTATGGATTTTAAATCACGCCTTAAAACATTTTATTTTTCTTCAGCTTTCAATGTGCAATGACTGTTTATGACCTCGTCTTTTATTTATTTTATTTTTATTTGTTTGTTTTATGTTTGAAAGTTAATTTATTTTGGTGTTTTATGGTATGTAGAGCACTTTGGACTCCTTGGCGGATTTTTTAAATGTGCTATACAAATAAAGTTGATTGATTGATTGATATAGTCCAGTGCGGCTTATTTGTTGATTTATTTGGGTTAATAGGTAACACTCTATTTTGAGAGAGGCGTCATAAGACTGTCATGTTATGACATGACATTATCATTGGCAATACTGAATGCTTATGTCATTAAGTTTCATCCAGCAAATTATGTCACTAACTCCATTATGTCCAGCTTGGATCTTTTACCTCCATTCAAAAGTGACATAATTTGTCGGATAACACAGAATGACATCTGTTATAAGCATTTATTAATGCTCATGACAGTTTCATTTCATGATTATAACAATTGCAGTCTTATGACACCACTGTCAAATAAAGTCTTACCAAATACCATAACTAGCAATTAATGAAACAACTATCTAACAACTTATCTATGGACAATTGTCGTTTTTGTGAAAATTTGGTGGGTGGCGGCTTATAGTCAGGTGCGCCTTATAGTGCGAAAATTACGGTATGTGTCTTGGGGGTTTTCTATAGATCATTCACTTGCCAATAGTTTGGGCGAATGAGGGAAGGGATATTGAGTCCTGCTTCTCGAGCACAAAAACGGGTGCGCAACTTCAGCATGGCTGAAGAAACATTCTGTACTTGTGCAATAAGCTGCATTGGAGTGAACAAGAACACAAACTTTCGTGTTAACTGGTGTTGGTGTTACTATTCTTTTAACTATTGACAAATAAAGCTGCTCTTTCAAATTATTTTCTCTGTTCATAAGGTGTAACAGTACTCTATTCATGGTGGGTTTCTTCTGAACACCTTTTGCTAGAGGGAAAATCGCATGTGCAGCAAAATAAGAGTTAACGAAATTTATATGACTGTTAAGAATTTCCCATAATTGTACTCACAAAAAGACATAAGACCTTGAAGTATTGGGTGAAGGTATTTGAAGGACTAATGAAAAAGAACCATAAATGTAATGCAAAGCGTTTAACAAAAACAAACAAAAAAAACCAAACAAATAAAAAAAACACAATTACATCAATGTTCTAGCTCCTGCGCAGCTGGAGTTGTGTCTTTATTGGTGCACATTTCTGTCCCGCTGTAGTTTGTGTCAACAGAATGGTCGCACAAATTGTGTGATAATTACACTTTCGATACTGTACGTACAGCGGTATGAGAAAGTATCTGAACCTATTGGAATTTCTCACATTTCTGCATGAAATCACCATCAAATGTGATCTGATCTTTGTCAAAATCACACAGATGTAAAAGCAGTGTCTGCTTTGAATGAAACCACCTAAAAATTTATAGGTTTACATATTTTAATGAGGATAGCTTGCAAACAATGACAGAAGGGGGAAAATAAGTAAGTGAACCAACACATTTAATATTTTGTGGCCTCCCTTTGACAGCAATAACTTCAACCAGACACTCCCTGTAGCTGCAGATTTGTCTGGCACATCGATCAGGACTAATCCATTCTTCTCAACAAAACTGCTCTAGTTCAGTCAGATTCCTAGGATATGTGTATTTTGTTCTTCTGAAACCATTCTGAAGTTTATTCAATTCTGTGTTTTGGATTATTGTCTTGTATCAGCATCCATCATCTTTATAGCTTCAACTGTCTGACAGACGGCCTCAGGTTTTCCTGCAAAACATCCTGATAAACTTTTGAATTCATTCTTCCATTAATAATTGCAAGTTGTTCAGGCCCTGCGGAAGCAAAACAGCCCCAAATCATGATGCTCCCTCCACCTTGCTTCACAGTGGGGATGAGGTGTTAATGTTGGTGTGCTGTTCCATTTTTCCTCCACACATGACAGTGTGTGTAACTCCCAAACAATTCAACTTTGCACAAAATATTTTGCCAATTTTTGTGTGGAGTGTCCAAGTGTCTATTTGCGAACATTAAACATGCAACAATGTTTTTTTTTTGGACAGCAGTGGCTTCCTCTGTGGAATCCTTCCATGAACAACATTCTTGGCCATAGTTTTACATATAGTTGATGTGTGCACACAGATATTGGACTGTGCCAGTGATTTCTGTAAGTCTTTAGCAGACACTCTAGGGTTCTTTTTTACCTCTCTGAGTATTCTGCGCTGAACTCTTGTTGTTGTCTTTGGTGGACAGCCACTCCTTGGGAGAGAAGCAACAATCTCTCCAAACTCTCTCCATTTGTAGACCACTTCTCTGACTGTCGATTGATGAACATCCAGACTTTTAGAAATGGTTTTGTATCCCAGCTTTATACAAATCAACAATCCTTGATCACAGGTCTTCAGACAGCTCTTTTGACCAAGCCATGATGCACATCAGACAATGCTTCGCATCAAGACAATTCTTACCAGGTGGTGTGTTTTATAGTGGGCAGGGCAGCTTTAAACCACTCATCATTGATTGGGCACACACAGACTTAGTGGCAGTTTACATGGCGTCTCTGCAACACGAAGACGCAATGACTGTGTTGCGGAGTTGCCTCGCGTGCATATGGTGTCGGCGAAGACGAAAAATTCTGAATCCTGCCTCCAAAGTGGAAGAATTCGATTGCGGGGGATTGAGGGGGGCTATCTCCGCATGCATATCAAAGACTCCCGTGGCGCGACACCGCGCTGATAACGTCAGCACTTGTACACATCACATTGGACGTGCGCAGCGGTGCTACTAAACATTAAAAACAGCAAATATGGCGGAATGTTGGCTTTAATTTACTGTTTGAATAATATTTTTAAATTAAATATGTTGAATGTTTCCATTTTTGTGCCTTTTTGAACAAAAGAAAAATGCCATCGCTTCGAGTGGCCGGGCATTTTTTTTTCCGGGCTGAGGAACTTTGGTGGGGTCAAAGTGCATCATTCGCTGTCGCCTTGTAAATCTGCACTGCCCCCTAGGGCCTGGCATGAATACTACATCGTTTTTATGCGGAATTGCAGCATTGTTTGAATGGAGACGGGCCCATATAAATGCAAACAAGAAATTTTTCATCTTCTCGGAGAGTCACCATGTAAACGGCCCCTTAAATTGTTTGGTAAAAAATGGTTTCAAAGTCTTTCTTGATAAGACTGGATAATAAAGACAATTCTGTTTTGTTCGATCAGTACTGTGGACAGTACAGTAGATTTTAGCTATTTTTTCTTTTTTTTTGTAAGAAAATGACTTTCTATGGTAAAAAGAAAGCAATTATTGCAGAACTTATTTAAGGTTGCATTTACATGCCACAGTGAAAAGGGGAATTTATGTTTTTGTATAGGTGACAAGATAGTTCATCCTCACCCACAAAAACAACTGCCAAAACATTGTAATATGCAAGCCAAGCCAGTCAATAGCAATTTCGTTTCAGAAAGAATCCCTAGGCTAGGCTGGATTGATTGCAATACTACTTTTGGTCAAACTCTCATTCAATTTTCCACCCTAATCGATTGGGACAGGCAGCAGCAACAACAACAACAACGAAAACCACACCTCATTCATCCCAAAATCATCATTTAAAAAGTGAGTGACTGAAGGATGGTGCCCCTGTTTTTATTCACTGTGCAGTGGCGCCTCCAGAAATTTTTCATAGGGGTGGCCAGATGGGGCCACTTAAAATCTTGGGGTGGCCAAAACTAAAAGCCATAATTTCAGGTTTTCATTATATTATTGCAGTAAAAAGGTCAGGGGAAAACTATCAGAAAGACTTAAGGACACGGCTACTGATATACTTTGGTGTATTGTTTAATATTTGATGTTATTAATGATTTAATGTGCAACATTTTGAGTTCCACAACAATTCTGTTTTATTATGTTATGTACAGTATATATTAGGCATAAGGTGTACATTTAACTAGGGCTGTCAAATGATTAAAATTTTTAATCGAGATAATCACAGCTTAAAAATTAATTAATCGTAATTAATCGCAGTTCAAACCATCTCTAAAATATGCCATACTTTTCTGTAAATTATTGTTGGAATGGAAAGATAAGACAAGACGGATATATACATTCAAGATACTGTACATAAGTATTGTATTTGTTTATTATAACAATAAATCCACAAGATGGCATTAACATTATTAACATTGTTTCTGTGAAAGGGATTCACAGATAGAAAGACTTGTAATTCTTAAAGGATAAATGGGAGTTTGTATATTGTGACTAAATATTGCCATCTAGTGTATTTGTTGAGCTTTCAGTAAATGATCCTGAAGCGACTTAACTGTTCTGCCCAAATGCATTATGGGAAGTGGTGCAACCATGACTGTGTGTGGTGGCTGCAAATGCTATATCTTCTCTGCGTTGTGTAGACTACAGGGTGTTAAGAAAAAGATCAACTCCTGGCATTCTTCCCCACATCGCTTCCCACAAAATTTATAGTTGCTGTGAGAGAGTTGACAAAGCTTTTGCCATTTAAAAGCACGTCCCCAATGAATGCTTGTACCTACTTCACTCTGCCTCATATCTCTGTATATAAGTAAAACGGCGCCATTGTAGGCTGTTTGCGGCAATGCGTGAATGAGTCATACCGCGAATGCGTTAATTGCGATAAATATTTTCACGTGAATAATTAAAAAAAAAAAATTAATGCCCGTTAACGCGATAAATTTGACAGCCCTACATTTAACAAAACAAAATAAATGCTTTCATTTGGGATGAAATGCATAACTGATGCTACAACAATCTAGCGATATAAAACTAATGCAAACACAGACAACAAATTGCACTGCATATTATACTGTAGTTACTCAATATGTACTGTACATTATCTTGCGTTATAGCACACAGTGACAGTGGCGCCACCAGGGGGTGGCCAGTGGGGTGGCCAACCAATTTATAGGGGTGGCCGTGACCACCCCTGGCCACCCCCTGGTGGCGCCACTGTCACTGTGTGCTATAACGCAAGATAATGTACAGTACATATTGAGTAACTACAGTATAATATGCAGTGCAATTTGTTGTCTGTGTTTGCATTAGTTTTGTGTTTTTTTCCTTTTTTTTTTTTACTCTGCTACCCAACTGAGATTTGATACTCGAGGACCACAAGACTCAATGGTCAATGTCAGCAGTATAAGGTAGAGTGCAACAATAAAATATGTTGTCCAGTGTCTTTTACTTTCCCTACGTTTATGTCCCTTTACACTGGTGTTTGAGATTATGGACTTCCTTTGTCCTTTTTCAGACTCATGCAGAGACAAAGGTGATTTTGTTTTGCTGTACATAATTTATTGGCGCTTAGCAGCTAGTGAAATAAACGGAGCCACAAACAGTCAGGCCTACGAAATACGACCATGCCATAAACAATGACAAACAATTGTAAGCCGCATAAGCCGTAAATGGATGATTGTTTGCACCAGCAGTGGTGGCGACTAGTGTCCGACGTTTAGAGGGTGTGAAAGCGGCAACCAACTTGAAGCTTGTAAACATACTGTAAACTCCTTTCACCCTCATGGAAATTTTGCTGCAACGTAGGTGAAACACATAAATGTTCTTTACTCTATTACATTTTCATGTCTGTAGTGTATGTTCACGTTGCAATTTCGGCTTCACGCATTCTAATAATTGAAATTATGTCAAAATCAAGTTACTCTCTTAGGTAGGCAAAATTACTTTAAATAAAAATCAGCTTGAATTTTGAATCTCACTTCAGGTTGCAGTTTCTCCCAATGATTATTAACATGCTGATTTGTTTACATTGTTTGGGCAAATGTATTTTCATTGCTCAGTTGTAGTTTGATGACATTAAACTTACTAAGTTTCCCAGTTCTGTTCTGTTATACTGCACTCACATTTTTGTTAGACATCCGATAAGTATAATCTTGAGGAGGATTTCCTGATTCCATGCATTTTTTAAATGTGGCACTTATTACAGTTATGCCACTTGAGATTAAAAAAAAAAAAAAAAAAATCAATAATGTGTAATTTTGCACCATGTAGTGTTAACACAGGCATAACGGAAAGTGCATTTCCATTCTTTCCCTTTATTACATCTCTCCAAGACTGGACTTGTCTGAGGTCAACAGTGGGTCACATAAGATGTGTAGACTATGTACAGTATTGATGTGGGGGCACTGACCTCACTGCCAGCCACTCCAAAGCATAACGGTGAAAAATTGGCAGCAACAATAATAACTTAGCCTGTGGGTACAATAGACTGTGGGCTCTCAGGTGGATGCTGAGGTGGACCGTTTCAAAATGGGATATCAATGGCACCAGCGTTGCGGCCAGAAGGGCAAGCATGACCTCAGAGTCTTGCTATGATTCAAACTGTTTTCTGGCTATAACTCTCACAGAAAACAGTCAAGGTATCGGAGCTCACTTTTGGCCCATGATTGCTTTGAGTAATAGCTGCTGGGATTCGGAAAGTGGGTGCATGAGAGAAGCTCTGGCCATCTGTCATACAGGGGTATTAAGAACATTGCAGCTAAAGGTAAGCATGAAAACAGAAACCCCTTTGAGGTTGTCTGTAAAGGCAGAAATTTTGCCACCTTTTTAACTGTTCTCTACAAACAAGCACATTGTTCTGTGTATGGAAATTGATTTACAGAGACGACCATTGCTTGTCTGTGAGGAAATTCCACAATGCCAAAACTGGTTTTAACATTTTAATACTGACTTTCTCCTTCCAATTGTGTTAAAATGCAGATTGCCTTACTTACAGGAAGAAGGCATCAGCTTTGCCACAAGACCAGTGAAAAACTTACTGATGTATAGTACGCTCGTTCAACTAGCCCAGTGCTTCTCAATTATTTTCTATTACCCCCCAAGGAAGACGTAAACGTTTCGCACCTCCTCAACTCTCTACCGCCAATGTAAATAGTATCATTTGTCTACAGAATTCTTATTACTATACGTACAACTTTGCATAACACTGTCCATCCATCCATCCATTATCTTCCGCTTAATCCAGGGTCAGGTCGCGGGGGCAGCAGCTTTAGTAGGGAAGCCCAGACTTCCCTCTCCCCAGCCACTTCAGCCAGCTCCTCCGGCGGGATTCCAAGGAGTTCCCAGGCCAGCCGAGCGACATAGTCTCTCCAGCGTGTCCTGGGTTGACCCCGGGGTCTCCTGCCGGTGGGACATGCCCGGAACACTTCTCCAGGGAGGCGTCCAGGAGGCATCCGAACCAGATGCCCGAGCCACCTCAACTGGCTCCTCTCAACGTGGAGGAGTAACGGCTCGACACCAAGCCCCTCCCGGATGACCGAGCTTCTCACCCTATCTCTAAGGGAGAGCCCGGACACCCTGCGGAGGAAACTCATTTCGGCCGCTTGTATCTGGGATCTTGTTCTTTTGGTCGTCACAACCCACAGCTCGTGACCATAGGTGAGGGTAGGACCGTAGATCGACCGGTAAATCGAGAGCTTCGCCTTTTGGCTCAGCTCCTTCTTCACCACAACGGACCGGTGCAGAGTCCGCATCACTGCAGACGCTGCACCGATCTGCCAGTCAATCTCTCGCTCCCTCATACCCTCACTCGTGAACAAGACCCCAAGATACTTGAACTCCTCCACTTGGGGCAGGATCTCATCCCCGACCCGGAGAGGGCACTCCACCCTTTTCCGGCTGAGGACCATGGTCTCGGATTTGGAGGTGCTGATCTTCATCCCAACCGCTTCACACTCGGCCGCGAACCGCCCCAGTGAGAGTTGGAGGTCACGGCTTGATGAAGCCAACAGCACCACATCATCTGCAAAAAGCAGAGATGCAATGCTGAGGCCACCAAACCGGACACCCTTAACGCTTCGGCTGCGCCTAGAAATTCTTTCCATAAAAATTATGAACAGAATCGGTGACAAAGGGCAGCCTTGGCAGAGTCCAATCCTCACTAGGAACGAATTCGACTTACTGCCGGCAATGCGGACCAGACTCTGACACCGGTCGTACAGGGACCGATCAGCCCTTACCAAGGGGCTCGGTACCCCGTACTCCCGGAGCACCCTCCACAGGACTCCCCTAGGCACACGGTTGAACGCCTTCTCCAAATCCACAAAACACATGTGGACTGGTTGGGCGAACTCCCATGCACCCTCGAGGACCCTGCCAAGGGTGTAGAGCTGGTCCACTGTTCCACGGCCGGGACGAAAACCACACTGCTCCTCCTGAATCCGAGATTCGACTTCCCGACGGACCCTCCTCTCCAGCACCCCTGAATAGACTTTACCGGGGAGGCTGAGGAGTGTGATCCCTCTATAATTGGAACACACCCTACGGTCCCCCTTTTTAAAAAGGGGGACCACCACCCCGGTCTGCCAATCCAGAGGCACTGTCCCCGATGTCCACGCAATGTTGTAGAGACGTGTCAGCCATGACAGCCCTACAACATCCAGAGCCTTTAGGAACTCCGGGCGGATCTCATCTACCCCTGCGGCCTTCCCACCGAGGAGCTTACCAACCGCCTCAGTGACTTCAACCCCAGAGATCGAAGAGCCCACCTCAGAGTCCCCAGACTCTGCTCCCTCAAAGGAAGGCGTGTCGGTGGAATTGAGGAGGGCTTCGAAGTATTCTCCCCACCTACTCACGACATCCCGAGTCGAGGTCAGCAGTACACCATCTTCACTATACACAGTGTTAATGGTGCACCGCTTTCCTCTCCTCAGACGCCGGATGGTGGACCAGAATTTCCTCGAAGCCGTCCGGAAGTCGTTTTTTCATGGCCTCACCGAACTCCTCCCATGTCCGAGTTTTTGCCTCGGCGACCGCCGAAGCCGCAGTCCGCTTGGCCAGCCGGTACCTGTCAGCTGCCTCCGGAGTCCCACAGGCCAAAAAGGCCTGATAGGCCTCCTTCTTCAGCCTGACGGCATCCCTTACCGCTGGTGTCCACCAGCGGGTTCGGGGATTGCCGCCACGACAGGCACCAACCACCTTACGGCCACAGCTCCGATCGGCCGCCTCAACAATGGAGGTGCGGAACATGGCCCACTCGGACTCAATGTCCCTCACCTCCCCCGGGACAAGGGAGAAGTTCTGCCGGAGGTTGGCGTTGAAACTCTTTCTGACAGGGGATTCTGCCAGACGTTCCCAGCAGACCCTCACAATACGTTTGGGCCTGCCAGGTCTGGCCAGCAACTTCCCCCGCCATCGGAGCCAACACACCACCAGGTGGTGATCAGTTGACAGCTACGCCCCTCTCTTCACCCGAGTGTCCAAAACATGTGGCCGCAAGTCCGATGACACGATTACAAAGTCGATCATTGAACTGCGGCCTAGGGTGTCCTGGTGCCAAGTGCACATGTGGACACCCCTATGTTTGAACATGGTGTTCGTTATGGACAAACCGTGACGAGCACAAAAGTCCAATAACAGAACACCACTCGAGTTCTGATCGGGGGGACCGTTCCTCCCAATCACGCCCCTCCAGGTCACACTGTCATTGCCCACGTGAGCGTTGAAGTCCCCCAGTAGAACGAGGGAGTCCCCAGAGGGGGCGCTCTCCAGCACACCCTCCAAGGACTCCAAAAAGGGTGGGTATTCTGAGCTGCTGTTCGGTGCATAAGCGCAAACAACAGTCAGAACCCGTCCCCCCACCCGAAGGCGGAGGGAGGCTACCCTCTCGTCTACGGGGCTAAACCCCAACGTACAGGCACCAAGCCGGGGGGCAATAAGTATGCCCACACCTGCTCGGCGCCTCTCACCGTGGGCAACTCCAGAATGGAAGGGAGTCCAACCCCTCTCGAGAGGATTGGTACCAGAACCCAAGCTGTGTGTGGAGGAGAGTCCGACTATATCTAGTCGGAACTTCTCTACCTCACCCACCAGCTCAGGCTCCTTCCCTGTCAGAGAGGTGACATTCCATGTCCCAAGAGTTAGCTTCTGCAGCTGGGGGTTGGACCGCCCAACTCTCTATGCACCCGACCCCTTTGGCCCCTCCCACAGGTGGTGAGCCCATGGGAAGGGGAACCCATGTTGCCTTTTCGGGCTGTGCCCGGCCGGGCCCCATGGGGACAGGCCCGGCCACCAGACGCTTGCCTTCGAGCCCCACCTCCAGGCCTGGCTCCAGAGGGGGGCCCCGGTAACCTGCGTCCGGGCAAGGGAAACTGGAGTTCATTTCTTTTTCTCATCATAAGGGGTCAGTTTGAGTCATGCTTAGTCTGGCCCCTCACCTAGGACCTGTTTGCCATGGGTGACCCTGCCAGGGGCTTAAAGCCCCAGACAACATAGCTCCTAGGATCATTGGGACACGCAAACCCCTCCTTATCACCTTATCGTGCATAACACTGTGTCATTTTTAATATTAAAGAAAAAATGTAATATAGATCAACTTACAATAAAGTATAACTGTATTAACATTGTTTTGTTTGTAACAGAAAAGATTTAAAGCACATCAATTTGTCTGAATAAAAACAAAAAAGTCACATCAAAACTGTAAAAATACACTCAAGGTACATTTTTTTGACCATTGGATACTGAAAATTTAAATTTAATAAAATCAATCAATATTAATAAATTCAAATTGATTACGGTAGTAACATTAACTTAGGAAGAGAATATGCCAAACAATTTGATGGAAAAACAAAAATAGAACAAAAACGACAGTTTCATTGGACAGGGGGACTGTTTTTATTTTTGCTGCAGGCAGTATCAGCTCCTTTGCTATGGCGTGTGGCTATTTTGCACCAATTATGCTAACAGTGCTCGCTGGTTTACTGATGTAACACTGACAAAGAGGGACGATTACTGGCATGTTTTCGCTGAGAAACAATCATGTGGCTTGTCAATGTGATTGGGTCTAATTTCTTTAAGTGACGTCACAGTAAACAAACTGTTTTTTTCCTCGTCTCCAACTGTATTGAAAGTCAAAGCCAAACGCTACATCGTCTAGCTCTTCATAACTCCAGTGCTCTTCGCTGTGTGCTCTATTTTGGTTAAAAAATACTGCCCACACTCTGAAAATGAGGGTGCCACTGCCACCCACTGAGTGTGCAAGTACACTTTATTCTAGTATGGAAAAAAAGTATGTTTTCCCCAGGTCACATGCGCTACCCCTGCATGGCTCTGCGTGCCCCACTATTTGAGAAGTACTGCACTAGCCACACAAGGCAACAACAACAACTTTTTAGGGTTAGGACAATTTAACCCAATGGTTCTTAATCTTGTTGTGGACGTGAACCTCCACGTTTAAGCCTTTTCATTCACGAATTATGATAACCTAGAGAAGTATTCTTTTACCAACTGTTTTTATAACTCAGTAGGCATGATCAGATATAATAACCTAGCTGTCCACTGTAGTGACCACTGTCCCTGGAAGGGCAATATATGGATTCACTGAAGACTAAAAATAGGCAAAATACCGTATTGGCCCGAATATAAGACGGCCCTGATTACAAGACGACCCCCTCTTTTTCAAGACTCAAGTTTAAAAAAAGACTTTTTGAACACTAAATTAATTTTTGTACAGAAAATAATTACAGTACATCTGAAACAAATGATTATAACAATATATTTAAAGGGAAAAAGCATGTTATTTTGCCTCATTCAAATCTTAATATCTGAACAATTAAATATGTAAACTAAAGTGCAATCACATTAGTAAATAAATGGCTTCTGGTGTTTGAAATGTAAATAAACCAATCTAATGTGATAAAACAACAAAACTGCAATAACTGCATTAACCATAAGGGGTCGCTTTGGCCTGGGAGTCAAGTTCAGCATTCGCTTCAATGATATCTGGCGCCATCTAGCGTCATGAATGGGTATAATGTCTAGACCCCGAATAGAAGACAACCCCCACTTTTTCAGTCTTATTTCAATGCAAAAAACACAGTCTTATATTCGGGCCAATACGGTATATTATTTTCTTAACATTCAAAACACATCTAAAGTATTTTATTAGTTGCACTCAAGAGTCTCTTTCTCAAAGAACAATAACTCAATTAATATTTAGTGCAATTCAATGTGACTTTTGCTGTTGCCTTACAGAGACAAAGTTCTGAAATGTGTGGCATGACCTTGGCAAGTGTTGCGCTATGTTTCATTTTGGCAACCAAGTCTGTTCATTTTCTTCCATTTTTGTTATCTTAACTATCCTAGCAAATTATTGATCACAGCTATGTTATAACAAACAGCATGTGGCCAATGATGGCGAAGTAGTGCTTGACATCACCCATCATACAAGTGGGGTTAACAAAATGTGCAAACACTGTCTTGATCACTGTTGAACCCGAGACTGACTGATTCAGTTCAGAGCAGAAACTCTACTCAAATAAGAATCTTATATGGCCATAAACAAATTTCCCAGTCATTTTAATTTTTTTATCGCTGAGGCCACATGCAATATTGCATTCATTAATATTCAAAAGAAAATGTCATTTTGATTCATTACAACAACACAGATACCACTGAAAAATTGTCATTTCAATTTTGATGCCCAACAAACTCCTTGTTTTCCTCTAAGCATCATCAGTGATGTCAGTGAACTCATCTATAGCTAGAGAAAGGCACTCGGCATTTAATTGCATCACATAGCTGCTGGAATATATCACTACCCAGGGCTTCAATGCGTTTTGTTGCCATGGATTCTATGAGGGAAATTTGCTTACACAGTCATTTGCCTTTTTTTTTTACTTGCTAACAAAACATGTCTATCCACTGTCCCTTCCATTTTCAACATAGCTTATCCTTGTCAGAGTCGTGCAGTGCTTGCGTCTGTCTCACATGCATACCTGTCAAGTTGTACGGTTTCGACGTAATTTGTACAAGTGAGGACAGATTTTTAAATGTGTATGCCGTACGTTCAAAATCTGTGCGTTTTTCGTGCATTACATTTTTTTCCCCCTCCGTTCGGATTTTGTCACCGTTTTGGCAATGAGACAATGTGCGTTACTATGCGTTACGTTGGTTGAATGACGCAAGAAAAGTCAGAGACACGGAGAGAGAAGAGTGTTTGTTGTGACACTGTGGCAAACGCGATGCTAGGCTAGGTGGCGCCAATATTTCCTGACTGTAGCCGACAGCCTACAATTTACGCCTAGATATCACATGCATATAGAACTACATGCAAAATGACAGACTCGGCGGCGTTGGTAAACTGCAGCCATTTTCAAGCAGTAGACTTCTCAGAAAGGCTCTGTTGTAGTGAACCTTCCTAGCTAACCTAAGTAACTTTTTATCTAAAATACTCCTTAATCGGCAAAATCTTGACTTGAATCTATCTTTAAATGATGAAACAGTTTTAAAACTTTCACATGTCAAAAGTAGACTGACGGGAATTAATGCAAAAACGGGAGCAATTTTAACAACTTTAACGGTTGATTCACAACATCAATTACCTTTTAAAAGTAAGATTAACAACACTGGTCATAAGATGAAGTCTGCAGAATGAAAAGTGACGAAAGCGGAGATTTTATTCTGCCAATTTGTTGCCGAACACAATTTGCCCGCAACTATTGCTGATCTTTTCTCAGAATTAGCAAAAGAAATGTTCCCTGACTCAAAGATTGCATCGGTGAGTTAATTTTATCTATTGACCTTTTTAATTTATTATTGGACACACTAACGAACAGTGTTGTAAATAACGGCGTTACAATATAACGGCGTTACTAACGGCGTTATTTTTTTCAGTAGCGGGTAATGTAATTAATTACTTTTCTCATCTTGGCAACGCCGTTACCGTTACTGAGGACGGAAAGGCATGCGTTACTATGCGTTATTATATTGGTCGAAAAGTCTGAGGGAGACGGACTCACCGAGACGACAGAGCAGAGCAGGAGTGGGGAGGAGGCAAGAAAGTTGTGACGTCGAGCAAACGCGATGCTAGGTAGCTCCAATAATACATGTTGTAGCCGATAGCCTACAAACTACGCCCGCATGTTATGGTAGATATGGTAGACATGGTAGATATCACATATACTGTATATAGATATAACTAGATGCAAAATTACAGACACGGCACTAGATGCGTTAGTAAACAGCCGCCATCTTAAAGCAGTAGACTTTTTTGGACGGCTCTGTTGTAGAGAACCTTCCTAGCGAACCTAAGTAACTTTTTATCTAAAATACTTCTAAATCGGCAAAATCTTGACTTGAATCTATCTTTTAATGATGAAACAGTTTTAAAACTTTCATATGTCGAAAGTAGAGAGAAGGGAACTAATGCAATAATGGGAGCAATTTTAACAACTTTTAACAGTTGATTCAGGGTAAAGGGTAAATTAGGGTAAAGAATTGGGCTCGGGCCAATTGTACCAAAAACCTTCACAAAAAACTTCACATAGTGTGGCCAATGTTTTTTTTTTTTTTTTTTTTTTTTTGAGGGGAAAAAAAAGTAATTATCACCAATTACTTTGCCAAGTAACTAATTACTCTTACATTCACGTAATTGAGTTTTGAGTTACTAACGCAATTACTTTTTGGGAGAAGTAATTTGTAACTATAATTAATTACTTTTTTTCAGTAAGATTTACAACACTGCTAACGAACTACCTTCAAGTCAAACTGAATTGCGAGCTGAAGTGCCATGAAGTGCAGCCATCAAAAGACATGATAGAAATTGCCAAAAGTGCTACATACAATTATAATAAAAGTCACTGTTAAATTTTCGTAATCATGATGTAGCTGAAGATATTGATTGTTCTTTGATTGCACCAGGTTATACAGTGGGGCAAATAAGTATTTAGTCAACTACTAATTGTGCAAATTCTCCCACTTGAAAATATTAGGGAGGCCTGTAATTGTCAACGTGGGTAAACCTCAACCATGAGAGACAGAATGTGGAAAACAAAACAGAAAATCAAATTGTTTGATTTTTAAAGAATTTATTTGCAAATCATGGTGGAAAATAAGTATTTGGTCAATACCAAAAGTTCATCTCAATACTTTGTTATGTACCCTTTGTTGGCAATAACGGAGGCCAAACGTTTTCTGTAACTCTTCACAAGCTTTTCACACACTTTTGCTGGTATTTTGGCCCATTCCTCCATGCAGATCTCTAAAGCAGTAATGTTTTGGGGCTGTTGTTAGGCAACACGGACTTTCAACTCCCTCCACAGATTTTCGATGGGGTAAAGATCTGGAGACTGGCTAGGGCACTCCAGGACCTTGAAATGCTTCTTACGAAGCAAACTCCTCTGTTGCCCTGGCTGTGTGTTTGAGATCATTGTCATGCTGAAAGACCTAGCCACGTCTCATCTTCAATGCCCTTGCTGATGGAAGGAGATTTTCACTCAAAATCTCTCGATACATGGCCCCATTTATTCTTTCGTTTACACAGATCAGTCGTCCTGGTCCCTTTGCAGAAAAACAGCCCCAAAGCATGATGGATGTTTCCACTCCCATGCTTCACAGTGGGTATGGTGTTCTTCGGATGCAATTCAGTATTCTTTCCCCTCCAAACACGAGAACCTGTGTTTCTACCAAAAAGTTCTATTTTGGTTTCATCTGACCATAACACATTCTCCCAGTCCTCTTCTGGATCATCCAAATGCTCTCTAGCGAACCGCAGACGGGCCTGGACATGTACTTTCTTCAGCAGGGGGACACGTCTGGCAGTGCAGGATTTGAGTCCCTGGCGGCGCAATGTGTTACTGATAGTAGCCTTTGTTACTGTGGTCCCAGCTCTCTGTAGGTCGTTCACTAGGTGTCCCTGTGTGGTTCTGGGATTTTTGCTCACCGTTCTTGTTATCATTTTGACGCCACGGGGTGAGATCTTGCATGGAGCCCCAGATCGAGGGAGATTATCAGTGGTCTTGTATGTCTTCCATAATTGCTCCCACAGTTGATTTCTTTACACCAAGCATTTTACCTATTGCAGATTCAGTCTTCCCAGCCTGGTGCAGGTCTAAAATTTTGTCTCTGGTGTCCTTTGACAGCTCTTGTCCACAGGTCTTGGCCATAGTGGAGTTTGGAGTGTGACTGACTGAGATTGTGGACAGGTGTCTTTTATTCTGATAATGAGTTAAAACAGGTGCCATTAATACAGGTAACGAGTCGAGCCTAGTTAGACCTCATTGGACCTCGTTAGAAGAAGTTAGACCTCTTTGACAGTCAGAAATCTTGCTTGTTTGTAGGTGACCATATACTTATTTTCCACTCTAATTTGGAAATAAATTCTTTAAAAATCAAACAATGTGATTTTCTGTTTTTTTTTTTTTTCTTTCTTCCACATTCTGTCTCTCATGGTTGAGGTTTACCCATGTTGACAATTACAGGCTGCTCTAATCTTTTCAAGAAGGAGAACTTGTACAATTGGTGGTTGACTAAATACTTACTTGCCCCACTGTATGTTACAATCTTACCAATAAATTCATATTATTTTAAATATTGAGTTTTATTTTTCTTTCATATTGCACGCTATATACGATGTTGTAAGATTAGTCACCAATTTTTAAGGGCATACATCACTATTTGTAAGATTGCCAACGGCCTCAGGTTGACAGGTATGCACATGACTTTGGGCGACAGGCAGACTACAGCCTGAACTGGTTGCTTGTCAATCAAAGGGCACACATGGCGACACACGACCATCCACACTTACTATAACACTGCCATTGAGTAGGAATCGATCCCATGCTGCCTGTGCTGATGTCAGGTGAATCTAACTCCCCTATGTTTCAAGTCATTCATAATTTGAACAATTCTGCATTTGTCCGTTTCCTGGCATATCAAGCACATGGGTACATTGTGCTCGTTTGATGGGTAACAAATACAAACTGTTCTGTCCATTCTTCTTTGAATTGCCATTTTTCACTGTGCACTTTTCATTTAGTACCAAACGTGAACCCTTTTCAGTGAATGATAAAAATTGCAGGCGCAGCAATGAATTTAGTGACCCAGTAAAAGGCTGGCTGTTGTGTTGTGTCAAACCAACCAACAAACAGCTAGGGAAAACAACTTGAGCATCGCCAGCCTTACAGACAATGAATGGGCTGGTTGACTGCGCTCTGATGAGTAAAGTAAGTGCTTTGAAGAAGACTACTAGTAAGTGAAATGAAGGCCCAGAGTTATTCCCTCCTGCTCACTGAACCATGGTTATGCCTCATGCGTCCATAAACTGATACGTTTTTGGCAACCAAAGACTTTTTGTTCATACAATTGACAATGACAATTTTACAACCCCAATTGTGGGGAGGTTTCGCTGTGAACTCATTATTTCAGAAAAAAGCCAGTTCCGGATAGGGTAAGATGGCAATTAGGACTAAATCATTTAGAGTTTGTGTGACAGACACTGTATAGCCCAGGGGTCCTCAAATACAAATCTGGAAGGTCCACATTAATTTTTTTCATACAAGCATGGGTGCATTTATTAATGTCAGTCAAGTACAAGGCAGGCAGAAGGTGGTAAAGGTGGTTTTCTTTTGACCAAACAAAAATACAGTGCACATTCTGATGAAATAAAAATAAATTAACAAAACATTTTCTTGACTTAAAATAACAATACAAAAAAAAAAAAAAAGCATGCAAGTACAATGTTTACACATGGACACTAAATAATTGACTAGATCTGTCATTAATTAAGGTGCAAACAGTAACTATTGTCAGCACATTTTGTAACAGTAAAACACTGCTGGACAAAAAAGAAAACGTGAAACTAGTGCAGTACATGTTCACATGTACAGAACATAAATGTCAAGCTCTGTCATTAAGGTGCAAACATAATAATGATTGACAATAACTTTTACTGTAAAACACTGCTCAATGAGAGAAATGGCATTTGGGGGTCACAAAGCTGTTTACTCACATCATCAGCCAGTACTTCAGTGCATCTTGTGGTTGATGAATCTGAGAGTGAGATTTGTTTAATTTTTGTTGTCATTTTCTCCTTTTCTTTTCCGTCGAACATTGCTGCCATCACTTCAGTCATACACTCTTTTATTATTTCTCCGTCAAAGAACTGCTTCTTATGTTTGGCCAACACCCACAACACTGCGTGAGCACTTTGTTGCAATTTGTTGTTCGTTTGGTTATTTTGTCTTAACAATAACCTTGCTTGACTCGTGATATGACTGCTTCAACCTGTTAATTTCTTGCCTTCTCAATTCTGATTTAGGAGGAAACTTATCTTCAAAAGAGCTCTGCTCATTAACATAATGGTGTTTCACATATTCACTTTTTATCAGAGCAACTGTCTTGAAGCATATTAAGCACATAGGTTTGGTACTTGCAGTTGGTAAAATGGATGCATATTTGACAGTCCATTCCTCATTGAAACGGCGATTTTCGTTGTCCACTTTTCTTCTCTTGGTCAACTTTGAGCATGCCATTTTGTTAGATTCGGTCCTTTACTGGTGGTATGTAAACAAACAAACTGAAAAGTGCCGGGTGCGACTCGTGTTTCACACTGCTGCGGTCTGTCCACTATAGCTAGCTAGCAGCATGCAGGCTCTCTCAGCCAATCAGCGCATCCATGCACGCTCTCTCAGCCAAACAGCACATCCATGCAGGCTCTCTCAGCCAATCAGCGCATTGTTGTCTTAGCGATGACAACAGAAGTGGGAACATGGAAGATATTTGACTAAAAATGAAACTGAATTTAGCGATAGAATAGTAGCGCACAGTGATAGATCGGCGATTCATACAAACAATATATATGTTAAAATTTGTATATATATATTTTTAAAGTGCCGTGGTCTGGTCGTGGACCGCGTTCCGCTAAATGAGGACCCCGGCTCTACGTTGTGCTGGTATTTGTGTGTATTTATTTTATTGTCTTATCGGCTCTCTGCCTACCGTTTAGGTTAGTATTATTGATCCCTGTCTAACCTACTGTCACGGACCCATTGTGTTATTCCCCCTTTTCCGTGATCGCGTGTAGTTTTGTTTGCATTTAATAAACCCTTGAACGCATCCCTCCATAGGGTGCTTTGAGGTGCAACCTTTGGCCTATACTACGAACGGAGTTCAACCTCCCCAGAAGTAATCCAGTTTCCCTGCGGGTAACCGGAGTTGACAAAACCTGGTTGTCTAGTTTGTGGTCAATCGGTGCTACGACGCTGATTATGAGGTTGATCAGTCGAACCTGTGTCAACCCAGTCAGAGTTAGGGCCCAAGTACACCAGATGCATGATCGTTGCGGTTCCGGTCCGACTCCGGTAAAAATAGCGCCGGAGCCAATCCGTTCCCATTACATCCTATTGTTCAACGTATAACGGCCGCGTCAGTGCTCCAGATTGACTGCGAACCACCTCCGGCATGCCACATGCCCGCCGGATGGTATAGGCTATTTTCTATTTTTGCCAGACACGCATCCGACAAAATGGGCGGAGCTGGGCCTGACGTCAAAAGCCCAGGTGCCTAATTACGGTTTAAAGACGAGCGAAGATGGATGATGAGCACTTCATCATGGAGGTGGAAACTGGAAAGTCACAAAGTAATATACGATGCAGCAAATCGTTATTATAAGGACAGCATTAAAAGCGAAGCTGCAAGGTGTCCTATTATGTGTGTTTTTCTGGCAATGATATCAAACACACGGCGTGCTGACAACTTTGAGCGGAAAAAAAAAAAAAAAAAAAAGCAGCGTATCTGGAAGTGGTTCCACTGAAGAAATTCTCGTGCCCGGCGCACACACAATGTCGGTTTGTATACAGAGTCGAGGGGGGAAAAGTACGAAAGAGAAAAAAGAGACCCACAAGTTTCAACCTGGTGGTCTATTCAAGACATTTCTCTTTTTTTCCTACATTTCACTTGACTCTTCATAGAAAAAACAACAGTTTGCGCTGGGCACAGGAATCTGCAGTGTTGAGACACCAATTCCAAGTAGGCTGTTTTTTAGTTTGTGTAGTATAGAATTCGCTATCCATTTTATAAATATTACAGATTATTTAACAGTTGTTTATAACAGCTCAATGAGATGTTATGTGCCATAAATTTTAAATGTGCACAAAGATATAAACACACCGACACAACCAAGGGCATAATAGCCCCCCTTCACCCCACACACGGAGCCCTGATCTCAACATGATACAGTCAATCTGGAATTAAGAGACAGACACAACTAAAATATTGTAGCGTCGCCGGGGTTGTCATCGGTGGGTTAATTTATGCACCAACGCGGGGCTGTCATTGGTGTGCTGGTGCACCAGTGTGACGCTCCGATTGGTGGACTAGATAGCGTCAGTGTATATAGTTGTTGTTTATGCATTGGTGAGGTGGCGGGAAGTTAATAAAGAAAAAGAGGAAAAAGGCGTTGAAGCTCGTGTGTTGTTTTCGCGGCCAAACTTCCGCTTAGCAAACGTTACAATATCAATATGCAAGGAAAAAAATGTGCTCTCTCTCCTTCTCTGATGAGTACAGACTCCGTGTGTTTGTCGTTGTTTTAAATGGCACATTATTGGGCGCGATCACGCGATAGCTCACCAGGGGACGGAGTTGGCGGAGTTTTTTTGTTTTTTTTTTTAGTTTGGGCCTAAGAAATCCAGCCCGACCCAGCCCGAGCCCAATCAATTAACTTGATTTGCAGGCCCGAGCCCGACCCCCCCGCCCCGAAATGTTATATTTGTGAAGACTCAGGAGAAGAAGGAAATGTGGGGATGCCATGCGCTGTTGCGTAAATTAAAGCCAGTCGTTTGTAACAAATTTTCACAGTTAAACAAGACTGTAAGATGCATATTCAATAAACATTTATCTTTTTTTATTTGTGCGTCTGTCCTATCAGTGGATTTGACATTTATTTCAATCTCTTCGAGTTGGCAGAAAAAAACGTAAGTTTTCTCAATGTTTAAATAGTCTACATATTTCTATGATTATTATAAATGCATTTACACAACGAAATAACGCTGGATTCTGGCGGTCTCCAAAAACCTGTGCCCTCCGAAGAGAGCCCCTCACAATCCGCACGCCAATGTCGTATGGGTCGTCCAGGTACGCTATCATTGTCAGGAGGACACGTCCGCGGAGGAGTGCTGTTTAAATAGAGATAAATAGGTTAATTGGAATCCTGGGGTTAACTCTGAGACGACCATGTTTGGCGTGTGGTGTGTGTTGCCATGGCATCACTTCTCCGTTCCAACATATCCACCTTTCGTAGCCTCGCATAGCTGCGAACTTAGGTCGCACGTGAAGAAGTTACTCTAGAAGTTACCCCGCTAAGCCAGAAAACCGGCTTCGTAGTATAGGCCACTTGTCTCCTCAGTTGTGGACCATAACAACAAAATAAACCACACATCTCCAAAGATGGACGATGGACTCTCTTACTCTGCCCTACGATCCAATAGCAATTTAATTTTGTCATATTTTCAGTTTAATTTTGCCATTTCCAGTTTGCCATTTAATTATTGAGATGTTTGTTTTTTTCGTCTTTTCGTCTTATTGCAAAGAAAGAGGAAATGATGATCGGCCAGCCATGATATTTACTTCATCAGCCTTCGTGCTGTGACCCTGGAATCAAGCGCATGCTTTCACATATACCTCGTCCCGGGAAAGTCCCGGACATAATAACAATACGCGACTCGTTAAAAGTCAGCATAATCTCCGTTTCAGTCGACCCAGGAAATTGCTTTCACAAACAAGGGCTACCTGTTTAAATCCCAGGATATTGACAATGTTAAGGTATGTGTGAAAGGGGCTTATGTGAGTTTGATTAGTTCTTACATTTTGATGGACATTTATACCCAGGGATAAGATGTGTGTGGGTGTGGGTGTGTCACTTCATTCATGCGTCTATCTGTGTGTTTGTTTAACCCCTATCTTAAATGGCATCTTTGTTGTTTAATTATCCATTATTTACTCTTTATGTGTTTGTGTGTTGCTGTGTGTAAGTGCATGGGGATGAGGGTGTGCGTGTAAAGTTCAATTTGGGGAAAACCAATTACCACAGGTAAATAACCAAATTTTGCGCTCCTAGATTCAGCCAAACAATGAATTTGTCAAAAACAAAAGGCACTGGGATAACCTCTCCCACTGCCACACAGCTACCTTCCCCCATACTTACTAAAAACCTAAATGTTCACGTGAATGAGATATTAGCTCATAAAACTGCTGTCAAATCATTCCTCAGAGCTTTTTCATAAAAAATAAATAAATAAATAAATAAATAACAATAATAATAAAAAAAATAAAAATAAAAACATTATTATGATTATGAGCTTAGCACAGTGCGAATTTACAACTTGTAAAAAGTCTGACTGCTAGGTAGAATTAGGAAGGGAATGTACAAGCCCTAATTAAAATAATGCAGTATTTATGGTGCAAGAGGTGGATGGGAGGATGAAGACGTGTCGGCGGGAAGGAGCAAGGATGGTTATCTGTTATCTGGTTTTCCCAGGAACCTTCTCATTTCAAATCTTCATTAGTCCCTCACTTCTCCATCACAACAGCTTCTGTGTTGAATCTTGATTATTTTTACTCTTTTATTTGATCATTGCAGGGAGCATCCATCTTTTTTTTTAATCATCAAGCTTCTCTCTTCACTTCAAATTTAGGCTCTCTAATTTGCATTGACCAAATTCATTTTAAATGTATGAACAGTGTCAAATTGCGAATTCCTTCTTTGATCTGCGTCCACTCCATGTTTTTAAATTTACTACAGTGCCTGAAAAGTGCAAAACACTATTAAAAAATTGTGAAACTTTTCTACTTTGTATAAAACAACTCTACACTTAACGAACAAGATTGACAAAAGCCAAAATATTCATATTTTAGTAAAAAAAAACAAATTATCAAAAGCCAAAGCAAATTTACATTCCGGAAAACAAAATAACAAAAGCTAAAACAAGGATGGACGTACCTGACTTACACGATTTTTTAGGACAGCGGAGTCTAGTCCGCTATTTTAGCCCCTTTCAGACTTATATGCCGGTAAATTCTCATATAAGGTGACGCAGGATTTACCCGCGTCATTGCTTTCACACATGGAGAGATATCCCCGGAATGACGCAGGTTGATCACTTTGACAGAGTCACACAGTCCCGTGTTGCCGAATTGACATTCTCTGTGCGGGGAGGGCAGCTGACGAGATTTTATAACCCAGACATTGCGTCATATTTAGTCGGGATCGACCAACAAAATAAACCACACATTTCCAAAGATGGACAATGGACTCTCTTCTTCGGCTTTATTATCCAGTAGCAATTTAATTTCTTTATGTTTTCAGTTTAATTTTGCTATTTCCAGCTTGCCATGTTGATAATTGTGATGTTTGTTTATCGCTTTTCGTGTTACTGCGAAGAAAAAGGAAATGACGATCTGCCCGCCATCAGCCATCGTGCTGTGACCCGGGAATTTAATGCCTGCTTTCACACATACCGCTTCCCGGGAAAGTCCCAGACATTATACTAAAACGCTACTCGGTAAATGTTCGCGTCATTTCTGTGTCAGTCGAACCGGGAAATTGCTTTCACACATAAGGGCTACACGTTTAAATTTGTGTTTAGGTGTGTGTGAAAGGGGATTTTGTCTCCAGTCTTTATTTTTTTTTGTTGCATAAACAGTACCTAGATCCCATTGCCGTTCTTCATGTCAGGATCCCCTCATCCCCCAGCTGTGTTGCCACTGTCCTGCAGTTCCTTTCAGCCGGGAGATCTGCCGCTTCCTTGTTGTCATGCTGCCGCTGCTTCTCCCCCAACGCTGACTCCTCTTTCCAGTCCCGAGCTGTTTTATTTTTAGTTTGGCCAACGGGCTCACAATGATAGAGCTGACGCTGGCGTTCTGAGCGTCTATGATATCCCCCTCTCTCGCCTCCCTACTCTTTCTACAGCGCCCTTTTCTCTCGCGAGTAAAGCCTGAATAGTCCTTGAATATAACAGCATTTAACACAGCATATCTCAAAGTATCTTATTTTTTACTTTATAAATATGACATATAATGCATATTTTTTGATAGTTATTTTGAGATTTAGGGGACATTCAGGGGTACTTAAAGGGTTAATTCTGGCTAGCGCGGAAATTCAAGTTACGTTGCCAGCGTGGGAACGAACTCATTCGTAACCCGGGGACTACCTGTATACAAATGAACAAAATAGCAGCGTATGAACCAACGTACGCCGGTCAGTCGCTCGCTTCCATATTGAACAAACTGTGCCAAAATAAAACACACAATAAACACTTTCATACTAGCATCAAGCAACAATATATATGGCGGAAAACACTGAGGTGACTTGAAGTTCCGCTCTGAGACCCCCAATTTGGCCAAATTTCAAAATTAACCTATATGCATATGTGATACATCATTGGAAAGCTTAAAATCTATATTTTCTGGGGGAAGAAAATTTTTGAACAGGAGGGCATTTAAAAAAAAAAGTATTTTAAACAGCAAAACCCTATCTGGAGGTGAAGGCACGTGAGAGCAGAATTATAGTCGCAATGACTTTAACGAGATATTATCGCGTACTTACCTTGTTTAGATTAAAAAACTCCATTTAGCATGTATCACTGAGTGTCAAGACACAGACAGGAATGGCCACAGCTGGATTTTGGGGGGGTTTTATGGGTGAAACATGGTAATATAACAAGGGTCGCGATGCAGAAATCGCAGACATTAAGGAGTGGTCGAGATGTTCTTTTTCATATATTTACCCTTTTAAACGTATTTTCCCATTTTCTTTATTTGGATAGATTATCTATCATCTCAAATAATGGGGAAAATGCGAAAGTAAAAAAAAAATTAAAAAATTAAGTGATAGTTATGAGGTAGATTATCCGTGACTTTTTTTTTTTACAGACGCCTTTTATTTAGAAAAGAAATATTAGACATCAATTTATGATTCTAAGATAAAAATGGAGGACATTTTGAACAATAAATATAATTAATTTCCTTGGTTTTATGGCTGGGTTGAAACAAAAGCGGTTGCGCGACGTCTGTAAACAGGGGTTTCCAGGGTAAAACGGACAAATTAAAAATAGTTCCGGGGCTTAATGCGCCATGAATCTGCTATGGCAGCATATAGACATATTGTGCTATCAAACACAACAGTTGTTTTGGATTAAAATTCAGCAGTTTCTTTTAAAGAGGAGTGCAAAAGCAGAAACTGATTTTTTAGTCTTGTGTGTGTTTTCCGCCATATACTTAATTTAAATAATGAAAAGGTCTGAATTAAAATGGAGTATTTATTAAATAACTCGGGTGTTGTATCCCAATATATGGTACCTGGCATACCTAATTTTGTCGCTGCTCTGTGTATGTAAACAGATATTTTGACATTTCCATCATAAGTGGGATCCAGTACAGAATAAACATGATCGATCCACTGTATGAGTTAGACAGAGACAGAGCTCTGTATTTTAATCTTGCCATGGGAGTAGGTCCTTACCTAAAAAAGCAATGACATATTAAGCAATGCAAGTTGGTTTGCTTTCATTCTTCTCCGAACTGAAAAGATAAGACATTTATAAAGTACAGTTTCTTCAAAACTCTTCAGCATAAGTTTTAAAAACCATTTGTACTTGTTGTAACAGCTTTATTGGGAACTTGTTTGTGCTGAATATAGAGAAATACTTGTAGTGACTTGTCTTAAATTTTATCTTGTGTGTATGTGTTGGTTTATGATCTGTGTTTATGTTTTATATTCAGGACTGGCTTTAATTCTTATCTTTACAGCGCAGACGTGAAAAATTTGTACAATAATGACAATGTATTGCATTCTGGATAGGCTGCTTGTGTTGCGTGCCTGTGCAATGTCATCATACTAAGTTTCGCAAACCGTCATGCCTGGTGTTTGCTGATGGGATGATGGTGATATCAGTGAAGTTTGCACTCTGTGACATCTGTCTAGTTGAGATATTGGTTGAAAAGCAGTGCAAGAGGTGTACTACTGTAAATTAGTGCAAAAAAACGTCTGATACATGATGAAACCAGTGCAACTTTTGATGGAATCTGGGAGTGTGGCGTATGGTTTAGGGGTTATTGCAGGAGTCTAGAGGGTTGGCTTTGTGTTGTATAAATAAAGGACAAGGATGTCCAGTGAGACAAGTGAGTGAACTTCTTGAAGACACGAACTTTCTGAGAGAACCAGCGATGGCAAACAACAAGGGTGAGCCCATCTATGTACTAGTATATATAGTATTGTTTAATGTAAGCCAAACTAACTTCTTCTGTCTTCAGTTAACATTGTGACCGTGGACCCGAGATGCCGTGAAAACAATTCGGCTCACCGCACTCGGGAGATCGACCAAACACGGTTGATTGTCCGTAGGGGTCAGTCCTTCTCCATCTCAGTGCAGTGCTCCGGGGATGTGCGTGGATGCACTGCAGCTTTGGACCTCCATGTTGGTGAGTAAAACCTGATCCTGAAGCGACAGCTGGGTGATCAGGTCAGCCATATATATGGAAATTGTGCTACACTGAAATAAGTAATCCGCAGAGCTAACAGGTAAAAACTTTGATATGAATGTTGAATGTACTCTGTACTGTATATTTATTAATGTTTCTGGGACACTCATTTAAGTATTAAGCTTGCTCACCATTTCATTCTTACATGGCTTTAGAATTTGTTTTCAACGTACTACAGTTTTCATTTTTCCTTTCTTCAGGCAAACGAGAAGAGGAAATGATCAGTGTGAAGAGGGAGAGAGGCACCGACAAAGACTGGTGGTTTACCCAGCGTTACATCTATGATGAACTACTGCTGACTGTGTATAGCCCAGCGAATGCCATCGTCAGCCCTTATCGTCTGGGTGTGTCACTGGTGTGCTTGTCTAGTGGACGTGTTCTCGACTCCAACAAAGTGACCAAGTTCCACCTGCTATACAACCCATGGTGCAAAGGTGAATCCATCAAGACCCACGGTTGCTAATGAACTGTATTTTGATGTAATTCCTATATTGTCACACAGATGATGTGGTGTATCTCCCTGATGAGAATCTCATTCAAGAGTATGTTATGAATGAGAATGGAATCCTTTACGTGGGCGAGTGGGACTCCATCAGTACCAGACGTTGGAATTTTGGGCAGGTATGTTTTTGGGGTGTTAATCCCCAATTTTACTACGATACGGTACGGTATTTGCCAATATTATGAAGCCTACCACCAGTGCTGTTAATAACGGTGTTACTAACCGCGTTATTTTTTTCAGTAGTTAATAATCTAATTCATTACTTTTCTCATCTTTGCAACGCCGTTACTGTTACTGAGGATATAAATGCGTGCGTTACTATGTGTTACTACGTTGGTTGAATGATGTGAGAAAAGCCTGTGAGACACGGACTCACGGAGATGAGAGAGCAGAGCGTTGAATTGAATTGAATTGAAGCGGGAGTGGGGAGGAGGCAAGGTAGTTGTGACGCCGTTGCAAACGTGATGCTAGGTGGCTCCAATAATACCTGACTGTAGTATCTCCAAGACAATAGCCTACAATCTACGCCCACATGTTGCTACGGTAGATATCACATGTATATAGAACTAGGTGCGAAATGAGAGACACAGCGGTGTTAAGGACACATATAGAGAACTAGATGCGAAATGCTAGACTCGCCGGCGTTAGTAAACAGCCACCATCTTAATGCAGTAGACTTCGCAGAAAGGCTCTGTTGCAGTGAACCTTCCTAGCGAACTTAAATAACTTTTTATCTAAAATACTCCTAAATCGGCGAAATCTTGACATGAATCTATTTTTACATGATGAAACAGTTTTAAAACTTTCACATGTCGAAAGTAGACAGAAGGGAACTAATGCAATAATGGGACAATTTTAACAACTTTAATGGTTGATTCACAACATTAAAATACGTCCAAACATAGCAAAGGTTACTATCTATTTATCACAATATTCGCAATACCCTTGTGTCTAGTTAAGTTTAGGGTAAAGAATTGGGCTAGGGCCAATTGTCCCAAAAACCCCTCGAATTTCACACAGTGTGACCTGTTTTTTTTTTTTTTTTTTGAGAATTAAAAACAAAACAAAAAACAAAACAAAAAAACATGAAAAGTAACACCAGTTACTTTGTAAAGTAACTAATTACTCTTACGTTCAGGTAATTGAGTTACTAGCTCAATTACTATTTGGAAGAAGTAATTTGAAACTGTAATTAATTACTTTTTTGAAGTAAGATAAACAACACTGCCTACCACGATGTGATTGACATGTTACGTACACTTTTAATGCAGTTGGTTAAATTTCATCTAGTGCAATTTTGATGTTTTTTGCAATTTTCCCGCTGAAACATTACGGAAAATTTGAATGAACACCATTCTTTAAAAAAAAAAAAAAATGTTCGGTGTTTTGATTGATTTCAATTGGATTGTGCTCAAACAATTGCATCCAGAGCAATTTAAGTGTTACACCTCTAGTATTTGAATGACATGTTTATGTCTGTCGGGGCATGTGACAGATTTGTGTAGATGAACATATTTTGTGAGTGTATACGTAACGTGAGTGTCTTTTTCCTCCTTCCATCACAGTTTGAGGACAAAGTGATGGACATTTGTTTTGAAATTCTGGACAACTCCAGGGAGGCACGGAGAGACTCAAAAAAAGACCTTAACCAAAGATATGACCCCGTCTATGTCAGCAGGATCATCACTGCCATGGTGATAACAACAATAACACACACATCCCGAAAAAAAAATCTCATTCTGTTTGTCTATAATTTGTCTACAAAATAACCAATTTGGTACAGAGATAAAAAATGAAGGTACAAGTTGAAAACACTAACCATTTAATATTTATGTTTAGGTTAACAGCAATCGCGACCAAGGCGTGTTGCAAGGCCGCTGGCAGGAGCCGTACGATGGTGGAGTCGCTCCTTATAGATGGACCGGCAGTGTTTCTATACTTCAAAAGTGGAGCGACAGTGGAGCTAAGCCAGTCAAATATGGCCAGTGCTGGGTTTTCGCTGCTGTCGCCTGCACAGGTGAGCCATTGAGTCGTCATGTGCCCTTTGTCAACGTTTTCTCTTTTAAGTGCTTTGTAGCTCCTTCCTGATTTGTCAGTCACGAGACATCTAACCAGTGATTTTTCAGCCACTTTTGAATGATGTTTTAATGGGTCAGTCATTGCACAATACACACCAGTGACTGGTAGGGCCTCTCATGCATCTCTTGTACATCTTAATTCATCATTCAATTACAACCCACAGCACTGTGATTGAGTAGCATGCCTATCACTTAACATTGGCCATTTTTTTTTTTAGGATGTGTCATTTTTGGGGGGAGAATCAAAGCATTTTGTCTTGTATTTCTTGTGGGATATACTGTAGTATTTGCTCTTTGCAGTGCTGCGTTGCCTGGGAATCCCAACACGCCATGTTACGAACTTTGATTCTGCACATGACACTGACGGAAACCTCTCTTTGGACTACCTGTACAATGAAAAACTGGAGGGTATTAAAGGAAGCTCTGATAGCAGCTGGTAGGTTGGCAGGGAACCGCATTAGGTGAACCGTGAAATGATTATGTGATCAATCAACGTATCAGTTGTCATCCATGTTTGTCCCAACCTCTCTGTTTTTAGGAACTACCATTGTTGGATTGAGTCTTGGATGAAGAGAAATGATCTCCCAGAGGGAAATGACGGCTGGCAGGTTTTGGACCCAACTCCACAAGAACTAAGCGATGGTATGGATATCCAAATCCCTTTACCTTCGTGCATTAGAAGTTGCATGAAGAGGAATAATGAAATTACCTTTTGCATTTCAGGTGATTACCGCTGTGGTCCATGCCCTGTTAAGGCCATCAAGGAGGGAAATCTGAGCGTCAAGTACGATGCACCGTTCATATTTGCTGAGGTGAATGCTGATATCGTCTATTGGATGGTGAAAAGTGATGGCAAACGTCAGAAGGTGAACCACATTCATCCTTTTGCCCCCAAAACGTGTTATACATACAGTTTTTGACTAAAAATGGTGACTCTATGTAACAGATGAGAGTGAACCAGGACAGTACTGGCAGGAACATCAGCACCAAAAGTGTTTTTGGGAATCGCAGACAAGATATCACTCTTGAGTACAAGTATCCTGAAGGTTAGTTAAGAGCAAGTCAAATAAGTATTTTTTTTTTGGGGGGGGGGGGGGGGTCGCACGTCGTTATTCCAGGAGATAAAGAGCTACACAACTGAAATCAAATAAGAGTTAGATTTGGGCTCATTGAAGGCCACTTCAGAGCAATCCAATTTGTTTCAGCAATTTTTGGGTGGTTTCAGAAACTTTATCCAGTTGCAAGTCCGCTGATTGCGACTGACACTAAACTTTCCGACACTGGGGAGCACATTTCTAGCTTGATAGTCTTAAAGGGAACCTCAGACTTAAAGACAATTATTCTCTTTTACTAAAATATGTTATTAGAAACACATAAAATATTGCCATTGATTTAAAACTGTCAATGATACAGATGATGATAATAAATAAAATAAATACAAAAAAATAAAAATCTTTAATATTTAGTGCATGTTTTGATGTACATAGGGCGCCATGTTTTATGCGCGCAATGGACGCTCGGGGTGATGACGTAGTTTGTCACTGTCACTAGACGAACACTACTGGCTTACTGCAATTCCTTCCACACGGCGAGACGCCCAACACATGCACACATCGGTTAAAAGCGGAGACTACTTACTATGTTTTTATCGAGTCTGTTATTACCTTTTCATTGCCTCAAAATACTTATTGCATGTGATTCCCTCTCACACTTTTAAGCATTGTGTTTTCTTGTGGTAGCTTTAAAGCAGATTGTTGATCTGTTGACCTCATTAGTCACGTAGCGTATATAAACCACTTATATTTGATATTACTACGTTTAAGTGTCTTCTTAAGGCATCTTTAGTATGTTCTGTATGGATGAATCTGAACAAAACAAGCTGAAAGCGCACGGTGGTACTTTGGGTGTCAAATTCGCCTGTTGTAAGACGTTTCGCTGCTGTGGCACATTTTGGCTAAACACAGGTCCTACTCTGGTCTTGTCTCATCCCGTCTTTCCTGTTCAGTTTGCTTTTGCTGCTCATTTTGTAAACTATCGACACTGCTGTCATGCTCATTAATATTCCTCTCGGGTTCAAATTGAAAGGGTTGAACAGATGACATGTTTATCTCGCTAGTCATACTCTGGAAATCCGGCAGCGTAACCATGTGATGTCACCGCCCTGCGACGTCAACAACAATGGCGACCTACTAGTATGACTAATTTTACAAATTGTATAAAAACAAAAACATCGAGAGGGGTTTCAAGATCAAATTATTTTAATTCATAATAACGTTTATCTTTTAAGAACTACAAGGCTTCAATCCGTGGATTCCTTTATGGTTTCATTGTATTCTGCAAAGATTCAAGACACTCTCTGCCAAGTGCGGAAAACAACACCCTGAACATAATACTGTCTCCTTCATGTTGAAAAGTAGTCATAGTTTACTCTTCTATGACAACAGTGAGTGAGTTTCATTTTGAGGAGAACATGCTGTGACAACCGTGCAGTGGCTTTTTCAGTTCTTATTCAAGAATTTTGGGGGATTGAATACTGTTGATCCATTGAGCTTACTTTGTGAAATACCCCTTGTATGTGGTGGTCACCTGAGGTCATCTGGTGTAGATGTGGTTTAATTGTAATGAGTTGATAAATATGTGTGAAATACCCCTTGCATGTGGTAGTCACCTGAGGTCATCTGGTTTAGATGTGGTTTAACTGTAATGAGTTGATATATATGTTCTTCTCCAGGCTCCAAGAAAGAGAGAGAGGTGTACGAAAAGGCGCAACGTTCACTTAGAGAACCATCCCCTGAGAGGCAGGAATCAATCAAACTGTTGTTGTCGGTCAAACCTGAACAATTTGTGTTTGGATCCGAGGTTAAAATCATTGTTGAGGTAGGACACACCAAGCAATTGATAAATAATTACTCGGCTATATTAACGTCACATATGCCAATTGATTTTTGTAACTTTAGTTTTTATGTAAGTATTGTTGACCGTAAACTTGGGTAAACTATGCCAATGGAAGCTGTTGTAAAAAGTAGTCACTTTTTGGCTAACTTTTACTATTTTGTAAATGCCATTCACAAACACGAAAGTATATCAGGATTTCGGGTATTGACTTAATACAGAGATAAATGTCATTACCAAACTGTTCTGTTGTCACCCCTGTCAGGGAACAGCAGGTTGTGTAAAATGTTGGGAAACATTGAAAAAGAAGATGTGCAAAAAGTGGGTCAAAATTCTTCAAAATTGTTTAAATGTTTAATTTTAGCTTTAGTAGTAATTTTCAGTTGTCATTTATTTCGGGTTGTTGGGGAGCAAGGTGGGTGGCGGTATATGAGTAATGGACAGATTGCCATTTCTGGTCTTAGAAATGGTTCCAAAATCACATAATGTTTGTGTTTTGCAGGTGGAGAACAGAGGGGAAAGAAAAGCTGATGTTTGTTTGACCATGTCAGCCACAGCAGAAACATACAACAATTTAATGCTTGGGCTGTTGCAGAGGGAAACCAAGCAGATTTCTGTGCCGGCCAACAAGGGTTGGTAGCTTGAAAATAGACGTATCAAACAAATTAGTCTCAACTGTACCTATTTTTTTCTTTTTTGACCAAAATGCCTACTCATCCAGTTCACAAGGAGGTGGTGTCAGTATGCTATGACGACTACGTCAAATACATATGTGGAAAACAAACCATCAAGCTGACTGCGTTGCTGCAGGCCGAGGGTCTGGACAGACCCGTCATGGCCGCGGGCAGGATCTCACCCATCATGCCTAAAGTCATTGTCCAGGTGGGTGAACACTAAGAGAAGGCAAGAATGGTGGTCTTCGTCCAAGTTGTGTTTGTTAAACATGCCAAGTTTAAGGTTATTGTTTTTGCTTAGAAAGTTCCACCAAGTTTTTTTTGGATGTTTTCTGTTGACATGCACCATGAAAACCTCAGGAATTGAGGAATTAAATTGACAATTTTGGAGTATGTCTGGTGGTGTCACTTAAAACATCATCATTTTCAGTTGAAATCACTATTCTGCTATTTTGAAAAACTCTGCTTATAGGTTCTTTTGACATTGTTCAATTGATTCTGTGCAGGTTTCTGGTAAGGCTTATCGAAGACAACAGTCAACATGCACCCTCTCCTTCACCAATCCTCTCAAAGTTCCTCTGAAAGGCGGTGTTTTCACTGTGGAAGGTGCCGGCCTATTGTGTCCCACTGAGGTTAAGGTCAAGTAAGTGCAGACGCTAAAAGCTCCAGTGCAGAACTTCATTACCATTCATCACTTATTCAACACCTAAAATGCTCCTACTGTCTCTCAGCAGTGACATTGGTCCCGGCCAAAAGGCATTTGTCAAACTTGCCTTCAATCCTGTGCGTCCGGGCATCAGGAAACTCCTGGTTGACTTCTTCTCAGATGAGCTCAAAGATGTGAAGGGAAATGCTACAGTGATTGTTCGCAAGTTCAGATACTAAAAGAAATGTGAAACGCAGGAATTATTTACAGTGTATCTAACACTTTTTCCTTCAAAATCTCCTGAGTGCGATAAAAATAAAGATCATATAAATAAGAAACCCTCTTTTGTTTGTCATTATTTGAACTTGACTAACCTGGCTCTGAAGCTGTTCTGCATCACAAGCAATAGATTACCGGTAAATGGGACGAGTAATGGGTGCTACCGGTAAATGGGATGAGTAATGGGTGCGCACTTCAGGCAGCAGAACATCAACAAATTATACATTTGGAGTTTCAGAAAATGGACAGAAGAATTTGAACATTTCATAGTCTAGAAGCTGATTTACAGTCAAATGAGCTTATTGTCAGTGTAATGTTCTACATTTTTTATCAATTTGTTTCCGTAATTTCCCGAATATAACGCGCACCCGTGTATAATGCGCACCCAAAATTTACTTGTAAAATCTAGGGGAAATTATTGTACCCGTTTATCACGCGCACTCTAATTTTAGCACCAATAAATAGAAGAATACAAGAAAACAGAGCTCGTGTACAGATACAGAAACGTCATTTTACTGACTGGTGAAACACAGCACAAGCATAGCATATTGGTAGTTCAAAACATTACCATAAACTGACAATATTTACGTTAATAATATGATTTGACCAACTTCTCCAACTTACCAGAATCTAGCAGAAAACAAAACAGATGTGACTTTTCTTTTAAAGGCTGCTGTATAACTTGCTCGTTTCATCATGATGAATAAGTGTTTCTTCCATGGATTGATACGGTAAAATGAAAGTCAGAAACGTAAGTCGGAAATCCGAGAGTGCTCATCGCTGTCGACACGACAGTAACAATAGGAACTATTGTTATTTGGGTTTGAGTTTCCCGAGGGACAGATATAGTTGACGTACACACACAGGAAGTCTGTGTTGTTACGTTTCTAATGGTCCGAGTTGCGGAGCTGCAATAAACGTTGACTCAAATGAGTTCAAGAAACTAAATTCTGTGCTTTATGAAGAGTGAAAAAAGCAGAATTAAACAGACGAAATCATTCGGCCGATCAGAGTGAAGTATTAGCGGAACAAATGGTGACATCACGTACCGTAATGATCGGCAACGGATCGCCGCATACGTTTCTTCAACACAATGTGGCCATGTCAATGAAAAAAAAAAATTAAAAAAATCAGTTTTTATATATGTATATATACATATATATGTCAGGCCGAGACGAAGAGGCGGACTCAGTTGCGGAGGTTCAGGCAAAAAACTTTATTTTGAAAACAGAGGTTCTTCCGCTGACATGCGGGGATGAGAAAAAATACAAACAAAAAGCTCTCCAACGGAGGAATAAGTCAGGGCAACCACAGTTCAAATAAAAACGCACTCCAAAAGGGAGGAAAGGCAAAAACTAAAAACACTCCTAATGGATGAAAAAGTCAAGATGGCTAAGATCAAAAAAGGCTCAAACACAAAGCGCTCCAAGTGGAGGATAATATTCAGTATCACTATGACAGGCTATGGCGAGAGGCTGACGTGACTGACCTTGGTAGAAAGACACTTCTGCACAAGACTAGGGGAACTAGGGCATTATATCAGTGCTTCTCAATTATTTTCTGTCACGCCCCCCCAAGGAAGACGTAAATGTTTCGCGCCCCCCCAAACTCTCTGCCGCCACTGTAAATAGTATCATTTGTCTATAAAATTACTATTATAAATACGCATCTGCCTAACATTGTGTCCTTTTTTTCTAATAAAGAAAAAAAGTAACATAGATCAACTTATAATAAAGTATAACTTTATTATAAACATTGTTTTGTTTGTAACAGAGAAGACTTGATGTGCATCAATTTGCCTGAATTAAAAAAAAAAAATTCACATCCAAACTAAAAAATACACTCAAGGTACATTTTTGACCATTTGATACAGAAAAATAAAATGTAATAAAATCAGTAAATAATACCAAATTAAAATTGATTAGAAACATTCACTCATGAGGACAATGTGCCAAAAAATTTGACCGAAAAAACAAATCTGAATAAAAGGGGGGAAAAAAGTGTCCTTGGACAGGACAGTTTTTATTTTTGCTGCTCACAGTATTTACCTCCTTTGCAATGATGTGGAGTTATTTTTCAATTAGCATGCTAACAATGCTCACTGGCTTACTGATATAACACTGACAAAGCAGGACAATTGTTGGCAATATACGGCACGTTTTCACTGAAAAAATCAAGTGGCTTAACAATGATTGATTTGGCTTCTTGCTGTCTGCTATAATTATTTTTAGACACAGTAAACAGTGGTCTTTCATCATCACCCACTGTATTAAAAGTCAAAGCTAAAAGACAAACGGCACGAAAAAAGCGCATTCATGGCGGCCGAGGTAGAACCGTAGGTGAGGGCAGTCGTCGTGACGATCCCAAGCCGAAAATGGCACTTCTCGGGCGGCGACGTGAGAACCGGACAAGTCAGTGGGTCGCTGTGTGAGTGAGTCCGGTCGGAAAACGGCTTTCGAAAACGGCGGTGGCACACTGCTCTTCATATCTGTTGTCTGTGTGTGCTGAGTGCTCTTCCTTAGTTCAAAAATACTGCGCGCACTCTGAAAATGAGAGCGCCACTGCCACCTACTGAGTGGATGTGCAAGTACACTTTATTCCAGTACGGCAAAAAAAAAAAAAAACCCACATAAAACATGTTCCCCGAGGTCACATGCGCCCCCTCTGGCATTGCTCTGCGCCCCCCCAGGGGGGCGCGCCCCACTACTTGAGAAGTACTGGTGTGTATATACACACACAAGGTAATTGGGAACAGGTGGAAACAATAGGTAATTAGATGACAAGTGGAAGGGCAAGTACGCAACTATGAAGAGGGTGAAGCCTTCAAAATAAAACAGGAAATTACGTGACAACTCCCCCATGACGTGACAACCCCCCCCCCCCTCCCCTAGGATCGGCTACCAGACGGTCCAGGCTGGTCCCTATGGAAGTCCCTGATTAAGGTGGGCTCCAGGATAAACCGAGAGGGAACCCATTGTCTTTCCTCTGGACTGTAGCCCACCCAGTCCACAAGATATTGGCGGCCTCGGCCTCGGGACCGCACTGCCAGTAGCCTCTTGACCTTGTAGGCCGGGCCGCCATCGATGTCCAGAGGAGGTGGAGGGGAAGGCGTAGCCACCATGGGGTTCTCCACCACAGGCTTGACCTGGCTGACGTGGAAGGTGGGGTGCACTTTCAGAGAACGAAGAAGACGCAGGCGCACCGCCGCCGGACCTACAAGCTTAGAAATAGGGAACGGACCCACGAAGCGGGGTGCCAATTTCCGGCAGGTAGCCCGGAGGAGCAGATTGCGGGCACTTAGCCATACTCGCTGTCCTGACTGATAGGCCGGTGCAGGGCGTCGGTGTCGGTCAGCGGCCCTCTTCACCCGATCCCCTTGGCGGACGAGCACCTGGCGAGCTGCCTCCCAGATACGTCGGCAACGGCGAACCAGGGCATGGGCGGACGGGACATAGACCTCCTGCTCTTGCGCTGCAAACAGAGGTGGTTCATATCCATGGACGCACTTGAAGGGAAACATACCTGTGGCAGAGGTGGGAAGTGTGTTGTGGGCGTATTCGACCCAGACCAGGTGGTTGCTCCATGTAGATGGGTTCTGGGATACCAAACACCGGAAGCCGGTCTCTAACTGTTGATTGAGGCGCTCGGTCTGGCCGTTGGACTCTGGATGGCATCCTGACGTGAGGCTGGCCCTGGCCCCGATGAGACGGCGAAACTCCTTCCAAAAGAGTGAGACAAACTGTGGCCCCCGGTCTGAGACGATGTCCCGGGGGAAGCCGTGAATGCGGAATATCTGTCGCATCATGATGCCTGCTGTGTCCTTAGCTGAGGGCAAGGCTGGCAGGGCTATGAAGTGGGCCATCTTAGAGAAGCGGTCAACCACTGTCAGGATCGTGGTGTTTCCCTGGGAGACAGGGAGCCCCGTGACAAAGTCCAAAGATATCTCTGCCCATGGTCTGGAGGGAATTGGAAGAGGTTGAAGGAGGCCCGTGCGTGGTCTGGTGGAAGTCTTGTTTCGGGCACAGACCGAGCAAGCCTCGACGTACTCCCGGACCTCCGGCTCCATGCCTGGCCACCAGAACCTCCGGGAGATGGCGTGCATGGTGCGCCTGACTCCCGGGTGACAGGAAAGCGGCGTGGAGTGGGCCCATTGGATCACCCTGGGGCGTAGGTTTGCCGGGACAAATAGTCGGTTCTCAGGGCACCCCCGAGGTGTCCGGACCCCCCCTAATGCCCGCTTAACCTCCGTTTCTATTTGCCAAGTTACCGCCCCTACCACACAATTCAGTGGCAGGATGGGTTCAGGTTTCTTGGCTACAGGCTCGGGGTCGTAGAGGCGAGAGAGGGCATCTGCTTTGATGTTCTGGGACCCCGGCCTGTAAGAGATAGAAAAGGAGAAACTGTCAAAAAAGAGCGCCCACCTGGCCTGGCGAGAATTGACTCTCTTAGCCGTCTTGAGATACTCAAGATTGCGATGATCAGTCCAGACTATGAAGGGTTGCTCCGCCCCCTCGAGCCAATGCCGCCACTCCTCCAGAGCAGTTTTGATGGCGAGTAGTTCTCGGTCGCCCACGCTGTAGTTCCGCTCCGCTGGTGACAGGCGGCGGGAAAGGAAGGCGCAGGGATGCATCTTCCCATCATGCTCAGATCGTTGGGACAGTATAGCCCCAATGCCCTCACAGGAGGCGTCGACCTCCACCACGAACTGACGATGGGGATCAGGCATGGTCAGGGTCGGGGCTGTGGTGAAACGGGTCTTCAAGGCCTGGAACGCTGCCTCCGCCGCAGGGGTCCACTCAAAACGCCCCTTGGTGGAGGTAAGAGCGTGGAGAGGGGCTGCGATAGTACTAAAACCGCGGATAAACCGCCTGTAAAAGTTGGCGAAACCGAGGAACTGCTGAAGCTTCTTACAACTGCTCGGTGTGGGCCAGTTAACTACCGTGCTTACTTTAGCAGGGTCCATCTGAACACCCCCAGGAGATACAATAAAACCCAAAAAGGAAATAGTGTCGACATGGAATTCACTTTTCTCGGCTTTAACAAAAAGGTCATTGGCGAGAAGACGCATTAAAACTGATTCAACATGTTGCTTGTGGGTGGCTATATCTGGGGAGTAAATAAGGATGTCGTCTAGATAAACGAAAACGAAACGGTCAGAAATTGGCTGGCTGGGTGGGGGCCGTGGCCCTGGGTTGGCGCCCGCGCGGTTTCTCCACCCGTCTGCGTGGCTGTCGCGCGCCCGGTGGGGCTTGCGTGCTGCTGGATGTGGTAGGGCATGCTCGGGTTGGGGGTTCCGGTGCCGGGATTGGCGATGCGGCGGCGTAGGGTTGGTCGCCAACGGGCTTACACTCATAAGAGATTCACACGATTACTGGGTTCTAGATCACAGAACTGATTTGTGTACACTCTACCCCTTTCAATCACTTAGCTTATAGTCTTATAGACACCCCCACCCCCATTCTCCTCTTTCACTGGCCAATTGGCCCCCACATGGTGTAAACCGGAAATACATCTCGCTGACGATAGCACCAGCATATTAGTAACTAGTTTAGATGTTCAATGTATTTCTTGTTGTTGTTTGTGTATGTGTTTCTTTTCTTTCTTCTCTTGTATTTCTTTTCTTCTGTCCCCCCATAATCCCTTCCTGTTCGCTGCTTTGTCATAATAAAAAGGTATTTTGAAGGATCACAATGGGAGTATGTCAGACTCTCCATGTGAAACATTAAAACTGTTCAGAATCCGGGCACTTAGACTTCCATTCTCTGTGTCAAACAGCTGAACAGGACAGGTTTAAAAAAAAAATAAATAAAAAAAAAATGAAACGGTCAAGAAATTCTCTGAGTACGTCATTGATTAATGCCTGGAAGAACGCGGGTGCGTTAGTGAGGCCGAAGGGCATGACTAAATATTCGTAGTGGCCATCTGGGGTGTTAAAGGCAGTCTTCCACTCATCCCCCTCCCTAATGCGGACTAGATGGTAGGCGTTGCGCAGGTCTAACTTTGTGAATACCTTGGCCTGCTGTAATTGGTCGAACACCGAAGACATGAGGGGGAGGGGATAGCGGTTTTTGACTGTGATGTCGTTGAGCTGGCGATAGTCTATACAGGGACGGAGCGACCCGTCCTTTTTTCCAACAAAAAGAAACCTGCCCCAGCCGCGGATGAGGAAGGACGGATGAGCCCCGCTTTCAGGGAGGCCTGGATATATTCGCGCATGGTGGCCTTCTCAGGTCCGGAGATGGGATAGAGGCGCCCCCTGGGGATGGTGGAGCCGGGAACGAGATCAATAGCGCAGTCATAGGGGCGATGGGGTGGCAGAGCCTGGGCTCGAGCCTTGTCAAAAGCCTGGCGTAAATGGTGATAGCACTTTGGGACGGTGCTCAAGTCAATTTCTGGTTCTGGAGTGACAGAGAGAGAAAATTTGTTAATTGCGGTCTCGCCAACAACAGGAACCTTGACCCCAGGGTTCTTCTCCACAAGACAACGTCCCTTACAGTTCGCACCCCACCCCAGTACGGACCCAGAGTTCCAATCTATATAAGGTTGGTGATTGCGGAGCCATGACAGTCCTAAAACCAGTGTCTGGGCTGGGGCAGAAAACAAATGGAAAGACATTTTCTCAGTATGTCCTTGGACAGTGACCTCTACAGGCTCGCATGAGTGGGTGATAGAAAAAAGTCTCTCACCGTTGAGAGATCTGGCCACCAGGGGCCGATCGAGAGGGATGGCACGTAGGCCCATGAGATGGCAAACCCCCCAAGGCATCAGACAGTCATCAGCGCCAGAGTCTATCAGGGCAGCGAGTGCGTATGTCAAAGCTTTGTGCTTTACCTGAACGGTGGTCGTAGAGCGGGGGTTGGGACCCGCTGGTTGACTGACGTGGCTGGGCCTTGGTCTGCGGGTGGCGCAACCCGCCACCAGGTGTCCCGGGCTCCCACAGTAGAAGCATAGGCCCTCCTGTTGTCGGCGCTTGCGTTCCTCAGGGGAGGTACGTGTGGGACCAAGTTGCATGGGTATAGCATCGTTGGAATCCCTAGAAGGTGAGGCCGACGGGTTGTGGGCGCGGCGAGGTCCGGACTGCTCCAGCGACTGGGGAGGCGGTCTCACAGCTTGGATCGGCCGGATCCTACTCAACTCCTCAAGGCGATGGTCGGTGCGTATGGCGAGTGCGATGAGGTCGTCCAACTTCTCCGGGAGGTCGAGTGGTACGATACGATCCCGGATAGTGGGAGAGAGCCCCTTAAAAAAAGTGTCATAGAGTGCGGTGTGGCACCAGCCGCAACCTGCGGCCAGGGTGCGAAACTGAATGGCATAGTCATTGACCGAGGCTTTACCCTGACACAGGCTGCTGAGCTCTCGTGCTCGGTCTCTTTCCGAGCAAACTGGGTCGAAAGTGGTCTTTAGGGCGTCTATGAACGAGGACAAGTCGTGGCACGAATATGAATCGCACTCCCACTCAGCCATGGCCCAGGCTCGGGCCCGTCCCGACATGTAGGACACCATGAAGGCGATGCGAGAACGGTCACTGAACTCGTGGGGAGAACAGTCAAAGTGCATACAGCATTCCGTGACAAAAGCTCGGCTAGTACCTGGGTCCCCGCAGAATCGCTCTGGCGGTGCCAATCTTGGTCCTCTTCCGGGAACCAGGGAGGAAGAAGCAGGAGGGGTGCAGGCAGGGGAATTGGAAACGGAAGCTGGTTGTGCTGGGAGCAGCTGGGCTGTGAGCTCCATCAGCTGATTGGTCATTTGGACCAGCTGTGCAGCCATCGTGGCTTGGAAGTCCTCCTGGCGGGCGAGACGAGCCGATTGCTCTCGGAGCGTGGCAAAAAATTCGGTAGACTCCGCTGGGTCCATTTCTGGCAGAAGTGTTCTGTCAGGCCGAGACGAAGAGGCGGACTCAGTTGCGGAGGTTCAGGCAAAAAACTTTATTTTGAAAACAGAGGTTCTTCCGCTGACATGCGGGGATGAGAAAAAATACAAACAAAAAGCTCTCCAACAGAGGAATAAGTCAGGGCAACCACAGTTCAAATAAAAACGCACTCCAAAAGGGAGGAAAGGCAAAAACTAAAAACACTCCTAATGGATGAAAAAGTCAAGATGGCTAAGATCAAAAAAGGCTCAAACACAAAGCGCTCCAAGTGGAGGATAATATTCAGTATCACTATGACAGGCTATGGCGAGAGGCTGACGTGACTGACCTTGGTAGAAAGACACTTCTGCACAAGACTAGGGGAACTTGGGCATTATATACACACACAAGGTAATTGGGAACAGGTGGAAACAATAGGTAATTAGATGACAAGAGGAAGGGCAAGTACGCAACTATGAAGAGGGTGATGCCTTCAAAGTAAAACAGGAAATTACGTGACAACTCCCCCATGACGTGACAATATACATATATACATATATATATATGTATATATGTATATATATATATATATATATATATATATATATATTAAGGCTGGGACTTTAACGCGTTAATTTCGATTAATTAATTATAAAGCTTTTAACGCGTTAAAAATTTTAACGCAATTAATTGTTTCAGTTCCATTTGTCCGCATGCGGAACCTTCCTACTCATGTGTTTCTGGTACGCCGGTAAATCTGATGCACAAAAACAAACGCTAACAGCAGCAGTGATGGGAGGTGACATTTTATTTGGACAGTTATGGGCTAGTTTTCCCCTATAAAACGCATCCTGATGGGACAATGGACAGGAGCATCGTTTTGTGCAAGCTGCCGACGCGGCCGTGCGCCTTCCTCGTTCCCCTCTTCCCGCCCGCCCTTTAACCAGGGCGCGGCGGCGGCGGCGAGGGTCACGGTTGCACCCGGCGGGCTGCCTCGGCCGGCGCTTGTGCAAGCTGCTATACGATTACGAAAAGCAGACCAAAGAAGACCGATTGAAGTCTGTCGAGTATGTTGGTTTGACACGGGACCACTGGACTTTCTTGAGCAATTCTAACTATCTCGGAGTGACCGCACATACAATACAAGTCATTAACAATGAATGGCATTTGGCGTCTTTCGTCCTGACAGACGCTAAAGAGTAAACTGTGCAGACCAGTTTTTTTTTTTTTGGTAGCTGAGTCCTGGGAGATTGAACGAAAAGTCACAACAATTGGTACGGATTGTTAAAAAACTTAATGTTGAAGTGTTGCACTTTGTTATTTTCTTGCAGTTTAATTATCAGTGTTTACATTTCACTATTTGAAAGAAAATGTTTGGCAGTATTTTATGCCTCATAGTTTCATCTTGTAACTACTGAAAAGTAGTTAGTTACTGTTTTTTAACTGTATACATAGCTAAAGAAAAATGTTTTCAAAGAACATAAATAATCCGGGGCCTGAAACACTTGAAACCTGAATAGCTGTATGAGCACTTTGACCAATTGTTTGCTGATGACATTACATATTAACAGTAATAAATTTGTTGTTAAGCTCAAAAAGGCTTTTTTTATTGAGAACATGATGTGTTTTGTCAATATATGGTTTTCAATTAGAATGCGATTAATTTCGATTAATTAATTACAGACCCTGTAATTAACTCGATTAAAAATTTTAATCGAGTCCCACCACTAATATATATATATATATATATATATATATACATACATATTTCTGTCTCCATCCATGTACCCGTTTATAATGCGCACCACGGTTTTACAAGTTGATTTTGGGGGGAAAAATGTGCGTTATATTCGGGAAATTACGGTATTCACTTCCAATAAAAAAGCGGCTTTTGTGTTCAAGAATCTTTGAATACAGTCAAATGAATGTGCAGCATACACTTCGATAACAGTGTATTTCAAGTTCAATTAAAATACGTTACCTGGGAAGCAGGTTTTGACACAAAATATTTCAATGGATAAAGGATTTGTGAAATCTGCCATTAACTCATTCACTCCCAGCCATTTTCACCAGAGCGACCCCCTTTCGCTCTCGGCCGTTTTACTGGTTTTGACTGATTTTGCGAGGCCCACAGAAATTTCCGTTGTATTGCTATATAAACATGAAAGAAGAAAAAGAAAGATTAGACTCTCTTCTTTCAGCAGGAAAAAAAAGTTAGTTCATATCTTTTTCCATTCTTTAGAAATCAGCATTAGAAAATAGCTTAGTGTGAGCAATTTTCCAATTTCTGATGAAAAAAACAGAAATTGAGCTTTTTGTAAAAGCATACATTTGAAACATAACGACTTTAACACAGCTATTTTTTGCTTTTGTAACATCCCAAAACATCTGAATAATGTTCTCCTTCTACAAAATAACATAAACAACAAGACCAATAGAGCTTTTGATAACAAAGTAAAAATTTATTTACACATAAGACATAACTAAACTACTGAACTGAGAGATGACACTGTTGTGGCTGCGGCTGTCTCGCCAGAAGGGGTAAACTTTTCCCTCATCATCGCCTGTCTCATCAAGATAGATTTTTTTGAATCTTTCTTTTGTAGTGACCACTTCATCATAACAGAATTCACCTACGGAACTTGTCTGGGGCATGTTGTGTTCCTGGGGGGGAATTAATTTAGCCGTGCGTGTTTCCAGCTGTGTCAAGAGACACTAGAGAGCCACGAGAGACAAGAACGGCCAAACATCCTGGACGTCCTCCCGATCGTCCTACACGCTTCCCACACCTGGCATCCTGGACGTTCTCCTGATCATCCATTCTGTCGTCTTTCACCAGCGCCTCAGCCGTGCAACCCGACCGTTCGTTCCACGGGTTATGCCTCCTCTCCTCAATTCCTTTCATGGTCGAATATGAGTTCTTACCAAATGTGCTACTGCCCTCCAGTGGCCGCTTTTATTGCTTTTAAATGGATTTTGAGCGTTGTGCTTTGGAGCAAAGTTGCATCAGAACCTAGAGTTGTCTCTTGTGGAAAAAACATGTAAAAGACATATAAATACGTTTTTGGGACACTGAAAGAATTAAAAATAGAATGTATTTATACGTTTTTGGGAGAAAATGTGTTGGAGTATGCTTTCAAATTTTGATATGTGTATATTTTTTTTAGGTTTATTCAATTTACTTTGCCTGGTACAATATTTCCAAATTGTTCATTTGCCAAAGCATTAATTTTACAGCAGGATCTAAATGAACCAAATGAAAATCTGTCAAAGGTGGATATAGAGACAGCACTTTAATTTGATTGAAATGCTGTTGAATTGAAATAAAAACAATTCTGCCACGAAGGTTTGGCCAAAATATATCATTTTTCAGTTATTGCTGCTAGGGGTGGCCTAACCAGTTTTAATGGGCCTATTACTTTGTCACACAGCATCAGGAAGCTTTTAAAATTTGTTTCCCCTGGATAAATAAAGTGACTATTTAAAAACGGAATTTACATAGGTTAGCAATGTTTGATAGTTACTATGCACTAAAAAAAAAAAAAGTTAAGAAGGGAACACTACTTTTTCATGGCACTGTTTAGGTATATTAACTGTATTTAGGCTAATTCTCCCAGTTCTATCAGCCAATGAGTTGAGCAAATATTATTATATGCTATACAATTTTTCAACCAAAAAAACTTTCACGTGAACATATGCTTTCACTTCACTGCAGATCTGTTGATTTCATCATTAAATATCCTGTCTGCCTTTAATCGTTTTAACGCACATGCACACACATACGATGTGTGAAGATCCCAATCAGACTAATCCTGGATTACAAGGCGACTAAAGCTACGTGTTATTTGAATGGAAAGTATTCATGTGTGTGCATGTGTGTGATAAGAGCAATTACATGTGGCACATTTCAAATCAACAAGCCTGTCTGGCTCTACTAGGACTTTCTGGTGTTTTTTTGTTTTTGTTTTTTTTGACCGTCTGTATAGTTGAAATTAGCCTAATAATAAGTATAATAAAGTAATAATAAATAATTCATGCTGGGAAGTTTCGTCTTCCACTAAATTCTGCTCCTGCAGCTCTGAGATTTTTGTGTTATTTCTGCTGTAAATATTTTGTGAGTGACAACCATGTAATAACAACTCAACTGCATTTTTCAGGTTCTAATGTCGGCGTGACACAAATACACACAGAGTATGACCTCTTTCACCCATCTGCTATGCCAAGGCCAAGCCTTTCCTGCATGAATGAGCACACACAATACATACGTCTGAGTAGCCACCAAAAAAAGAACACCCTCTCTGCGACCCTCATGCGCTCAATTTGAACATTTCTTCTCATTGAAAGCCACATTGCTGATTTACTTTCTCATCACCTATTGAATAAAGCTACATCTATACTAGGAGGCTTAACTTTCGATCATTTTGCAGACTGTTTTTAAACATGTCCGCACTACGTTCATGGTGCGTTAAAGGCAGTGTTGTCACGGATTACTTAAAAAAGTTATTTAATTACTGATTACTGATTACCCCTCAAAAAAGTAATCTAGTTACTTTACTGGTTACTTTATTATCAAAGTAACAAGTTTTTTTAAAAGTAACTTATCCGTTACTTTTTACCATTTTTTCTCCTTTTGCTGCCTAAACATAAAAATAATAGAAAAATGTCATTGCGTGTAATTGAGTTTTTCACATAAGGCTTAATCTTTGAGTTAGCGGGGGTTTAATTAGTCAATGGAGTTGATTTCAACCACCATTGACTCGCCCTAGCTTAGCCATTCCGGAGCCCTAAAACTAACAAATAACTGACAAACTGCACGAAATTTGTTTAAATCAACTCCAACGACTAATTAAACCCCCGCTAACTCCAAGATGAAGCCTAATGTAAAAAATTCTGAAGTTCCCCTTTGAAATAAAGACCTAGCCGTTAAAATGTTGTCTATAAAAGTTGTAAAGCAATAAAACAAACAACAAAATTTAATGAAATTAATAAAACTCCTACAATGTAAAGTTTTCATAATGGGTCAAAATCATTTTTCGGACAGATCATGTGACTAGCACCTTGGAGACTATCCTTTGCTTTACTTAGCCAAAACTACACGAGAGGAGGCAAGATGGATATTTCGAATTTGTATGGGCCAAAAGTTTGGAGACACCTCATATTTGTTTAAATCAACTCCAACAACTAATTAAACCCCCGCTAACTCCAAGATTAAGCCTAATGTAAAAAATTCTGAACTTCCCCTTTGAAATAAAGACCTAGCCGTTAAAATTATGTCTATAAGAGTTGTAAAGCAATAAAACAAACAACAAAAATTAATGAAATGAACAAAAATCCTACAACGTAAAGTTTTCATAATGGGTCAAAATCATTTTTCGAACAGATCATGTGACTAGCTCCTTGGAGACTATCCTTTGCTTTGCTTAGCCAAAACTACACCAGAGCAGGCAAGATGGATATTTCGAATTTCTTTAAACCTAAGCTTTCAAACGCTACCAATATATATATATATATATATATATATATATATATATATATATATATATATATATATATATATATATATATATATATATATATATATATATATATATATATACTATAAAATGTACATAATTACACATATTATAAAGGCTGGTTACAATCTGTAGAAGCGCTTGCTGTCTCGTTACCTGTCGGCTTTGTTTTGAGTTTTTTCGCGTTGTGTGGGAATTCCAAGTGCTTCCTTGTTGAATTGAATGTCGAGTTTTTAGCGGTCGACAGTCTTTCTGAGCCAGAGGCGAGTTTGCAACGCACAGAGATATTTTTGTCATCTTTACTGGACGGATATGTGAAGTAATGGGTGTATCTCCAGTGAGCAAATGCAACCGTTTGTTGTATGTAACACAGGCTTTTGTTTTTGTACCAAATTATAAAATAATTGTGGACAACTAGGTTCGTCTACTCGAGCTTAGTGGAGTGAATAAGTTGAGACAGACTACAAGAGAGTTTTATATTGCCAGCTTTAGTGAAGAAAAAAAAAAACACAAACTTTATACACATACAAAAAAACAAAACACATTTCACACATATACACAGTTATAACCTATATTTGGCCAATTAATTAAGTCAATATTTTCGATTTTGGGTTGGTTTGGGTGCACCCTTCCAAAGTTAGAATATTTAGGCAGTACCTTTTAGTCTAACTGGAATTTCTGATTTTCAATCTATTGCCCCAAAAATAGTGGCACAATCAAAGTTCAAATACTTTTTTTTCTTCAGCATGGGAAATTGTTTCAAATCCTTATGCAAAATTACACATGTGCAATTGTTCAGTCAAAATTGTCCTAACAAAAAGATATTCAGTTCACAGTTCCCGGGATATTAATCAAAAGAAGTCCATTTAAAAAAATGGTCAAAGTCCTGTCAATGTAAGGCACAGCGTAATGCTGAATGGTGAGGTATTAGCTCCAAGTTTGTTTGTTTTTTGTCCTACCACACCAAGAGAATGCAGCAAAGAGGTATCCAGGTTATCTCAATCTAGATCCAAGTGGTTAGCTCGCCATCAAAATCCAGAACAGTTGGTCCAATATCCAATCTGACACAAAGACCAGTTGAAACAAGGTCTAAGGGGAAAAAAAAAACCTGACCTGTCAATGGACAGTGTCAGATCAATTATGAGTTTCAATTCAAATCTGTAGCTCAATGATGAGATACATCTATTTTTCATTTTCAACTAAATTCACATTGCACATAAAATAACTGAAATTGACAGAAAGTATACAGTATATATATTTAAACAATTAACAATTTTAAACAGCTTAACAATTCTTTCTTTTTTTTAAATGTTCTCCTTTGAGCAAAAATTAAGGAACCCTCAAACCTTCCATCAACTCAATGAGGTGGTGAAACTTACATGTAACATACACATAACAATATAGCACTTTTTTTTTTTTCTTCCCCCCCCCCCCAAAAAACACATTACTGCTGTGAACATAGGAGCTTCACTACATGCTCACCGATCTCTCACACCGTGTTTTGAACACAGTTGGGCCGCGTTTTGTCGCTCCACGCGTTGGTCTTGCTCTATAGATAAATCGGCAACGTAGCACGTTAGCACGCTATGCTAACATTAGCGCGGACTTTTTGCTAACGCTAGCGGCGAGTAAAACAAAATACAGAGCACAGCAAACTCGTTCGTAGTGAGAATAGTAGCTAGTTTCTCATAAATTGCAACAATATATTAACTTAAACTCACATTTATCTTTTCTGTAGATAAGCTTTCCAGGTTGTGTGTTCACTCGCCAGTTAGGCAGTTCTTTCTGTCTGCGTTGCCGCTCAATTGTGTTCTGCAACCTATCGTGCTACCAACTGAAACATACAAGGGCGGGACTTCCTGCCATAAGAGCAACTAATAGGCTGAATTATTGCTTGCAATCGTTTTATTTATTTTTCATTACGTTGATTAAAAAATAAATTCTAATTAAATGTGAAATAATATATTTAGCAAAATTTGATACAATTACGTACACATTTTTTTTTTTTTTTTAATTGTGCACTTTTGCTCATGTGGGTTACATGTATCTCTCTGGCTCCTTTACTGTTAGCATCCTGATAGGTAGCCAGGCTATGTTGTTGACGCCGTGGCAGATGGCGCGCACACAGCATGGTAATACACGTGACCTGTTTTTTTTCGATGAGAAAACGTGAGATGTGATGTCACTCCCGAACTCAAGAGCATTTTCAATTCAAATGCTCTTCGTACATGACTACAGTATTCTTTATTCTACATACAGTATGAGGCAACAACAAAATAGTAACGCAAAGGCACTGAGGAAACTAACTTTAATCAGATTACTGGCTTGGAAAAATGAACGCGTTAGATTGCTCGTTACTGAAAGAAAGTAATCAGACTACAGTAATGCTAAGTAACGCGTTACTGACAATACTGGTTAAAGGCGCGTTTAAGCCCCCCGCTTCTGAAAGGTACACCTGCATTTGTGCAGACATGCGAAGAAAGGAGCAGCCTCATGTTGAACGTCATTGTCCTCGCGGTTTACCTCTTAACTGGAAACTACTTGACGGCGGGAAATTTCGTAATAGGACACCTTTTAGACCAGGGGTCAGGAAGTCCGTTTTGTGAGCAATGTTTTTCGTGAAGGGATTTGAACGCATCACGCGGGAACGAGAGTGAAGGGACTGAGGGCACGCTCGGCTTTTACGAACAGTCGGCGAGTTGTGATTGAAATAAATCTTTAGGAAAAAACAACAAAAGCCTGTCACCGTTACTTGGGATGTTACAATTGTTGCTCAGTTGCACACTCACCACTTAGAAAATAATAAATAGAAATATGGTCTGGCACTGTGTATATTTCCTGGAAGTGAAAATCACTAGCCTGGTACTCCAGACTCACCGCTGTTCCAGCTATTGAGTCTGGCCACCATTAAGCGGATAAAATTTCCAGGGCGGAGCAAGCCACAGCAAACAGACAGCGAAGTGGACCAATCAGCGACAGGCGGGACGAGGGACTTGCGCGCGGAAGTAAACATACGAGGAGAGCGGAGTTTTATTAAACATGGCTCGCGTGAGACAGACTGTTGTCAATGACTTGTATCGATGTGTTTTTGGTAATTTAAAACTGATTTTACCATGGATTGGAACATATTCTCGGCTCTCCTGTTCGCCATCTGTGTTGTTGTGGAGATGACTTCCGATGCGGAAGAGTGACGTTGCTCGTTAAGAACACGTCACGCAAATAAAGAATCTGATTTGTCGATTGATTTTGTACTTGCTCGAGAGGCCGTTAATGGGCTGGGTCCCAGACTATTCTCTCAGTGTTTGGAAAACACAGGGAGAACAGTCTGGCCGTGCCAGGCAAGAAAACTACAACAAGGAGGGCGTGTGCATAATAGTGGGCGAAACAGGTGGAGCCTCTGAGGGCAGCCGTTTTGCGAGTTTGACAGGTGAAAAACTGACGAAAGTGAAACTGATGGCGCCTCTGTGACTTGCGGTATCACGCAGTTCACTTTTGGTGGTTTAATTTTCCCCTACGCATTTTTATATACTCCAGTTTGGTCAGCATTGAGTTGGGAGGAGCAAGCTCTGTAATAATGCTCACCTACGTGTAATCCGTGATTGGAGGACCACCAATAGGCATCGAATTGAAGCATGTTATTGTATGCATGAATACATGATCAGCTTATCACAGCTCGTTCATGACATGCGAGCCAGCCGGTTCCACATTTAAAATTATGGGTTAGCGGAGAGACAGATGCAGTCATCAAAAGTGCCAGGTATGACTCATGAGACACAGGTTCCTGACCCCTGTTCTAGAGTCTAGAACATTGCCCATTACGTTGATTGGAGGTTGTCTCCTTAAATAAGTATGAGCACCCCTGCTCTAGAAGATAAAATGCTAACAGTAGTTTTGAAAAGAGGAGCAGGAATGCCACGTCTTGATCGTCCGCCTCCATTGTTTAAAATGCCATAATACCACACTGAAAATGATGATGGGGTGCTCCATGGGGTCACTTCCTTTGTATTTGATCGTTATGCGGAGACACCCGTCTATATTAAACGGCAGGTAACATTATGCGGCTTTCTACTCTGTGCATACTGAAAAGAAGAGGTACATTAGTGTAGCTGACATGCCGTATAGTCCAACTAAACCATGTTTTTGAATAATATCAATGGCTAAACAATTATAAGCATATTTTCGTTATTTTTTTAACACAACCCTTCCAGATTCTTTGTTTAACCCATAGCAACACCCTTGACAACGAAAATGCTTTTCTTCGACAATCTTCGGAAATCTTCGCAAATGACGTCACACAGAGAACTGTGAGGGAAGTCCGCCATAGAACAGTATTGTTGCATTGCTTCTCGGTAAGATGCCACGGCGGTGTGTGGCGATGTATTGTTCTCAATCTAAAGAAAACGTGTATGAGTGGCCAAAGGATAGCAGGGCACGTAAATGGACATCTTCCGCTCACATGAAGTGAATTAATTTCACTCCATCATCAAGTAGTGTTCTCTGCTTCAAACACTTCGAAGATGCCTGCTTCCTCAACCGGTCTGCATATGATCAAGGATTTGCAAAAAAGTTAAGTGTGATTTTTGGATAGATGACTGATGACTATGTCAAAGCAGAGCTGCCAACTGTTGTGGAATGAACAGCAGAAGGTAGCAACGTTAACCGAAAGGTAACTCGAGACAAAACCCCGATCGTGTTGTGGAATGAACAGTAGAAGCTAGCGACGTTAGCCGAAAGCTAACTCGTGTCAATCCCCGATCATTGTTGTATTGAGTTCATTTTGCCTGCACCCCAGGCAATACTAGGTGGTTTATTTACCTGACATGTTTCAGCGAATACCCTTCATCAGAAGGTCCGAAGGCGGAAGTGTTCGCCGAAACATGTCAGGTAAATAAAAGCTAACGTCGCTAGCTTCTACTGTTCATCCCACAACATGATCGGGGATTCGTCAAAACTTTTCTTTTATCCCAGGCAATAGTAGGTGGTTTATTTACCTGACATGCTTCGGCGAACACTTCCGCCTTCGTCAGAGGGTCCGAAGGCGGAGGTGTTCGCTGAAACATGTCAGAAAAATAAAAGCTAACATCGCTAGCTTCTACTTTTCATTCCACAACATGATCGGGGATTCGTCAAAACTTTTCTTTTATCCCAGGCAATAGTAGGTAGTTTATTTACCTGACATGCTTCAAATCATAAAAATAATAACAGCCTATATCTTACCAATCTTGTAATCTCGATGGGTCTTGTCTCCATTCCATGTCAGGTAGTCTGGGCACATTGTTTGCATCCGGATTAGCGTCTGGCTAATACATGTACGGTCCAACATAAAATTACAACCTCCTCCTCTTCCTCCAACTCTTCAAAAACTTTGATCTCCTCACTTGCGCTCGATCTATCGCTTATATCGCTGTTTGAATCATTGTTTGAAGGGCTTTGTATGGCGGCCGTATGGAGCGCTGCCATTGCTGTTCTCCGTGTGACGTATCACTTCCGAGTTCGTCCCCTTTCACGCTCGAACTTCAGAAACACGATTATTTTGTCAAATATACAACATATGAATTATTTTTTTCATGCTTTATTTGTTGGGCAATGTTTAATTACTTTAATTGTGACCCAATTTGGCATTTTATGAAATTACTTCACATTTGGTCTTTAAACATCTAACCAATAAGCGCACACTAATCTTGGCGAGCTGTTGATAACTGTTAGGTTTATCTCCGCCTATCACAATTTCCCTAACAGTAACCGAGTTTACATCAATACAGTCACACGTATACTTACCAACATCTCTCATCCAATAGGTCCACCATCGTCATATCGCCAACCTTCCAAGTTAACATGTATATCTCACGCATGTACCTATCAATGGCACTGAACCAATTTAAAATGCACATGCAGTATGATAGTTAATAAATTATTACAGGCTGTTGAGTTACCACTCAAGTAGTTGTTATTGTTGTTATTCTTCTTCTTGCAGAATTGAACTTTGAAGTCCTACTCTATTATTTTCGAACCAATCGTGTAGCATGGGCCAGTATTTATCAATCCTCGGAGCCCCATTTTTTATTTTTTGTATGAAGGCTGATTAATTAATTGCAGACTTTTTGTTGTCTGTAGGCTAAGTGTTAGCCACTAGAAGGCAATTGCACTCTTTGTGACAGCTTTCAGCCTGAACTGGAGCACAATCATTCTTGTTTTACAGGCTGAAGGCCTGTCAAGTCGCCACTCAAGTGTAGTAGTAATTATTTCTTATTGTTGTTTCTTATTGTTGCTGTAGGTTACGAGTTAGTCAGTCAGGGCATGCATGCTCTCCGTCACTGCCTTTAGCCTGCAATGTGCTGTAGCACACTCGTTTTATATATTTCTTCACTTTTATTCATGGCCCTTGTCTGCCTCTGAATGGGCCTGGCTAAAACGTGTTTGTAAAATACGGTAATTGGATGAATGTCCTGAAAATGTGCAAACTTATGTTCATGAAATAAATATAGGTAGTTCCTGGGTTACAAACGGGTTCTATTCCTACGCTTGCAACATTAGCCAAATTTCCGCGTAAATTGAAATGAACTCTTCAAGTACCCCTAAATACCTCCTAAATCTCAAAATAACTATCCAAAACAAATATTATGCGTCATATCAATAAAATACATTTTAAAAAACAAGATACTATACTTACTATCAATGCTGAGTGTTACTGTTAAGCCCCTTTCAGACATTCACTAAACTCCGATTAAGTCCCGGGATTTAAACGGGTAGCCCTTATGTCTGAAGGCAATTTTCCGGGTCGACTGACACGGAGATGACACAGACATTAACCAGGTCATGTCGTAGTATAATGTACGAGATTCAACCGAGATGCTGCATGTATGAAAGCAGGCGGTTAATTCCCGGGTCACAGCGCGAAGGCTGATGACGTAAATATCAGGGGTGTGATTGTCATTTCCTCTTTCTTTGCAGTAAGATAAAAATCGGAAACAAACATCGCAATTATCAACATGGCAAAATTCAATTGAAAACATTAAACTGAAAACATGAAATGAAACTATATTGTTACCGGATCTTAGAGCAAAGGGAAGAAATTCCACTTTAGGAAATGCGTGGTTTATTTTGTTGTCGATGCTGCCCAATAATTAAGTAATGTCCGGGTTAGAAAATCCTGTCCCCAACACTCCCCACACAGACGGCGCCGAGTCGCTAACACGGAAAAAGTCTGAAAGTGTCCAACTTGAGTAATTCTTGGTCTCCCAATGTCTGAAAGGTATGACACGGGTAATTCCCATGTCACATTACACAGGATTTTAGCTGGATATAAGTCTGAAAGGGACTCAAAAAAATGATTAGAGACCAAATGGCGGATGAGACTCCAACGTCGAAAAGTCCAAATCACGTAAGCAGTGTTGTTAAAAACGGCGTTAGAGTATAACGGCGTTACGAACGACGTTATTTTTTTCAGGAGTGAGTAAGCTAATTAATTACTTTTCTCACCTTTGCAACGCTGTTATTGTTACTGAGGTAGTAAAGACGTGCGTTACTTTGCGTTATACGTTGGTTGACTGACGCGAGAAAAGTCTGCGAGACACGGAGAGAGACTAGTGGGAGTGGGAAACAGGGAGTTGTGACGCCGTTGCAAACGCGATGCTAGGTTAGGTGGCTCCAATAATACCTGACTGTAGCCGAGTAAAGCCCGAGTTATGCTACTGCGTTGCGGTGACAGCGAAGCGACTACGATGTCAATGAGCATTCGATAGTTCTGCGTTGTGTTTGTAGGGTTTGGGGGACTCTTGACGACCTCTAGTTTTCTTCCAGTTATACTGCTATGCTAAAATGCTAACGGAGATAAAACGCTTGAATGTGGATCTTCAGCTCATCAACATTGAACAACAAATGTTGATCATACAAATGTTGAGGCGCAGGCGACGCAGAAGACTGTTTCGGAGGCGGTCTGTTGGACTGTTGATACCGTCACATTACGAATTCTAGCCTTGGTTGGAAGCCAGCAAGCTGTTGTGGCTAGCTTCAAAGTGGCGTTGAGTACTGTGTCCACCATTTTGTCCGAAGTCTGCAAAGAATTGCAGACAGCCCACTAGCCCGATTTTTTTTTTGCCGTGTCCTACAACCAGCCAGTGGGAAGCTGTAGCAGATTTCTGGCTGCTACGGAATTTCCCAAACTGCGTTGTGAGCCTTGATGGTAAACATGTTATCATAAAAGAACCGAGGCACTCTCAATCTGTGATGATGTATCAAGTGTGTGAACTGTCTAGTTGAAAATTAAACATCAAAACAATTCTTTTGTCACTAAACCTGTGCTTTATTCTTCATGTACTTGAAGTTTGACACGTAAATAAGTCACAGACTCACTGCAAACATACGTACACAATAAATGATGAACTGCACCAACCAAAAATACGATATAAAGTGATAAAAAGCTTGGAGTTTTTGGCCGACTGGGTCACCGCTTCGTGTGGCCATTCGATTCCGAACACACACATACTTGTCTTGGTGGTTCTTCCATTTTTTTATTCAATCGCTGGCTGACCTCCAGCCCCGTATTTTCAGCAATCTCCTCCCACGAATTGCTTGCCATTTGGCAATTTTCATAATGTCTCGACGAGACATTGTAGATGTTGTTGTACTTGCTGTTCGTTGATACTCTCGTCGACTTGGTCCATTTTTGCGTGTAGCAAAATAATGTTTGACAATGGCTGTGATTTTGCACTGAACTGGAAACAACAGTCTGAGCGGACCAATCACAGTCCATTTCCACCACGTCACACGCGTGACACATGAGAGGCTACGGTGGCGGGTCGTAAACCGGGTCTTCCTTGACGGCGCAAGTCTGCCGCAGAAGCATAACTCGGCCTTAAGCCGACAGTGTACAAACCTACTTGATGTTATGGTAGATATCACATGTATATGAACTAGATGTGAAATGATACATTTGCTGGCGTTGGTAAACAGCCGACATCTTAAAGCAGTAGACTTCTCAGAATGGTTCTTTTGAAGAGAACCTTCCCAGCGAACCTAAGTAACTTTTTATCTACAATACTCCTAAATCGGCAAAATGTTGACTTGAATCTATTTTTAAATGATGAAACAGTTTTAAAACTTTTCACATGTCGAACGTAGACATAAGGGAACTAATGTAATAACAGGAGAGATTTTAACAACTTTAACGGTTGATTCACAACATTAAATGACTTCCAAACATAGCAAAGGTCTAGTTATCGCAATATCCACAATACCCCTGTGTCTAGTTAAGTTTAGGGTAAAGAATTGGGCTAGGGCGACTGTCCCAAAAACCCTTTGAACTTCACATAATGTGACCAGTGTTGTCACAGATTACTTAAAAAAGTAATTTAATTACTGATTACACCTCAAACAAGTAATCTAGTTACTTTACTGATTACTTTATTATCAAAGTAACTAAGTTACTTTAAAACTAACTTATCAGTTACATAACATAAAATGACAACAAAAAATGTCATCGCATGTAATTGAATTTTTCACATAAGGCTTAATCTTTGAGTTAGCAGGGGTAATTAGTCGATTGACTCGCTCTAGCTTAGCCACCCCGGAGCCCTGAAGCTAACAAATAACTGACAAACTGCACGGAATTTGTTCAAATCAACTCCAACGACTAAATAAACCCCCGCTAACACCAAGATAAAGCCTAATGTAAAAAATTCTGAACTTCCCCTTTAAAATAAAGACCTAGCTGTTAAAATATTGTCTATAAAAGTTGTAAAGCAATACAACAAACAACAAAAATTAATGAAATGAACAAGACTCCTACAACGTATTTCTATAATGGATCAAAATCATTTTTCTAGCAGATGATGTGACTAGCACCTAAGACACTAGCTTTTGCTTTGCTAAGCCAAAACTACACCAGTGGAGGCAAGATGGGTATTTAGAATTTCTGTAAACCTAATCTTTTAAACGCAACCAACAACAACAAAGCTTGAACAGTTTTATATGTATGTATATATACAGTATTGGCCAAAAGTTTGGCGACACCTCAAAGGTGGATACTTTGAAGAATGTAGAATATAAAACCTGTTTTCAGTTATTTCACTTTTTTTTGCCATTCCACATGTTCGTTCATAGTTTTGATATATTCAGAGAGGATTTACAATAGTAGTGAAAATATATAAAACGTAAAAATGTTTAGGTGTGTCCAAACTTTTGACTTTTGTTTCAGTCATCAACATGCTTTGCCCACAGCCCCACAAAAGTAAAACTCGGCCTATGGTTACAAACACTGACAATAAAATGTGCATAAAGGCTGGTTACAAACTTAGAAGTGCTGGCTGTCTTGTAGCTGTACGCTTTGTTTCGAGTTTTGGCGCGTTGTCCTGTAATTCCGAGTGCTTCCTTGTTGAATTGGATGTCGAGTTTTTAGCGGTCAACAGTCTTTCTGAGCCAGCGCAGAGTTTGCAACACACTGAGATATTTTTGTCATCTTTACTGGACAGAAATGTGAAGTAATGGCTGTATTTACAGTGAGCAAAGGCATGTATTTGTGGTATATATCCTGCCTTTCACTGTTAGCCTCGCTGCCTCGTCAGAATGCTATGTTGTTGACCGCCGTGGCAGACAGCCTCAAACAGCATCGTAATACACGTGACCCGTTTTTTTTTTCCCGATGAGAATTGCTCTTCGTACATGACTTCAGTATTCTTCATTCTACATACATTATGAGGCAAAAACAAAATAGTAACGCACAGGCACTAAGGAAACTAACTTTAATTGGATTACTGGCTTGGAAAAATGAACGCGTTAGATTACTCGTTACTGAGGAAAGTAATCAGATTACAGTAACGCGTTACTTAGTAACTAAGTAACGCGTTACTGACAACACTGAATGTGACCTATGTTTTTTTTTTTTTAATGGAAAAAAAACATGAAAAGTAAAACCAGGTACTTTCCCAATTAACTCATTACTCCTCCTTTCAGGTTCAGAGTTACTAACTCAATTACTTTTTGGGAGAAGTAATTTGTAACTGTAATTAATTACTTTTTAAAAGTAATATTAACAACACTGCACGTAAGTCAGGTACGTCGTAACCCGGGGACTACCTGTGCTTTATATCAGATCCATTGCTGACAACTAAAGAATTGTGAATCTGGTCCTCAGCGCGTTTGAAAGTGGAATGCTAAATTTGATCGGTATCTGGAATTATTTTCCAATCGATTTCTGTCATAATTTTTGGAGACCAACATAGGTATCAAAAACGGTTTTAAATGTAAAGTGTTCTGTTTGTACTTATGTGTGTATCAATCTGTCTGTGTGAAGTGCATTCTTCTGTTTATATTTTCATTAATTAGAGAAGCGATGTACTGAATACATTTGTCAGGCAGCTTTGCGTGAGATTGCTCAACAACCACCCAGAGGGGCACACACACAAACACCCCCAACAAACACGCACTCACCCATGGCCACGCACATATACATGGGTGTCAAATGAAAATCTGGAAGAGAAATATGAACAAAAGCAGGACAAGAGCGGAGCGACAGTACTGCAAGTCTTCAAAGACCAACTTCTAAGAGAATTGGGAATGAATGAGTCAGAAGAAAATGCAATGAGATGAGCTGTGAAAGCCGAAAAAACAACAACAAAAAACATTCCTCTGTGTTTGCATGTGTGAAAGAGGCGTGCATTTGTGAGAGAGTGTGTTTGTAAAGGGGGTGCACGTGTGTGTGTGTGGGGGGTGAGTGCACGTGTAAGTGAATATTTGTGTCTGTTGATTGTTTGTGTATGCGCGTGAATGTGAGTGTGAGAGGAAGTATTTGCAACTGTTTGAAAATATGTGAGTGTATCCCAAGTATGTGTATGGTAAGTGTGGTAATTTACGTGTGTGCAATTGTGTGTGAGAGAGAAGTTTGTGTGAGAATGCATGTGATTGTCAGAGTGTGTAGTTGGTTTTGTGAGAGTCCTGTGCGATTCTGATAGCATTTTCTAATTTCGTAGCAAATGGAGAGCTCCTTTCAGTATTCTGCGATCAGCCAATTCATGATTAAAGCTGTGTGAGTTCTCCAAGATGAACAAGCACTTAAGATTGTTTTCCCGTGGAGTAAACAGCTACACTCGTGATCTTAATTAAAGCTTCCATGTGATTGCTTTGGCCTCTTGCCGTCGTATCATTTTGCAAATGGCAACAATTATGCTTGGGAAAGACAATTTCGCTCTAACATGAGATGTGACTTTGTGTTACAGTGAGAAAATCATAATTTAATACTCATATCATAGGGTAAGGGAAAATTATTCTTAACTAACCTGCGAGGCCTTCCCAATTAAAAATGATCAAACATTGACAAAACAATTTCATGTATGTTGTGAAAATGAAAGACAGAGAAAAAAAAAAAAACATGCAAAAACGAAGCCAATACCGTATTTTTCGGACTATAAGTCGCAGTTCTTTTCATAGTTTGGCTGGGGGTGCGACTTAAACACTGAAGCGACTTATGTATGAAATTATTAACAAATTATTATATCATTTCACATGTTATTTCGGTGTTTTGGAGTGACACTGATGGTTTGGTAAACTTGTTAGCATGTTCGTTATGCTATAGTTACCTGAATAACTCTTAATAGCTATGTTACGTTAACATACCGGCCACGTTCGCATTTCGTTGTTCATGCATCATGTAAGATTATCATACTGTACACTTATTCAGCATGTTGTTCTCTATTGTATTTTTATTTGAAATTGCCTTTCAAGATGACATATCTGTTCTATGTGTTGGATTTTATCAAGTAAATTTCCCCCCAAAATGCGACTTATACTCCTTTGCGACTTATATGTTTTTCCTCTTCATTGCGCATCTTTGGGCTGGTGCGACTTATATTCAGATGCGACTTATAGTCCGAAAAATACGGTACACAAATATTAGCAGAGATGGTTAGAGTAGCCAAAGATTTTATTCAAGTAAGAGTAACATTACTTCATAATAATGTTACTCAAGTATAAGTAGTCATCCGAAAAATGTACTCAAGTACAAGTAAAAAAAAAAGTATCCAGTGAGAAGAATACTCAAGTACTGTAATAAATAAGATTATGAGTAACTGCTTGTTTTTGTTGGATTTTTTAAAAACATTTTTTTTATACGCACAAAGTTATGTACTAGTATATGAACTGTTGTTATAATGATACTGTCCGATAACCCATTAGATACCAAAAAAAATACAACAAAAAAAAAAATCCTTGGAAACCGGCGAGAGAAAAAAAACTGAGAAATGAAGCATTATTCGTTCAAAGAGCGTGAGTGCCCGCTACTGGAAAAAATAGTTCCTTGTTTGAATAGTGACTAGTTCTTTCACAGTTACTATTATGAAATTAAAAGGATCATATCTCCGGTTTTCCGTGGTTAATCGGTGCCAAATAAAAACTGGGAAAGAGGTTTAAACTTGCGCTTTTGAGTCACATTGAGGGCAGCGCCCTATGTCAAATACTTCTTTTTTTTTACGATGTCTCATTGGTGAAATTGGTAGAGCTACTGTTGGTATCACTGGCAAAAAATCTAATATGTAGAATAAAGAGGAAATATTTAACGACTTTTATGTAGCCCAAGTGGCGGAGTAAGAGTAGTGTTTTTTCACAAATCAACTCAAGTAAAAGTAAAAGGTATTGCTTTGTAAAACTACTCTTATAAGAACATTATTCTCAAAATGTTACTCAAGTAAATGTAACGGAGTACATGCAACGCGTTACTACCCACCTTTCAATATTAGAAGTGTATACATATATATAAATGCAGTATATAGTATATATATTTATAGGTATGTATGAAGATTTTGAATGTATAAATATATTTTACACATCCAGAAAACTCATGTGTATTTTTTCCAGGTGAGAAATGCTGTGACGTCAAGAAAATAAAGTTGGAATTTTAAGATGTAATGGTAATGTTAGTATATTATTTATAGCGACAGTAAATACTTTAAAGCAAATTCTTTGGACAACGATGTCATAATTGCCAATATTGTAAAGCCACAGTTCGATTTGATTCGATTCAAGGGCCTTCAATTGATTTAATACGGTATTGTAAACACTTTTACCACAATCAGTTACATTTCATCTAAAGTAATAGAAAATACAAAGCAATTTTAAGAATTTTGACAATTATGTTGCTGAAATGTTTAGGCAAATATTTAACAAAAGGGCTAAGGAAAAGACGATGTTAATCAATTTGTTTGCATTTTGATCAATTTCGATTCAATTTTGCTTAAGCCATCTATATATCGATCTGAATCTGTATATTGACAGACTGAGAAACTTGTCTTGCCTCTCAAATGTCATTGTGTTGTCTTGGTCTAAGTGAGTCTTGTCTCAGGCAAGTCTTGGTCCCGGATAGTTAAGCACACCACTAACTTGCAAGCAAAATGGAACGATGTACAACATTCTAAATTGCAAACAGCCACTCTTATCCTGTATTGAGATATTTTGTTTAAACTTTACAGTAGTATTTAATATATCCCCTGCTGCCCATTCAATACTCACATAATACATGTTTGTTGCATAATCACTGTCTGCTGCATACGTCTGGATAGCCTTATTTGACAGCCGTTACAACAGCGCGTTTAGCAATTTATATGCAAAGCAGACAGATGAGGGAAACATTCATTGGAATGACATGCAGCGAGACGAGAGGAGATCTAATTGGACAGAAGCTCGCACATTATTACTGTGCGAGAGATTGCTTTGTTACAAATAAAGACCACAGCACATCCATATAACACATTTTTATATAGTATACTACTTTCAAGATGTTTTGATGAGGTGGTCTAAGCCTTGAAAGGATTGCATTCTACAAAATAAAAAGTCATAATACACACCCACGGTCAAGTTCTGAGACACTTCACCATTCAGTAAGATGAGAAAGTGTCTCAAAACTTTTGACCACGGTTATATAAAAAAAAAAAGGCAATTGTTGAATGTTAAAATATAAAGTCAAAATACTGTATTATGAGGAAAAGGAAAATGTCATTCATTCATTAGCTCTATTTCTAATTCTATACACTGCAGGTCCCGGGTTTTTTTTTTTTTTGGCTATAAAGAAAGACAAGAAAGGCGTCAAATGACCCTGATACCAAACTGACTACTTTGCTTTGTCAAAAAATAGACCCCTCAAAGAAACAATCAAAGACAACCCCCCCTACACATTCCTGTGGAGTTGCTGCCTAGGTGTGAAGGGTGGGTTTCGTTCTGGATAGCTGCAATTAGCATCTTGAATATTTGCAAATCCAGGGCTCCCTTGGCTTTGTCAAACACAGAGGAACATGGAGATGGCCAGTCACCATGTTCAACAATATGATTGACATGGCAGCACTACATGCAAATGTGTTTTATCAGGCATGCACCGGAAGGAAAGAGAGACGGGTGAACTTCTTGGTGGGTCTTGCACTGAAATTGGCGCAAAGAAGGCGCAGAAGGAAAAAATTCTTCGTCAACCACCTCCAAAACCTAGCCCCGGGAAAAGGGTGAAGTGTCATACATTATGTCACCACATAAAAATGTTTTGTTTTTTATTACACCATCCCTTGTATATAGTTAATTTTGTTGTCTTTTTCACATACATTTCTTTATTGAATGAAAAGCTTTTTTGTGGAAAAAATGACTTGTGTTGTTTCATGCATACAAGAAACAGTGCAACTAAATATTTAGAGAGATTGAGACAGCTGTTCTTTCTCAGTGCTATAATGTCAGACAGTCCTCCGCAACAAATCCCTATATTGTCATCACATGAGACAACCATACTGAGCAGTTACCAAACACTGAAACAAGGCAGCCCTGCAAACACTCAAGATAATTGGAGCAATCCAACCCTGTGGTTTTGCGAGAGTGAATGGGAATGACTAATGAGGACATCAATGCTCACAAAAGATGGCGGAAAACCTTCCCGTGACTTGAAGTTGCGCTCTGAGACCTCCAATTTGGCCAAATTTAACAATTGTCCTATATGGATGTGTGATACATCATTGGAAATCTAAATTTTCAGATGGAAGAAAAAAATTTGAGGGCATTTAAAAATAAAAAATTCTACAGCAAAACCATAACTTGAGGTGAGAGCATGAGAGAGCATAATTAAAGACGCCATGATTTTAACGAGAAAGTATCGCGTACTTATCTTTTTTTTTTTTTTAAATCCAAAAACATGTAGCGTATATCACCGAGTGTCAAGACACAGCTGTGAATGGCCACAGCCAGATTTTTGGGGGATTTTATTGGTGAAACATGGTAATATAACAAGAGTCGCGATGCAGAAATCACAGACATCAAGGAGTGGTCGAGATTTTCTTTTTCATTTATTTACCCTCATAAACGTTTAAAAAAAATTTTTTTTTAAATTTTTTAAATTATTTTATTTTTTCTATTTATCATTTAAGATATTGGGAGGAAATATGACATTTACAATTAAGCGATAGTTATGAGGTAGATATCCGTGACTTATTTACAGACACCATTTTTTTCATTGTGACATAATTTGTTTAAAAGTTTAAAATATGCGATTGAATATTTTTTTAAAGTTTTTTTTTTTTTTTAACCTAAATATTAGACAAACATTAATGATTCAAAGCTAAAAATGACATACATTTCGAATAATAAAGGCTGGGTTGAAACAAAAGCGGTTGCGTGACGTCTGTAAACTGGGGTCTCCAGGGTAAAACGGACAAATTAAAAATAGTTTGGGGGCTTAATGCGCCATGAATATGCTATGGCAGCATATAGACATATTGTTCTATCAAACACAAAAGTTCTTTTAGCTTAAAATACAGCAGTTTCTTTTAAAGAGGGGTGCAAGACCAGAAACTGCTTTTTCAGCATTGTCTGTGTTTTCCGGCCATATGCTTATTAGAGTCAGATGACCCTTGCCCGGATACAAAAGTGATTTGTATCAACTGATCCACCCTTGGTAGTTCTACTGTTTAGGAGGGCCGCAAGGGTGCTGGAGCCTGTCCATTCTGACCATAGACAGGAGGCGGAATATGTCCTTAACTGGTTGCCAGCCAAATGCAAAAAAGGAAAATGTATTCAGAAAATACAATTAGTAATTATAACTTTAGTATCCATTTTACAGCATTGTGGTATGGTGGTTATGGTGTGTGTGGAGTCATATTCTTCCCGTGCCTGCGTGGGTTTTCTTTGGGTGCCAGGGTTTCCTCCCGCATCCCCTAAGAATGTTGTACGCTGCTGTCAGTGGTGTTGATTTGTGTGAGTTCACATCCCGTTTTATTTTGGTGGGTTCCTCAATTAGTTTGTGAACAGCTTCTCAGCCTTGTCTTGTCTCCCCTAATTACCTGAGTGCCCACACCTGTATATCATTAGCCCCAAGTTCTTATATACCTCTATTGTTCCCTGTCTTGTACCAGTTTGTCATTCTTGTTTAAAAAGCAGTAGGAAACAACGACAGTCTTCTGTTTTTTCCTTGCCATGTTTTTGTCTCAAGTATACGCTGTCGAAGGTCTTTGTTGCTAGTTGTGTTTTTTGGACTTTCAAGTTGGACTCTTATCACGTGCCCAAGTCGATAAACTGTCCAATAACACCTGCGTCTCACAGCTCGTCTCATGCATTTGAATCCAGCAGTGTTTGCCTCCCCTTCGTGACAACATGTACGGTAGGGTGACCATTAAAATTTTCTCTTGGTATGAGTATGTGTGCATGGTAGGTTATCTGTCTTGTTGCGCCCAGTGATTGGCTGGCAACCAATTCAGGGTGGTCCACACCTGCTGGCCCTAGTTTTTTTTGGGGATAGGCTCCAACACCTTTGCAGCCCTCCTAAAAAATCCTTATAACGATAAGTGGAACAGAAGATGAATGAATAAATAACTATTTTGGGTTTTAGTGTATTTCACAGGTATTCTGAATTTTACAGGAAAACGGTTGAAACTTTACGATCAACAACAACAATAAAAATAAGATACCATTATACAAGACAAAGTTTGTACCGTATTGGCCCGAGTATAAGACGGTGTTTTTTGCATTGAAATAAGACTTAAAAAGAGGGGGTCCTCTTATATTCGCGGTCTAGACATTATACCCATTTACGACGCTAGATGGCGCCAGATATCATTGAAGCGATGTTCTGTCATGTTAGATCTCAGCTACTCTTCCCATTCACGACGCTAGATGGCGCCAGATATCATTGAAGCGATGTTCTGTCATGACAGATCTCAGATACTCTCAAGTTTAAGCAGTTTGCATTATTTTATTGCAATATTTTTCCTTATTCAGATTTGTTTCAAGACTACAGTAACAGTTAGACTTCACTTTGATGGGTAATGCAGTTATTGCAATTTTGTTGTTTTATCAAAATAGATTGGTTTATTTACATTTCAAAAACCAGAAGCCATTCATTTACGAATGTGATTGCACTTTAGTTTACGTATTTAAATGTTCAGATATTAAGATTTGAATGAGGCAAAATAACATGCTTTTTCTCTCAAATATCATGTTATAATCATTTGTTTCGGATGTACTGTGATTATTTTCTGTATAAAAATTAATTTGGTGTTCAAAAAGTGTTTTTTCAAACTTGAGTCTTGAAAAAGAGGGGGGGTCGTCTTGTAATCAGGGCGGTCTTATATCGGGCCAATACGGTAAATACATATAATATTTGTAGAAGAATCACAAATGTATATATTATATATATATATATATATATATATATTTGTCCATAACACCCCCATCCTTCGCATGTGTCCACTGCAAGAGTCTAAATACAGTGGTATCTTTACATACGAAGTTAATTCGTTCCAGGAACTTGTTTGTAAGTCGAAATGGTCTTATGTTGAGCAGGATTTTCCCATAAGAATACATTATAATTCCATTAATTCGTTCAGCAGCCCAAAAACCTACACTTAATCATTAATAAATACTGCTGGTACTATTACAAATGGCAATTACACATAGCAAAACAAATAAATTATGAATGAAATTGGGATGATATTATAATGATCCCAGAAAAATTGTAACGAATTGGGTTCTAAGTGGCGGACGTTTTTTGCTTGCTGTACCTGAACGCACCACGTGGCTGACGTGCTGGTGAGATGGAGAGTGCGGTAGAGATTTTACTTTCTCTTTTAATGTTTTGATACTGCTGTCAACTGCGGCGGACAGTAGGCATGTTGTGTTGCACAAATTGATGGAATAAATGATTAGAAACCTGACGAGGCTGACAATTTCTTTGATGATGTTACCACAATAGTAATTGTCACCTTAACTCATAAAAACTGGTGAACGAAGGTCTGAGGAAGACCATCGAGATTGTAGGCATTCTACGACTGTATAGTCGAGTCAGTTCATGGATGCGCACACCACGCTCATATATATATATTTTTTAAGTTCTTCATATATGTCTCAGCAATGGGATCCAACTTACATGCTATGTGACCTTGATTATAAGCATACATGCAATACAAAAAAACCTCGTCAGTTATTAAAAAAAAAAAAAAAAAAAAAAAAAAAATATTAGGGCTGTCAAAATTATCGCGTTAATGGGCCGGTAATTAATTTTTTAAATTAATCACGTTAAAATATTTGACGCAATTAACGCATGCACTGAATGACCCGCTCGCACATTGCCTCAAACAGGTTGCAATGAGGCCGTTTATGGACATTAAGAGTGAAGAGAATGCCACCGGCCGCTTGGGGGCAGCGCCGTTCCATACTAATGTTATTTCTTCTAAACGTGGGAGAATTAGTCTTTGTGAGACGTTTATGCTGTATGCACAATGCAATGCAAATTGCTATTTGTGCTCCACACATATTTCGGTAAGTTTTCTTTCTTTTAGTGGCAATTATGTGTCTCTTGTTGTATTTTGGGTAAGATATGTACAGAGATATATATTCTAAAAAGGCGAATGGACACAGGCGTTCTTTATATATTATATATAATTTACAGAAAAATATGGCATATTTTAGAGATGGTTTGAATTGCGATTAATTACGATTAATTAATTTTTAAGCTGTGATTAACTCGATTAAACATTTTAATCGTTTGACAGCCCTAATATATATATAGATAAATCCTATATAATAGGGCAATGTTTCCCTTGTTACGCAGCACCAGATAGCCCCACACCGCGCTCCCCAATAATTGACATTCAAATATGAACTTTAAGTCCGGTTGGAGAAGCAGCCCCATATCGTATGTTGCTAACGGGAAAAAGAAGAAAGAGAAAAAACAAGCAAGGAAATATCGTCATTCCGGAATATGAGGGAAATTCAAGGCCCTAGCATACGTCAGAAAAGTATTCCACCTAACATAAAATTTGTTCCTGCAGCCCCCAAGCGTACATCGGATCTTCTCTAACTGGACACAGTTTAAGATTGACTTTATCCAGAGCATGTGAGTGGGCGAAATGGGAGATTTCCATGCAAGAATTATGAGTCGCCTTGCCAAAAGGGTAACAAAGGCAATTTTATCCTGGTCCATCTTGGATAATTTCGACATGGATGACGACGTTCCAAACAATGCTATAGTGGGGTCTGGATTTATTTGTCTGCGGCATATTTCTGAAACTGTCTTAAATACCTCCAAACAAAAGTTATATAAAGATGGGCAAGACCAGAACATGTGGGTGTGATTAGCTCGCTCATATTTTTCTATCATTTTCATCTTCATTTCAATGGTAAGCTTCACGTTTTTCCTTTTTCACCACCTGCACAAACACTCTTGGAACCCATGTTGATTTCTTTCACAAGAAACTCTGCTGTGCCCCTGTCCCGCGGGAAAACAAGGAAACTGCGGCACTGTCATAAATTGTTGTATTTCGAGTATGTCGTTTGATGTAGAAACAAATATCGAGTCAAATTTTACGTCTGTCCAAAAGATCGTGTGTTGAAGCAATCGTATGTCGAGGTACCACTGTAGCACCTGTCTAATTTACTCCAAATGTAAAAATTGGTCTTGTGTGACGTGGGACGAAGTTTGTTGCAGTCAGTGAAGTTTCCACAGCTAAAGCTTCTGTTATCTGTGTCCACATGATGGCGCCACAAACGCAGAATCCGCACATCTTCACTCTCGGCGCAGTTTTCAAGAACCCTCGTTTAAATGTGCGTATGGATGACAGGCCAAACCGTAGAAAAAGTTCTTCTTTTTGCCAAATATCCTGCTATGTGTAGACATGGCCTAAGTCTAATTAAAGTAAAATTATTCAGATGGTTAAAATCATACAAGAACAAATTCTAAATTTCCAGGGACTTTTTATCTTGAATTGTTTGATAATGAATTAAGATTACTAAAAGGTCAAGTTCACCGTAACCACAGTTCGATTTTAAAAAGTATCAAGATGTAATTATTAAAAAAATAATAATAATAATAATTTATGCGAGAATGAATTATAATCAAAAATCTAAAGTCAAAAATCATGTTGGTGGATGTTCGGTTGCTGAGTGCCATTTATAGTATATTAGTGCTGCAACGATTAATCGATTTAACTGGAGTATTCGATTAGAAAAAAAATTAAATAAAATTTTGCTGCATCGAGTATTCGTTTAATTAGAGTGGCATTGTAATGGTTTGTTTTTGAAAGTGTTTGCATTAGTTTTATTGATTTGGGTGGATACACTGCCCTTTAGTCTGCTCATTTTACTGGAGGCAAATCCAAATCCAGCTGCTCCCTGTTAAGACCAACATAAGATTTTTGTTTGAGCTAATGTTTTTTTTGTTTTGTTTTTTTAAATGCATTCGCAATTTAGTTTAAAGGTATATTTCGCCATTTTTTGTGGGAATATGTGTCCGAACCATTTGTTAAGAGCATCGTAAAAAAAAAAAAAAAAAAAAAAAACGTTAGCGTTTTATAGCATTAAACTAGCAGACTTTTGCTATGTAAGTTAGCCAGTTGTTCTTTTGTTGTACATAGATCCCTATTTATTTATATTTTTTATCCCGTTTGAGGCTTAGCTCAGGTATTTAATTTTTTACATGTTTATCCGATTACTCGATTATTCGAACTAACTAGTTCATCGATTAATCGACTACTAAAATAATCGATAGCTGCAGTTCTATAGTATATACTGTATATTAGTACGTATTATGTTTCAACATGAAGCTTCCAGGCAGCAGCACATTATCTTGGAGTCGTCTCCTGACATGTCATCGAAAGCATTTTAGATGGGGGGTGCCAAAGATGACATCTGCAAATGTTGCCATGGATAGGCTGGTGAGTGAGTGAAAAGCCAGAAAACATGCTATTTGTATTTGTATAGAAATGCTGCCTGGTGCCAGATATGCATCCCGCCATCAAACACCAGACAAAGACATGCTGACTGACAAGGTCTTCATCACTAGGATGTTGAAATCAGCTGGTAGGAAGGCAGCAAAGGGCCCATTTCTATTCAGCCATCAAATTACTAAGTAGTTCTTCTTGTCAACAGTCATTCAATATGTAAGCCGAATGTTTGTCTTATTATGAACATTTGAAACCACATATTTACATAAAGTAATGAGGAAGAAAATGTTGGTGAAATCTTTTGGAATTTCTGCATCAAATTGGTCATAAAATGTGGTCTAAAATTCATCACATTCAGATTATATTCATGTTTTTATTGCAAAATCAGTCACTGGAGAAAGTAGGTGAACCCTATGATTTGACAAGTTGTTGACCCTTCTTTGGCAGAACTAACCTAATCCAAATGTTTCCTGTAGTTGCAGAGGAAATCTGTTCGACCATCAGGGTGAATACTGGATCATTTCTCTTAACTAAACGGTTGCAGTTAAGCAAAGTACTGGATCATTTCTCTTTACTAAACGGTTGCAGTTAAGCAAAGTTCCAGGGCTGTAGCCTGAATAGTTTGGCTCCCAAATAAACCTAAAAGTATGAAATTGACAATTGTATGATTTTAAAATTTACTAAAATCTCTAAAAGGTGAACATTTTTCTGTCAGAGCTCCAGCTAGCAACTATGTTCATGCAATCCCTATAATAAGAACTTCAACTTAGTTTACTCATCAGCGCCGTAAGAAAAGTAAGACGTGCCACTTTGATTTTTCTTCACGAAAAACCAATCCCACATTTTTCCATTTGACGCTCAGAAGGCGTCAAGCGATTTTCCGCTTGTTCGTTTTAGTGAAGGTTGCGCAGCAGCCACCTGGAACACAGTGGGATGCTTTGCAAAACAAATCTCAATGCATATAGGAAGAGGGATTTTCTTGTAATTTGTCATGTTTGGAAAGAGAACTGCAGTCAATGTAAATATACTCCCTCTGACTTAAATGTGATGTATGGATGCAGATCTCTAAATTAGGTTATTATGGAAAACACCATTTTAGATGGTTAAATCAACACATGACAGTTGTATATTAAATACATCAGTACACAGTAACATATTTCATGATTTTATTTTATTACCCTTGATGATGATAGTTTACAGCTAAGAGTAATCCCATATTAACCATCTCAAAAATGAAATATTACACATGAATCAACGATTTAAAAGAAAATACCCTAACTGGGAATCGATTTTCAATACTGCATTTTTCTATATATTTTGTGAATCCATTTTTTAATGAACTAGGTGAACTTTTCAACAGTAGTCTAATTATTGAAAAGTGCATGTATAAAAAGGAATCTTTTTTTTCTGCATTGTAAATTTGTCTGCTTTGATTAGCCTTAATATGTTACTGTGGGAATACATTATTTTGTAAAAGGTTTAAAGTGCCTGTGACACGAAAAAGCATGTTTATTTCATAATACACGCGATATTTTATGCTTCTGAATGATATGGACCGCTTGGATGAGTGTGGAAGCGATCGCTATATTTATTTAGTTTTTTGAATGCCGCGCCAAAAAAATGAGTGACTTCCGGCAACAGTCTCGACTTGAGAAAGAGGGCGCTGTGGCGTGTACGGAGGAAGGAGTCCTCTTCACTATACAGCCATACTGTTGTATAAGAAGGACTAACGATTCAGCTGATTTTGCGGATTAATACGTTCATTTTTCGCATCACTTCAGCCAAACGGCTGCAGAGAAATCTTGCTGTATGAGGGAGAGGCGTGTGCACCTTTTTGGGGTTTCAAAAGGTTCCCATTCACCGGTGGATATTGGCCAAAACAAGCCCTACTACTGTGGGACCATGGGATTTACAAGGAAGTGAGTAAACATCGTGTTTTGTATTATGTCAAATACTGGGATCATTTTAATATGTTGGTGGCTTGCATTTTGTGGCTAACATGCTCCCTGTCCTCTCGGCCGACAACCAGCGGCTTGTTGCACATCCCCCCGCTGGAAGAGCACTATACTCTGCTTACAGGGGAACGAGCTGTAAATTGCTCTCCGCCAGAGGTTTGCCGATCGGTGAAGACAATCGACAACCCAGTCGTCATGTCAAATGTTCCGGGCTAGTTATGTGTGATTTTCCGCTTCGAAGACTTTGAAACATCTCTCTGTTCGGGTTAGCATATCGGCAAGCTGTCACGCCTCTTGGTTTGTTTACATTCTCCGAAGCCGGGGAAAGAAAATGACATAAACCGGATTTAGGTGGCATAAAATATCGTTCGGGAGGTGCGACAGTAAAGGTGAAGTCGACAGTTTTGACCATTATGGAGTAATTTTGCCATGTCGTCTTGCATAAATGCATTTTTATTATTTCATATTCCATTTAGCACAAGACTGTTATTTGTCATGACCATGCCATTTATTTAGCTATTGGGGAAAAATGCTTGGATAAAAAGTATACCCTGTAAAAATATTGGAGTAGAGAGATTGAAACAATGACATTTTGCGTTTTCCTCGTTGTGAATAATTCCCCCTCAATGGGCTGCATACTAAATCAGATGAAATCGTGACTCCGTTGACATCATCCTCAAGCTGGGGACGCTAAAGCCCTATAATGACAGCACGGCAGACAGCAGCTTAAAAGACTAATTTCTCGTCATCTGCGATTTGCTAAATTGTTGTGCATAGTCAAATTGTCTCAAAATATGATTCTAATTCACATAATAATCCTATTTAAGACTTTTTTTTTCTCCTGTCGTACGCACTTTAATTCCAGAGACTCAGAAATACTGTACCCATTTCGCATAAAAACATTCTTTCAGAAAAAAAATACTTAAACAAAAATTAATTGCTATTAACGTTATTTAAAAAAAATAATATAAATAAATAAATAAAAGAACAATACAGAGTTTGTGCTTTAATTACAAATGACAACTCAATACCATTCGAGCCAGTGTATGAATAAGTCAAGTACTGTAACGGTGTAAATATGCACAGATGGTACCATTCCGTATTTGACCATTTCACCTTCCTTCTGATCAAAGTCAACAAAATTGATTCTGAATGCTGCTTGGAGTTTCGGTAAAGTGAAATGAGATGTTCTTTTAAATATGTTCTGCATATTTGAAGATTGACTGTGTATGACATATGACGTTTCCTTTTCCTGATATTTTCGTGCCCTTGTGATTTACTTGGGCATGCACATATTTTTGCTTTACACAGTCTTTGAAAATTGTCATTGCTTATGGACGTATTCTTTACTGTTGGGTGTGTTGAAAGTCATCTTTTTCCTAACATCTGTTGCCAACATACTGGTTAATGTTAAAACGTCACATTTGTAGTGGGGTGGATCCCTTTTTCCTGTAAGATCAAAATGCTCGGTTTTGTGTAATGTGAATTAGAGTTGTCAATTGATGACTTTTTAACAGATATCCCGACAATGTCCAACTACAAAAATCCAATACGGATATCAAACCGATACTGGTAAATGCAGTCGTGGACTTAACATACTATGGCTAATTGTATTGTGATGCCCAACTGGATTAATTAATTATAAATGTAAGAACTTCAAAGTTTTCCAAATAAACATTCTGTAAAAAAATAAGATAACAAATGCAACTGAAGTTATGGTTAAAAGTGCTTATATTGCACCACTATATTTACTGTATTGTTGAAATCAAAATAGTGCAAACAGTTTTTTTTGTTTTTTTTTTAATCAAGTGCAAAGTTCCAATAAGGCACTTATTCTGTCCTCAATATGTGTGTGGGTACACAAATCGACACATAGTGAATAAATCAGCCTCTAAAAAGAAGTCAGACGTTGAGTAAAGTTGAATTTGCTTTACTGTTGTCACTTTTCTCTTGACAGGAGCACAGATACTTTTTTTGTAATACCAAAAACAAAACAAAACAAAAAAAAAAAAACATTGATAACATCATGACTAAACAATATGAAATAAAATAAAAAATAATGCAAAGTATACACCACGTGTCAATTTGAATAGCAACTGGAAGTATTAAAAAAAATCTAACCACATTTGACCACAAATGCAAACAAAATGAAATATACTAGTACACATCTCTAATATACTACACAACGCTCATGAATATATAACAAAGGAAGAATAAAAAAAAATCTAACCACATTTTAACACAAATGCAAACAAAACGAAATATACTAGTACACATCTCCAATATACTACACAACACTCATGAATATATAACAAAGGAAGAATATAAATAGCAAGAGATGCTTGTATGAGGCAAAAACAACATGGTGAAATGGCAAGAACTGTTATGACACATTTATTGCAGACATTAGCTTGCCGATTTAGCTCTGTTCGCAATGGCTCGCGTTGACATATGATTATGTTGGCACTTGGAACGTTTCAAAATTAAATACACCAAAGCGCCTGCAGGCGGTGTCAAAACACCAGAAACACAGGAAAGCAATACGTGGACATGACAGCACTGCCATATGCATATTGGCCAAAACCAATGTTTATATTATCCGATATCATTTTAAAATGCCTTTATCAGACGATATTGTCGGCTAAGCGATTAATATCGGACAAATGTTATACAAAGCAATATGAAACATACAGTTGTGGCATATGAGCAAAAGTGTACACCTGCTGTTGTAAATTCCCCCCACAAAAAGGCTTTAAAAAATCCCAGATATGCCCCAAGTTGGTAGCAAACCACTACTTTTATCTGAATGAAGCTCCTCAACTCAGTTCTTCGAAACTGTTCGATTTCTGATGTTCCACTGCGCCTGAAACTTGAATTTTAGAAGTGAACAGTAAGCACTGGGATGAAAGCGCTGTTATTCAAAGCTTTTCTTGTTGTTGGACTAATTAATTAATCAACTGCCTCTCTTTTTAGTTCCGCATCAAATGTTGTGAATAAATAAAGCATCGCAAGGAGAAGATGTTTATTCATGAAGGTGCTAAAAATACAAAAAGTTTCACTGTTGCTGCCGCTTTACTGCACCCATGTCAAACCGAGGGAACAGCTTGAACATTTTTGGGGAGGGTGTACGGCTTAATGTGAACATGATCAGACAGAAATTTGTCTGTCACTTCCTGTTTGTGTGTTTGTCGAAAAACAGCTTGGCAGCCATTTGGACGTTGTTGAACATAGACGCAGACACACACACGCGCAGATGTAATACGGAATGACACTTTGGATCAGAGCTTTGTGACGAATCGAGTGAAGCGGGGAATGCCTTTCATGTAACACCTACTCATCTACATCAAGCACAAGTCAAAGTCAACAGGCGCACACACAGACAAGGTCTCATATGCCGCTTACAAATATTCATCATTGGCAGACATGGAGGCGATTATCGTGCTTAATCAACTTGAATAAAAGGTAATGAGAGCTTTCCCGTCTTGGGAATTATACTGACATAAACATCAGTTTATGTTTAATCAGTTCATACTTAAAATAATCTTAATTATTAAATTAGTTCGGAACAGATCCCCCTACCCCCAAAAAGGGAAAATCCTGGATGTTTTCTAATTAATGCTAACGTGATGATTTTATCAGTTAGAATGTACACATCATCGTTTTGAAGCTTGGATTTTCGAGCTCAGCTCAGTTTGCTCATTTGAAAATGGCATGTTTTCCCGAGGCTTAGGTAAGTTTTCTTCAGGCAATCTAACCAATGTGATGCCCTTGGCGTAGTTTTATACAGCATTCCCCCATCAGCGATTTACATAAATTTACAAAAATCGAATATAATCGTCTTTACAAGTTAACATGCCGGCATGTTTACATGCAAAATCAATACAAATTAATAAAAAAATAACATGAAGATGCCCTAACCAGTTTTTCTTAATCCACTCATTCAATTTCAGTAAAGTGCCTGAGACACAAAAAACATGTTTATTTCATATTACGCGTGGTATTTTATGCTCTTGAATGAAATGGATCACTTGGATGTGTGCAGAAGCAATCGATATATTTATACAGTTTTTTGAGTCCCGCGCTACTAAAATGAGGGACTCCCGGCCACAGTCTCGGATTGAGGAAGAAGGCGAATAATCTGACGTTAATGGGAGATATCGTCTTCACTATACAATTGTTTACAAAAACACTGCAGATCCAGCTGAGTTTGCGGATTAATTAGTTTATTTTTTGTGTCATACCAGCCCAATGTGCTGCAGGCTTTTGTTGCTACACCAGGGAGAGTGGTGTAAGCCTTTCTGGGTTTCAAAAAGATCCTGTTCACCGCGGAGAATAGGCAAAAGCGACCATTAGATGGACGAGGAAGTGAGTACGCTACATGTTTTATATTATGTCAAATGGTGGGATCATGGCACACGTTTTAATAAATGTTTGTGACCATGCTCCTTGTCCACCAAGAGGGCTGAAGTTGCTGACCTGTTTGGGTTAGCGTGTACCATAGGTCTAACACTCCTCTTTTGTTTACACTCTCTCCGCCGTCTCCGAGACCCCGCTGGAAAATGACAAGAGTCGGACTAACTCAAGTGGCATAAAATACCATTTAACGGGTCTGCAGTTTTGACCATTATGCAGTAATTTAGCCCTGTCTTACTGAATACATGCATTTTTAATATTTCATATTCCATCTAGCACAAGACTGTTATTTGTCATTACCATACAAAGTATTTAGCAATCGGGGAAAAATACCAAGATACAAAAAATATCCTGTATAAATATTGGAGTAGGGAGAAAGTAGTCATCAGCCTCGTGTTTGTTGTCGTTCTGTAACTTCCTCCTCCACGAAATACGACTCACACGTATATGGCGGTATGCAACAGGCTTCCTCTGGATCGACAATATCCTTTGAAAGATCCACACCAGAATCGCTGAAAACGCTTCCTCCTCCATTAGGCTGGATTGTAAATCTGCTGAAATCACTACTCCGTCGACGTCATCATCCAACTGGAGGCGCCAGAGCACCGTAATGACAGGAGGAGCTAAACGGCAGATTAAGACTCATTTCTAATCATTTGCGCTTTGTCAAATTGTTGGATATAGTCGAATCGTCTCAAAATATGATTTTAATTCCAATAGTAATGTTAAGATTTTTTTTTTTTTAATCGTGTCACAGGCACTTTAACACCGCCTATCCTGATAAGGGTCACAGGGTGTTGGAGAGAATCCCAGCTGACTGCGGTTGAAAAGCGGGCCACACCCTAAAATTGTTCACTAGTTTACGTTCATTAGAACAGCTTTAAAGGAAAAACCTTTATGTGTCTCAGCTATTGAAATGACAAAATTTTGTTTCTTCTCTGTGTGTGTTAGTATATTGCAATCTAAGTGTGAAGATTCAGCATTCATTAAATCTTGGACCAGCAACCAGTGCAGATGAACACAATTCAACAGTTCTCTGTCCCCTTTTTTGATCACGCATTAAACTAGGGACGCCGCAATTAGTTTCTTAGTGTCGTTTCCGTCAACCTCCTCTTGGTGTTACCAACGGTCCATGAGAGAGCCACAGGATTCTTATCTATCTCCGGCATACAGCTCTTTGGCAAAGTTTTTCCAACCTAAAAGTCTTTGATGTCTTCAAAAAGTGAAGTGTTTTATTTTCCCTTTGAGCAATGAGGTGAGGATCTTGGCTTTGTTCATCCTGTTGAGGAGGGGTGTTTCTGCTCTTTCTGAATTCCTGTTCTGACCCTGAGGAAGGGTGACAGTCCTACCAATTTGTCTTACACAATCATAGAAGTTTTGTCCTGGTGCCGTTGTGCACTCTCCAGAGCAGAGGTGGGTAGTAACTAGGGTTGTTCCGATCATGTTTTTTTTCCTCCCGATCCGATCCCGATTGTTTTAGTTTGAGTATCTGCCGATCCCGATGGTTCCCGATCCGATTGCTTTTTTTTGCCCCCCATTCAATTCCAATCATTCGTGATAATTTTTCCCGATCATATACATTTTGGCAATGCATTAAGACAAAAAATGAATGAAACTCGGACGAATATATACATTCAACATACAGTACATAAGTACTGTATGTTGAATTTGTTTATTATGACAATAAATCCTCAAGATAGCATTTACATTATTAACATTTTTTCTGTGAGAGAGATCCACGGATAGAAAGACTTGTGACTGTGTATATTGTGACTAAATATTGCCATCTAGTGTATTTGTTGAGCTTTCAGTAAATGATACTGCAGCCATGCCCCAATGCATGATGGGAAGTGGAAACATGATGGGCAGTAAAACCATGACTGTGTGTCGTGCTACCAATGGATATATCTTCTCTGCTTTGGGAAGTAACTTAAGGTGTTAAAACAAAGATCAATTGCCACCTTGCTTCCCCTCATTGCTTCCCAAGATATTTCTAATCATAGGGAGAGGGATTGCAAGGTTATAACCAATTGAAGAAAGGCTCTGAAGGCTGTCAAAACTCACACTACTCATTTTGCGCTGCCTTTTATCTCTCTATATACTGGAGGTAAAACTGCTTCATTACAGATTGAGCGCGACAATGAGTGAGAAGGTTGTGCAGCGCATGTAATAATAGCGTTACATACTGTATGCCGCCGTTATCGGGATATTTCTGATAACCCTACCTAAAGCCTAATCTAAAGACTCTGAATGAGTGTAACATATTATGTCTGTAACGTTAAATACAATTAGAAAACGATTTAATTAAAATATATATATCTTAAAAAAAGGCATGGCCGATATTTTTTTGCCGATTCCGATACTTTGAAAATGACGTGATCGGACCCAATCGATCGGGACACCTCTAGTAGTAACGCATAACATTTACTCCATTACATCTACTTGAGTAACTTTGAGAAAAATGTACTTAGAGTAGTTTTACCAAGCAATACCTTTTACTTTTAATTGAATAGATTTGTAAATAAGGCACAATACTCTTACTCCGCTACTTTGGGCTACACTAGAATTGTTACATTTTTCCTCTTTCTACTAAAGATGCACCGATATCGATACCAGTATCTGCAGGGGTGGGGCGGTCCAGCCCGAAATGGTGGTATCTATATCGGCGAGTACGAACAAAGAGAGCGCTGATACCATTTACTGGTCCAGTATTATAACACTTGACCGCAGCCTTTTTTTCTCCTGACGCTCACTACACTCTTTGTTGTGTGATGACACGTGATCACTTTGCATGCCAAGCAGCTATCGCTATTGGCCTGCTCCAATCGCCAATAGACGCTCTTAACCAATGCCGGGGAAGCTTTTCATATATGGAAAAAACAAATTACGAAAGGAAAATGTCGGCGGTCTGAAGATATATTTCAGTTTATAATCTCCGTCGAGTACAATGGTGGCATGCAAGATTTGCGGCCTGAAAGTTTCGAGAGGTGGAGTTAAATCTGCCAGTTTCAATACCTCGAACCAGATAAAACATTTGAAGAAGAAACGTGAATGAACACAAAGAGTTTGAGGCTATAACAGCAGCAACTGCTACCAAAAGAAAGGACGCTGGACTGGAGCAACAAGCCCTGGTCAGTTTACCTTGTTTACTTTACTTGTATTGTCTTTTACTGAAAGAAACGCCGCAGTAATTTGAGACTTCAAAAAAGTGCTGTAGAAGTAAGCAAAGTTAGCTAAGCTAAGTGGCTAAGTGTGTGTTGCTGCTGGTGCACAGAGAGGGAGGCTAATAAAGGGACAGGATGCTGTGATCAATTATTACTTATAATTTCATGAAACTTGCACTGTTTGGCCTATGAGAGCCAAAACTCAGGGTTTAAAAAAGTTTATTAATTATTCATTCATTGTATTTTTACTTTCTTACTGTTGGGCTAGTATTATACATGATTTAATTTAATGATTTTAGCATAATTTTGGCCTTTGTGTTTTATTTAACTAATTTGTCACCCATACCAGGTATGCAATAAAAAGTTTTACTGGATTCACTTTGTATATGAATATACTGTACATATATTAGGGCTGTCAAAATTATCACGTTAACGGGCGATAATTAATTTTCTTAAATTAATCACGTTAAAATATTTAGCACATTTAACGAATGCATGGAACGACCCACTCACGCATTGCCGCAAACAGACTACAATGGCGCCGTTTTATGTATATTGAGCTGAGAGGCAGAGACAAGCGAGTGGAGTGGACACAGGCATTCATTGGAGCCGCGCTATCTATTGGAATAAGCTTTGGCATATCTTCCACAACAATTATAACTATTGTGGCAAGCGACGTGGGGAAGAATGACAGGAGATGAGCTTTTTCTTAACAAAAACACAATTGAACACAACACAGAGAAGATATAACATTTGCAGCCACAGCTGAGTCATGGTTGCCCAACTTCCCATCATGCATTTGGGCTGTTAAGAATAGTAAAGTCGCTACAGTATCATTTGGCGAAAGCCCAACAAAAATATTACTATCTTTCAAAAAAAAATAATGTTCACAAAAAGAAAAGCGCTCAATGCAAAGAGAACTGGCAATCCCAATCAAAATAGCTATGCAAAATAATACTCAGACTTTGGTCAAACCTATTCAAACATTTCGTTTAGCTCAACAAATACACTAGATGGCAATATTTAGTCACAATAACAAACTATCAAAATTACTATAACTTGTACTCACATTTAACTTTCAAGAATAACAAGTCTTTCTATCCGCGAATGTTAATAATGTTAATGCCATATTGTGGATTTATTGTTATAATAAACAAATACAGTACTTATGCACCGTATGTTGAATGTATAAATCTGTCTTGTCTTATCTTTCCATTCCAACAACAATTTACGGAAAAATATGGCTTATTTTAGAGATGGTTTGAATTGCGATTAATTCGATTAATTAATTTTTAGGCTGTGATTAACTTGATTAAAAATTTTAATCGTTTGACAGCCCTAATGTATGTGTGTGTATATATATATATATATATATATATATATATATATATATATGAATTTCAAACAAAGTGGTATCAGTATTGGCCGATACTGCATAGCCAGGTATCGGCGCCAGAAATTGGTATCGGTGCAACAATACTTTCTACATCATGACTTTGTTTTTGCCGGAGATGCCGACAGTTTCAATGAGACCTCGCAACAATAACTACATGACTCCATTATAACAACCAGAGGTAACTGTTTTTTTTTCTCCACTAGAGGGCACTCATGCTCTTTGGACAGGTGATTTTTCATAGCCTGTTCTCGTCTGAATTCGATTATTTTTTGGGTTATCTTTTTGTCCTAATATGGTCATGTACTAGGTTATAGCACAGTATAATAATAACAGTTCATATAGATGAAGTGCTAAGAAAAATATTATTTAAATAAAAAAATCAAACATTGTAAGAAGTTACTCACAATTTCACTCATTGCTTGAATATGGTACTCTTTTCAACATACTTTTTTTACTTGTACTATAGTACATTTTTCGATGGCTACTTTTACTTGAGTAATATTATTTAGAAGTAACACTACTCTTACTTGAGTAAAATTTTTGGCTACGCCACCCACCTCCGGAGTGACTCTCCAGCGCTACTGAAGAAATATTAAGCTACTTGTACAAGGACTCTAATGCTTTCTCTTAGGTGGCTATCTAGATACAAGCGCTTGTCTCAGATGCAGATTAAACCAAAGTGGCCCATTTAGTTTTGAGGATGCCTGAGCTCAACCGTGCTTTTCCTACGACAACCTGGGCAGAGCTAATGGATGCCGTGAGCACATTTTACACAGCGTGTGACTGTCCTAAACATGTTATTATGGATTATTTGGCCTTGCACCTCTTTGTCAGGTTCCACTTCAGTGATCCACTGTTGGACCACAAATGCCCAGAGGCTACAGTGCGACTGCAAAGTGGCTCAGACGGGCTGCAGTGCAGGGTGATGTGAGAGTTGGTGACTTGAGAGACAAGTAGCATGTTAATGTGGAATTGTTCAATAGTTGTTCCACAAGAAACAATTGCGGATTACGTTCACCTTGCACCTTTGGAGTAACTGGATTGGATAACACTGTTAATGAATGCATTTCGTGCATGCATTAATTTGGTGTGTGTGTGTGTGGTGGTGGTGGGGGGGGGGGGGTATGTGTGCGTGGCTGCGAATGAAGCGTGAGCATAATTGGTCATTCTCAATGCTTTGCTGGATTTTTTTCAGCAGCAAAACAACCGCAATGGACGGCTGGGCAAACCCATTACTCTGGCTCAGTGCTTTTGACACACAGACGCATACACGCATACACCCACAAAAATTGCAAAAGTTGACCTGCTGTGCCTTCAATGTGCCACATGACCTTTTATACACACTGTGGGAACAAGACAGCACAGTGGAAGAAGAGAAGAGGAGAGGTCTTTTCTTATGTTCCTGTCTGTCTGTGCATGTGTGTGTGTTTGCGTGTAGTAGAAAGTCCTAGCACACGAAATTATAACATTTGGCCCTTTTCTTGTTCATTGTGCACTTTTTCTCAACTAATAATAAAGCCATTTGTGTTGAGTAAAAAATGTATAATAATGAAAATAACATATAGGCATATCCCACGAAACTCAGAAATGTAAAACCTCCGTGAGGCTTCTGACACCACCTTGGTTGACCTCTCATTTTCAACTGGAAAACGACTAGATGAAAAAATGCCAGCTTCGGCTGGCCAGTGTCAGGGCTTTAGTCTCTTAGCAGATATTATATCACAGTGTGGATCAAAAGGAAGGTCAAAGAAGAACAATTAAGTTTTACATGCTAATTCATTGGAGCCGGAGGTGATTTATGTCAGGTCCACACATCCATAATTGGAATGGAAGTCACTTTTTCCTAGCGGCTTGCCAATACAGCGTTTATTAGATTCATCGAGATTCGACGTGATGACTTGATTGTGGTTCATAAATGTTCAAAATGACACGATAAAAAAAAAATCTTCAATAGCATTATTATTCATTATATTATTTAAAATCATATTTTGAGAATATTTGACTGTATAAAACAATTTGGCAAAGCGCAGATGATAAGAAAGGTCTTTTAATCTGCCGTTTAGCCCCGCCTATGAATTACGTCAGCAGAGTAACGATTGAGCAGATTTAGATTTCAGCCCATTGAGGGGGAAAATTCAGAATGAGGAAAATGTGACAGAGAGGAGTAAAATGTCATCATTGTTTTAATCTCTGCACTCCAATATTTTTACAGGATATTTTTTTTAAAGTATTTTTCCCCAATTGCTAAATAAATTGTATGGTCATCACAAATAACAATCTTGTAGTAAATGAAATATGAAATGTTTAAAATGCATTTCATTAGTATGACAGGGCTAAATTACTGCATAATGGTCAAACCTGCCCACTTCTTAAACCTCCCGAATGGTATATTATGCCACCGGCTCTTGTCATATCCCTGCCCCGGCTTCAGAGACTGAGGAAAGAGCGTAAACAAAACAGGGGGCGTGAGAGCTAGGCGACATGCTAACCCGAGCCGAGCGGCATTTCTAAGTCTTTTCCTCGCCTTTCTAAAACGAAAAATCACACAAGACCGAGACTGAGTCTTTTGGGAATTGTGTCCAAGTATTGATCTTGACCTTGAAAATGCTATCATTAAATGCATGAATACATGTACATTGATGCATAAAGCATACACGGTAGTATACAATATGCACACTTTTAATTTTGATCTCTGACAACAATTAAAAAGCAGGAATGAGAAGTTGACTTTGCCACTCTGCTGATTTGTCAATGTAACAGCAGCCCGTGGTGACGAGGCAATCCTCCCATCTGAACACTAATTATGGTCTATTTCCCAGCATGGCTGGATTATGCTATAATTAGTGGCTAAACGCAGATCAATCATCATTCATCTCACCTGTTGTTGTGCTGAGAAAATGGCGCTATTGATGGAAAAGGAGAATTACTTGCACACTCCTCACTCAGGGAGATACCGTTCTTTACAACAAGGTCAATAACAGCCTGCCTTATCTCGTCACAGGCCATCGCTCTTCTTCTCCCTCTTCTTTGTCCTCAGTGACTTTTTTTCTTTCTACTTCTTCACATAACCATGTGGCTTTCTATTTTGGCAATATATAAAGTCGTTTTGTCAGTTTTGTCAAATGACAAGAGAAAAAAATCACCTGACTTTAACAGGGTCAACAAATACTGGTAATTGGGCCAAATTTGAGGTGTCCCATTCAACACATATCTTACAAATTATTCTGAGATCTTATGCTGTTGCATAGGATAGGACAATTTCTCTTTCTAAATGGCCACACAGTCTTTTAGTCAAACCTGTACAATGTTACATGATCGCAAATTCTTATGTGTCTCATCATCAACAATATTTTTCTGCTTTTTGTTTTATGTTTTTGAAGCCTGAATGCCCTAAAGCACCATGCTGCTTCGAACAGGTTAGCCTGGTTAGTACGACGGACATATCAGTTGGAAGATACTGATTAGGCGTACAAATATAGTGATAGCTGACTAGTGTGAGCTCACCTCCCTGTGGTCTAAAACGCTGGTAATTTGACAGCAAAGAACACGTCTTTTGAGCATTAAAAAGACGATATTTCTTTTAGGCCGCAAGGACATAATTATTTGTGGCTGTGTGTCATTTTCTTACGTTACAACAAAGTGAGTGAGAGTCCATGCTTTCCCTGCCGACGCTACAGTACAACACTGTAGTTGGCTTTTTAAGAGTGTATATATATATTTTTTTCTCTCGCTTGTGTGTTCTACTGTTGTGGCAGTTGCGCTTAATGAAGAGATTGTGTTTAAGGACAACTCTTTCTTACTTTGTTGTAACAGTAATGCGGTGTAAGATGAGAATGAGAAGTAGTGGGTGGAGGTGCCGAAATTACTCCCCCCAAAACTGCCCATAAATGCCTGGGGATGGCGTCCAATGTTGGTAATCTTAGTTTTAAAAAAGTAATTAGTTAGTTACAAATAACTTATCCCGAATGTAATTGAATTAGTAACTCAGTTATCTCATTGTAATAGTAATTAGTTACTCAGCAAAGTAACTGACTCTTAATCTTCTATACGTTATTACATTATACAGTGGTATGAAAATGTATCTGAACCTTTTGGAATTTCTCACATTTTTGCATAAAATCATCATCAAATGTGATCTGATCTTTGTCAAACTCACACGGATGTAAAAAGTGTCTGCTTTAACTAAAACCACCCAATCATTAATAGGTTTTCATATTTTAATGAGGATAGTATGCAAACAATGAGAGAAGGGGGGGAAAAATAAATAAGTGAACCATCACATGTAATATTTTGTGGCCCCCCCTTTGGCAGCAATAACTTCAACCAGACACTTCCTGTAGCTGCAGATCAGTCTGGCACATCGATCAGGACTAATCTTGGCCCATTCTTCTCTACAAAACTGGTGTAGTTCAGTCAGATTCCTGGGATGGTTGGCATGAATCACTGTCTTTAGGTCATGCCACAACATCTCAATGGGGTTCACATCTGGACTTTGACTTGGCCACTCCAGAACGTGTATTTTGTTCTTCTGAAACCATTCTGAAGTTGATTTAATTCTGTTTTTTGGATCATTGTCTTGTTGCATCATGCATCCTCTGTTTTAGCCTCAACTGTCTGACAGACGGCCTCAGGTTTTCCTGCAAAACATTTTGATAAAGTTTTGAACTCATTCTTCCATTAATGATTGCAAGTTGTCCAAGTTGTGAGGCAACAAAACAGCCCCAAATCATGATGCTCCCTCCACCATGCTTCACAGTGAGGATGTGTTGATGTTGGTGAGCTGTTCTATTTTTCCTCTACACATGACATTGTGTGTTACTCCCAAATAATTGAACTTTGGTTTCATCAGTCCACAAAATCTTTTGCCAAAACCTCTGTTAAGTGTCCAAGTGCCTTTTTGCGAACATTAAACGAGCAACAATGTTTTTGTTGTTTGTTTAGACAGCTGTAGTTTTATAGTTTTATACATAATTGATATGTGCACAGAGATATTGGACTGTGCCAGTGATTTATGTAGGTCTTTAGCATACACTCTAAAGTGCTAAACTCTTGGAGTCATCTTTATTGTACGGCCACTCCTTGGGAGAGAAGCAACAGTGTCAAACTCCTGTATTTGGAGACAACTTCTCTGACTGTCGATTGATGAACATCCAGACTTTTAGAGATGGGTTTGTATCCTTTTCCAGCTTTATACAAATCCACAATCCTTGATTGCAGGTCTTCAGATAGCTCTTTTTACTGAGTCATGATGCACATCAGACAATGCTTTTCATCAAGACAATTCTTACCGGGTGTGTGTTTTATAGTAGGCAGGGCAGCTTTAAACCACTCATAAGTGATTGGGCACACACCTGATTTAAATTACTTACTTATTTTCCCCCCTTCTGTCATTGTTCGCATGCTATCCTCATTAAAATATTAAAAATTCATAAATGTTTGGGTAGTTTTAGTTAAAGCAGACACTGTTTTTACATCTGTGCGATTTTGACAAAGATCAGATCACATTTCACAGAAAGCCCGCAAACAGTTTGCTGAAGACATGTCAGCAAAGCACATGGATTACTGGAACCATATCCTATGGTCTGATGAGACGGATGGGCTGTCTTGTTTACAGTCTTCAGAAGAGGCTTCCTCCTGGGGTGACAACCATGCACACCAATTTGATGTAGAGTGCGGCGTATAGTCTGAGCACTGCCAGGAATCCCCCCCCCCCCCACACACACACACACCTCTTCAATCTCTGCAGCAATGCTGACAGCATTCCTGTAACGAGTCACAGGACATTTTGGGGGGAAAATGACAAGCAGTATTCAATTTGGAAATTTAGGGATGTACGTAGTTTCTAAGGGGTGTACTCACTTTTGATGCCAGGGGTTTAGATATTAAAGGCTATATTTTGAGTGATTTTGAGTGGATGATAAATTAACTCTTATTGGGTAAGCTGCACACAGACTACTTTTCATTGTGTCAAAGTGTCATTTTGTCAATGTTGTCCCATGAAAATATATGCTTAAATATCTGCAGAAATGCGAGGGGTGTACTCATATGTGCTGTCTGATACATGGCAATAGTATTGTTCCCAAACTCGGTCTATTTATGATACATAACTGACATAATAAAGGACATACAACAGCAGAAAAAAAGGATTTTAATGTATTTAACATGACATTAAAAAACTTATTTTTAAACTAGTTGTACCGCAGCGTTGACAGGGAAAGTGTGGAAACTCTCTCACTTCTTTGTTGTAACGTGTTGAACACAGCAGTGGTAGAACAAATGTATACAGGGGCTGGGTGCGATGAGTATAAACAGGACCCCTCGAATGCATCGTCTGCAGGGGTGGGGCGGTGATACTAGTGAAAATCGTCCGGTGTGCGTGGTGCAAGTGTTTTTTGTTTTTTTTGTTTTGTTGCGGGCTGATATATAGTTAGTATAAATGTTAAAATAACTTATAACACTATATTACAGCTCTCCTCATCATCTTACCTTTCTATTAGACCTTACCCTCGCCCAACCACGCCCTTTTTATGCCCGCGGGCCCTCCTGCAGTCGCACCCCCCTAAGTTACGCCCCTGACACACAGCAACAAATAATTATGTTCCTGCGCCCTGAAAGGAATACTGTATAGTCTCTTTTCAATGCTTAAAAGACTCATTCTTCAAAATTTTCTCTTGCAGTCAAATTACCAGCGTTTTAGATCGGAAGCAGGTGGGTTTACCACCAATCAGCAGTCACCATATTCGTGCACCTAGTCAATACTGATCTGTGTGACATGTTTTGCACATTGGTCATCTGGAGTATATGATTATTTTTTTTTTCTTAAATGTGGGCTTTTTTTCTTTTCTGACACAGAAATCATGCTAAACTGGAAATAAGCCAGTGAAAGCCAAACAGACATGATTCTCTGACAACTTAGCCATGTTTTCATTACGTCACGCCAACCTATTTCCCCCTGTTTGAAGCTGCAAAAAGTTTCTCTACATTCCAATAAGTTTCATCCAGAATTGATCTTACGGGTTGTTACAGTGTGTAGCTGCAAACGACATTGCAAAACACCGTCATTTATTTTTTGTTTTTATTTTAAAATAAAAAGCATTTACGCTTCGACAAAGGTATCTTTATTCTCTCAGTGTCTGTTGTAAGAATCGACTGAATATTTACAGCCCACTTCCCTTCACGCAATCACAACTTGGGTTTGTGTGTTAGTGTATGTGGGGGTGTGCATGTGTTTGTGGAGGTGTGTGTTTGTGTGCGTGTGCACGTGCAGGCTTGTTGCAGAAGGTGTTGGGCATTAAATTGAGCGATGGAGCACTCCTATTGATTTCCACAGCAGAGGAAAAGTAATCTTCTCTTTGCTGAGATCCACAGTCGTGTGTGTTTGTGCGTGAGTGCATGTATGTGTGGATCCCTCTGTGATTGAAACAGTGGTCAGAAACAGTATTAAAGGTTTTATAGCCTCCCCCTCGTCAGTACAGTATATCACTCTAAAGTAGTGGATAATAATTGTTGCTGTAAACAGCATCTCAGCGTGTTCGGGCCAAAAAAAAAACCTACCTTTTGTCCACTTAACCTGTGTTCTGTGTGAATGCTATATGCAATCATACTGTTGTGTGTTTAAATTGCTTTTGAAATTGTGTGTGACGTAACATACCCTTTTTATAACAAGCAATGCTCACTTTTGCAACCACAGTACTTCAGTTTTTTTTTTTTTTTATATCTCCCCTGAAAACATCATTACAAAATCAACTGAGTTCCTTATACCGGTACACATATAGATATATCCAGTCCGTGAACTCGTTGTGAGAAGGGGGCCCGCGTTGCCTCTTTGGGACCCTATTAGGGCACACCACCTGGCACTCACCAACGTGCCTCACTTCTAGGCCAAGCTCCTTAGGGGCCCCCGTGACCCATGTCTGGGCGAGGGAACTCGAGTTCAATTTATTTTTCTCATCACAGGAGGTTTTTGAGCTGTGCTTGTTCTGGTCCCTCACCTAGGACCTGTTTGACTTAGGTGACCCTGCACAAAGCCCCAGACAACTTAGCTCCTAGAATCGTTGGGAAACACAAACACCTGCACCACGATATGTTGAGTGCCTAGGGAGGAGTGACTGAATTATCTCTTTGAGACAATATTCCCTCAAATCTGTATGCGTGCGCAATTGCGCACTGCTTGCACAGACTCTGCGCACAAAAAAAGCTATGCAATGCACAAAATACAATTCAACAAACGTATTAAAATCTAATTTTAGAACCAATATAATCTAGTTAATTAGACCAAGAATATTGTTTTTCGTACCATTTTGTAACGTAACTCCAATGAGCGACAGGTGTCTAACCAATAATACGATACAGTTCACTTCCACTACGAAGCCAATCATAGCATTGACTGTGTTTGCATATGTGCCTTGTGTATACGCGCTGTGCAGGTTAGCTAGGTAACAACAGTGCAGCAGAGTTACGAGACGCAAATGCTAACCCGTTATCATGCTGAAACGAATAGTCAGCGACACTACACTCATCGTGCCAAAGTAACAAAGAAATGCAGGCCTTTTGAGATGGAATGGCTGTCGGCCTATGCGCAAATAGAAGAACAAGCGGTGAAATTGTTTTTTTTTCTTCTTTTTTTAAAAAATATTTTGTGTTTTAAACCTCTTCTGTATACCGTATTTTTCAGACTATAAGTCGCAGTTTTTTTCATAGTTTGGCTGGGGGTGTGACTTATACTCAGGAGCGACTTATGTGTGAAATTATTAATACATTATGATATCATTTCACATGTTATTTTGATGTTTTGGAGTGACACTGATGGTTTGGTAAACTTGTTAGCATATTCTTTATGCTATAGTTATCTGAATAGCTCTTAATAGCTATGGCCACGTTCGCGTTCTGCCTTTGGCAATGTGTGTTTAATTGTATTATTGACTTTTTTATATTGAAATGCATGCTTTTAGTTTGTGGCGCTTTCACACCCATGTGGGGCGCACCCGCACTTGTTTACGTGAAGAAGAGCACTCACACGCCAGACGACCGACAGCAACGCAGCTCATAGTGAGTGGAAGTTAGCGAGAGAGAAACACGGCTGCGAACCTACGTTCATTGTTTATGCTTGTAAAATATCTCTACAGAGGCAACGCCTGTGTGTATCATCTTTTCTGTTGTTGTTGTGCGTTTTCCAACCGCGATCGGACACTTACAGCCAGTTGTGTGGTTGTTTGAACGATGTGCTAATGCTAGCGAACGCATGCTAACCGTTTGTGTCATAGCTGTAATATCACCTAATTATCATTTATTTACGTTGATGCGAACCTGTTTGGTATCGAGGACAAAATTGATTCAGCAAATTATACGAACGTCCAGCATCGTCATTTGGGAGTTTAACTCCTTGTATAGCCAGGACCGAGCCGTAGCGTCCTGGTGAGGACAGTATATTCGCATTTCGTTGTTCATGCACTGTACACTGTACACTTATTCAGCATGTTGTTCTCTATTGTATTTTTATATTAAATTGCCTTTCAAGATGACATATCTGTTCAATGTGTTGGATTTTATCAAGTAAATTTCCCCCAAAAATGCGACTTATACTCCGGTGCGACTTATATATGTCTTTTTTTTTTCTTCGTTGGGCATTTTATGGCTGGTGCGACTTATACTCAGGTGCGACTTGTAGTCCGAAAAATATGGTAGTTGCTTAGACCCGGAGAATAGGAATCTTGAGTGTCCTTATTGTCTGAACAATTTTAATGTGGGAGTTTGAAATTCTACCATTGTAGTTGTTCATTATCTTTTAGTTATTAACAATTAACTCACCCATGCCACAACTGGTCCTTACCCAGGCCACAGCCGCTTCCTATGGTTAAAGCAGGACTCTCACATATAACATAGTACACATCTCATGAACAATAAGATTTTTGTGTTTTTCATTTTAAGTGAGCCAAAACAATTATAATAAGTACGTTTTAATAAGCCATGTAACTCACTATGATCCAAGGTTTTGAACAGGCGTGATAGCATTGGCGGAGTTTGACTTGTAGCGGGTGGGAGGCAAAAGGTGTTGATGACCCCAAAACGCACAGTTAGCAATAAAATTAACTTACACAATAAATGCTCGTTTAGTAGCTTTGCCTAAGCTTGTAAATACAGGCATCCCAGCTGTGTGTGTGTGTGTGTGTGTGTGTGTGTGTGTGTGTGTGTGAGCGCGCGCGTTTTTCTTTCTTACCTAGTGGGGAAAAAAAAGAGTATTGTACGCCCGTTGGTGGCTCTGTTGTACAATTAACGTCTTTAGTGGGGGAAATTGAAACTCCGCTCACCATTTTGGCGGTGCTCGCCGGCGTTTCACATACACACACATCTTCAATCCTAGGTTCTTGCGCAGTTGTTGTTGTCGCTTTTGAAAGCTTAGTTTGAAAAAGTTATGTATATCCGTGTTGCGTCTTCTGCTCTCAGGTGGTTTGGGCTAAGCAAAGTAAATGACCGTCTAAGGTGCTAGTCACATGATATGTTCGAAAAATAATTTTGAACCATCACAAAATTATTTTTTTGTTCATTTCATTCATTTTTGTGGTGTTATTGCTTTACAAATTTCACAGACAACATTTTACCGGCAAAGTCCTAATTTTAAATTCATATATAGGAAAGTCAATTACATGCAATGATACTTTTTGGCCACCAGGGGAGGGCGGAATGCGTGAAACTGAATGCGTGAAACTGCTGTGTGGCCACAGCGTACACATCTAATGTTGCTCACTGTGGTCTTCAGTGTGCTCAGGGAGCTTGTGTGTCTGCTCAAACACATGAAAAATTACAGGGAACATTGCTATGAGACATCCAGCAACCGGACCTTTGCTGACTTAGATTGGACAAGGGGTAAAATGCCTAATTCTGGTTCAATCATACATATGTGTGCAACTTGGTTTAGCCTCTAACAAAAGCCAGGAGGGAGGTGGGCAAGCATCTTTACTGTAGATTCATAAAGTACAGGACAGGAGTTTGGCAAACTATTCCACAAAGGGCCGCAAAGGGTGTGGGTTTTTGTTCCATCTTTTTCACCAATCTGGTGTTTTACAAGTGCAATCAGATGATTGCAGTCATGTGCTTCTTGCTTCTGCAGAGACCTAATTGGTTAAACTCTGTGCTGGTTCAATTGGAACAAAAAACAGGACCCACTGCGACCCTAGAGGACCGGTTCGCTCACCCCTGGTATTGAGTATAAGCTACCCCTCTAGTCACATGCATGCCAAAGCTCTGTCCTTGTTTATGTTACAGCAGCACTCCCAGATAAATCACACATGGATTGTATTTACCATTTTAAAAGTCGTTTCCAGAGACAAGGCCAAGCACAGTGATGAAACATAACCCAGGTTAATTCAATATAACCCTTTGACAATTTTATTTATCTGTTGGTCAATAGAGCAGTACGCCCTGCTTATTTATCATATTGATTTAACAGAATTGTTTTTGGAATGTTGGACAAGACACGATATGCACAATCTGTTGTTTAAATAGTGGACACTCTTTCATGTTTAGACTGTTGTAAATTCCCAGCGATAGTTCTCCGTAACCCGATTTTTTCACCTTGTTGCACTTGACCATCATGTTCTCATCCATGAAAGATAAAAAATGAATTGCACCCATTCATTGCAATCAATTGTTGTACCCAGCAAAGAGAGGTAATATTACTCTGAATTCCTTGACATTTTGTGCGGCTTTCCCAGAAAGAATTATTTAATTTGAAATATAGATATACAGTATATATGTGTACATATACATTGGGGCAAATAAGTATTTAGTCAACCACAAATTGTGGTTAAAAAAGTTCTCCCACTTGAAAATATTACAGAGGCGTGTAATTGTCAACATGGGTAAACCTCAACCATGAGAGACAGAATGTGGAAAAAAAAAAAACAGAAAATCACATTGTTTGTTTTTTTAAAGAATTTATTTGCAAATCATGGTGGAAAATAGGTATTTGGTCTATACCAAAAGTTCATCTCAATACTTTGTACCCTTTGTTGGCAATAACGGAGGCCAAACGTTTTCTGTAACTCTTCACAAGCTTTTCACACACTGTTGCTGGTATTTTGGCCCATTCCTCCATGTAGATCTACTCTAGAGCAGTGATGTTTGGGGGCTGTCGTTGGGCAACACCAAATACTTATTTTCCACCATGATTTGCAAATAAATTATTTAAAAATCAATGTGATTTTCTGGGTTTTTTCCATATTCTGTCTCTCATGGTTGAGGTTTAGCCATGTTGACAATAACCGGCCTCTCTAATATTTTTAAGTGGGAGAACTTGCACTTGCAACTTAAGGGTTGACTAAATACTTATTTGCCCCACTGTGTGTGTGTGTGTGTGTGTGTGTGTGTATATATATATATATATATATATATATACAGTGCTGCTCAAAAGTTTGTGAACCCCCTCAACATTTTGGAATTTTCTATTATTTCAACCTGATTTCCTAATCAATCAATTCAGTAGTTTTTTTGTGTTTTTTTAACAGTTGTGTTGTCGAGACTAAATTAAAAAGAGTTTTCATCAACTGATGTAGGTGCAAAATTGAACTGTTTGGTCACAACCAAAACCACCATGTCTGGCGAAAAGTCAACACTGCATACCACCAAAAGAACCTTCTCCCAACAGTGAAGCATGGAGGTGGGAATGTCAAGATCTGGGCTTGCTTTTCATCCTCAGGACCTGGACAACTCCACATAGTCCAGGGAATCATGAATTCTGAGGAATATTGTCAAATCCTAGAACATAACCTGACGCCATCTGTTTTGAAGTTAAAGCTTGGCAGAAGGTGGATCATGCAACATGATAATGATCCAAAGCATTCCAGCAATACAACCAAGGAATGGCTGAAAAAGAAGAAGATTCGTGTTCTGGACTGGCCCAGTCAAAGTCCTGACCTAAATCCCATTGAAATGCTGTGGCGGGACCTGAAGCGAGCAGTTCATGCCAGACGCCCATCAAACCTCTCTCAACTGACTGCGTTCTGCAAGGAAGAATGGGCAAAAATCCCCCAAAGTAGATGTGAGAGGCTGATTAGTCACTACAGAAACCGTTTGGTTGAGGTAATCTCTGCAAAAGGAGGCGCAATATCCTATTAACTGAAGGGGTTCACATACTTTTGCACACATGATATCTGAGTTTTTCTTAAATCAACCACTTTTGTTAAATAAAGAATGACAATATAACTATTTCTTTTGTTTCAGTCCATTATTTGGAATGTCAGTATTGTGGATTTGGGTATAACTTAACATTTAATAAGGTTATTTTAGTTTTTTTTACAAAAAATCTGACCATCGCTGTGGGGTTCACAAACTTTCGAGCAGCACTGTATATATAATATATGTATATATGTGTGTGTGTATATGTATGTGTGTACAGTATGTATACACACATACAACGGGGAAGACAGAAATAGGGGGATGGCCAAAAATGAAATTTGTACTAGACATTCGTATTAACTCAAATAATCCACACATGAAAAGAAATCACAACATTTGAGCCCATGACTAAAGAATGGAATACTGAATTAAGCGCAACAATAAAGGAAAAGAGTATACATTTGTATGCGTGAAGAAGGCAGATATGAGATGTGAGTGCATCCCCAGCCATGAACCTCACCGCACGTCACTGATATGTATGTATTGTACTAACAGTATGGCCTGGCGTTGCTCGGTTTTGTGTAACGTGAAGAGTTGTCCCATAATGACTTTTTAACCGATATCCCGATATTGTCCAACGCCAAAAAGTTGATACTGATATCAAATCGATACCGATATATGCAGTCGTGGACTGAACATACGTATTATGGCTAATTGTATTGTGATGCTCCACTGGATGCTTTACTAATAAGTGTAACAACTTCAAGGTTTTTCCCAATAAACATTCGGTGAAAAATAAGAAAACAACTTAGTTTCTGGAAAAAGTGGTTATATTGCACACTAAAACATCAGTTTTTTGGATAAAGTGCAAGTGCAAAGTGCCAATAAGGCACTTCGTCTGTCCTCACTGTGTGTGGGTACACAAGTTGACAGACTGTGAACAAATCGGGCTCTAAAGAGAAGCCAGACGCTGGAGTAAGTTGAAGGGGCTTTACTGTGGTCATCTTTCTCTTGACAAGAGCACTGATACTTTTTTTGTAAAAGTAAAAACAATAAAACACTAGGCCTGCAAGCAGGACTGAACGGGCCCTCGCAATCTAACGCAACTCGGACGTCACACAACTCGGACAGTGTGCAGGTCAGGGTGGTGGCAGATCGTCCTCTCTAATCATCTCATTAGAACCTAACATGCTCGAAAGTCACCTCTTTACATTCACACACCTAAGAGATAAAAATCCCTATTGGAGAGAGTACTACAAAAAAGGTGCGAATAAAGGGTCGTCACGGCAACAGACAGAGACATGTGGACATGGGCCGTAAAATAAGTATTTCAAAAGGTCTTGAAACTACAATGATCAACCTGAAAAGACCTGGACATATATTAGAAAAATGAGTGACTTTCTATTGCCACTAGTTGGCGCTGTAGGGTTGATGCAAATGACCCCTACAGGATCCTTCAGAGTATGACTCAACAAGCACGAGATGTTTGGCGCAGATATGTTGTAGAAGTTATGACCGTTCAAAACTTGTGGTGAGACGAAATGGCATCAGTCATTTTCACTTCTCCTGTTAGACTCTTCTGCTTCAACCAAACATCAGTATTTTTCATCAGGCACCTGAACACATGTTTTATGGCTCCCCTGATGCAGGTTTCAGGTGAATATATTTTTTTCCTTGGAGGAAGAGCCTGTTTAGTAAAAAAAGGCATTTCCTGTTCCCACTAGGGGGCGCTAGGCCTAATGGGTAATGTTTCAATGCACTCGTGTTGAGGGTGGGATCCAGCACATACATGCCAGATATGAAAAAGATTGAACGATGTGTCAAGGAGCTATTAGTCTTTTACTGAATTTGTCATTTTGCCGAAAAAATGGCCGACTTTGGCACCACGCCCAGGTCAGACCCATGAATGAAAACGCACCATTTTGAAAATTGTAGATCTCCTATGTCTCCTGAATAGTCTCACCGATTTTGAAAATGATCCAACTAACTCCCTCTGTGACAAGGTCTCAAATGTGCACCCTGTTAATTGATAAAAATTTCACATTCGATCCAAAATACCCGATTTCCTGTTGGGTTTGGAATATGGGTTCAAGAGACTTTTTGGAGCAGTTTTGCACAAGGTATCGACTCCCCAAATTTCATTGCTCTACGTTAAAAAAACCTAATAGGAAACGCCATTTTGAAAAATTCAAGGGGGCGCCACTGAGCCATTTTGTTACATTTTTTTGTAACGTCGCAAGATTATCAAAATCCACGCAAAGCCGCATGTATGTGCAAAATTTGGTGAGTTTTGTTCAGGCCTCCAAATGTAAACTATACTACAAATGGATAAAAATTTCACATTCGATCCAAAATACCCGATTTCCTGTTGGATTTGGAAAATGGGTGCAGGAGACTTTTTGGAACAGTTTTGCATAAGGTATGGACTCCCCAAATTTCATTGCTCTACGTTGAAAAAACTCAATAGCAAAGGCCTGTTTTAAAAGTCCTTTCTGTCGCCACTAGTTGGCACTGTAGAGTTGATGCAAATGACCCTTACAAGACCCTTCAGGGTATGACTCTTATCAAGCATGGGAAGTTTGGCGCAGATATGTTGTATATCTGCTGAGTTATGATTGTTCAAAGTTTTTTGCGAGACAAATTGTTGACGGTCATTTTCACTTTCCTGTTTGGACCCCTCCGCTTCAACGAAACCTCAATATTTTTCATCAGGCACCTGATCACAGGTCTTAAGGCTCTCCTGATGCAGGTTTGAGGTCAACAGATTTTTTTCCCTTGGAGGAGGAACCTGTCTTGTAAAAAAAGGCATTTCCTTTTCTCACTAGGGGGCGCTAGGCCTAATGGGTAATATTTCAATGCACTTGTGTTAAGGGTGGGATACCGCACATACACGCCAGATATGAAAATGATTGAATGTTGTGTCAAGGAACTATTAGTCATTTACTGAATTTGTCATTTTGCCGAAAAAATGGCCGACTTTGGCAGCACGCCCAGGTCAGACCCGTGAATGTAATGAATGCACCATTTTAAAAACTTAAGATCTCATATGTCTCTTGAACAGTCTAACCAATTTTGAAGATGATCCAACTAACTTCCTCGGCGAAAAGGTCTCAAATGTGCACCCTGTAAATCGATAAAAATTTTATATTCGATCCACAATAACAGATTTCCTGTTGGGTTTGGAATATGGGTGCCAATGCTTTTTTGGAGCGGTTTTGGACAAGGTATAGACTCCCCAAATTTCATCGCTCTACGCTGACAGACCCTCGTGTTATAGGCCAATTTTAAAATTTCAAGGGGGCGCCACTGAGCCATTTTGTTAAATTTTTTTGCAACGTTGCAAAATTATCGAAATTTACAATTTTCCGCACATATGTGCAAATTTTGGTGACTTTTCGTGCATGTTCAGGCCTCCAAATTGGCCGTTTTCATTTGCCCTGGAAAAAAAAAAAAAAAAAATCCTTTGCAAAACAATAGGGCCTTCGCACGCTTAGTGCTCGGGCCCTAACAATCGTTTGCAAAACAATAGGGCCTTCGCACGCTTAGTGCTCGGGCCCTAATTATGTCTATAATATGAAATTAAGTCACAAATAAAGTATACACCACGTGTCATTTGGAATGGTCGTATAAATTGCAAGCAATGAATTTATGTGACCACATTTTACCACAAATGCAAACAAACAGAAATATAGACATCTCCAATATACTACACAGTGCTCATGAATATGAAACAAAGGAAAAATATAACTTACAAACAATGCTTGATAAGGCACAAACAACATGGTGAGATGGCAAGAACTGCTTGGTACATTAGCTGCAGACGTTAGCTCGTTCATTTAGCTCTCTATTCGTAATGGATCGCGTCTACATATGATTACGTCAGCAGAAAGTGCTGGAACTTCTCAAAATTAGATACACCTAAGCGCCTGCAGGCGGTGTCGAGACACCAGAAACACAGGCAGGCAGTAAGTGGACTTGACAGCCCTGCCATATGCATATTGGCCCAAAACAGATGTCGATATTATCTGATATCATTTTAAAATGCTTTTATTAATTCTTAACGTGAATGCAAAACAACCGAATCGCAGATAAAACCTACTTTCCTTAGAGATGCAGCTGTAATGTAGTAATAGTACAAGAACTAATGCAGGATCGCTTTTCCATCACTGTGTACAGTATTGATGTCCAATTAATCCTTAGTAATATTCCGGAAAATTGTTCATTTTTTCTTATTAAATCCAGCATCTTCTTATGGAGTACTTAAAGCCGCAATGTATCATTACAGCACATTTAAATTGGCACATGAAACAGTAAAGTTTGTAAGCCAACAGCAACATTGAAATCACAAGAGACGCTGTCGCATCCACAATCAGGAATTTTGTATGCTAATTTTATTTTTTTTTTTCAAATTTTCCGCACTAAATGGAGGCCTACAGAGATCAAGCCTATCAAAGAACACTTCAGACACTTATAGTACAGTGGTATGAAAAAGTATCTGAACCTTTCGCAATTTCTCACATTTCTGCATAAAATCACCATCAAATCTGATCTGATCTTTGTCAAAATTACACATATGTAAAAACAGTGTTTGCTTTAACTAAAACCACCCAAACATTTATAGGTTTTCATATTTTAATGAGAATAGCATGTAAACAGTGACAGAAAGGTAAAATAAGTAAGTCAACCCTCTGCCTAAGAAAACCTAAAGAGCAATTTAAACCATTTTTTACCAAACAATTTAAGTCAGGTGTTTGCCCAATCACTGATGAATGGTTTAAAGCTGCTCTGCCCACTATAAAACACCTACCTGGTAAGAATTGTCTTGATGAGAAGCATTGTCTGATGTGCATCATGGCTCGGTCAAAACAGCTGTCTGAAGACCTGCGATGAAGTATTGTTGATTTGTGTAAAGCTGGCAAAGGATTTCAGTGCAGAATAGTCAGAGAGGTAAAAAAGAACCCTAAAGTGTCTGCTAAAGACTTACAGAAATCACTGGTACAGTCCAATATCTCTTTGCACACATCAACTATATGTAAAACTTTGGCCAAAAATGGTCTTCATGGGAGGACTCCACGGAGGACGTGACTGCTGTCTGAAAAAAAAAAAATTGTTGGTCGTTTAATGTCTCACAGACGTTTTGGCAAAATACTTTGTGGACTGATGAAACCAAAGTTGAATTGTTTGGGAGTAACACACAACATCATGTGTGTAAGACAAATGGAACAGCTCACCAACATCAACACCTCATCCCCATGGTGGAGGGAGCATCATGATTTGGTGCTGTTTTGCTACCTCAGGGGCTGGACAACGTGCAATTATTAATGGGAGAATGAATTCAAAGGTTTATCAGGATGTTTTGCAGGAAAACCTGAGGCCGTCTGTCAGACGCTACATAGAGGATGGATGCTGCAATAAGACAATGATCCAAAACACTGAAGTATATCAACTTCAGAATGGTTTTAGAAGAACAAAATACATGTTCTGGAGTGGCCAAGTAAAAGTCCAGACTTGAACCCCATTGAGATGCTGTGTCATGACCAAAAGACAGCGATTCATGCCAGACATCCCAGGAATCTGACTGAACTACAGCAGTTTTGTGGAGAAGAATGGACCAAGATTAATCCTGAGCTACAGGAAGCGTCTGGTTGAAGTTATTGCTGCCAAAGGTGGTGGTGGTGGTGGGGTGCGGGGCACAAAATATTGAATGTGATGGTTCACTTACTTACTTTTCCCCTTTCTGTCATTGTTTGCATACTATCCTCATTAAAATATTAAAACCTATAAATGTTTAGGTGGTTTTAGTTAAAGCAGACACTGTTTTTTCATCTGTATGATTACATTTGATGGTAATTTCATGCAGAAATGAGAGAATTCCAAAAGGTTCAGATACTTTTTCATACCACTGTATGCATACTGTATGTATTATGTGATTGTTTGCAAACAGACAAATGCATAGTATACACAAGTAACAGATTACCAAACAGTAGACAGTGGTGCTTCTAGATGTAGGCCTCATTGGCTCCATGACTGTGGTCGTAATTTAAATCTTGCCCTTAAAATCATCTTAGCCCATTAAAATCATCATCAATTTCTGCCCCTTCCCAACAACAACAACAACAACAAAAAAACAAATTGTTATGAACTATATACTATTGTACTTCAATAATGATATAATACATTGGGTAAAATGTTGTTTCAATAGAATTGGTGCCCTGCGAATAAGTGCTGCTTTCTATTCAGTCTTTGTCCAAGGGTTTTACTGTATTGGCCTATCTACATGTCAGTCATATTTATTTGTCTTTGTATTAGTTTCTGAGATCTTAGTCTTTCCTTTCCTAATCTAGCAATATTTTTATTTTTGTGTTTCTAGTTGAAAGAGGATTTTGGTCAGATTTCATATGCGTAGGTTTGTGACTTTAACCCTGATTGGAGGCTCTCAGACTTCACTTTTTGCTTGAGCTTCAATATATGCTTACTATGAGGTGGCCTGTATTGGGGATTTATGCAGACACCCTGCTGCACCAATGTAATGTATATGGTGGAGACTGTATTCGCGTCACGTTAGAATGAAATGGTGAAAATAAAATCAATTCAATGCCTATCGAGATTGGGTGCAAGCACATTACAGCTATTTTGCATTTACAGAGTTCTTTATCAGTCATTCACAGAGACTAAAATGGCAATCATCCTTGGTATACAGAACAATTTCGGACCGAAACAGAAAACAACCCTTAGGATGTCTCTGTGCCATTTGCTCTGCAGGTTGCTGTGTATGTGTAATCAAAAATAAAATGTCTGGGCACAGGATTTCACTATTTGTAGGCTCTCCATTTTGTTTTAGTTGATTGCCAGAGTTTTGATATGCGGACTCATGGAATAAATGCAAGGCAAGGCTCATTTGCCTGATTGTCCATCACAACAATTTTCGTGTTATAAGGAAAAATGGGCTGTCAACCTTCGTCCTGCTGATTTGAAGTCAGTTTTACTTTTGGGTCCAGGAGTGATGCAAAATGTTTCTGCTGAGATTAAACAATGGAAGTCCTTTAACTTTTTCCTTCTAAATCCTGAGAAAACTGACATCCTGATTATTGGTAGACCCAAGGGTCCAGGCTGTTGGAGGACACCATTCTAAAAGCTTCGAGAATACAATTTCTCAAGGTGACTAGGCAGAGAACCCGGCCATTTATTTTTGACCCAAATCTTTATTTTCAGTTGCATATTAGGAATATGACTCAAACTACATTCTTCCATCTTCATAATTTTAGTTGCTAATGAGGCTATAGTTCATGCATTAGTTATGTCTCAACTGAAACTACTGTCATGTGTTGCTCATTGGTCTTCCCACGTCTAGTATTAAAAGCTTGCGATTAGTACAAAATGCCATGGCCTGACTTTTGACGTGGACGAAAACATTCCTGCAGTCAAAAAATTAGTTTGCGGCAGTCATAAGTCAAGACGCTGTTGTTGTAGTTGGTCAAAGATGGATGCTTTAGTGGTACAACTGGTCTGTGAGACAGGGTTTGTGTGTTGGGGAGGAGTTAGGTGTAGCCTTGGCTGATGTGACTCGTCTTCGTCACGTGTGTATATGGCGGAAACCACTTGGGTGACTTGAAGTTCCGCTCTGAGACCCCTAGTTTGGCCAGATTTCAAAATTGTCCTATGTGCATGTGTGATACATCATTTGAAATATTAAAATCACATTTTTCTGGGGGAAGAAAAATTTTGAACAGGAGGATATTTAAAAAAAAAAAAATAAATAAAAAAATTAAACAGCAAAACCCTAACTGGAGGTGAGAGCACGCGAGAGCAGTATTAAAGACGCCATGATTTTAACGAGATATTATCGCGTGCTTACCTCTTTCGATCCAAAAACTCCATGTAGCATGTATCACCGAATGTCAAGACACAGCTGGGAATGGCCACAGGCTGATTTGTGGCGGATTTTATGGGTGAAACATGTTAATATAATAAGGGTCGCGATGCAGAAGTCGCAGACTCAAGGAGTGGTCGAGATGTTCATTTTCATATATTTACTCTTTTAAACTTTTTTTTTTTTTTTTTTCAACTTTTCTTTGTTTTTATTATTATTATTGTGGCGCCAGGAAAAAGGAGTCGTAGGCGGAGTGATGGGATCACCAACTGGGAACATTTATTTCCCTGCTCAGCTCGAGCTTACAAACTATCAGTCCGCAGACACGTGCGTAGTGTAACCAATAAAGAAGAGGTCCGGGCGGAACGTTCAACACACTTAGAAAGTTCCTTTAGGTGAATTATGTCAGAATAAACACCATATTATATTATTATTATTTATCATCTAACTTATTGGAGAAAATGCAACAGCAACAAAAAAATACAATTAAGCGATAGTTATGAGGTAGATATGCGTGACTTTTTTACAGACACTTTTTTTCATTGTGGCATAATTTAAACCCTTTTTTTTTTTTTTTTTTTTAAACAAAATATTAGGCATCAATTAATGATTCTAAGCTAAAAATGCCAGACATTTTGAATAATAAATATAATTAATTACCTTCGTTTTATTGCTAGGTTGAAACAAAAGCGGTTGCGCAACGTCTGTAAACGGAGGTTTCCAGGGTAAAACGGACAAATTAAAAATAGTTTGGGGGCTTAATGCGCCATGAGTCTTCGATGGCAGCACATAGACATATTGTTCTATCAAACACAATAGTTGTTTTGGCTTAAAATACAGCAGTTTATTCTAAAGAGGAGTGCAAGAGCAGAAACTGCTTTTTCGGTCTTGTCTGTGTTTTCCACCATATACACATGCACGTCATGTAATAATCTATAAACTATGTTTAGGGATTACCTTTTGTAGTTTGCTAACACTTGAAATATTTGATATTTTAATGGAAATGCCTTGCTCTGATTGGCTGTTGACGAGGTCTCAGAGGGAAAACATTAATGAAATGAGGTGTAGGAAGGAATATGTCGGAGAGTTTGATGTCAGATGTGATATGTATGCCCGCTTAAAGTGCATGTGACACGAAAAAGCATGTTTATTTCATAATACACGCGGTATTTTATGCTCCTCAATGATATGGACCACTTGGATGTGTGTGGAAGCGATCGCTATATTTATTTAGTTTTTTGAATCCTGCGCCATGAAAATGAGAAACTTCCAGCTTCGGTCTTGCATTGAGGAGGAGGGCGCTGTGACGTGTACGGTAGAAGACGTCCTCTTTATTATACAGCGTACTGTTGTGTATGAGGACGAAGGATTCAGCTGATTTTGCGGATTAATACGTTTATTTTTCGCATCACGCCAGCCAAACGGCTGCAGAAAAATCATTCTGTATGAGGGAGAGGCGTATGCACCTTTTTGGAGTTTCAAAAGGTTCCCATTCACCGTGGATATTTACTGTGGGACCATTGGACTTACGAGGAAGTGAGTAAACATCTTGTTTTGTATTATGTCAATTATTATTACAGCGATTACAAAGTAAACACTTCAAACTTTATTTAAATAAAGGACTACTTACGTTTGATCATTGATAGGCATTAAAAAGCTCTCCTCATGCTCATTAGCAGCACGTTGGCTGCACAACAACTGCAGCCACCCTCCTCCGGGGAACGAACTGTAAATTGCTCTCCGCCGGGTGGTTTGCCGATCTGCGAAGACCATCTACAACCCAGTCGTCATGTCAATAAATCCAGGCTAGTTATGTGTGATTTTCCGCTTCGAAGACATTGAAACATCACTCGGTTCAAGTTAGCATGTCGGCTAGCTGTCACACCTTTTGGTTTGTTTACATTCTCCGAAGCCGGGGAAGGGAAATGACATATGTCCGATTTAGGTGTCATAAAATATCGTTCGGGAGGTGCGACAGTAAAGGTGAAGTCGACAGTTTTGACCATTATGGAGTAATTTTGCCATGTCGTCCTGAATAAATGCATTTTTATTATTTCATATTCTATTTAACACAAGACTGTTATTTGTCATGACCACGCCATTTATTTAGCAATTGGGGAAAATACTTGGATAAAAAGAATATCCTGTAAAAATATTGAAGAGACAGAAACAATGACATTTTGCAGCTCTCTTCGTCGCGTTTTCCTCGTTTTGAATAGTTCCCCCTTGACGGGCTGACTGGTCCTTCTCAAGCCATTTATATGGCTATTGGGGAAAAATACTTGGATAAAAAGAATATCCTGTAAAAATATTGGAGTAGAGAGACTGAAACAATGACATTTTGCGGCTCTCTTCGTTGCGTTTTCCTCGTTCTGAATAATTCCCCCTCAATGGGCTTAATAGTAAAACCGATGAGCCCAGTCTACCGCTGACGTCATCCACCTGTTGGGGACGCTAAAGCCCTATAATGGTAGGCGTGGCTAACCGTCAGATTAAAAAACTAATTTCTCGTCATCTGCGCTTTGCTAAATTGTTGTGAATCGTCTCAAAATATGATTCTAATTCACATAATAATGCCATTTAAGACTTTTTTTCTCCTGTCGTATGCTCTTTAAACACACATTTATTCTGTAGGTCCACACATCATTATACTAGAGTTTTAGCCCCTCCCCACACCCACCCGGCTCCCCTATATGCCCACAAACCGGGGCCCCCAGAGGCTGGGGCCCGGGTGTGGCAACACAGCCAGCACCCCCACAAGCTCCACCCTGGTTCCCATTCACAAGTATGGACAAAACATGCTGCAATAACCACTTTTGTCAATAGAGATCACTGTTGCAACTGCATTCACAGGGCTTTCATAAAGAGCAAAAAAGATAATTGAAAACTACTCCAATGCGTTGTGCAACTTTTGAGGAACAACGATAAAGGATGACTTTTGCCCATTTAAGGGAACTGTATGAACCAAAGGACACGGAAGCTCACATTCTGCCTTTGGGAAATGTTTAAATACTTTATTATCTAACAGCATGTTAACATCCGCAGAAGTGAACATCATGCCCTGAAGACAGCAACACGTGAGAAAAAACACACATGCATGCACAAATATACAATATAGTTGAATGGAGTGCTAAGAGTGGGTGGATGAGAGGAAGAATGCCAATAGGAATATGAAGCCGTGAATGGGTAAAAGACTGAGAGGAGAATAATGAGGAGACTGAGAGCAAAACAGTAGAAACACTCATGTAAAGGTGGAAGAGCACATAGTGTTGAATAGTGTGTGTGTCTAGCGAAAGATGAGAAACTGAAGGCAAGAGTTACTTTCAGTCGCATTTTTTAAAAAGTTCTTGATCGTAGCAAATATCAGCTTCAGAAGCCCACAGTTGACATATAATTGTCACATACACGGATCTGAACCCCCAAAAGAGTGCAACACCACAACAAGGGGAAATAGGAAAGCTTCAGAAGGACCACAGATGGCAGGGTCCCCTTCCAGGATGACGAGGCAACAATGGATGTCGTGTGGGAAACATCTAACGAAATGAATGATACTATACAATGAAACCAAATACAATTTGAGAGTCCATACAGTGTGAAAAAAGACACCATAGGTGGGATCTCAGGAGAACAACCCTTCCTGAAGACCAAATGCCTAAAGACGACCACAAACTGCAATGCAAACTGAACTAGGCTTGGGCGGTTGGTGTGGAGCCCATACCGCAGCTTTGGTTATTAGAACCTAGTCCCCCCCATTCCCAAGGGAGCAACACATTAATGACTGGAAATGATGGATGGAGAGGAATAACAGCTTATAGGCTTCGGAGAACAAGTTGGGAAAGATAAAGACAGTCATACACACATATACACGCACAAAGGGACAGGTTAAGTGCGACATGAATAAGGGAAGAAATAGCACCCCAATAAAAAATCAAATGAGCTGGGACAGTCAGAGGCCAAGAAGAGGATGTGAAATATATTAGAATTGATCAAAACGAGTGCACTACTGACTTCATGACAGACAGGCAAAAATTTGGCAGCTTCAGTGCTGTAAAATGGACGTGGTTGGGTTAACCATCAATCCATGCATCCAATCATCTATCCAAGGTGAATTTGGGAAGTCAGATTATAGGACTCTTGTTCAAGCAAATGCTAAATCAGTGGGGAAAAAATGTCACATAAATGCAGTGTCAGAAGTGGGATCCCTCAACTACAGTGATAACATCACCATTAAATGGGATATGTAAAAACATTGGCTGCTTTAACTAAAACCACCCAAACCTTTATCGGTTTTCATATTTTAATGAGGATAGCAAGCAAACAATGACAGAAGGGGAAAAATAAGTAAGTGAACCCTCTGCCTAAGGAGACCTAAAAAGCAATTGAAACCAATTTTTACCAAACAATTTAAGTCAGCTGTGTGCCCAATCACTGATGAGTGGTTTAAATCTGCCCTGCCCACAATAAAACACACACCTGGTAAGAGTTGTCTTGATGAGAAGCATTGTCTGATGTGCATCATGGCACGGTCAAAAGAGCTATCTGAAGACCTGCGATCAAGGATTGTTGATTTGTATAAAGCTTGGAAAGGATACAAAACCATCTGTAAAAGTCTGGATGTCCATCAATCGACAGTAGAGAAGATGTCTACAAATGGAGAGAGTTTGACACTGTTGCTTCTCTCCCAAGGAGTGGCCATCCACCAAAGATGACGCAAATAGTTCAGCGCAGAATACTCAGAGGTAAAAAAAGAACCCTAGCATGTCTGCTAAAGACTTACAGAAATCACTGGCACAGTCCAATATCTTTCTGCACACATCAACTATATGTAAAACTATGGCCAGGACTGGTGTTCATGGAAGGACTCCACAGAGGAAGCCACTGCTGTCTAAAAAAAAAACATTGTTGCTCGTTTAATGTTTGCAAAAAGGCACTTGGACAGTCTACAGAAGTTTTGGCAAAACATTTTGTGGACTGATGAAACCAGAATTCGGGAGTAACACACAACGTCATGTGTGAAGGAAAATTGGAACAGCTCATAAACATCAACACCTCATCCCCACCGTCAAGCATGGTGGAGGGAGCATCATGATTTGAGGCTGTTTTGCTGCCTCAGGGCCTGGACAACTTGCAATCATTAATAGAAGAATGGATTAAAAAGTTTATCAGGATGACAGAAGTAAATTAACTTCAGAATGGTTTCAGAAGAACGAAATACACGTTCTGGTGTGGCCAAGTCGAAGTCCAGACTTGAACCTCATTGAGATGCTGTGGCATGACCTAAAGACTGCGATTCATGCCAGACAGCCCAGGAATCTGGTTTAACTACAGCAGTTTTGTCGATAAGAATGGGCTAAGATCAATGTCCTGATCGATGTTCCAAACCAATCTGCAGCTACATGAAGTGTCTGGTTGAAGTTATTGCTGTCAAAATAGGGTGGGGGGGGGCAAAAATATAAAATGTGATGTTTCACTTACTCATTTTACCCCCTTCTGTCATTGTTTGCATGCTATCCTTATTAAAATATGAAAACCTATCAATGGGTGGTTTTCGTTAAAGCAGACAGTTTTTTCATCTCTGTGATTTTGACAAAGATCAGATCACATTTGATAGTTATTTTATGCAGAAATGTGAGAAGTTCCAAAAGGTTCAGATACTTTTCATACAATTGTAGATAGATGCAATTTTGCTTGTCTTGCAGTTAAGCACTATTCAGTCATGCTGTTATTATTGTAGTCTTCAATTTAGCCTTATTACTCTGCATCATTTGGAGAATTTATTTTGTTTTTAACAAAATAAATCAATACATCAATACACTGTGATGAATTTATGAAATCAATAGCCCTCTAATCTTTGCCACATTTTGCATGTCTTGAATGGCTATTGTAAAATGTCCCTTCTTGCTCACCTGGGACCAATGTAAGAAACAGCCTATTGACGCCTCTAAAGTAAATGCATTATAATTGGTCTCAACTCCTCCCAAATGATCAAAATATACACTATCTACAAGTCATATTGGTTGTCCCAATTTAGATCTATTTATAAATTTCCAATCCAAGCATTAGCATTAAGACTTCAGACTAAATGCTGAGCACAATACACAACTTGTAGCTCTCCTTGTTACACTTTTATTCAGTAAACTTCAACTGTGAATGGCATGAAACGATTCAGTTAGCAAAAGTAAAAGAATGATATAACCTCAAGTCAGTTAGTGAGTACTGATTAATCCTTGTAAAACCTATTCATTTACATTTCCTTGGAATGTCAAACTTGAGTCTTTAATGTCTACTTCACCAGAAAATGACATTAAGGTTGATCTGATAAAAGAGCTTAATCAAGCCTTTTTTTTTGTTAGGGGTGTATCCATGTTGGAGAGCTGATGGAAAAGAAGCACTTAATTTAATTAAGCAGTATTATCAATGCTTATATAGTGAAAGAGACCTGTTGGAATACGCTATAGCTATGTAATTACCCTTTATCTGCTTATTGAGGGGATTCGGACGAATAAAGAAATGGTGAATTCTCTCAATGCATGCAAAGATGATGCACATACTTGTTTGAAATTACAACCCAAAAAATCTAATGCTTTGTTTAAAAAAATACACATTGGCTAAGCTACAGTTAGTCTTCATTTTGAAGATACTGACATCTCAAACACATTTTCAATATTGTAAGTGGTTTCCAAATTGTGAGAGATGCCACATTTTTTGGATAAAGATGATACACACGCTTGTTCTTACTGCTCATAAACTCAGTGTTGCACTTCAGATGACAAATACCTCACACTAAACATGTAACTTTATCACCTTTGACAATTGCAAGTTTGTATCCTGATGTCTGGCTAGTACTATGGGATATTCAATAAAGAAAATGCAAGATTTAAAAATATATGATTTATTAAATTGAAAAATATTAATTAACAAGCAGTTCGGAAAATGAAAGAATGAATGAATATTCAGAATTTGATGTGTATGTTGTGTGGAGTAATTGGTTTAATAACTACAGTTGAAGTAAATATGTATTTATAATAAAATACTAATTGTTTTATTAAACTAAAAATGTTAAATAAATCACCTCATCTCCAAAACCATTATTTTTCTGAATACCGAAAAAATGTAAATACAAAACAAAAAAAATCATTCATTAAAGAGGGTGAGGCATTTTCAACCCTTCCAATGCTTTATATTCTCAAAGGAGGTGGGGGGTTAACAGAGCCACATGGGGATGAACAAAATCAGCTCTATTTTTATGTCCAACACAACTTGTAATTTGTTGTGTGTGGGTGTGGCACAACCGTGTTTGTAAATTTCATGGGTGTGCAAACAGGTACATTGGAAATTGGGCATTTTGCACTGCTGGAGACGTGAACACCACCGACCCTTTTCGCACTACCTAAATCCACTTGATGCAACAGCACCTACTAGGCAGTGGTCATGACTTTTCAAAATCAGATGACCATGTTGATGGAGGTTTGCATTCTGTACAAGTCTCAATTCTTTCCATTTTCATTTTTGTACTTTCAGATTTCCCAACTGAATCGCATGACAAGGTTTTACGCAGGGATGCGGTGCACCCTAATGCAGAGAATGAATTGCCAGAATGATTTACCTACTCCCCCTGTGTAACCTTTAAGAAGACTTTTAATGTCGTTCAGTGTTGTCTAATCCATCCACGGGCATTATGTTTTTTAGGTCGTCTGTCTGGCCAGACCCTCTCCTGTGTGCACAATATCTCAGGAACGCGTGGAAGGAATTTCATTATATTTGGCACAAACGTCCTCTTTGGGAAGAATGGATTAGCAAAGTCAAAGTCATTGTGGGTAAAGCATGTTTGACAGAAGCACAAAAACAGACTTATCTAACCGTTTCTCTCCATTTGCCATTCCTATTCCGGCATGATCTAAAAAGTCTCAATGGTGTTGTTTGCCTTGTCTACATTTGAACACAGATTATAATAACTGCAGTCTGGCTAGAAGACCTTGTGGGCGTCATCCATTAAAGACAAATGTCTCCATCTAAATAGGCCTATTTCAGGATTGTAGTCCATATATTCTGAAACTGAGCTTTGCTGATTTTATTAATGTCTACCTGTACTTCTTTTTTTGTCTTCGTTTTAGCAGGATTATTGCTAAGAGAAATCTCCCTGCTAGAATCCTCCATTTTATAAAATTTTCTTTGTTTTTACTTTGCTGTGTAGCTTCCTACTTATTTGTAACACTATATTTATTAGTCTGGTCTTGTTTTGTACTATTTGCGCTGCTTGATCATTTTTTAAAGTAGCATTAGCAGGGGTTAATTTGTGCTGGATCTTGCCGGAACAAGATCCGGCACCTTTTGGCCTCCCTGTGTTCCGGGACGTATTTGGGCAGATCTAGCAACTCTCGTGTATAGAAAATAACAATATATGTGGACCGGCGATTTCCGTGGCTCGTTCGTCGTCGCTCCTACGTCCGGTTCTTCCTTCGGGGAGGTGGTGTAGTGTATAAAAACAGAGAGGCCTCAGATGGCTGTTGCATTGAGACTTTTATTACCTAAACAAAAACCAGCGGGGTACAATCAGCCAGTCAACACGTGCTCCAGCGCAACTCTCCTTTTTGCTCCTTCTCTCTCCCCCCTGATGGTGTAGTGGTACATTTGCCTGACTTGGACCCTGGCAGAGTATGATCAATTCCCACTCAGTGGCTGTGTGATTGAGAGTGTGAATGTTTGTTTATCTTTATGTGTGGCGTGCGACTACCTTGTGACCAGTTGGAGATGACGGGTGGAGGTACAGTATCTTTATCGAGCCAGTTTACCGATGCTCACACCACGCTGATATTTTTCTATCATTTCCGTCTTAATTCCAATGGGAAGCATCACCTTTTCCTTTTTTCACCAGCACCCATTCTTGGGACATATGTTGATTTCTCTCAAAAGAAAATCCGCCGTGCTGCTGTCTTGGAGGAAAACAATGAATTTGCGAAGCTGTCCTAAATCATCGTATTTTGAGCATGTCTTCGTATGTCGAGACAAATGACAAGTCCAATTTCATGTTGGATGTCGAAAGGATCCCATGTCGATGCGTTCGTATGTCGAGGTACAGTGTATCACAAAAGTGAGTACACCCCTTGCATTTCTGCAGATATTCAAGTATATCTTTTCATGGGACAACATTGACAAAATGACACTTTGACACAATGAAAAGTAGCCTGTTTGCAGTCTATATAATAGAGTTCATTTATTTTTCCCTCAAAATAACTCAAAATATAGCCATTAATATCTAAACCGCTGGCAACAAAAGTGAGTACACCCCCTTAGTAAATATGTACATCCTTAAATGTCCAAATTGAGTACTGCTTGGCATTTTCCCTCCAAAATATCATGTGACTCGTTACAGGAGTGCTGTCAGCATTGCTGCAGAGATTGAAGAGGTCGGGGGGTCAGCCTGTTAGTGCTCAGACCATTTCATGTAGAGTGCTGCGTATGGTCTGAGCACTAACAGGCTGACCCCCCACCTCTTCAATCTCTGCAGCAATACGTGCTGTCAGTATTGTATTGTAACAAGTCACATGACATTTTGAAGGGAAAATGACAAGCAGTATTCAATTTGGACATTTAGGGATGTATGTATTTACTAAGGGGTGTACTCACTTTTGTTGCCGGGGTCTCGATATTAATGGCTATATTTTGAGTTGTTTTGGGGGGAAATAAATTAACTCTATTATATAAGCTGTACACAGACTACTTTTCATTGTGTCAAAGTGTCATTTTGTCAGTGTTGTCCCATGAAAAGATATACTTAAATATCTGCAGAAATGTGAGGGGTGTACTTACTTTTGTGATACATAGTACCACTGTATGAATAAAGCAAATGCTACTCAGTGACACCCAACGAACACTTTCATTTTTTTCAAGAATAACAAATCTTAATTCTTAAGGGTGTAACCGTACGTGTATTTGTGTTGAACCGTTTCGTACCGAACGAGTTTCTGACGTAATGTAAAGTGCTGTCAAATTTAGCGCGTTAGCGGGCGGTAATTAATATTTTGAATTAATCACGTTAAAATATTTGACCCATTTAACGCAAGTCCGGAATGCCCGCTCATGCATCCCATAAGCCCACTGTTACGTCCCACGGACGGCTCGCTAAGGGCGTAACATAAAACGATCCTCGCACACAAGTTGCAAGTGGACACAAATTTATTCACACAAGTCAAACTCGCATTGAACAAAATATACAAAATGCGGAAGAAGCTGGCTTCAGCGTAAGTCCAGGCCAAAACATCAAACAAAATGACACTACACTTAAACCCAGTGGCGGACCGTGCATTTCACAACTAGGCCTTCAGTAGTTCTCCGTCTGAATCAATCCAACCCTCAATATCTATTTTATGGCTTCTACTTTTACTGCAGGTACAGCCACGACACACATAAAACGCATAAAAAAATAACCAGATAAAACTGCATATTATTTAAGAAAAGAGCAACATTTTACTCACCAAAAATCCAGATTATTTGTACACAAAGTCCATCCTCCTTTCTTTTCCTTAAGAAGATCATCAATAGCAGCAATCAGGTCATTTTGTATTTTGCCCGACGTCCCACTAAAGACTATTAGTGGACTGGTGGTAATGTTGATCCGTGTTGCTCTCAGCAATGAGAGACATAAGCTCCACATTATTTCCTCTGTTTTTTTGATCCAGCGCTTTCATCGTGCCCCCGAAATGAAAGTTCCTGCTTGCCCAAAAAAATGACAGTCTATCTGTCTTTTCAAAATTTCCCTATTTTTCTTCAACTTTTTGTTGTGGTACTCTGTTTCCATATGCACCTGCTCGCTCAGCTGTAGATCCCCTCTAGTTTCCCGAAAAGTTTTGGAAAGCACCGTTGCTCGCAAGTGTCCCGGTGTTCTGTCAAAATTTGCTCCACCTGTCCTCGGAGTCTGTGAGCCAGGAGTACCACTCGTAATTCGTGGACTGGAAGTGGCGGACAAATCGTTTTCCCGGTTGTGACAGGCTTGCTAGCTTCGGGGTTGCCCGACCTTGCTTAACAATGTCCCGCTTTTCTTGAAAAGTCAGTCTTGGAAATGGAAATAAATCTGCGACTAAATCCATTTGTTCTCCTCCTTCAGCCATTGCGGGTTGACAAAACAGCTATTAAATGATTAAATTGATCGTGCAGCTCGCTAGAGATGCAGTTTGCTAGCTCTGGCTAGTACAGTCTCTGACTAGCCAATCAAAGCGTGGGAATACGCTGACGTTTCCGTACGCCCGCTAGGAGGCCTTGGTGTCGCCAACTCAAAATCTGATTGGTTAAAGCAACAGTTTGATCGCATTTTATTTTATGCTACATGGCCCGCAGAACTGATTGCGGAGGCCCCCCCCAGGCATATTACTATGACCCTGCCTGGTAACAAATAGTGGCTGAATTTGATTGGTTAAATGCTTAAATATGAAAATACAAGGCTGGATGCAATGCAACCAGGGGGATAGCAATGAACGGAATCAGGCAGACCATTTGGAATGATTGAATACATATTCATGGACAAAAATATATAAATAACATCAGTCTGTGATTCAGATTTTTTTAGGCCAGCAGAGAAGGCTTTGCAGGCTTTGACGTCCCACCACTGCTTAAACCCCACCCGCTAGGTAAACGCTGATTGTAAAAAAGAAAAAAACAAAACAGCCACTACCCTGGCTTTTACACTAAACAAAACGGGTTGAACGAAAACGGCAGTTTACCTCTACTGCTGCGGTGCTCTTATTTGCAGTGGTGAACAAAAACGATCCAATAACGAATGAACACAAAATACCTCACCGAAAAAGCGGGAGTGTAACAAAATAGCAATCAAATGCACAGGTGAATGAATGGCGAGCAAACAGCCGGTGAGGAGGTACGCGGCACGTACGCTGTCAAATGCGAAGTTGCGAACTCTCAGAGTGTTGACTGTAAAATGACGAGCGGTCAGAAGACTTTTGTTAACGCTGCCTTTATTTGGTTAAGACTCAGGCACAATACAACACACACACGGGTATGCAAGCTCAAACAACGGCCTAATAGTACTACCGTGTATCGGATTAGCTGCCTAAAGCAAGTGTCGTTATTGCCGCAAATGTAAACAAAGCGCTGCATAATGGATACATGTCAGACAGCGGCTAGTTCGGGTGGCCCATCAGCGGTGGCGACGTCGTCTGCCCGTCCGGCGTCAATCGGAGTATGCTACTTTGGGTGAGGAGGCAGTCAGCTGGCGGACGCGGCGATCAGATGACTGACAGTCTCAAAGATAACAATTAAACGGCCAGGGTCGTCGCACCACTCAGAAGTGCAGTGAGCAGTGTGGGTAACGGTTAAATGTAAACATGGAAGCAGGTTGGCCCTCTGGGTGGGGAATTCAAATTAAAAAAGAATATAGATGGAACAACTCTCTGAAAATGTAAATAAGTTGGCTTGCCTCAGCGATTGGCTAGAGGATGAGTAGGGAAGAGGGCCACATTTATGTGTACACTACACACACTTTGCACACATTATAAATAATACTGTTTCAGTTACTGTTCTAAGGCTCTGTTGTGTGTTTGTTTTTGCAGAGAAAAAAAATGTCTTCAACAGAATGTTATATCGTTATAATCAACAAATACAGTACAGTACAGAAGCAGAATGTTTTGCTATCAGACCATTAGGACTACAATGAAATCTGTTAGGGCTGCGTGAGCAAGAGAGGATCCCGGAGCAGACACACAGGGGTGAGATGCGTAATCTTTTTATTAGTGATCACAAGAATGTGGAGAGGGCTGGTGACTTGGCTCGGGGTAGTTGAGCTGGCGTGAGGCAAGGGAGTTCGGAGGGAGACAGGCGTGGAATCCGACAAGGGGCGCGCAGAGAACAGGTCCTGGGGCGAGAGAAAAAACAAGTCGTGAGCCGGTGATCAAAGGAACGTATCAAAGCAATGCAAGAAACAACTGACGGTGGAACCAGACGAGTTGATCGGGCGACGAGGTGGTGGCGTCCACTGGCTTTTAAGGCAGGCTGATTGTTAGTTGCCCTCACCTGTGGCCGCTCCACCCGTCTCAACCTGTAATCAGATAAAAACACGTGCACCTGCCTAAGGTGGGTTAGGTGTCAGGAGGGAGGGGCGGAGGCCCTAACAGGACCCCCCCGCCTACGAGCGCCACCCGGCGCACGACGAAGAGCCCCGGGATGGGCATGGTGGAAATCTCGGATGAGCGCACGGGACAACACCCACCGGGCCGGGATCCAGGACCGCTCCTCCGGGCCATAGCCCTCCCAGTCAACCAGGTACTGGAGCCCCCGGCCACGGCGGCGAACATCCAGAAGCCGCTCCACCCTGTAGGCCGGATGCCTGTCGACCGACAGAGGCGGCGGAGGGGGCGGAACAGGGGGGGCCAAGGGACTTGTGGAAACCGGCTTGACGTGGGAGACATGGAACGTGGGGTGCACCCGGTAATGAGAAGGGAGGCGAAGACGCACTGCGTTGGGGTTTACCACCTTGATGACCTCAAAGGGGCCGACGAACCGGGGGGCGAGCTTTGCCGACTCAGTCTTCAGCGGCAAGGACTTCGAAGAGAGCCACACCTTTTGACCAACCGTATAGGCAGGCGCAGGTGTGCGGCGGCGGTCAGACTGAGCGCATGACTTCTCGGAGGCCTGTAGGAGCGCGGAGCGTGCCTGTTCCCAAACCCTGGAGCAACGATTGATATGCGTCTGGACGGACGGAACCGCAATGTCTTGTTCCTGCGTGGGAAACAATGGAGGTTGGTAGCCCAAGGAGCAAAGGAATGGGGACATACCGGAGGAGGCGTTTGGCAGAGAGTTGTGCGCATATTCTATCCACAGAAGCTGGTCGCTCCAGGTGTTAGGACGGGCCTGTGTGGTACAGCGGAGGGCCGCTTCGAGCTGCTGGTTCGTGCGCTCGCATTGCCCGTTTGTTTGAGGGTGCTACCCCGACGACACTCACCCCGATACCCAGTGCAGTGCAAAAAGCTCTCCAGACCTGAGATGTGAATTGCGGTCCTCGGTCAGAGACAATGTCTGCTGGGATGCCGTGTAAGCGGAATACATGATGAGTGAGCAAGTCTGAAGTTTCCTTGGCTGAGGGAAGCTTGCGAAGGGGGATGAAATGGGCTGCTTTGGAGAATCTGTCTACCACGGTGAGAATGACTGTGTTACCTCTGGAAGGGGGGAGACCAGTGACGAAATCTAGAGCGATGTGTGACCAAGGACGGCTCGGAATTGGTAAGGGGCGAAGGAGTCCAGAGCTGGGCTTGGTGGAAGTTTTGCTGCGGGCGCAAACTGTACAGGCGAGGACAAATGACCTTGTGTCTTCCGACATGGATGGCCACCAAAACTGCTGGCGCAGCACGGCGAGTGTCCGTCTGATGCCGGGGTGGCAGAAGAGGCGGGACGAGTGTGCCCACTCCAGCACCTGGGAACGTAGGGACTCGGGAACAAAGAGGTCAGACTGAGGGCCCTCTCGGGGGTCCGGGTGCTCACCGTGGGCTTCCTTCACCATTCCCTCGATCTCCCACTCCATCGAAGCAAGGAAACAGGTCTGTGGGAGGATGGGTGCGGGCTCTTCCCTTGGTTCGCTGGCCTGGAACTGACGTGAGAGGGCATCTGGCTTGGTGTTTTTTGAACCTGGGATGTAAGACAGAGTAAAGTTGAAACGGGAGAAAAACATGGCCCACCTCGCCTGTCGTGGATTTAGTCGCTTGGCTGACTTAAGGCAGTCGAGGTTCTTGTGATCAGTTAACACAAGGAAGGGTCGCGATGTTCCCTCCAGATGGTGGCGCCATTCCTCCAAGGCCAGCTTGACTGCCAAGAGTTCTCTGTCTCCGATGGTGTAATTGCGCTCTGCAGGAGACAGTTTGCGGGAGAAGAAGGCGCATGGGTGAACCTTACCATCGGCAGGCCCCCGTTGTGACAGCACTGCCCCCACGCCCGTCTCTGAAGCGCCAACCTCTACAATGAACTGAAGCGATGGGTTAGGAGGGGCCAATATAGGTGCCGAAGTGAAACGGGCCTTGAGGTCACTGAAAGCGGAGCCGGCAGGATCAGACCAACGGAATTGTGTGGTGGTAGAGGTGAGGGCTGTGAGGGGAGCTGCAATCCTGCTGTAATTTTGGATGAACCTTCGGTAATAATTGGCGAAGCCGAGAAAGCGCTGGAGCTGCTTTCTGTTAGAGGGGCGTGGCCATTCCAGGACTGCCTTAACTTTCGCTGGGTCCATGCGCAATTGGCCCTTGCCAACGATGTAGCCAAGAAATGTGATCTCGTTGACATGAAACTCACATTTCTCAGCTTTTACAAAGAGTCTGTTCTCGAGAAGACGCTGGAGAACTTTATGGACATGATCTTTGTGTTCAGAGGGGGTGCGTGAGAATATCAGGATGTCATCAAGGTAGACCACCACGGATCTGTTGATGAAGTCTCGGATGACATCATTAACCAAGTTCTGAAAAACTGCAGGGGCGTTAGTGAGGCCAAAAGGCATGACTAAATATTCATAATGCCCCAGGGGCGTATTAAATGCGGTTTTCCACTCGTCCCCCTCTCTGATGCGGACGAGGTGATAAGCGCTGCGCAGGTCGAGCTTTGTAAAAATCGTAGCACTATGGAGGGGGGTGAACGCGGAGTCCATGAGTGGAAGAGGGTACCTATTCTTGATGGTAATGTCGTTTAGGGCTCGGTAGTCGATGCAGGGCCGCAGGCCACCATCCTTCTTGCCTATGAAAAAGAAGCCTGCACCGACCGGGGAGGAGGAGGGACGGATGGTGCCGGTGGCCAGGGATTCGGAGATGTACTTGTCCATCGCCTCCCTCTCTGGTTGTGAGATGTTGAATAGCCGACCCTTGGGCAGAGCAGCACCAGGAAGGAGGTCGATGGCGCAGTCGTACGGACGATGAGGAGGGAGCGACATCGCACGATCCTTACTAAAAACCTGCCAGAGCTCGTAGTAGCATTCCGGGACAGTTGACAGGTCTGGTTGCTCCAGCTTCTGGGCAGGACAGGATGGCACTAGAGCAGATTTGAGACAGTTAATGTGGCAGAACGGACTCCAAGTGGTTACTTTGGGAAGGGTCCAGTCTATGGTGGGATTATGTTTTTTGAGCCAAGGTAACCCAAGGACCAAGGGTGTGCGGGGACTCACAAAAACTAGGAAAGTGCTCACCTCTTGGTGGTTGCCTGACAGGAGCAGCTTGATGGCCTCAGTTTTCTGATCCACACTGAAGAGGAGCTGCCCGTCGAGTGCAGTGGTCCTCAACGGCAAGGTGAGCGGGTGCGTAATCAGCCCTAGTTGTGCCACGAGCTCTTGATCAATAAAGTTCTCGTCTGAACCGCAATCAACTAGGGCATTTACCGAGCGTGACTGGCCCCGCAAAGAGAGGGTAGCTGTGAGCTGCAGCCGACCTGAGGAATTGTGTGACATGTGGCTTACGAGTAGCGTCTCTACTGGTGAGCCTGGACGCACTGGGCAGCTACACGGAAAATGACCACTTTTCCCACAGTAAATACACAAGCGTGCGTCAAACCTACGTGTGCGCTCCTCCCGAGACAGCCTGGTGCGCCCCAGTTGCAGTTGCTCGGCGTCGACAGCAGGGGGCGATATCGCGGGTGCAACGCCTGTGGCCTGGAGAGGAAGTTGACGTGGAGCTGGCCGACGGAAGACAGTGGAGGGGGGAGGCATGGTGGTTAACTGTGCGTTATGCTCTCTCTGACGTTCGCGTAAACGATTGTCAATATTGATGGAAAGTTTTATGACAGCGTCCAAGGAAGATTGTGCATCACGGGCGGCCAATTAATCTTGGAGGCGTTCATTAAGACCGCGGACGAACACCTCCTGCAGCGCCTGGTCATTAAAGCGACTTTCAGCCGCTAACGTCCGGAACTCAACTGCGAACTCGGCGACGCTCCGAGTCCCCTGGTGAGCAGACAAGAGCCGCTTGGCGGCTTCTTTTCCACGGACTGGATGATCGAATATTTTCCTCATTTCCTCCGTGAAACGAGGATACGTGGCACATACGGGCGAACCACTCTGCCACACTGAGCACGCCCAATCCAGCGCGGTGCCCCGTAAACAGCCAAAGAGGTAGGCGATTTTTGCTCTGTCTTCGTGGTATGTGGACGGCTGTTGCTCAAAAACTAAGCTACATTGCACCAAAAAGGCGCGACAAGTGCCGAGATTGCCGTCGTAAGGCGCCGGTGCGAGCACGTGAGGCTCTCGGAAAGTAAACGATGACGCCGGGTTATTTGTGGGTATGTGGAACGGAGGAGTAGCGGCGTAACGTGGTGCTGGCTCGGCTAAGCGGGCTTGGGGCAGTGGTGTGAGCTGCTCTTGTATGGCTTGGAGTGAATGAGTGATGTCCGTTACCTTATGGAAGAGCGATTCTATGGCCTGGTGGTGGTCAATGAGTGATGTAGGCGAGCTGGCGAGGTTGTCTGCAAGATCCATTATGGCCCGATCAAACTGTTAGGGTTGCGTGAGCAAGAGAGGATCCCGGAGCAGACACACAGGGGTGAGATGCGTAATCTTTTTATTAGTGATCACAAGAATGTGGCGAGGGCTGGTGACTTGGCTCGGGGTAGTTGAGCTGGCGTGAGGCAAGGGAGCTCGGAGGGAGACAGGCGTGGAATCCGACAAGGGGCGCGCAGAGAACAGGTCCTGGGGCGAGAGAAAAAACAATTCGTGAGCCGGTGATCAGAGGAACGTATCAAAGCAATGCGAGAAACAACTGACGGTGGAACCAGACGAGTTGATCGGGCGACGAGGTGGTGGCGTCCACTGGCTTTTAAGGCAGGCTGATTGTTAGTTGCCCTCACCTGTGGCCGCTCCACCCGTCTCAACCTGTAATCAGATAAAAACACGTGCACCTGCCCAAGGTGGGTTAGGGCCTCCGCCCCTCCCTCCTGACACCTAACAGAAATCGTTCTCGATTGTAAACACTGGGGCTCGCCTATGGAATACATGTGATGCAGCGCTAACGAATATAAATTCATTTAAGTTACTTCAAAAAAATGCATAAACAAAATATAATAAAACGGTACATTGACCAAACTCAACTGTAAAACGCACACACATCACAGATAAGATGTTCTCGCAGCAAAGGATGATTAAATGTCAGGGTCAGAGAATAAGACATAACACTTGCTTAGGACATGCCCTTCAGCAAAATCACACTACTGAACTGCCATTGCAACGTGCGTGCTGAGTTTAAACCTGAGACAAAATGGAACTTGTAGATTGGGCACTGAGTTCTATGGATAAAATATTTTCTACGATGAGACCGACATCCAACCAACCCCCATGTCCAGCCAGCACCTTCACGTCTGGTTATGTGGAGGATGCCTGGGGTAAATGGAGGCCGTTATGCCTAACGTCCCTCCAGATAGAGGACGCCGAGGACCTGTATATCTTCGGCTCTCTGATGGCTCTTGCCTTCCTGTTGCTTCTTGGTGCCCTCTGGGTTTGCCGATTCTCGATGAGGATGAAGAACCAACTCCATGAGATACTGGAGGTTGCTCGTCACAACGGCGACAAATTGGCACAGCTGACGAAGGAGCAAGCAACGCTAAGTGACGCCGCCGCACGACTGGTCACAAAAATCGACGCGGAGCTGCGTGATCATGAGAGACTCGCTCGACCAAACCGGGCAAGGGAGGATGAGGACTAATCTCCTGAAGAGGATACTGCACACGCGAGCCTCCATAGCACCCCAGGCCTTCCCTCCCTTCACCTACTTGGACATCAACTGGTACAATGAACTCAAATTGACAATATGAGAAAATTCCATGGCAATCAATGACTTTTGAACAAAATGCGTTAGACTATGACTGGACTGATACACAATATGCTGTTTGTTCGACCCGGGCTGATGGGGGACTGGTTTCCGATAAGCATTTGCTTTTCCCGTCTTCCTTGTCTGTCTTCATCTTCGTCTTTCCTTCGGGTAAACAAAATTCCACACTCTGAAAATGTTCCACACTCTGAAACTGTTAATGATTTTGATAATAATGATTTTGATGATTTTTTTTTGATGATTTGATGATGATGATGATGACAATGACAATAAAATAATTCATTCATTCATACTTATGTACAGTATGTTGAATGTACAGTATATATCAGTCTTGTCTTATCTTACCATTCCAAAAATAATTTACAGAAAAATATGGCATATTTTAGAGATGGTTTGAATTGCGATTAATTACAATTAATTTGTAGGGTTAGGGTTAGTAAAAATTTTGATCGTTTGACAGCCCTAATAACCCGTACTTTTCGAGGCTGTGGTCATAAAGTTAATATGAGAAACTTGAAACTGTTCAGCGCTGCAACTGTTCAATTTTGCACATCAGTTTTTTTTTTTTTAAGAAAAAATCTTAGCCAAAGTTATTTATTTTTATTTTGTTTTTCAAAATATCTACATTTCAGAATATTGTATTTTCTATTTTTGAGCAGAATTCTAGCTTTGAATAGGTTAATGTTCCTACTGTTGAAAGCACAAAAGTGTGTAATAAACAACTAGCACATTTATATTTTGCATTTTGTTTTCTTACTGTACTGAAAATGAACCGAACCGTGACCTCAAAACCGAGGTACGTACCGAACCGAGATTTTTGGGTACCGTTACACCCCTATTAATTCTATAATTTATTTACACTTCCCTCTTACTGGTTGTTTTTTACAACAGAAAAGGCAACAATGGCAGTCACATACCATATTAATTTTTTTCAGGTCATTCAATGTCAGACAGAAGCAGCACGGCAAAACACCACGCTAAAAAATAAGTACAAATATCAAAATGGCCTACCTCTTTGTCCTTTGTGGGACAATGGCCCCCAACAAAATGTTTAACGCATATGAAATGGTAAATGGCTTCCCCTTGCTGGCGTTAAACTGGTCTTTTGGACTTCCGCACAAGTTGATCCATTCTTCATTTTTTTCCTGTGAGATTTTGGTTTGGGGAAATGTATGAAGAAAACATCCTTCATATGTTGTAATGTCTAGAGTCGTTTCTACAAGTTCCATAGCAGCAGTGTTTACTCGGCATGTTCTTTTTTTGAAAGATTACCAGAGAAAACGAGCAGAAATAACATGGATTGTAGGCCAGGGCGTGTCTATGTTGACCCACTTCCGCGTTACGATGGCAACGTCACGGTCTAAAAATAGCCTTCGTGCGGTACGCTATGGAAAATCCACTAGAGTAGATGGCAGTGGCTCTTTCATTGTTGTTATGGTAGAGGCCAGGGCTTTTCTGCAACAAGCAAACAATATGAAGAACATAAAACAAACTTCAAAAGATAACGTTTTGCACAGGGATGTAAATAGGGGCGGAAAGAGAGACAAAAGAGTTACCCAAACACCAAGACAAGTATATATGACAAAGCGTGTATAGTACTGTTTATAATTTAGATAACGATTTTATTGGTATTTTTTGAAAGGAAAATTGAGGCACTTTAAAGCTTTTATTTTACTGATTAACAATGTATCATTCCAGCCATTTTTTTGCTGTAAATTTTGGTTGTCTTCGTTCTTCAACTGTAAAAAAGATACAATTTTATGTCGAGGTGTGCTAATGCTTTTTATTGGCAAATGACACGATTTATAGTTAGTATAGTATAGTAATAGTAATAATTGAGAAACACTTGGGTAGGCAAATGAAGTCATGAGTAGCGCTTAATTTTTATTCATTTATTTTTTTAATTAAAGTTTGTTGGAGAATAAGGACGTTAAATACAGTTGCACTAAGAGATACGAATGATCCCACTAATGTGTTTAAGATACAGTACAAGATTTTTTTTTTTTCTTTGCTTTGACTCAAACACAAAAGCGCCTGTAAATGTGGTAACATAAACACACCAAGTTGCAGCCATACACTATATTGACATTGACACTATAGTATCATTAAAGGTGGTAAAAAGAGTTAATCTCTGTATCCATGACAACCATCCCCCCTCTGTAACCTGCCTCTACTCCAATTGTGATTTGTTCTTGGCGTACTTTCATCCTTCAACACTCTAAGAAGAGCACAAGGTGACATCGAGCCATGAATGGAAAAAAAATGTATACTTAATCCGATTCCATCTGTCTCGCCACTCGTGGCTTATATTTACCAGAGTGTGTGCGTGTTACAACGGAGTACAGAAACGGAGGGGAGAATGAAAAGAGGATGATGTAAACTAATCTCTGTCAGCAGGCTACTTCCCCCCGAGAGGCTGAGTTCATTTCACACATACATCAATAGTTACAGCAAACAACGCTCGCTCCAAGACAAGAAGATAATCCTGTTGGTTAAATACAACAAAACGATGAAACACAATAGCATTAGCATTTGAACGGGCCTATGAAAAGGTATAATGCATCAATTCCATACTATGTCCAAAGATGGATCAGTTTTGTTTAGGAGATTCAAAAGATGAAAATCGAATTGGGTTTTCAAGGCTTTCATTACCTTTCTGACTCATTCAAGGCTTTTAGAGAGTCAAAAGTCTTTTGTCAAGCCAAAACTCGTGTAATGGATGCTATTCCTATCTTTTTAACTGAAAATTCCAACAAAATGTATTCATATCTCAAATTAAAATATAAGTTCATTTTCATTTGTTCGCCCCATAATTGAGTTTTCTTTATGTACTCCAGTTTTCTCCCACATTTGAGAAATATGCTTGTTATATTCATTTAAGATAATCCATAGTAACTGTGAATGCATTTATGACTGTGGCTAATTAACCAGTGACTGTGGAAAAAGTAGGAAGTTTGGGGGTGGAGTCACTTAAGGCATAGTAGTTGACCTACCTAACTTCAATTGCTTCTCAGTGACATTCTGAATGGCTGTCTGCCCCTGTATGTGCGCCGTAATTGTTTATAGTGATGTTTATTGAAATCCAGCCGAACAGAAAAGCATTAGAGAAGATGGGATAAAGGGATTACCAAAAGAACAATAGCTGAATAATCATGATATATGACTACAATTACATTCTACGATGGTGGTTAGACCAGCCTCCAAGAGAGCGACAAAGGTTTCACATCACCAACCCCCGATTGCCACCCATGGTTTCCAGATCCAGGACTGGGAATCATTGGCCCTAAATCGTGTCTATGAGTGGTAAGGTTGTTGTATATTGTGAAGACACTTGTGTTGCCCAGTGTCCTCCCTAGCCCAACACCGCACCCACGTCGCAGATAATTGTATGATGCATTAAAACCATGGGGCAGGAATAGAAATGGAGCAGCTCAACTAGAGGCCAGCACTCTCTTATAATTGATTGAGATACTGTTGACCTGCACTGTGGATTTTGGGTCAATGTTGTCATTGCTGATGTAGCGGCACAAGACTGTTACATTGGGGCAAATAAGTATTTAGTCAACCACTAAGGCTACGTTCATACTACAGGTCTTAATGCACGAATCCGATTTTTTCGAGTTTTTCCGACTCGAGTGAGGCATTAACTTGACGGTCTGAACGTGACAAGTCGCATAGAACTGGACCATTTCAAATCCGATCTGGGTCACTTTCGTATGTGGTTCAAATCCGATCTGGGCCACATTTTTCCAGACTGTCGCGGCGGTCTGTACTGTCCACTCTCCCAAATCGGATTTCATGCAGCAATTACGTCATCAAATAGCGAGAGAGACGCTTACCGTATCGGTGCCGCTGTGCGTTATTACCGCCTAGCTTGCAGTGAAGACGGCTTTTGGGGAAGGGCTGGGCTTGACAACAATCATAAAAAATAAAAATGGGTTGAGGATAAACCTGAGAATGCTCAGTTTTCTCTTTGCTCCAAGTGAGCAATATTTCAACATTGCCTACACGGCCGAGAGTCGGGGCAAACTGCGCATATGTGTGTGTGATATGCAGGGACAGTGCGTGCATGCTATCGATCCATATAAACTTTGAATATAAGCCTAAACGGGGATTATTTATGTCTGTTATTTGTGTCCTTTTGAAAAGCAAAATATGATATCCCTGGAATGACGGATGATGTGTGTCATTTGTTTTGATGCTTCTGCGCATGCGGGTCTTCATGCTCAGCGCGTGTCGGACTCCGAATTAGTGCGCATGCGTAATACTTGAACGGTCTCAATGGACAAAGTCAGTCTGAACGGGCACGCCAAAAAAACGGATATGACAAAAAATCGGATTCGTGCATTAAGACCTGTAGTATGAACGTAGCCTTAATTGTGCAAGTTCTCCCACTTGAAAATATTAGGCTACGTTCATACTACAGGTCTTAATGCACAAATCCGATTTTTTGTCATATCTGTTTTTTTGGCATGCCCGTTCAGACTGACTTTGTCCATTGAGACCGTTCCAGTATTACGCATGCGCACTATTTCGCAGTCTGACACGCGCTGAGCAAGACGACCCGCATGCGCAGAAGACTCTAAACAAATGACACGTCTTCTGTCATTCCAGGGATATTATATTTTGCTTTTCAAAAGGAGGACACAAATAACACATAAATAATCCCCGTTTAGGCTTATATTCAAAGTTTATATGGATCGATAGCATGCACGCGCGGTCCGTGCACGTAACACACACATACGGGCAGTTTGCCCCGACTCTCGGCCGTGTAGGCAATGTTGAAATATTGCTCACTTGGAGCAGAGAGAAAACTGAGCATTCTCAGGCTTATCCTCAACCCATTTTTATTTTTTATGACTGTTGTCAAGCCCAGCTCTTCCCCCAAAGCCGTGTTCACTGCAAGCTAGGCGCTAATAACGCACAGCGGCACCGCTACGGTAAGCGTCTCTCTCGCTATTTGATGACTTAATTGCTGCATGAAATCCGATTTGGGAGAGTGGACAGTACAGACCGCCGCGACAGTCTGGAAAAATGTGGCCCAGATCGGATTTGAACCACATACGAAAGTGACCCAGATCGGATTTGAAATGGTCCAGTTCTATGCGACTTGTCACGTTCAGACCGTTAAGTTAATGCCTCACTCGAGTCGGAAAAACACGAAAAAATCGGATTCGTGCATTAAGACCTGTAGTATGAACGAAGCCTTAGAGAGGCCTGTAATTGTCAACATGGGTAAACCTCAACCATGAGAGACAGACTGTGGGGGGGAAAAAACAGAAAATCACATTGTTTGATTTTTAAAGAATTTATTTGCAAATCATGGTGGAAAATAAATATTTGATCAATACCAAAAGTTCATCTCAATACTTTGTTATGTACCCTTTGTTGGCAATAATGGAGGCCAAATGTTTTCTGTAACTCTTCACAAGATTTTCACACACTGTTGCTGGTATTTTGGCCCATTCCTCCATGCCAATCTCCTCTAGAGCAGTGATGTTTTGGGGCTGTCGTTGGGCAACACGAACTTTCAACTCCCTCCACAGATTTTCTATGGGATTGAGATCTGGAGACTGGCTAGGCCACCCCAGGACCTTGAAATGCTTCTTATGAAGCCACACCTTTGTTGCCCTGGCTGTGTGTTTGGGATCATTGTCATGCTGAAAGACCCAACCAGGTCTTATCTTCAATGCCCTTGCTGATGGAAGAAGATTTTCACTCATGATCTCTCGATACATGGCCCCATTCATTCTTTTCTTTACACAGATCAGTCGTCCTGGTCCCTTTGCAGAAAAACAGCCAGCCATGCTTCACAGTGGGTATGGTGTTCTTCGGATGCAATTCAGTATTCTTTGTCCTCCAAACACGAGAACCTATGTTTCTACCAAAAAGTTCTATTTTGGTGTCATTTGACCAGAACACATTCACCCAGTCCTCTTCTGGACCATCCAAATGCTCTCTAGTGAACCGCAGACGGGCCTGGATGTGTACTTTTTTCAGCAGAGGGACACGTCTGGCAGTGCAGGATTTGAGTCCCTAGCGGCGCAATGTGTTACTGATAGTAGCCTTTGTTACTGTGGTCCCAGCTCTCTGTAGGTCATTCACTAGGTCCCCCCGCGTGGTTCTGGGATGTTTGCTGACCGTTCTTGTTATCATTTTTACACCATGGGGTGAGATCTTACATGGAGCCCCAGATCGAGGGAGATTATCAGTGGTCTTGTATGTCTTCCGTTTTCTAATAATTGCTTCCACAGTTGATTTCTTTACACCAAGTGTTTTACCTATTGCAGATTCAGTCTTCCCAGTCTGCTGCAGGTCTACAATTTTGTCGCTGGTGTCCTTCGACAGCTCTTTGGTCCTGGCCATAGTGGAGTTTGGCGTGTGGCTGACTGACTGACATTGTGGACAGGTGTCTTTTATACCGATAATGAGTTAAAACGGGTGCCATTAATACACGTAACGAGTGGAGCCTCGTTAAACCTCATTAGAAGTTTGACCTCTTTGACAGCCAGAAATCTTGCTTGTTTGTAGGTGACCAAACACTTATTTTCCACTCTAATTTGGATATAAATGATAGAAAAATCAAACAATGTAATTTTCTTTTTTTTCACATTCACATTCTGTCTCTCATGGTTGAGGTTTACCCATGTTGACAATTACAGGCCTCTCTAATCTTTTCAAGTAGGAGAATTTGCACAATTGGTGGTTGACTAAATACTTATTTGCCCCACTGTACGTCAAGACAAGGGGATGCCTCATGTCTTGCTTTACATCCATTTGGGCATTCTCCAGTCCCTTTCTCTGGTCACTTTGAGGCAAATGCTGCACTACTTGATGTCTCATGTTGATGAAAAGTAGAGAAGAAGCATCCAAGAGTGAATGAGAACATTTGGGGAAAAAAACCTTTCTTGATGAATGATATACTTCAATGTCAAACCAGTGAGTAACGTAGTCATATAGAAGATGCACCATCAAACTATTTTTGAACATAGTTTGTGAAAGCCATGTTTTGACAAACATTTTTCACTTTAATCGGGAAATTGGACGCTCAAAGGGATCAAATGGTTGTAATACATTGTGACAGAAAAAAAAAAAAAAAAAAAAAAAACTACCTGAAGGACTTAACAGAATTCAGTACAATAGAGAAAAATGTTCACGCCAAGGTTTTCATCTAAAAGGGGAATAAAGGCTAATGAACAATTCATCTGTTTGAATGTCTCTCAGAGTCCTCTTCTCTTCAGCTGTACAATTTGGACAAATATCACCTTACACACGGTAATTGCAACTGGTAGAAACAAAGTACACTTGATTGCTTTTTTGGAGTGCAGACTACTGCCATGCCAAGCCAAAACAGTCCTGCCCGATCCTTGAAGTAGTCATGAACAGTGTTGTCACGGATTACTTAAAGTAATTTAATTACTGATTACTGATTACACCTAAAAAAAGTAATCTAGTTACTTTACTGATTACTTTATTATCAAACTTGATTTTAAAAGTAACATCAGTTACTTTTTACCATTTTTTTTTTCCTTTTGCTGCCTCAACATAAAAATAACAGAAAAATGTCATCGCGTGTAATTGAGTTTTTCACATAAGGCTTAATCTTTGAGTTCTCGGGGGTTTAATTAGTCGACCACCATTGACTCGCCCTAGCTTAGACATTCTGGAGCCTTAAAACTAACAAATACAGTGCCTTGCAAAAGTATTCGGCCCCCTTGAATCTTGCAACCTTTCACCACATTTCAGGCTTCAAACATAAAGATATGAAATTTAATTTTTTTGTCAAGAATCAACAACAAGTGGGACACAATCGTGAAGTGAAACAACATTTATTGGATAATTTAAACTTTTTTAACAAATAAAAAACTGAAAAGTGGGGCGTGCAATATTATTCGGCCCCTTTACTTTCAGTGCAGCAAACTCACTCCAGAAGTTCAGTGAGGATCTCTGAATGACCCAATGTTGTCCTAAATGGCCGATGATGATAAATAGAATCCAAATGTGTGTAATCAAGTCTCCGTATAAATGCACCTGCTCTGTGATAGTCTCAGGGTTCTGTTTAAAGTGCAGAGAGCATTATGAAAACCAAGGAACACACCAGGCAGGTCCGAGATACTGTTGTGGAGAAGTTTAAAGCCGGATTTGGATACAAAAAGATTTCCCAAGCTTTAAACATCTCAAGGAGCACTGTGCAAGCCATCATATTGAAATGGAAGGAGCATCAGACCACTGCAAATCTACCAAGACCCGGCCGTCCTTCCAAACTTTCTTCTCAAACAAGGAGAAAACTGATCAGAGATGCAGCCAAGAGGCCCATGATCACTCTGGATGAACTGCAGAGATCTACAGCTGAGGTGGGAGAGTCTGTCCATAGGACAACAATCAGTCGTACACTGCACAAATCTGGCCTTTATGGAAGAGTGGCAAGAAGAAAGCCATTTCTCAAAGATATCTGTTAGGTCTAAACTTACTTTTGTAATTAATTAAAGACCCAGAAAGGGAGGGAGAAGGATCAGACCAGGTACGGAGATATGTTTCCACCGGCGGCCGCCAGGGGGAGAGGACTTGACAGAGCTTTGCGCTCTGCTCGCAAGTCAGTAATTCTCTCTCCCTCTCTTCCTGGGGCTCGGTGCTTTTATTAAGGGCTTGTTGATGAGCAAAGTACAGTTACAACACTGTTGTCCAACGTGGCAGGTTCGGTCGGGCAAATTCCTTATTCTAGTCAGTGAGTGAACAGTCACACTTCCTGATTAAAACTTCCTGATTGAATTACCTGAGCAGGCAAGATAACATTGTTTTAAACACACATTTGTACTCATAGTACTGTAGCTTGGTGGAAAGGTTGTGTGATGAATCAATATATGTGTGTGCTTCTATCAATCAGCAGAATGTGAACAATGACCTGTAAGCACATGATGATGGCTAAAACTGTATTCTTCATAATAGCTTGGGAGTGCGCGTATAATAGCTGTGGAAGAGCAAACTGGCATAATACTGTATATTTGGCACCCAAAAACAAGCTTATCTTACAATATCCATAAAAAGTCTCGTTTAAAGTTTGCCACAAGCCACCTGGGAGACACACCAAATATGTGGAAGAAGGTGCTCTGGTCAGATGAAACCAAAATTGAACTTTTTGGCCACAATGCAAAACGATATGTTTGGCGTAAAAGCAACACAGCTCATCACCCTGAACACACTATCCCCACTGTCAAACATGGTGGTGGCAGCATCATAGTTTGGGCCTGCTTTTCTTCAGCAGGGACAGGGAAGAGGGTTAAAATTGACGGGAAGATGGATGCAGCCAAATACAGGAACATTCTGGAAGAAAACCTGTTGGTATCTGCACAAGACCTGAGACTGGGACGGAGATTTATCTTCCAACAGGACAATGATCCAAAACATAAAGCCAAATCTACAATGGAATGGTTCAAAAATAAACGTATCCAGGTGTTAGAATGGCCAAGTCAAAGTCCAGACCTGAATCCAATCGAGAATCTGTGGAAAGAGCTGAAGACTGCTGTTCACAAACACTCTCCATCCAACCTCACTGAGCTCGAGCTGTTTTGCAAGGAAGAATGGGCAAGAATGTCAGTCTCTCAATGTGCAAAACTGATAGAAAGATACCCCAAGCGACTTGCAGCTGTAATTGGAGCAAAAGGTGGCGCTACAAAGTATTAACGCAAGGGGGCCGAATAATATTGCACGCCCCACTTTTCAGTTTTTTATTTGTTAAAAAAGTTTAAATTATCCAATAAATGTTGTTCCACTTCACGATTATGTCCCACTTGTTGTTGATTCTTGACAAAAAATTAAAATTTTATATCTTTATGTTTGAAGCCTGAAATGTGGCGAAAGGTTGCAAGGTTCAAGGGGGCCGAATACTTTTGCAAGGCACTGTAACTGACAAACTGCATTAATTTGTTTAAATCAACTCGAACAACTAATTACCCCCCCCCCCCCCCCCCCAGCTAACTCCAAGATTAAGCCTAATGTAAAAAATTCTGAACTTCCCTTTTGAAATAAAGACCTAGCCGTTAAAATGTCTCTAAAAGTTGTAAAGCAATAAAACATCAAAAATTAATGAAATGAACAAAAATCCTACAACGTAAAGTTTTCATAATGGGTCAAAATCATTTTTCGAACAGATCATGTGACGAGCACCTTGGAGACTATGCTTTGCTTAGCCAAAACTACACCAGAGGAGGCAAGATAGATATTTAGAATTTCTATAAACCTAAGCTTTCAAACGCTGCAAACAACAGCTTGAACAGTTGATTGAACTCGAACAGTGTTAAGATGTGTGTGTATATATATATATATATATATATATATATATATATATATATATATATGTATTGGCCAAAAGTTTGGAGACACCTCAAAGGTGGATACTTTGAAGAATGTAGAACACAATACCTGTTTTCATTTATTTCACTTTGTTTTGCCATTCCACATGTTCATTCATAGTTTTGATGTCTTCAGTGAGAATATACAATAGTAGTGAAAATATATAAAACGCAAAAATCATGAAGTGCGTCCAAACTTTTGACTTTTGTTTCAGTCTTCAACATGCTTTTCCCCCAGTCCCTCAAATGTAAAACTTGGCCTATGATTACAAACTCTAACTATAAAATGTACATAATTACACATATTACAAAGGCTGGTTACAAACTGTAGAAGTGCTGGCTGTCTCATTAACTGTCCGCTTTGTTTCGAGTTTTTTCGCGTTGTGCTGTAACTCCAAGTGCTTCTTTGTTGAATTGGATGTCAAGTTTTTAGTGGTCGACAGTCTTTCTGAGCCAGCGCAGAGTTTGCAACGCACGGAAATATTTTTGTCATCTTTACTGGATGGATATGTGAAGTAATGGCTGTATCTCCAGTGAGCAAATGCAGTCGTTTGTTGTATCTCTCCGGCTCCTTTACTGTTAGCATCCTCATAGGTAGCCACTAGCCAGGCTATGTTGTTGACCGCCGTGGCAGACGGCGCGCGCACAGGCAGCATGGTAATACACGTGACCAGTTTTTTTTCCCCGATGAGAAAACTTGAGATGTGATGTCACTCTCAAACTCAAGCGCAGTATTTTCTTTTCAAATGACCTTCGTACATGACTACAATATTCGTCATTCTACATACAGTATGAGGCAACAACAAAATAGTAACGCACAGGCACCGAGGAAACTAACTTTAATCAGATTACTTGCTTGGAAAAATGAACACGTTAGATTGCTCGTTACTGAAAGAAAGTCATCAGATTACACAACACTGGTCATGAATACCCGTCCGTGTCCTGTAAATGGTAGAAATGTATGCATTAAAAAGTGCATATTACATAGAAATCCTACTTTTTGGCAGACCGAAATTTGAAAACCCATACATCCATTTACAGTGGGGCAAATAAGTATTTAGTCAACCACCAGTTGTGCAAGTTCTCCTATTGAAAAGATTAGAGAGGCCTGTAATTGTCAACATGGGTAAACCTTAAACATGAGAGACAGAATGTGGAAAAAAAACAGAAAATCACATTGTTTGATTTTTAAAGAATTTATTTCCAAATTAGAGTGGAAAATAAGTATTTGGTCACCTCCAAACTAGATTTCTGGCTGTCAAAGAGGTCTTTCTAACAAGGTCTAACGAGTTCTAACGAGGCTTCACTCGTTACCTGTATTGATGGCACCTGTTTTAACTCATTATCGGTATAAAAGACACCTGTCCACAACCTCAGTCAGTCACACTCCAAACTCCACTATGGCCAAGACCAAAGAGCTGTCGAAGGACACCAGAGACAAAATTGTAGACCTGCACTAAGCTGGGAGTACGTGTCCCTTTGCTGAAGAAATTACACGTCCAGGCCCGTCTGCGGTTCGCTAGAGGGCATTTGGATGACCCAGAAGAGGACTGGGAGAATGTGTTATGGTCAGATAAAACCAAAATAGAACTTTTTGGTAGAAACACAGGTTCTCGTGTTTGAAGGAGAAAGAATACTGAATTGCATCCGAAGAACACCATACCCACTGTGAAGCATGGGGGTGGAAACATCACGCTTTGGGGCTGTTTTTCTGCAAAGGGACCAGGACGACTGATCTGTGTAAAGGAAAAAAATGAATGGGGCCATTATCGAGAGATTTTGAGTGAAAATCTCCTTCCATCAGCAAGGGCATTGAAGATGAGACGTGGCTAGGTCTTTCAGCATGACAATGATCCCAAACACACAGCCAGGGCAACAAAGGAGTGGCTTCGTAAGAAGCATTTCAAGGTCCTGGAGTGGCCTAGCCAGTCTCCAGATCTCTACCCCATACAAAATCTGTGGAGGGAGTTGAAAATCTGTGTTAGGGTTGGGGTTACTTATTTTCCACCACGATTTGCGAATAAATTCTTTAAAAAATCAAACAATGTGATTTTCTTTTTTTTTTTCCCACATTCTGTCTCTCATGGTTGAGGTTTACCCATGTTGACAATTACAGGCCTCTCTAATATTTTCAAGTGGGAGAACCTGCACAATTAGTGGTTGACTAAGTACCTATTTGCCCCGCTGTATCTGAAGCTTATATCCTTCCTAGAATCACTGCTGAGCTGTAGCCCATCCCAGTTGGAAAAAGACAAAATTTTATTCATTTTCATGTGAAGTACCTTTTTAATGAAACCGCATCTAAGCAAAGTTTCCTTTAATTCAATGCGGTGTTAATGTTCAGTAAATAATGTTAGCTTACTTTCATCAGAAGGAGGAAAACACTGTCCAAATTCAACCAGTCTTCTGAGCCCGCCTAATTGTTACTAACATTTGGTTCTAACGTTTCAATTACTCAAATTGAAAGAACAAAATTATTCCCCTAACCAGTAAAGATATCTGAGTTTAATTTGTCTGGTCATAACCAGTGCTAATTTGGTGCTCTCTCTTCCCAATGCAAATAACAGTAAACCAAATTGCGCCAGCCAGATATTGTTGTGGAAATTGAACGAGAACAGTCATGTCACAGTTAATACCGTTCTTAATTAAGGTCTATATTGGTGCCAGTAGTGATCCAGTAAGTAATCAGGGAAACCCTGGCTGTGTTTTGAGTGAGCATTAAATCTAAAAGCCGCTACATTGCGACCTTGTCTAGAAAGCTCAGGCAATATTATTATAATATAATCAGAGCAGTGGTTCGATCGAACCCCAGGGGTTTGGTAAGTCAGTCTAAGGCACAGGTGTCAAACCGATTCCAGAAAGGGCCTAGTGGGTGCAGGTTTGCTTTCCAACCAATGAAGAGGACACCTTTTCACCAATTAGATCTCTTACATGTGTAATCAGTTAAACTTTGTCAGGTGCTGCTTGTTTCAGCAGGAAGTTCATTGGTTAAACTCTCTGCCCGTTATCGGTTGGAACAAAATCCAGCACCCACTAGGCCCTTTCTGGAATCGGTTTGACACCTGTGGTCTAAGGGGTTCAGTGAAGGTTAAGACATGCAGGGCCCTATTTTTGGAAGCTGACTAAACCTAGGCAAAGTGGCGTTTTAAACCAGGTTTTGGAATGGTTAGTCCCCAATTTACAGGCTTTATTCCAATTCTTTCAACTGCTAGTTCTCTATCTGATGGGCGGAGAAACTGGTTAGCTCAGTGGAAGGTTGACTCACTTGTATGAGGATGTACAACAGACCTACAGGTGGTGTGCACTGTGTTGACATAAAAAACATTTGTGCCACATTTTACACCATGAAAAAAGGATGCAATAGAATGGGAACGTCGACATGAAAACAAATTAGAAACAGTGTGAAATAAATTGAGTTTAATTTCATTTTCTAATGTGAAAAGCAAATCAAAAGGCAAAATTATTTGTTGTAAATTAACACAGTTTATTCGATTTGTGGGAAAATTAATGTTGTTGTTTTTTTTTTTAACATAATGACGTTGTGTACAAATTTGGCGATCATTTTGTGCAGGGTGTTTCATTTATTTTAATATCATTTGAGATGACATGACAACAACTGCACGGTCAAGTTTAATGCAACCAAGCAGGTTTAATGTTGGACACTATAAGATACATTCCTCCAAATTTGAATGAAACTAAGATACAGTATGTGCAATGGGCCAGTCTTGGTTCAGTGGTCTGATGATGCTGCAGGCATAAAGATAAAAAACACATTTTGGTCTGTTTAAAAACATGCTGTCTAAATAAGAAGAAATTTGAATGGAAATTCACTTAAGTTTTAGCTTGGGAGCTTAGATATATTGATTTTGAATTTGAGAGAGAGAACAAAGATTTTTTTTTATTTTTTATATCCAAAGCGTTTGTTTAAGGCACATGTGAAACTCATGGGGGTTCAGTACCTCTAGCAAGGTTAAGAATTACTGCATTAGAGTAATGACACGAGACGTGAATTTCCAATAACTTTCCTTATACGCAATGATTCTGTCTTCTTCTGATTGACAGCTCTCAAAATCGTTATCAGCTCTGAAATGGACCCTGTGATTAGTCAGTGCGTGAACAGCAGAACATGATGAAGCATGACTGCTACTGTTCTCCTATCCAATATGAACTGCGGTCGACCGCGCACAGCTAAATTGCATTTCAACAACTATATAATAACGGCAGTAGAGCAGCATTTGTAATGGTGGTAAATAATGTCAAGAGGTTTTAAGAGAGCACTACATCAAATGGGAGCACCACCATGGCATTCAAATACGCAACATTTTGAAGAATGTCTCCCAAGCTGTTAGGAGACAGCAAAGGGGGCCGTGTAGAACATTTATGTGTGTGGCGGGAAAACATGTTTTCTATTGAATTGATTTGTTACCTCCGCAGCTGAGACCTTGCTCACTTACTTTCTCATCCCTTAACACATTGAAACACACATGAACGTCACATCCAAATCTGAGAGTAACCCCTGTGGAACACCTGCCCTCTCAGCCACGAGGTTATTTGACTTTATGATTTTACTCTGCGCATTTACTTTTCAAATGCAGCTGTGCCACGGCATGTGTGTGTTTGTGTGTACATGGAAGCAATTTTGTATGCACGCATCAGGCGGTTGGTTGCGCGGGAAATGCACTTGCTTGTCAGCCATCTCACGCCTGGTGATCTTTTGGAGGTCAGGTCATTTGCTGAATGTGGGCTGTGATTCATTCAGGTGACCTGGCAAGTTTGCATGTAAGCACACATACTGTATGCCAATTGTTACTTTGATTTTTTTTTTCTTGTAGGCTGTTTCCATATTCTGTCAGCAGAGGTGGGTAGAAATGCATTAAATTTACTGTACTCTGGTAGAATTACTCGAGTAGCTGTTTGAGAAATGTATTACATCTTAAAGTAGTTTTACCACGCAATACTTTTTACTTTCACTTGAGTAGATTTGTTAAGAAGAAACACTACTCTTACTCCGCTACTTTGGGCTACACTAGAGTCATTATATTTTTTCTCTCTATTCTAGCAGTGGGGCAAATAAGTATTTAGTCAACCAGGTCATATTGGATAAGGCGCTATTGGAACGGAAAGTTAACTCTTGACAAATGGAGCGTTAACATAGTGCAAAAACGAATTAGCGATTTTTTTCAGTACAAAAACAGCAACATTTTCTAAAATTTAATTCGAGGTCAAAAATGAAGATGATTATGATAGTTTATAATAGTGCCCTGCGAGGAAACGTTATCTGCAGATTTAGACCGTGGAGAAGGTCAAATGATTTGCATTCTAGCCATATTATTGTTTGTTGTTGCTGTTAAGATGCCGCCGTGCAGAGTGCTGTTGGATATTGTGTGTTCAATGTATTTGAATGTTGTGAAAAGTGGGTGTTAAACTGAGGCTTATTTGCCCTTTTAGTTTTCAAATGTGTTTGTATGTCATTGCGCCGTCTAGCTGCAGGGATTTGCATCATAATACATAGTCGCTTTTACAGTGGGGCAAATAATTATTTAGTCAACCACTAATTGTGCAAGTTCTCCCACTTGAAAATATGAGAGGCCTATAATTGTCCACATGGGTAAACCTCAACCGTGAGAGACAGAATGTGTGGGGGGGGGGGGGGGGGGGGGGGGAACAGAAAATCACATTGTTTGATTTTTAAAGAATTTATTTGCAAATCATGGTGGAAAATAAGTATTTGGTGAATACCAAACGTTAATCTCAATACTTTGTTATGTAATTTTTGTTGGCAATAACAGAGGCCAAACGTTTTCTGTAACTCTTCACAAGCTTTTCACACACTGTTGCTGGTATTTTGTCCCATTCCTCCATGCAGATCTCCTCTAGAGCAGTGATGTTTTGGGGCTGTCATTGGTGGGGATGGGAATCGAAATCCGATTCCAATTCGGAACCGGTTCCTAGTGTTTCGAGGCCTCGACATCACAATGAAAAAGCCTTAATGATCCCTTTAACGAGTCCTGAAGACGCATTCTGCGTCGTGACTGTCTTGTTGTCCAAACACATCAAACTAGCATGGCGCCAAGAACCACCCGCTCCAAAGTTTGGCTACACTTCACCAGGAAAGAGGGTGAAAATGAAAGGTGGCGATGGTTTAGCACGAGCATTGCAGCTGTAAACATAAGAATGACAGCACGTAGGTTCAAACGCTCGAAAGTGTGTCTTTACTTCACGAGGAAAAATTACAACAAAACGACTTGCAATCATTGCAAGGTGGAGATAACTGCATCGGGAGGGAAGGTGGAGATAACTGCGTCGGGAGGGAATAGACTGCACTGTCCTCACCGAGACAGCTATACAGCTAAACTCCGAAATGACGATACAGAAGACGTTGGTATAATTTGCTGACTTTATTCAACCATCACTTGAAGAGTGAAACTAAAAATAGAAATGAAACAAATCAATTTCGTCCCCAATAACAAACAGGTTTGCATCAACGTAAATCAGCGATGATTAGCTGCTAATTCAGTAATAACTAAACAGTTAGCATGCGTTCGCTAGCATTAGCACATCGTTCAAACCACTGCACAACTGGATTTAAGTGTCCGATCACGAGTGGAAACACACAACAACAACACAAAAGATGATACATACAGGCGTTGCCTCTGTAGATATTTTACAATCATTAACAAAGAACGTATAGTCGTAGCAGTGCTTCCCTCTCTCACTAACTTGCTCACTCGCTTGGATGTGGCATTTCTTCTTCGTGTGTAAGAGCGCTCTTCTTCACGTGAGCGCGTTCTTCTTTGCGTGAGGAAGCGCAAGGGCGCCCCCACTTGAGCGTGAAAGCACCATAAAAACTAAAAGGCATGCATTTCAATATACTGGTAAATAATACTTTAGCAGGGGTCCCAAAACTACGGCCCGCGGGCCGAATACGGCCCGCCCCGACATTTGGTCCGGCCCCCTGAACAACACCAGAGAGCATTTTGAATTTTTTTTTTTTCTCTCAATAGTGTTAATTATTTTCTGGCCTTTTTCTGTGAAGAACTCAGAGAGGGTTATTTGGTTATTATCTATTTGATTAATAGTGTTGTTATTATTAATTATTATTATATTATATTATTATTTTTGTTTTATTTACTTTTGTTCCGTGAAATATCCAGAAAGGGTTATTTGATTGTGGCTTTCTGGAAAACAATGATTTTTTGACATTTAGGCACTCCTGCAATCGTCACACTTTTTCTGTTACAAACTGACCCCGGCCCCTCATCAGAGAAGGGAAAAGTTATGCGGCCCTCACTGGAAAAAGTTTGGGGACCCCTGCAAGTTTAACACATATTGCTAACTGCAGACCAACGACCTATATGCCAATATATACCAATATTTTTTTATTTCTATTAGAAAAATGTTTCAGTAAAATGTTACATTCTTGTGCATTTGTCACTGATTGCCTCAGTTAATATTGAGGCTTTGGGCCTCTTTTGACCTTGTTGTGAGTTTTTAAGGTTGTGACTTCTGATTAAACAAACTCAATGCCAATCAAAACGTTTGTTCTTCTTTTTCCCCAAATTAGAATCGATAAGGGAATCGATAAAGAATCGAATCGTTAAGCAATATCGATAATGGAATCGGAATCGTAAAAATCCTATCAATTCCCATCCCTAGTCGTTGGGCAACACGGACTTTCAACTCCCTCCACAGATTTTCTAGTGGGTTGAGATCTGTAGACTGGCTAGGCCACTCCACGGCCTTAAAATGCTTCTTACGAAGCCACTCTTTTGTTGCCCTGGCTGTGTGTTTGGGATCATTGTAATGTTGAAAGACCCAGTCAAGTCACATCTTCAATGTCCTTGCTGATGGAAGGAGATTTTCACTCAAAATCTCTTGATACATGGCCGCATTCATTCTTTCCTTTACACAGATCAGTCGTCCTGGTCCCTTTGCAGAAAAACAGCCCCAAAGCATGTTTCCACCCCCATGCTTCAAAGTGGGTATGGTGTTCCTCAGATGCAATTCAGTATTCCTTCTCCTCCAAAGACGAGAACCTGTGTTTCTACCAAAAAGTTCTCTTTTGTTTTCATCTGACCATAACACATTCTCCTAGTCCTCTTCTGGATCATCCAAATGCTCTCTAGCGAACCACAGACGGGCCTGGAGGTGTACTGGCCCGTCTGAGGGGACACGTCTGGCAGTGCAGGATTTGAGTCCCTGGCGGTGCATTGTGTTACTGATAGTAGCCTTTGTTACTGTGGTCCCAGCTCTCTGTAGGCCATTCACCAGGACCCTCTTTATGGTTCTGGGATTTTTGCTCACCGTTCTTGTTATCATTTTGATGCCACGGGGTGAAATCTTGCATGGAGCCCCAGAGCGAGGGAGATTATCAGTGGTCTTGTATGTCTTCCATTTTCTAATAAATGCTCCCACAGTTGATTTCTTTACACCAAGCGAAGAGTGAAGAGTTACAGAAAACGTTTGGCCTCCGTTATTGCCAACAAAGGGTACATAACAAAGTATTGAGATAAACTTTTGGTATTGACCAAATACTTATTTTCCACCATGATTTGCAAATTCTTTAAAAATCAAACAATGTGATTTTCTATTTTTATACCACCACCGTGCTTGACGGTAGGCATGGTGTACTTGGGGTTAAAGGCCTCACCTTTTCTCCTCCAAACATATTGCTGGGCATTGTGGCCAAACAGCTCGATTTTTGTTTCGTCTGACCACAGAACTTTCCTCCAGAAGGTCTTATCTTTGTCCATGTGATCAGCAGCAAACTTCAGTCGAGCCTTAAGGTGCCGCTTTTGGAGCAAGGGCTTCCTTCTTGCATGGCAGCCTCTCAGTCCATGGAGATGCAAAACACGCTTGACTGTGGACACTGACGCCTGTGTTCCAGCAGCTTCTAATTCTTGGCAGATCTGCTTTTTGGTGATTCTCGGTTGACTCTTCACCCTCCCGACCAATTTTCTCTCAGCAGCAGGTGATAGCTTGCGTTTTCTTCCTCATCGTGGCAGTGACAAAACAGTGCCATGCACTTTATACTTACAAACAATTGTTTGCACTGTTGCTCTTGGGACCTGCAGCTGCTTTGAAATGGCTCCAAGTGACTTTCCTGACTTGTTCAAGTCAATGATTCGCTTTTTCAGATCCATGTATGTATATTTTTGACCCAGCAGATTTGATCACTTTTTCTGTTAACCCATAATAAAGTCATAAAAGAACCAAACTTCATTAATGTTTTTTGTGACAAAGAAGCATCTGTTCCAATCACTCTATCGGAGAAAAATCAGAGTTGTAGAAATAACTGGAAACTCAAGAGAGCCATGACATTATGTTCTTCACAAGTGTATGTAAACTTTTGACCACAACTGTATACAGTACATGATGCAAGTATACTGTCTTCTCCTTTACACACAATGTGAAATTATCTTAGTCTTATTTGGTTGAAAGTCAACTGAGACAGGAAACAAAAACTTTATGCCTCTATTTTGACGTATCTCTACTAATTGTAGCTGTCAGGCTGATAATTTCAGTTGTGACAATCACCACATGGACAAATGTTCAAAACATGACAGGGTGGGAAACTGGATCTATGCTACCCTCATTAGGTAGGGTTTTGTCAGATTCTTTTGTTTGTTAATTTGACAAAGTTTTCCCTCTGAAGCAAATAAAGAAACTGCTCTTTAAATACTGATTTCGATAGCCTTTCTGGGTGAGAGTTGTTTGGGAGGAGCAGAGATGCGTGTTACGCCCTGGTTCCCCTAGACCGGGTCGTAACAGGGAGTCAGACGAGTGAACAAAGTCATCATCAGAGACTTCCATTACAGTCATTTTATTTTATTTACTATAAATAGATCAAAGGTTGCAGACATATTTTCTTTTGCTTTTGTGTCATGCAAACATTTTTGCCCTTTTCTGCTAGGATGGATGCAGGAATAGCCATCCTGTGGGGGGCAGTGTAGCTCTGACTGTGAACCAGTAGCACAAACTTGCCCATAAAATGGGTAAAGGAAAAAAAGATGGAGATGGAAATGAAGTCAAAGCATATCCTAAAAGTTACAGCATGTAAACTAAAAAAACAACATATCATCTACAATTCTTGAGATTATGTAGCAATTGTTGGTGTTGTATGTAAAGTAAGACAAAACGCGCCTATGCCAAGGCCTCTCCTAAGCAATTTGTTGTGTACGATTCATGCAATGGCTGCTGTTAAGTGATACAGTCTACCTTGTTTTATATCTGCCAAGAAGTCCAATCAACTATTAGCTGGTTTTGACAACTGTATTGAAGACGTGTGTGTATTTGCCCATTAATGCATGTGTGTGTTGTGTGTGTCCTTTACTCAAAAAGGAAAGAGAAGCTGTGGGGGACCGACAGCATGTCCTGAATTCATCTGTGACAGATGTGCATGTGGAAAGCATGTCAGGGATGTACATGCACCAGTTACTAGCTCAGCCAGGTGAGTGCATGTCTGAATAAAATATGTGTGAGTGCATGTGTGTAAAGCGTAAATCATGAGCCATGGGCTGAAGAGTTGTTTTTTATTATTATTATTACGATTTTGCGCTATCACACATTTAAATATATTTTCTGAATTATTCTGCACTTTCTTTTGTGACGCTGACTCATTGTGCCTTTAGATAAAAAATAAAGAAAGAAACAAAGAAAAACGGATGAACTAATCATACAATAACTAGAAACATGATAGCCAAAAGACAAAAATGTGGGAAGAAAAAAAAAATAAACAAAATGCATTTCAGACCAATAATTCTCTACTGTTGGGTCAGATGGGTTGTAAATCCATTATCGGTGGTTTTTATTGTTATTATTATTATTCTTAACATATATCTGACTGTCATTTTCTAGCTGAATTCATGCCAGTGACACTTCTTTTAGCAGTTAAACATTGATTATGAGTAAAAATCAGGAGTGGGAGCACTATGGGGTTCAAGTTTACATGGTGACATTGATTTGAGAGATAGGAATTTAGCAAGATAATAATGGATGAGGGTGATGGTCAAATAATTGTTAATAACCAACTGATTAATACCACAGCTTGTTGAAGAATTTCTGAACAAACAAAGCTTTCCCACTTATATAGTCTTCTTTTTACTCCCCCCAAAATGTTAAATGTGTTTGTCTGTCTTCTAAGAGGAAGATACTTCATATTCAAGAGGGTTTTTCCTTTGATTAGTCTGGGGAGGCTCTTAATTGCTTTCTTTGTGTTTATATTAGTTGATTTGCATTAGTTTAATTAAATATGTTGATCTAAAATGAATTATTTTGCTGGCACATTTAAGTGAATGGCTGGAGGAATAAACAACAAGGGGGAGAAAAAAGAACTAAGCAATATAGGCACTGGCGTAAACCGGCAAGGGTGGGGCCTTAAAAAAGTCATTTTGTAAGCTCCAGAGGGAGGAGAAAATGTATACAGTATTTGACGGATATGGGGACTTGAGTTTTGATGATGGCGGATAAAGAGCATGGGACCAGATGGATGAAAGAGTTGAAAGCTAATGGTGTGCTTCCCTTGGGGTATGCCATCACTTTTCCTGGGAGATCCGAGAAGGCCGTCCACACCCAGTAGACCGATGGGGCGGGAATGCCTCAGGGGCCTGCTTGTTCAAGTGTTTGCTTCTCCACATACTCATATAGCAGTGAATAAATGAACACTAATACTTATTAGCTTTTATAATCACTAATGTGTATTTGGTTTTCAGCTTTATATGTTTTATAATGGATAGCTTCAGTTTAATACAGTTTGGAATATGATTAAAAATTAGGGAAAAGTTAGTGTACCGGAGCATTTTTTGCTATGACTTTTGAATGCAAACTGTGGGTACTAGACAGTGTTGTTAATCTTGCTTTAAAAACTAATTAATTACAGTTACAAATTACTTCTCCCAAAAAGTAATTGTCTTAGTAACTCAGTTACCTGAATGTAAGGGTAATTAGTTACTTGGCAAAGTAACTGGTGATAATTTTCACGTTTTTTTTTTCTCAAAAAACAAAACAAAAAACAAAACAAAAAAAACAGGTTGCACAATGTGAAGTTTAAAGGGTTTTTGGACAATTGGCCTTGGCCCAATTCTTTACCCTAAACTTAACTAGACACAGGGGTATTGCGGATATTGCGATAACGAGATAGTAACCTTTGCTATGTGTGGAAGTCATTTAATGTTGTTAATCAACCTTTAAAGTTGTTAAAATTGCTCCCGTTGTTGCATTAGCTCCCTTCTGTCTATTTTCGACGTGTAAGTTTTAAAACTGTTTCATCATTTAATGATAGATTTAAGTTCAAGTTTTGCCGATTTAGGAGCATTTTAGATAAAAATACTTAGGTTCGCTAGGAAGGTTCTCTACAACAGAGCCTTCCTGAGAAGTCTACTGCTTTAAGATGGTAGCTGTTTACTTACGAATCTAGTTCTTTTGTATACATGTTGCTAATGCCGCTGTGTCTGTCATTTGGATATAGTTCTGTATATATGTGATATCTACCGAAGCATCATGTGGGCGTAGTTTGCATCATGTGGGCGTAGTTTGGAGGCCATCGGCTACAGTCAGGTATTATTGGAGCCACCTAGCATAGTAGCATCGTGTTTGCAACGGCGTCACACTCTCTTGCCTCCTTCCCACTCCTGCTCTGCTCTCTCGTCTCCGTGAGTCCGTCTTTCTCAGTCTTTTCTCGCGTCAGTCAACCAACATCTTAACGCATCGTAACGCACGCCTTTCCCGCTTCAGTAACGGCAATGGCGTTGCCAAGATGAGAAAAGTAATTCATTAGATTACTCACCACTGAAGAAAATAACGCTGTTAGTAACGCCGTTATATTCTAACGCCGTTATTTACAACACTGGTACGAGAGGGTGACTACTAGGGTGGTGGTATTGACTAAAGGGCATAGGTTTGGTCTCAACATTGGTAGGGATGATATTACCGTAATGCACATAATTCAAACAATGATCCGAATAAGGGACGAAGAGCTTGACTTCGTTGTTCCTTGTGGAGGCTTGCCTGACTGCAGTAGTTTTGACGGTTAGCAAGTTTAATGTTATGCTAACTGTTGCAGGTCGGACTTTCAGTAGCAATATTAGTGGTGTTTCCCACACCTCCGCAACATTGACATCTTTATACATCACTTACAGTGGCTGCTGTTGGCCGAAAAAAAACTTCTAATATCCCCTCTTCTCCGGAGGTAGCGGCATGTTATCGACATGAATCTGTCGGGGCTGTGTGAGATATCGGTGTGTGTCTTTGTATCGGGATGGGGGGCTTCAAGTCATCAGCCAATCATACGTTCGTTTGAGGGGGAAAAAGATGGACTGGCACATTCAGCAAGTGAAAAAGGATAAATGTAAGTCTGAACATAATGAACATAATTCACTTAATAATGGTAGGGACTATTCTATCCTTACAACATATGGTAAGACAATCTAAATTATGTATATATTTGAACTATTTAAATAATGAAATAAGGTTGCTTAAAAGTTAGTGGTCCCTACAATCCCAATGCAAACCTATGTCCTTGGTAATGACTCATTTCACAATAAGCAGCAGTTTGGCTGATGATGAATACTGTAATTCTTTAGAAAACTGGCTTCAGGTCATCTCATGTCAATCCCAGTTTTCTGTCAATTTAAATTATTTAGGAAAAGAAAATGTTGCCTTAGGGGCTATCCGCTGCTAGCTCAATAGTAACATAGAATGGAAAATGCCCATAAATCTTCAAACACAATGTTGTTGATGATTTCATCACAACCAATGGAGCACCACAGATGATATAATAATACTCTCATTCACATAGTATATCTCTACCTCTTTTGAAATATCTTTTGACAATACTACTAAGTGTGGATAAGTTAAGCCTGAGTTATACTCCCGCGTTGCGGTGACGGCGTAGCGACTACGGCGTCATTCGACATTCGATAGTTCTGCGGTGAGGGAACGCGTTGCTCTGTAATTCACCGCCAAGCCACTAGAGGGATGTGGCGTTATGTTTGTACGGTTTTGGGGCATGCTTGTTTACTTCCGCTAGTCGTAGAAAAAATAAACAATGCAAGATGGAACTCTTGAAAGTAAATATTCTGCTCATCAACACTGAATAAATATTGAACATACAAATGTTGACGGGCAGGCGACGCAGAAGACGGTTTCGAGGCGGTCTGGCCGACTTTTGATGCCGCACAGAGACTCGGGTGGAGAGAGCTAGCTGTGGCGGCTAGCTTCAAACTGGCGTCGAGCACTGCGTTCAAGGTCTACAAAGCCCTCCAGCCTGTTTGCCGTGTCCTGCAACCAGCCAGTGGGAAGCCATAGCAGATTTCTGGCGTCTAGGGAACTTCCCAAACTGCGTTGGGAGGCTTGATTTTAAGGTTATCATAAAAAGCACCGAGGTACTCTCAATCAGTGATGATGTATTGTGTGTGTGAACTGTCTGTTATTGAAAATTAAAGATCAAAACAACTCTTTTGACACCAGATCTGTGCTTTATTCTTCATATACTGTACTTGAAACATATGTACACAGTAAATGATGAAGTGCACCAACCAAAAATACGACATAAAGTGATAAAAAGTTGGCAGTTTTTGGCCGACTGTGTCACCGCTTCGTGTGGCCACTCGATTCCGACCACCCACGTCTCGGTGGTTCTTCCATTTATTTATTTTTTTCGATCGCCGACCTTACCATTTGGCAGTCACAATAATAATTTCTTGACGAGACTTGCTCTTCGATGATACTCCCGTCGGCTTGGTGCATTTTTGCGTGTAGAAAATAATGTTTGATTCTATTCTACAATGGCGGTGTTTTCGCCCGGAAACAACAGTCTGAGCGGACCAATCACAGTCCGTTTTCGCTACGTCTACGCGTCTACGCGACGCGAAGGTTACAAAAATCGAGAGGTGCGCGTCAGGCTACGGCGTAGGGTCGTAACTCGATTCTTCCTTGACGGCGTAGGTCTGACGCAGAAGTATAACTCGGCCTTTAGAGCTCTTATAGTGTTTAGTCTCTTGTAAAATCCAAGGAATTGACATCTTGATGCACAATGGGTCATTGTTAGCAGTTCCAGCGCAAACAACTAAATTTTGTTATGTATGTATGTAAACCTATTAGTGAATAAAAACTGCCTCACATGCATGTTAGTCATCTGGTGTATGGAGCTGCTGTGTTGGCAGATGAGCTAAACACTGTCCTTCTGCAAGAGATGCAGAACCAGTGCTCCCACTACACAAAATATTTCAATTCAAAAGTTTTCAAAATTGTTGTTCTCAGTGACCGTTTTCTTTATTGAAAATACAGATAAAATATAACATCACTCAATTCTGAGGAAACAAAGTGTGTGCCCCAGCACAATAACAGGCTGAAGGCTGTGCACTAATGACCTCGACTGGCCAACTCTGAACCCACAGGGACAGAAGTCCGCATTTAATTAATCAGCTCTGATACAAAGAATCACAAAGAATCAAAAATAGTGCTCCGAGGAAGTAAACCATGCAGGAAGAGATTTGAAGTCTTAACCTCACCTAACTATGAGGGAGCGAGAGAACCACATCACTCTGTGCTGTCTAATTTTATGCTTTTCACACAGAAAATAATGCTTCCAACTAAAATTAATCTTTAAAATTAAATAATTGTTGGAGCGCTTCCTGGATGACACAAATTCAATTCATTAATTCCACCAGCACAAGTATTGCATACTCACCGTTCCATTACAAAAACTTGAGTTAAGACTGTGACTTGTAAGTAACCATCACCAATGAGATTAAAATACATAGTGCCAGTCAAAAGCAATCCTTAAAACAAACTACAGGATAAAGATAGTAGTAGAAAAAAATAATAATACCGTGTTACCTCTACATATGAAGTTATTTTGTTCCAGGACCTTGTTTGTAAGTTGAAATGGTCATATGTCGATCAGCATTTTCCCGTAAGAATACATTATAATTCCATTAATTCGTTCCGCAGCCCGAAAACCAACAGTAAATCCTTAATAAATACTGCTGGTGCTATAAAAAACGGCAATTATATATAGAAAAACAAATAATTTATGAATAAAAATCGGAATAATATAATGATAATAATAATTCCTATACCAATGTTTTGCATGCTGTAACTGAACGCACCGCGTGGCTGACATGACAGAGTGAAAAACTTTTTCGCTTTTAATGTTTTGTTGCTGGCATCAGCTGCGACGGACAGTAGGCGTATTTTGTTGGACAAGTTGATGGAAAAAATTATTAGAACCCTAACGAAGCTGGCGATTTCTTTGGCGATGTTACCACATTAGTAATTGTCACCTTAACTTATAAAGACTGGCGAACGGAGGTTGTCGAAGGAGTGCCGAGATCTTAAACATTGGAATTGTTTTCTCTCACAAGAAAATCCGCCGTGCGTCCGTCTTCCGGCAAAACAAAGAAACTGCGGCGCTGTCATAAATCGTCGTATTTCGAGCATGTCGTCGGCTGTGGAAACAAATGGCGAGTGAAGTTTTACGTCGGATGTCGAAAAGATCGTGTGTCGAAGCGATCGTATGTCGAGCCACAACTATACAAACAAATAACCGGTGACATGGGAACAGAAAATGTATTGATTTATGAAAAATATGAAATGGATAACATTTAGTCAGACGAAGTTTCAGCTCAACAGTGGTGATATCTTTAGCAATTTTCACATACTGTACTTAGTACAAGACACGAGGATAACAAATCAAAGACAGAAAAAATATGATGATGACTGTCCCTAATACATTTCCATGAAGGTGTCCATATTTCTGCTATGTTCGGCCTTCTTCTTTTACCATAGGTCAGTATTTTACGAATGTGACTTAGCTTTTCATTTCCATTATCCACACATTTATTTTTGGGCTCTGCATTCAAAGTCACCACAAGTAGATTTATTTGGACAGATCCCAAAATCCTTTGAGTCAATACCCAGTACAAAACACTTTGCTTGGTGGGGTCCATCAATTCTAACGACCTTCATATGATTTGTTTCACATCTCTCTAATATCTTTGTAGTTTAGAACATTCTCAAACATAGTGAGAGAACACCTTGTCTTTTTGCATATTTAAAAGAGTTGTGTTATTAGTAGAGCAGCTGTTTTTTTAAATTTTTTTTTAGAAGTGTATATGCTCAACCACTTGTGTTGTGATAAGCTCATTTTGTGCATATTGTTTGATTTCAGGCTATGATGTATGCTCTGATTTGCTGTTTACATGCTCCCTTTTAAAGTTTATACTGTAGTCCTGGATGGGTTGTGACTATAGTTTGTTTTCAGGCCGTTCTTGCCCCACAGTGTGGAGCTGGATAATTTTATGTGATTACAGGTGCACTGGGAAGAGCTTCAGAAAAATCCCAGACGTACGCACTGCAGGTCCCTGGGACAAGCTGTGAGGCTCCCTCTTGTCATGGCGGACACCTAAGGAGCTGGGCTGCATGAGCCCAGGCAGAGGCCCAGATTAGCTGTCGGCTTTGTTGCTACAGGCACGCTGGAGGAGTTAAGATCAAGCGTACAAATGTAAAAAAGCTAGCAAAACAAACATCTCCTTATGTGCATTGTATGCCCTTTATATCACATTTCTCTATGCCTAGTTCACACTGCAAATTATACCCCCCCCCCCCCCCCCCCCCAAAGTAACTTCAGGCTCATTGTCCCACTCTTTCTCACCTGCTTTGCTTCACTCATTTTTCCATATAAAAAGAGCCACAAGCTTGAACTATGATTTCCACACTCTCTTCTCTGTTTGACTCACTAAAGAAGATTCCTTTCCCTCACAATTCTCCCATTCCCCCACTGGTATTACACTTATCCGAACATCCCTCCCCATCTCTTTCAGTCCAACACAGGTGTGACCTAACCCCGCTTACAATTCTAACTTTTTTTTTCGGTACACCCATCCACATGAAAGCCTTTCCACTACCCTCAGTTCACCCTCACATGGCGCCTGAAGGGACAATCTGGATATCAGGTGAAGCCACAGTTTTTTGGGGGGGATGATCAAGTTCCCTTCCTTGAAACATAATAGCACCATGTCGCCCCAGGCTACAATGGATCTAAACAATACAAGACACAGTTGCATGCTTCCACACATGAAAGGACGCTGACAGGCCATTTAGTGAGACCATTGTCACCAGTGATGACAATGGAGAATAACTTTACTTGCAAACTTTAAACCTTTAACCTTAAATTGCTATATATTGGAATTTCTTCTTTTCAGACACGTAGGTGTGTTTTTGACTGGAGTTGCTGGAGATCTTGTCCATCTAAGGTGAGGGTGGACCTCTGCTACCTCCTCTGATGAAGACAAGAACTCTCCATTTAAACTTGTCAGGTAAATACAGTGGGGCAAATAAGTATTTAGTCAAACACCAATTGTACGAGAGGCCCTGTAATTGTCAACATAGGTAAACCTCAACCATTAGAGACAGAATATGGAAAAAAAAAAACAACAGAAAATCACATGTTTGATTTTCAAAGAATTTATTTCCAAATTAGAGTGGAAAATTAGTATTTGGTCACCTACAAACAAGCAAGATTTCTGGCTGTCAAAGAGGTCTAACCTCTTCTAACGAGGTGCAACAAAGCTCCACTCGTTACCTGTATTAATGGCACCTGTTTTAACTCATTATCAACATAAAAGACACCTGTCTACAAGCTCATTCAGTCACACTCCAAACTCCACTATGGCCAAGACCAAAGAGCTGTCGAAGCACACCAGAGACAAAATTGTAGAGCTGCACCAGGCTGGGAAGACCGAATCTGCAATAGGTAAAATGCTTGGTGTAAAGAAATCAACTGTGGGAGCAACTATTAGAAAATGGAAGACATACAAGACCACTGATAAGTTCACTCGATCTGGGGCTCCATGCAAGATCTCACCCCGCGGCGTCAAAATGATAACAAGAATGGTGAGCAAAAATCCTAGAACCACATGGGGGGACCTAGTGAATGACCACAGTAACAAAGGCTACTATCAGTAACACAATGCGCCGCCAGCGACTCAAATTCTGCACTGCCAGACGTGTCCCGCTGCTGAAGCCAGTACACGTCTAGGCCCGTCTGCGGTTCGCTAGAGAGCATTTGGATGATCCAGAAGAGGACTGGGAATGGTCAGATGAAACCAAAATACAACTTTTTGGTAGAAACATCGGTTCTTGTGTTTTGAGGAGAAAGAATACTGAATTGCATCCGAAGAACACCATACCCACTGTGAAGCATGGGAGTGGAAACATCATGCTTTATGGCTGTTTTTCTGCAAAGGTACCAGGACGACTGATCTGTATAAAGGAAAGAATGAATGGGGCCATGTATCGAGAGATTTTGAGTGGAAATCTCCTTCCATCAGCAAGGGCATTGAAGATTAGACGTGGCTGGGTCTTTCAGCATGACATTGATCCCAAACACAAAGCCAGGGCAAAAAGGAGTAGCTTCGTAAGAAGCACTTCAAGGTCCTGGAGTGGCCTAGCCAGTCTCCAGACCTCAACTCCATAGAAAATCTGTGGAGAGAGTTGAAAGTCAGTGTTGCCCAGCGACAGCCCAAAAACATCACTGCTCTAGAGGAGGAATGGAGGAATGGGCCAAAATACCAGTAACAGTGTGTGAAAAGCTTGTGAAGAGTTACAGAAAACGTTTGACCTCCGTTATTGCCAACAAAGGGTACATAACAAAGTATTGAGATGAACTTTTGGTATTGACCAAATTCTTATGTTCCACCATGATTTGCAAAGAAATTCTTTAAACAATGTGATTTTCTTTTTTTTTTTTTTTCCACATTCTGTCTCTCATGGTTGGGGTTTAACCATGTTGACAATTACAGGCCTCTCTAATATTTTCAAGTGGGAGAACTTGCACAATTAGTGGTTGACTAAACACTTATTTGCCCCACTATAACACACCTCTATTTCTGGAAGCACAGGTGTGTTAACACAGATTTAATCACAACAAACTGTTATGGATCCTAAAATTGGTGTATCGAAGATAGTTTCTTTGTGTGTCAGACTTCTTCCTGAAAAATGCAGTTGTAAAAGAAATTGGAATCTGAAAAGCGTGATAGACTGCAAGACCGCATTTTAAAGGGTGTCTTCAGTTTGGAACAGTACTGACATACGAAGTTTTGAGTTCCCGAAGGCCACACAATAAACTAGTTAGCGCAGAATATATGGTCAGGTCATGAGAAGGCGATGATAAGAAGGCAAACCCAGTGACTGTTGTACTTGTGTGTTTGTATTATTTGAAGTCAAGACTGTTCTTATCTTAGTTTTGTTAATTACAGTATAATAATGTTCATGTCATCATGAAAAATCTGGTTAGGTCAAAGTCAAATCTATGTTGAATCCACCACTACTATTTTTTATTTTATTTTTTTACCTCAACGTGTTCAAAAACTGAACATACATTTCAAAATTATATATGTATCGTATGTATCGGTTATCGTATCGGTATCGGCATTGAGGAGCAGGAATTTAGCGGTATCGGTTTCAAAAAACTGATACCGTGCACCCCTACTTAATGCACAATTCCGATTTTTTGTCTTTTTTTGGGGGGGCCTGTTCGGACTGCCTTTTCCATTAAGTCTGTTCAAGTATCACGCATGTGCACTAATTTGCAGTCCGAGACTGCATATTTTAATTTCCAAAAAGAGGACACAAATAACAGACCTAAATAATCTAAATAAATTTAGTCTCATATTTAAAGTTTATATGGATTGATAGTATGCATGCAGTGTGCATGCATGACGTACAAATATACGTACAGTTTGCGTCCACTCTCGGCCGCATAGCAATGTTGAAATACCAAGCATTCCCAGGCTTATCTGCTCCCATTTTATTTTTCAATGGCTGTTTTCAAGCTTGCCTCTTCCCTAAAAGCCGTGTTCAAGCTAGGTGCTAATGCACAGCTCCATCGCTAAAGTAGCACCCTGTCTCTCTCGCTCTTTGCTGACGTAATTGCTGCATGAATTCTGATTTGAGGGACTTCACAATTTGGACCACAGCCACATTCTGGAAAAATGCGGCCCAGATTGGATTTTAAACACATATGAAAGTGACCTAGATTGGATTTTAAATGGTCCACTTTAATGTGACCTGTCCCATCAGGTTAATGCCTGACTCAAGTCGGTAAAACACAAAAAAATTGGATTTCTGCAGTAAGACCTGCGTTATGAACATAGCTTTAGTCATTAACTACAACATGCTCAACTGAAGTACAAATTTTAATTGCATCGCCACTAAGGAAACTTAACTCCAATATTATCCTACTGATGACTGACTATAATTCTTTTGTTGGAGTAAATCTGACTAATTTCCTGTTCCAAAAAATTTACGGAATTGTTTTGTTTTAAATACACATAATTCACTTTTTTTAACCTCCACATGTTAAAACCATTACTAAGTGTCTTGACGAAAATTCTAATTCTGTTCTGTCAACATGCAACAATCAATCTGTATATGTTGCTATTCAAATACTCATAGTAGGAATGAGGTTAGATACTTGGTACACCGTGTAAATTGTATTTTAATTGACAATTAACGTTAATCCAGGCTATTGACCTCAGATCATTAATTCAAAATGCATGACATTAAAGAGTAATCCCTAAAATTTTGAAGATGTGCTCATAAATGTCACCAGACTAAAATGATAACAAAGGAGTGTTTTAAAACACACACATGCACACCATTATGCCAATGAGCGCAAGATTTCCTGAACAAGAGCAACTGAGATTCTCTACTATGATGCACACATCCCTGTCTGTATCCACTTCCCTGCGGTGTTTATCATCCCAGCTACTATGACAGGTCAGTTAATATTGACATTATCTCTCTCCGCACAATGACAGCTCAAGCTACAGGAAGCCACTCATTAACTGCGCCTAGACTTGTATGGGAAGCAGGGTGCACCTCCGCCAGTGTGTTTTTGTGTGCATGCCCGTAAAGTCATGTTGATTACTAGGATGAAAGTCATTAGCCAGTTCTAACGTGTTAAAGAGATGAGGGCAGTTCAGAGCTTTATCTCAGCGAGAAGAACAGATTGGTGGCATCGCTCAGGCCGATCATGGCAGTTTAATGTGGAAAAGTACAGGAGGGCTGGTTGTGTCTGTCAGTGGGAGAATGTATGTGAGAGAGTTTCACACTAGCACTGTTTGGTCTGTTTTAAACAAACCAGAGTTCTTTTTCTCAGATAAACCTCTTCGTTTTGTAAATGTGAACGCGCATCCGAAGTCTAGTTTGGACCAAACAAGCAAACTCTGGTCTGCTCAAAAATCGTTGAAGGGTGTGCCTTAGGGCAGTGTTTTTCAACCTTTTCTGAGTCGAGGTACGTTTTTACATCGGAAAGAATCTCGCGGCACACCACAGACCCTAAAAAATTACTTTCTGAGCAGTATATTTAATTTTAAAATAAATTCTCAATATTTATACTCACGCAGTGTGAAACGAGTCTGTTTAGATGAACACAAAGCCGATATCCTAGCAGGAATCATCGTCGACAGCTCTGTCTCTCTCTGTGATTATTTTTTATTGCAGTTAGGCTTTAAAAGCTCAGAATTATCAGACAGGGGGACTTAATAATGTCTTTAACCGCATAAGGGCTGAGCAATTTGCTGACAATAGCTTTGCAGGCAGGTAGTATTAAGGTCTCTGCCACAGTGTGGGACTTTGTTTTAGCAACACAGGGTTACTGGGTTTGAGGGTTTTCTCATTTACCTGTGTAGGTTTTCCTCAGAAAAGTTGACTGTTTCTCTGTGTATAGTCCATCGACTAGTTTTGAAGTGACGGGTGTTTCGTTTGGAGATGACGTTGAAGATAGCTGCTTGGTCGCGTTCAAGAACTGCTCGGATTTCTAGCCATCAGCCATTTTGCTGTCCTCAATAATGTGTTGGAATAAAACACGGGGAGGATTGACGGTCGTCACATATGGATATAATGGAAAGGACATGTTCGTGTATATTGACTCTTGACTAGTCTAATCAAATGATGTACAGTAGACGTGCTGTGGTCCACATTGTTGCGGACAGCAAGGTGGCTGCTGGCTAGAAATCCAAGCAGTTATTGAACGCGACACGAGAAATACTTCGCTTATCTGGACACGACTGCAACTTTCTATCTAATCCTTCCTTCCTACTGCAATTCGGCCCGTTGTATAAAAAAAAAAAAAAAAACGATATAGGATAATTTCTCACGTAGTGTGCCACGGCACACTGGTTGAAAAACACCGCCTTAGGGAATTGACTTGGAATAAGTTGGTAAGTATGTAAATCCACGAACATTACATTGTCCATAAACTTTGTTTCATAAAATACAATTGACTAAAGTAAATGTTGGATAAACACCGTGTTGACATTACCTCTGATGCTTCTCCAGAGCTGGCAACTCCATGAGCTTCACTGCTGTCAGTTATGTTTTGGCGCTGAGTGGACAACTGTTATTGTTTTTGGCGCATGCGCCGTTAGAGGATTCGAGGAGCTATTAGTTTCCCTGAGATCTTCGTGACGTCATCTCAAAGCTTTTGACCTGTAGCCGTGAACTTCAATTCGTTCACAGACAAGATTCGTATTCGTCTAAAAGTGAGTTGTATTCGCACACCTACAAAAAAAATCCACCATCAGAATTTTATGGTCACAGATACAAATCTTTTTGACAGCTAACTTAGTATTGCGCTTTAGATACTTATGTGCATCGTCGAGCTGTGATGCTCCAAGCTGTGACGCTACACGCAGGGCGTCCTTGGAACAAGCAAAGTTGTAGCGTGCACGCTATGCAAAATGGCAGACAATTAATCATGGGCAAATGTTGTTGTGCTGCGCTAAGCAGTTGCTTTTGATACACAGAATCAGGTTCTAATGTGGCGGCTTTGTGTTGCATGCTGTTCCTGAACGGACCGTGTGAGAGTGACAGTGGCAGAGACAGGCGGAGCCTCTCAAAATGGCGACAATTTGACAGTCCAAAAAGTCACGAAAGTGAGAGCAAAGGCGTGCCTGTGTCACTTGGGGTACCACGCGGTTCCCTTTCGTAGTTTAATATTGCCCTATGTATTTTTTTTATATACTCCAGTTCACTCGGCATAGAGTCGCGGGGAAGTGACCATGCCACTGACCAAGCGAGGACTTAAGTTATGCTACATTACGTGCAGCATCACAGCATCACGTTGTGACACTGCATGCTCCCTTCCTCTCCCAGGACAGAGGTATTTCCTCTTCTATTTTTTCAATCAATGACTGCACCTTTCGTCCACATCACTGGTCTCCAAACTATTCCACATAGGGCCGCTGTGGGTCCTGGTTTTTGTTTATACCGATCAAGCACAGACCTTTTCACCAATCTGGTGTTTTGTAAGTGTAATCAGTTTTCAGTTTTCAGTGTTTTAGTACAAACCACATTGGTTAAAAAGGTCTGTAATTGATCGGTATGAACAAAAACTAGGACCCACAGTGGCCCTCGAGGACCGGTTTGGAGACCCCTGGTCCACATGATACTACTCGGAAACTTTGGTTGGCGCATTGTGAATGCTGAACCTTTTCAACAAGTCATTTGCAAGTGTTTTTGCGAGGTAGCTCTCCAACCGGACCCTGGTGCTCTCGGTCTAATGTGAAAGCTCCCAGATAGAAGCAGGAAGACATTTTATCAAGATGAACCACCAATTACAAAGGGCCATGGTGTGGCCAGAAATACATAGTTGAAATTTTCAGGTGTTTTTTTTTTTTTTGTGAGCCACAGAGAAGCTGAAAGTACAAAATGCAGAGGTAACTGCAGAGGATACACATGTAATTGGAAGCTAAATGGGTTTCAGAATTGCACTCTGACAACACTTGGCATGCTAAGAGCCGTGAGGCCTCGTGTGAGCCTTTTGTTAGAAATAGACGAAATATTCAAGAAATTATGACGTCCTCAAAAAAAAGGAGTATTTTTTCCCCTTTAACGAATATCACCCCCCTGATAGTAAGACGCCTATTCTGAGTGAACTATGTGTTTTGGGTTTCCCAAAAATGTTTGTTGGTTTAATTAACAAGTATAACTTGAAGATGAGAATGAATGGTTGTGTTTAATTACTCAGTTCAGTTCAATTCAATAGTTTATTTCAAACCTGTGGCTCATAGTAATGCTAGATAAAAAAAAAAGTGCTGCTTTAAATTCTATCATATGAACTATCCTTTAAAAATGAAGTCTTAATAATGCAAGATGGCATGGTGTCACCTAGCAATCGAATAATCTATCTAGAATTCTTTAGGAAAATCCTAGAAGGGCGGTATTTGAGAAAATTGCCGATTTATTAGACTGAATACAAACCGGTTTGTCTCTGCATATTAAACAATCAAGTAAATCATTAGTTACCTTCCTTTCAAAAATTGTGTCTGCCAGTGAGCCGTTAGGGACTTTGACCACCTTTATTTTACAGTGGCGCCAATTTCAAAGTAACACCTAACACACAACGCACTGAGTTTCGTATCTCTAATCTTTTATTACCTTAAAAACTGATTGCCTTTAATTTGTTTAATACTTTTATGATGTCACTTTAGTGTAAAACCCTTTTGACTTTGAATACTTTGATGGTGCCAGATAAACACACAGGCACACAGATTCTTTGGAAATATAGTGTAGCTTGACCCCAATGTTAGATACCTGGGGGACAAAATCCAGAAATTGCTAGCTCACTGACACATTTTTAGAAATAGGCAGAAAGAGGGAATTACTTGTTTAATTGATTGGTCAACAGATACCCTAGAGACTCAAATACCTCTATTCATTGTCGACAAGCAATTAAAAATAAAACCTCCATAATCTGTTCCCCTTTAATGTTTTCCAGTATTTGATTTCCACTTGTGAATGAAAACAACAAAAATGCTGAGATTTGGGCCTGCAGAATAAAAAGCCTACCTGCAAAATAGCATTATAGCTACTTTACTACAGAAAATAGCAATTTGAGAGTCTACTGTGAAACGAGTTTGGTGTGAAAAGCATTAGATGAGGTGCAGCTGCTTTAGGAGAGTATGTTGGGCACAGCTCGACAAGTGGGGAGACTATTTGGCCAATCGAGAAATGGGAAGTCTATCTGAATTTATAGAGGAAATAAAAGATAAGGTCACTGTGTTGTAAGCTTTAATATTAATGTGCTATTTAATGACCCTTACCGTGTTGGAAAGTAGCTTTTCACTAATAGCAAGATATAGCTCCAGGCTCTTATTTGGTGTACTGCTGCTGCCGCTGCTACTGGACCACCAGTGGTGCTTCACGGGGTCTGTTTTCCAGAATTACATGATATTATCTTTAAATAGGATGAGGAGAATAAGACAATCCACGGGCTAGTCTTCTCATTGTACCATCCTCACTATAGAGACAGGCATCACTTACAAAAAATAACGTGTAATTAGCTTGGTAATTACACCACACTCCAAAAAAGCACATCTAATCATGTACTTGGAGAGAGCTCCATTGCAAAGTCCTTAAAGTTGTCACAGCCATAGGTCCACCTGTCAAATGTAGTGTGATCCAATAGGAGAGCTATATTTTAAAATCAATATTTTAAACGTATGGTATCTGTTTTGTGTGTGTGTTTATTTGCTTGAATTTGTTAATTTCATTATTCGTGCAGTCATCGTCCGTACTGCTTAATCTCACGAGGGTTGGTGGGTGGAGGAGCGTATCCCAGATACCTACGGGCAGGAGGTCGGATACACCCTGAACTGGTTACAACCTTTCACACACACAACCACAACAACGGAGAATTTGGGGTGTCTAATCAGCCTAAGATGCACGTTTTTCTGGATGTGCGAGGAAAACTGGAGAACCTGGAAAAAACACATGTAGATATGTGGATAACATGCAAATTTCACACAGGAAGGACGACCCTGTGTGACCTGTTTCATTGTAAAAGTTGAACAACAACAGCAAAATACCCGGCAGCACAGTGAAGGGAGTGGTGAGCTTGTCTGCCTCACAGTTCTGAGGTTCAGAATTCAAATTTAGGCTCTCTTTTTCCTGTATAGTTTGCATGTTTTGCCAGTTTGCATATTCTGCTCTTGCTTATGTGTGTATTCTCGAAATATTTTTCCATCCATCCATCCATCCATCCATGATAGGGTGGGATCCACCAGCGTAACATGGGATGGCAACTGCCACCCTAAAGGACAGGCTTGCCACCCCAGTTCTCACGTCAGTCGATACCGATGACAAGAAAAAAAAAGTCAATTTCTAGTCAATTTGACATTTACTGCCATCAATTCAGTAGTAGTGTCAGTGAGCATTCTTATACCAGGCCTGAACTATATTGGAAAAAAAAAACTATCATTGCGATTTTTGGGGTTTTGCGATATATTGTGATATTATATTGCGATATTTTAACAACATGAATTTTTCACCAGATAACTTGAATAGCTCTGTTTGGAATAGGCCTGAACGATATTAGAGAACATTAACGTTGCGATATATATTGCCAAGGCTCCACACTTACTTTTTGCATTGGTTGCACTGGTTGCACCTAAAGTTTTTCTTAAGGTGCACCAGCACAAAATGGGGGCGCACCCACATTTTTCATTGTATCACCTTTAACACCACACTTTTAATCACTCTCCATAACATTCATATAATTCTTTCATTCATTCATCTTCTGAACCACTTATCCTCATGAGGGTCGCGAGGGCGCTGGAGCTTATCACAGTTAACTCCAGGCAGAAGGCAGGGTACACCCTCAACAGGTTGCCAGCCAGTCACAGGGCACATATAGACACACAAGCATTCAAACACACACTCACACCTACGGAAAATTTGGAGTTTCAATCAGAATACCATGCACGTTTTTTTGGGATGTGACAGAAACCCGGAGAAAACCCACGTAAGGATGAGAAGAACATGCAAACTCCACCTAGGAAAGCCGGAGCTGGAATTGCACCCACGATCCCAAAACTGTGAGGTGGACGTGCCAACCACTGTCCCACCTTCATAATGTGAATTATTTTTAAACAAGATTAACATAGAAAACTCTTGTCTTTTTTAAATGCTTCATTGAGTGAGTCCACTCAAATTCACTCACGCTTTAACGCTCACGTTGCCGAGAACAGCCTCTCACTTACAAAATGAATGAGTTGACAAAGCACACTACAGACTGGGCTGCATGTTTAACAATTATTAACACATTTCTGCCTTTCATCGTAGCGCTACCAAGGCTTCTCTTGCCAGATCAAAGCTACTAACCTATCAATCATCAATAATGTTAAGTAAGTAACGCCATCTGCACTGGTGACCAAGAAAAACAGTTCGGTTACACTGTTTCGCAGGAGGGAGGGTGAGAGGCTGGGCGCTGTACGAGCATTAATTAGGAAAACACACTTGCGGCTTGGACGAAGTAAAACAAAAGTTTACATGTAAAAAAAAAACAAAAACTTGCACGTCCTGCGATGTGACAATTGTGCATGCGCACATTGCGATGGCGATGGGTGGGGGCGGGGGTGAATCAATAATCGATTTATAATCGAATCATAGCCTCTGAATCGTAATCGAATCGTTAGGTGCCCTGAGATTCTCACCTCTAGTGTCTACCAGAGGCGTAGCAAGGGTCCCCGGGGGCCCCAGGCAACAAACAACATGGGGCCCTTCGAGCGTGTGCAGGTAAAGGGGACAGTTGGACTTAGAGCAATAGCATATTTAATAAAAGTATAATAACGCCTCGGTCTCATAGAGCGCTTTTTAGGACACTCAAAGTGCCCGGCTTCTACTACATTAGTACATAAAACTACAGTAACATAGTACACTCACAGCTGTCTTGCTTCCTTTTCTCCTCTTCTGCTTTTTTTCTTTCTTTCGTCGCTTCCAGAAGGATAATTTCTCTTCATTTTGGATATACGCCAATAAAAAAAAAAAGCCAAATCGCCGCTCACTGGAAGGGAAGGGGTGGGGGGAGTGTAGAGCGAGTGAAAGGGCCCCTTCAGGGAACTCAGACACAAGGCTTTCACTTGCATGGTCGCAGTAAAGCTGCGTGTGCTAAATCCGTTGGCCCTCTAGGGGCCCCTGCTGGCTGGGGGCCCTCGGCAATCGCCTGGTTTGCCTAATGGGACGCGACGCCTCTGGTGTCTCCTTAAGACTTCAAACTCTGATTCAGTATGTGTACATATCTTCCATAGGATCATGGATCATTATATCGACCTATTAAGCATAACTGAATGTAATTAAATCAAAACGCAAAATGATTATAATTTCGATAAGCATTTTTGTCAAAAAAAAAAAAAAAAAAATCAAAACTGTCATTCACATCAAAACAGATTTGTATTTTTTATTGCTTTAGGTAAACTGGAACTGTTTGTGTTAAATGTCTTCATAATTCTGTGTCAAATCGATGGAAGGCCTTTGAATCAAATTGTCACAGAATATCGTATTATTGTACAAAGAATCAATGATGTAATATACCATTGTGAAATCTTTGCCACTCTAAAAATATGTCCTCCTCTCGCCACCTCATATTGTTCTAGATCGATCCATCCATCCATCCATCCATCCATCCATCCATCCATCCATCCATCCATCCATCCATCCATCCATCCATCCATCCATCCATCCATCCATCCATCCATCCATCCATCCATCCATCCATCCATCCATCCATCCATCCATCCATCCATCCATCCATCCATCTGCTATATTTAGTAGGAGAGGGATTCCAAGGCGTTCCCATTAGGGTTGCCACCTTTCAGAAATAGAAAAAAAGGGACGCCCCCCTCGCGGCCAAGCCGTACAGGCGGAAAAAAGGGGCATCCCCAAAACTCCTAAAATGCATACAAATGTATCTATTTATATCTATTCCGTATTGGTTCAATATGTAACGCAGATTTTATTCCCCAATTCGGAACGATTCCTTATTTCAAGGGACGGGTGGCAAACCTAGTTCCCAGGCTCTATATATATCCTGTATATATGTTTTTAAAGTGTAGTAAACATTGTGACCGGTTGTTGAAACATGCACACCCCTCGTCCTTTCGTCCCACCCCATAATTCAGAATGACCAATAGAAACACCGACGTGTTTGGCTCGTGCCAATCAGCAACGAGAGATGCTACTGAATGGAAGTTTTTGACTTTGGGATGGATCGAGTGAAAAATACAGTTGTCTCATAGACGGACTGTGTGTGAAATTTACGATTAAAGCACAGAGAGACAAATATTCCCATTTTGAGATCCCCAAAACCTGGATTACTCTCAGTATTTATAAGGAGGCTACACTAAGGAGCTCTCTCTCCCCAAGTGTGCGCCGAGGAGCTTGGCAGGTGTTCGCTCGCGAGAGAGCTGGTCGCTTCACTCAGTCTGCACCCAGAGCTTCAACAGAGTGCTGTGGGGCTACGGAAAGAAACGTCAGCTTTGAGAATCACACGCCCCGACAAAAGACAGAAGCCCGAAAGAAATTTGTGGAGCGGCTGCGAGTCAAAGGACTACCGCGGAGGACTGGTGACAAGTCTGGGATAACAGCGGCTGTCATAGTGAAAGGGCACACTGACGCAGCGGAAGAGCACAGAGACCCGACTGTGCCTCCGCCGCTCAAAAACCAACTTTTGCCCTCTTCTAAAAAAACAAAACAAAACAAAAAAACTCTTCCTGACCATTACAAGCCCAAAAGATATCAACTGTGACCGAAGAACTCAAAACAAGGTATTTAATCTCACTCTTTTGGTTTTAATGCTAACCTGTTGTGCCACCGGTAGTGCCCGCCAAGCACATCCGAGGAAGGCTACACCACTTGGGGGAGAGTGACACGTCTCTGCAACCGGACTAATAACTTACCCAGTAAGTGCAATCAACTGATCTCTCATAACAACATTCGGAGACTCAACGGACCCCCACTCCCCCCAAAAGGCTGTTCTCCGAATCAATCACGGAATCGATCCCTGGAGAGAGGCTTAATTCGGGCAAAATTTACGTCCTTCATTACAACAGCAGAGATCCGCGGAACAAATTCCCCTGTGACAATAAAACAAGCCTTGGACAAAGTGGGATTGGAGGTCGATAACAGAAAGTAAGACGATAAGACTACACACTTAAATGTATTAATTCAGCGCGCCGATCAATCCACATGGAAGCGAGGTGCACCGGCCGTGCGACGGTACACGCGGACTCTGATACTACACGTCCATATCACCGGGTGCTCTAACCGAGAAGTCTTGCTGCCTTAGTGGTTCCCATCCTCCCCATTTGACTTTTTGAACACCGCGGCCGACTGAAGTCACCCGCCGTGAGCCGCACCAGAACTTCCGGATCTGGGACTTTGTGTGTACATTCCCGGGAGTGGACACTGCTGCCCGAGGCTCCCGTATGTTGGAATTTTGTCGGTTCACTGGCTCCCCGGAGGTCTTCTCTACAGGGAGTGAGAGGATGCTGAGAGGCATGCGGTCGCCTCTTCTTTACCTGCTACTACTCCTCAGCTGCAGCTGCCACATGTTGCACGGCCAAGGTAAATCAGAACAAAAAAAGCTCATAAGTGATGTGTATTTTAAACCTGCTAAATGTATTTCATATAAGCATTTATCATACTGCATGTCCCCAAAATGTATCATCTTGCAAGTGGGGTGAACTTGGGCAGCTGAGTTCTTAACAAAGATGTTTGCTATTTGCATTATTCTCCACGTTCATTCTACAACATTGATTCAAGCCTTGTTTGTGACAGTTATGATATGCAGATGGATATATGCAGGATTAAGGTATTGTGCATTGTATGAGTGTTACCTTACCCAAACATTGATAATCCCCCTATAGATCATGACCTGCTTAACTGAGGACCCTGTTTTGAACCTAAAGCAACAAAAGTGCAATTCACCCACACAAACACCATGTTGGTTCATTCCCGACCCGGTGTTGACCAACTGTAATTTTTAACACAGCAATGGCAAATTAGACTTATGATATCCATCTACCCTTAAATGTGTTATGGTTGTCTGTGTTTTGTCATTTTAAATAGCAGGGAAAATGTGTGTGTGTGTGTCTGTGTGTGTGATGGGGGACGGGGGGGGGGGGCAAACTAGGCAAAACAAAGAAGCAAAGAAGAAGGTCAGGCCTGTGTCAGCACACAAATGTTCTCTGGGTCACAGATGGTGCGTGGTGGGCAAAGGCTGAGATGTGGGGTTATGAGGAGGAGGGAGTTTGAGGAATGTGTGAGGTGCCCGTGTGGTGTGGGATGGTGGGGGGATTTCACTATTTGTGAACCTTCAGAGAATCTGCGTGTTTGAAAGTGTCAATGTCAGTGTGAAAAAACAGCACAAAGCACTGGGGAGGAAGCTGGGGTGGGGGAGATGCATGTTAGAGATGCTGCTATTGGCAAAATGGGGAATACAGCTTTGCAGCGTGCCAGCAGTTTAATCGATGATGGCGGTATGACAGCTCTTCTCTGTGTACCTTCTCTTTTTCCTATTTGCACACTGTCTCACTTCACCTGTCCATCTTGGATGTTGAGAGTGGAGGTTTGAGGTGTAGGTGTGGTGTGACTGCAGAGCCAGCTCCCCTTTCTCCTCAATGCAATGTCATGGTCCGTAAAGCAACACCACCACACAAGTGTACCCAATGATTTTAATTAATGTGTTTCCATTGTCTAAACCAAGCACATTTTCCAACAAGGGAGTAACAGGTAAGCTCTGGTCAGAGCTGCTTATTTTCCACGGCTCCCATTTTTTGTAGTCATTCCACTGTCAACACAGACAATTCGATCAACTAATCAGGCGTGCCACTGTAATTAGCCCACTCCTCTTTGACGGCTAATAACAGGTAGTTATTGCATCTGTTTACTTCTGATGTTTTTTTTTTTTTTTTCAAGATATGTTTTGCCGAAACCAATGCTGGTCCGATACTTTTTTTTTTTTTTTTAGAACAGCAAAAATAATGCAAAATAATTCATATTTTTGTATTAAACTGAGCTCTGATGATACCTTCTCATAAATATTACCTGATGCGCTATTACTATCATTACTTTCTAAAGAGCAGTAGTCTCACTCAGCGGACATATTTGCCTACTGGAATTTATATACAGCAGCAGAAAATCATGATGTTACTGAAAACACGCATCTACTGGATTGGATCTGATCTTGTGACCAAATCCGATACTGCCCGATACTCCAAAAATAGCCGTATCAGATAGCGATACCGATACTGAGTATTGGATCGGGACATCCCTAAGTGCAAGTATTTTGAGTTTCAAGCAGAGTCACAGAACAAAATAAAGTTGTACCTCAACACAACTGTGTTGTTTTTGGTCATATAATTAAATCAATCCAGGGTTGTCAAACTATCGAAAAGTATTAGGTATCAATCCTGAAATGTTACATCCGGAAAAGCTATTTGATTGGAAAAGCATCGCTACTTAGCCCATCTGGTCGCCGCTGCTGTTTTGTTGCACTACCAAAGGTCATCAGAAATTGGTTGTCTTGGGAGAAATTTGATTTTGCACTACTCATGATAATAAAAGTAACAAGGATATTCCGAGCAGATGGAAGGGCCAATAGCATTTGGTGCTGTAGTACTATTGAGTTGATCGTGCCACGAATCGAAAGCCTAAGACTTTTCAGGTGTCCCTCTAACCTTAAGCATTTATTAGGACATTTTATTTCAGCTGGAGATGGGTGAAATTCAAAAGTTGATCCCACTCATCTTGCCATCTTCCTTCCTCTAGCTCCCTCTCACTAGCCTCCAGTCAATCGATGCCCTCACCCTCATAAATGCAAGGCTTTATATGAGCCAACCCTCGTCTCAGGGAGCAAATTTAAATAAGCTCATCGATCTTTCATTTTAGAGTTTAAGTGACGGCAGCATTTTACTGTCTCTCCTCCCCAGTCTCCCTTCGCCCTCCCCCTGTCTCTCATCTGTTCACCTCTCTGCTCTCTTTCCTTCTATTCATAACTTATCCCGCCGCCTCCCGACTGCCCCCGTGTCATTGAGTGGGTTCAGCCCCGCAGCTGTTGGACTGATTTACTTTTCCAGCATAGATACTTGACAGAGCCTCATTCAGTACTTTGCATTCAGTACTTTCCATTCAGCTTGGGAAGTTGTCTGAGAATGGGATATTTAATTGCCAGAGTACATCATTTTCAATACCGCAAGCCGTATGAATCCTACGAAGATGCTGCCGTCAAGGAGCATGCTTGGATTTTTCCAACAGTGCCCACTGTAAATTGACTACACTATTGTTTTAATTTGGTAGCATTCTTTTATGAGCCCTGACAGAGTTCCATGTAAAATTAGTCAGACGCCTAAAGTCAGCTGAGGTTAACATAACAACAGTGACACGGATCATTTGGTTTCTAACAGCTGTCCTGGTTACTGTGCAATAATGATAATGGTTTATTAGTAGAACAAGTGTAATGAAAATATGTCTGGATGTTGTTAATATTTCTAACCTTGGCCAAGGTAATTGCAGTGTGCCTCTGCCCTTTCCATTCATGAATGAATATAGTTCAGACATATGGGGAGTGTCTGAAAACTACCAGGAATAGTGTCACAAAGGATGTTTTGAGCTACACATTTTCCCTCGAACTCGCCTACGGTTTGGAATGAACTTTTGCAGGCTTTTCTGTCACGCCTTCATGCACATTTGGAAGAATTTTGGGGGTATCTGCTTATCTTTAACTTCACAGCCATGTTGATGTTGTCCTCATCTTCACAATGGGTTCCCTTGGTCACTTACTTGTGCTTTGGTAAGCGGACATACTTACAGGAAGCAAAGTCAGGTGAGGAACTGTCATATGCTCAGGGCAATTTGAGAAGGTGCGTTGTCATGGTAAAGAGCCCACACCTACCAAAAGTGTTTAACCATCTTGTGCATTAAAGGAAGTAAATACTAGACTTGTGACAAAAAAAATTAATTCAATTCGACTAAATATTTTTTTGTGAAGATGTGATACGAGTGTATCGATAGCAAACAAAATCTGCCAGTGATATAAAGTTACAGTAATGCCTTGACATACGATCTTTTTGACATCCGACTTAAAATTTAAATCACCATTTGTTTCTACCTCCGACATGCTCGAAATACAACAATTTATGACAGCGCCGCAGTTTCTTTGTTTTATTGCAAGAGGGACAAATGGCGGATTTTCTTGTGAGAGAAATCAACATGGGTTCCAATTGGTTAAATGAAGATGAAAACGATGGAAAAATATGAGCATGGTGTGTGCATCTGTGAACTGGCTCGACAATATGGCCGTAGAATTTCTACGATCTGGACGGCCCTTCTCCGACCTACGTTTACCAGTCTTTATAAGTTAAGGTGGCAATTATTAATGTGGTAACATGGCCAAAGAAATCGCCAGCTTCGTAGGTTTTTAATCATTTATTTTAGAACTTTTGCAAGACAACACGCTTACTGTCCGCCGTAGTTGACGCCAACAACAAAACATTAAATGAGAAAGTGACCGCAGCTTTATCACTCTGTCACGTCAGCCGCGCGGTGCGTTCAGGTACAGGACACAAAACACATCCGCCGCATTAGAACCTGATTCGTAACATTATTACAGGAATTATTATAACTATATTCCGATTTTATCTATAATTTATTTGTTTTGCTATGTGTAATTGTAATTTGTAATAGTACTAGCAGTATTTATTAAGGATTTAGTGGAGGTATAGTACTAGCAGTATTTATTAAGGATTTAGTGTAGGTTTTCGGGCTGTGTAACCAATTAATGGAATTGTACTGTATTCGTATGGGAAAATCCTGCTTGACATATGACCATTTGGACTTACAAACAAGGTCATGGAATGAATTAACTTTGTATGTACAGGTACCATTGTACTACTATACATCGATTTTCGAGCATTGCATCGGCTATCGTGATGTTAGTAATCGGTTATCTAAGTCATTTCATTGTTTTCTCTTTATGAACATTGTGAGCCCTTTGTAGTAGTAGAATGTGTTTTTTAAAACATTGTAAGCGCGCCGTTGTACTAGCAAATAGCAAGGATGAAGTATCCACATGACTGCAGTCGTAGACCACCTTCAAAATGAAAGCTGTACCACATCCTGCTTCATGTAATCCATGATTTATTGGGCTTTTATTTTGAAGCCTGCCAACGTGTTTCCGAGATCGTTGCGGCGGCATGCTTAAAGAGCATACGACACGAGAATAAAAGTCTTAAATGGCATTATTATGTGAATTAGAATAATATTTTGAGACGATTCAACTATATACAACAATTTAGCAAAGCACAGATGACGAGAAATTAGTCTTTTAATCTGCCGGTTAGCCACGCCTACCATTATAGGGCTTTAGCGTCCCCAACAGGTGGATGACGTCAGGGGTAGACTGGGCTCATCGGTTTTACTATTCAGCCCATTGAGGGGGAATTATTCAGAACGAGGAAAACGCGACGAAGAGAGCCACAAAATGTGATTGTTTCAGTCTCTCTACTCCAATATTTTTACAGGATATTCTTTTTATCCAAGTATTTTTCCCCAATAGCTATATAAATGGCTTGAGAAGGACCAGTCAGCCCGTCGAGGGGGAACTATTCACAACGAGGAAAACACGACGAAGAGAGTGGCAAAATGTCGCTGTTTCTGTCTCTTTACTTCAATATTTTTACAGGATATTCTTTTTATCCAAGTATTTTCCCCAATTGTTAAATAAATGGCATGGTCGTGACAAATAACAGTCTTGTGCTGAATGGAATATGAAATAATAAAAATGCATTTATTCAGGACGACATGGCAAAATTACTCCATAATGGTCAAAACTGTCGACTTCACCTTTACTGTCGCACCTCCGGAACGATATTTTATGACACCTAAATCGGACATATGTCATTTCCCTTCCCCAGCTTCGGAGAATGTAAACAAACCAGAAGGCGTGACAGCTAGCCGACATGCTAACCCGAACCGAGTGATGTTTCAAAGTCTTCGAAGCAGAAAATCACACATAACTAGCCTGGATTATTTGACATGACGACCCGGTTGTCCATTGTCTTTGTGGATCGGCAAACCGCCCGGCGGAGAGCAATTTACAGTTCGTTCCCCGGAGGAGGGTGGCTGGAGTTGTTGTGCGTTTAACGTGCTGCTGCTAATGAGCATTAGGAGAGCTTTTTACATGCCTATCAATGATCAAACGTAAGTAGTCCTTTATTTAAAGGAAGTTTGTAGTGTTTACTTTGTAATCGCTGTCTTCGTATTTCACATAATACAAAACAAGATGTTTACTCACTTCCTCGTACGTCCAATGGTCCCACAGTAAATATCCACGGTGAATGGGAACCTTTTGAAACTCCAAAAAGTTGCATATGCCTCTCCCTCATACAGAATGATTTTTCTGCAGCCGTTTGGTCTGCGTGATGCGAAAAATAAACGTATTAATCCGCAAAATCAGCTGAATCCTTCGTCCTCATACACAACAATACACTGTAGCGTGAAGAGGACGTCTTCTACCGTACACGTAACAGCGCCCTCCTCCTCAATGCAAGACCAAAGCCGGAAGTCACTCATTTTCATGGCGGGGGATTAAAAAAACTAAATAAAAATAGCGATCGCTTCCACACACATCCAAGCGGTCCATATAATTCTGGGGCATAAAATACCGCGTGTATTATGAAATAAACATGCTTTTTCGTGTCACATGCACTTTAACTTGCTACAGAAACTCCACACTCTTCGGACAATAACATTCAATATTATATTTTACAATATTTATTATTATTTATTAATAATATTATATATATTATATAATATATATATATATATTTATATATAATATATATTTATATATATATATATAATATTTATTATTTATTAATATTTATATATTTTACAATATTACTTGCCATCCCAAAAATACTTTATCTCCATCACATATTTAAAACATTTTGTCATGAAATTCTGCATAAACAGTTTGAAGTCTTGAACTTTTTAGTTGTTCTGTTCAAAGAGCTAAACATTTATTCAAAGCAAAATATTGCACAATTGTTGCCTATTTTTCCCTCTTGCCAAAACAAATGTTAGATTTTTATAAAATTATTTTTATTATAGTGTTTTTCTAATAATATTGCAGTTTCCATGTGGTATTAAATTGTACCACTTTGTTTCCCTATATCGTAGTTAATCGTATCACTTCCAAACTGAACGATATTGTATTGGAACAATTATCGCTTTCATGATATATTTTTGTATCGAAATGCAACCCCTGTATCTAGCTAGATACATATTGAATTGGCCTGATTCCCAACCTCAGTAAAGACCACAAGATCTCTTTGTAAACTTGCCATATATTTTGTAAGACTCACATTAAAGAGGAAAACTTGTACTTTTTATTCTGAATTTGCGATATATCTATGTACTGAAGCTTTTCTGGCACACCTTGAGTGATGTAACCCTCTGTGGACGACAAAAATAAAGTCATAGAAGGACTGAAGAGTAGAACATGACTCAATTTTAAAGGTTAAAGGAGTATGGAGTATTTTGGGTGAGTATAAAATTGCAGGCAAAATAAACCTCAATAAATAAGCTTTTGGTTAAAAAACTTTAGAGTTCAAATTTGCCATTTGGTTGGATGAGATAAAAATGAATCCCAAAAATTGGCTCGGACCCCCAAAATTAAAAATACAAAACAAAGAAAAACTTATAAAGTACATGTGAATGTATTGACTATACAGTACAGTGGGACAAATAAGTATTTAGTCAACCACCAATTGTGCAAGTTCTCCTACTTGAAAAGATTAGAGAGGCCTGTAATCCTCAACATGGGTAAACGTCAACCATGAGAGACAGAATGTGGACCCCCCCCCCACCCCCCCCGCAGAAAATCACATTGTTTGATTTTTAAAGAATTTATTTCCAAATCAGTGTGGAAAATAACTATTTGGTCACCTACAAACAAGTAAGATTTCTGGCTGTCAAAGAGGTCTAACTTCTTCTAACAAGGTCTAACGAGGCTCCACTCATTACCTGTATTAATGGCACCTGTTTTAACTCATTATCGGTATAAAAGACACCTGTCCACAAACTCAGTCAGTCACACTCCAAACTCCACTATGGCCAAGACCAAAGAGCTGTCGAAGGACACCAGAGACAAAATTGTAGACCTGCACCAGTCTGGGAAGACTGAATCTGCAAGAGGTAAAGCGCTTGGTATAAAGAAATCAATTGTTGGAGCAATTATTAGAAAATGGAAGACATACAAGACCACTGATAATCTCCCTCGATCTGGGGCTCCATGCAAGATCTCACCCCGTGGCGTCAAAATGATAACAAGAACGGTGAGCAAAAATCCCAGAACCACACGGGGGGACCTAGTGAATGACCTACAGAGAGCTGGGACCACAGTAACAAAGGCTACTATCAGTAACACAATGCGCCGCCAGGGACTCAAATCCTGCACTGCCAGACAGACGAGTCCACCTGCTGAAGAAAGTACACGTCCAGGCTCGTCTGCGGTTCGCGAGAGAGCATTTGGATGATCCAGAAGAGGACTGGGAGAATGTGTTATGGTCAGATGAAACCAAAATAGAACTTTTTGGTAGAAACATAGGTTCGCGTGTTTGGAGGATAAAGAATACTGAATTGTATCCGAAGAACACCATACCCACTGTAAAGCATGGGGGTGGAAACATGCTTTGGGGCTGTTTTTCTGCAAAGGGACCAGGACGACTGAAGGAAAGGAAAGAATGAATGGGGCCATGTATCGAGAGATTTTGAGTGAAAATCTCCTTCCATCAGCAAAGGCATTGAAGATGAGACGTGGCTGGGTCTTTCAGCATGACAATGATCCCAAACACACAGCCAGGGCAACAAAGGAGTGGCTTCGTAAGAAACATTTCAAGGTCCTGGAGTGGCCTAGCCAGTCTCCAGATCTCAACCCCATAGAAAATCTGTGGAGGGAGTTGAAAGTCCGTGTTGTTCAACGACAGCCCCAAAACATCATTGCTCTAGAGGAAATCTGCATGGAGGAATGGGCCAAAATACCAGCAACGGTGTGTGAAAAGCTTGTGAAGAGTTAGAGAAAACGTTTGGACTCCGTTATTGCCAACAAAGGGTACATAACAAAGTATTGAAATGAACTTTTGTTATTGACCAAATACTTATTTTCCACCATGATTTGCAAATAATTTCTTTAAAAATCAAACAATGTGATTGTTTTTTTCCCACATTCTGTCTCTCATGGTTGAGGTTTACCCATGTTGACAATTACAGGCCTGTCTAATATTTTCAAGTGGGAGAACCTGCACAATTAGTGGTTGACTAAATACTTATTTGCCCCACTGCATGTATATACAGTACAGGCCAAAAGTTTGGACACAAAACATTCAATGTAACACAAATGAAGGTCCCAACCCCATTGATAAAGCAAAAAAATTCACCAAACAACCTTAAAAAGGCATCATTGTGAAGTCAAAACCATTTTAAGTGACTCCTTGAAGCTCTTCAAGAAAATGGCAAGAGTGTGCAAAAAAGTACCGTAATCAGATCAAAGGGTGGCTACTTTAAAGATACATGTATTTACATATTTCACCTTTTTTGCTAAGTACTGTACATAATTCCACACGTGTTCATTCAAAGGACTTATCCTCAATTGAACAATTGGCGATTTTGTAGCCTGGTACACCAGACTCACCGCTGTTCCATGTATAGAGGCTGGCGGCCAAACGAACAGACGTGACGTTGGTAAAGCGACAACTCTCGCGCGGTGCGAGCGAAGAATGGAGAAGTTTATTTAACATGGTTAGCGCGAGACAGACTGTTGTCAATGACTTGTGTTGATGTGTTTTTGTTAATTTAAAACTGATTTTACCGTGGATTGGAACATATTCTCGGCTCTCCTGTTCGCCATCTGTGTTGTTGGGGAGACCACTTCCGACGCGGAAGAGTGACGTTGCTTGTTAAGAATCCGTCATTTAGATAAACAAATCTGATTGGACGTATCATTTCGTACTGGCTCGAGAGGGTGTTAAGGAGATGGGTCCCAGACTATTCTGACAGTGTTTGAAAAATACAGGGAGAACAGTCTGGCCGTGCCAGGGAAGCGATTTTGGCCTTATCCTTGCAAACCTGGCAATGGCCATTATATTTCATCGAGGATATGATAAAGTTCCCTCCAAAACCTTCCTAATCATTGTGTTTGTCTGCATGTTTGAAACAAGACCACCCCATTTTGGGACTTGAATGACATTTTTCTTTATCCTTAACTGGGTCAAGCAAACAAATCCCATTGTCATGCTCACCCAGTTTGGATCCATGAATATGATTAGGTCTGATTTGATGCACGCGCACACAAATACCATTCGCTGAGTTGAGCCAAAGCTCCATCATTATTAGACATTACCATGCTGAGTTTAAGTGACATGATGTCATTGACAGGAATGTTTCATTGTGAGCCTAGAACTGGGGGAGTCCTCAATCAGAAAGACTAGCATGCAGCATTATATTAATACACACACATCATTATCAAACTGTTAAACCAAACGGGAAAATTTGCTTCAGTGTGTTGTACTGAGAAGAGGGTAAATTAAAAACCTATTGAAGTAATTACACTCCACCACCCACACCCTATTACTTTTCTCCTTTTCAACACTCTTGAAGCTCAATTTGAATTGTTTTAGAAGTTTTTTTTACCTTTATGGATATTATATTCATTTTGGAAGCTATGCACATACACAGGTCAACCATTTTCTCAAATAACTTTAGAATACAATGGCGTACCGCAAGCAACACGTCACTTCTGCTCATTAATATTCATAGCGTTAGCTACTGTTGCTAAGTGGGGGACAAACGAGAGCTTGTCCCCAATAGTAAATGAATGGAAATCGTGTGTTAAGGAGATGTTTACAGAGCTAAACCTACCAATTCTCTCCGAAAATTATGTCCCTGGTGCCAAATTCACTGGCAAAGATGTGGAAGAACATAAAAATGTTCAGTTAAAGAGATGGCTAGAGTGTCGAAGGCTGAAAAAGACGAGAAAAAAAAACGAGCCGGCCTAAGCATAGCCTTAGCTTTTATAACGACGCGGTCACGCGGCTGACGACATTCTCCTGTTTCAACAAGGTATCCTTTACCACCAGCCCTGTCTTGCTTATATATTATATCCTCTGGTTGTCCTACTTCTCTGACTGTTCTTGGGGGTAATTTAGTTAGTTTTGTGTAGCAAATGCTAATGCTACTCAGTGACAGCCAACGAACACTTTTAATTTTTTCATTGATAACAAATCTTAATTCAATAATTTATTTACACTTCCCCCTTACTAAAGTTGTTTTTTTTTTACAACAGAAAAGGTAACTGGCAGTAAAATACCATTTTAATTCTTTTCAGGTCATTAATTTTCAGACAGAAGCAGCATGCCACAACATCACGTTTAGTTAAAAATATCAAAATAGCTTACCTCGTTGTCCTCTGAAGGAGCATGCCAACCCAACAAAATGTTTACTGCATATGAAATGTGAATGCCTTCACCCTGGCTCGACCTAGCTGGCGGTAAAGCGTCCGCACAAGTTGATTCATTCTTCACATTTTTTCCTCCGAGTTTTTGGTTTCGGGAAACGTATGAAGAAAACATCCTTAATGTCTAGAGTCGTTTCGAAAAGTTCCAAAAAGCAATGCGTGATTGGCATGTTCGTTTTTGAAAGGTTACCAGAGACAAGTAGCACAATTAACATGGTTTCTATGCGAGGGCGGGTCTATAATGTCCCACTCCTGCTTTACTTCCACTTTACGATGCAACGTCACGGTCTAAAAATAGCATCCGTGCAGTACGCCATTGAAGGATCTGTGGTACTCCAAAGAGTAGACAGCAAGGAAGTACCTAAATCCTTTCCCAGTGCAGAAAGGCAATACTTTATTTTACTTCCAATCAAGTACGGTAGTTTGAATACTGGCAACCTCGGAGTCACACAGGAGTCAGCAGTGTGTATGATTCTATGATCGATGTCGGGGTTAAACAGGTTTAAGAGAGAGTGAGGTCCCTGGTTGACTCCCCTATTTCTTGTCTGTCAGGAGGAACAAATCACTAACCCTCCAGTGCCTCCACACAGTCATATGACACTTTGCACATTTTTATGAGCGTCTGTGTCTTTCCGATGATGTGTTTGTGCAAGAACTGTAGCCTATTGAATGAGTTCATACAGTATGTGAGATGTCAAATTTATTCTCACTAGTTTATCAAGTATGAAAGGCAGTCTTTTAAAAAGAGAACATAGAATATTATCACCTGTGTGTTTATAAGGGATTCAAAGTCAGGTCCACAAAGGAGGATGCAGCCTCTGTACTCACACAGGCACACAAACCCCTGGTAATTGATGGTGACTTCTCTAAGCCAGCTCAGTGGTACTGGCGAGGATCCTGTGTGCTGAAATGGCTTCCACGCTCAGCAGTATTAGTCATTGACACCGATAATGAAACACAAACAGAAGGGTAGAAAGTTTTGTTCACTCTCAAAGTAATATTGAACATACAACTAGAAATAATATGGTTGTATGTTGACATTGCTAGCTGGCTTTAACTTTAGTAAAGTAAATATTAAAAATATTTCTGCAACTTGTTTTAAGGTCAAACCCCCCATTTTTTATTTATTTATTTTTTTATTTTTTTGAGAATACTACCTCTACACAGTGTGCGTACCAAAGCGGCATGTGGTTCTATGTTAGTATTGAAAACATGACTTGAAGAAAAGTGGTCTGCAAATCTAAATCTGCGTGGTTTAAATTGAAATGTAGATAGAAAATTGAATGCCAAAACACAGACTGTCTATTTTAACAAAGCAATGACCTAAGCAAGAAATATTTAACCGCATGTACTTACAGTAAATGTCTATAGCATTATCTACACCATCCCAGTACCCAAAGTTAAGACTGTATACTCCAATGAATGTAAATAGTATATTCCAATGAATGAAAATATTTATTAACTAGGTGGAAACAGTGCAACTTCTCATGATACAGACACTGTAAAAAAATTTTCATGCAACATCACACTCCTCCACATCTTCAAGTGGATCAAACCGTTCTATTAATTTTAAAGTGCGTACGACAGGAGAAAAAAAGACTTAAATAGCATTATTATGTGAATTAGAATCATATTTTGAAACAATTCGACTATATAAAACAATTTAGCAAAGCGCAGATGACGAGAAATTAGTCTTTTAATCTGCCGGTTAGCCACGCCTACCATTATAGGGCTCTGGCGTCCCCAACAGGTGGATGACGTCAGCGGGAGAATGGGCTCATCGGTTTTACTATTCAGCCCATTGAGGGGGGAATTATTCAGAACAAGGGAAATGCGACGAAGAGAGCCGCAAAATGTAATTGTTTCAGTCCCTCTACGCCAATATTTTTACAGGATATTCTTTTTATCCAAGTATTTTTTTCCCCAATAGCTAAATAAATGGCATGGTCATGACAAATAACAGTCATGTGCTAAATGGAATATGAAATAATAAAAATGCACTTATTCAGGATGACATGGCAAAATTACTCCATAATGGTCAAAACTGTCGACTTCACATTTACTGTAGCACCTCCCGAATGATATTTTATGCCATCTAAGTCGGGCTTATGTCATTTCCCATCCCCGGCTTCGGAGAATGTAAACAAACCAAGAGGTGTGACAGCTAGCCGACATGCTAACCCGAACTGAGTGATGTTTCAAAGTAGAGATGTCCCGATTCGATATTTGGATCGGATCGGACGCCAATATGGGCAAAAAAATGCGCATCGGTATCGGATCGGAACACGGGAAAAATTCAGATCCAGACTTCCGATCCAGTTTTTTAAAAAGTCCGGTCCGGGTTTTCCAGCACACCGATTTACATAATCCATTCCAGCTTTTGCTTAGGTTTCCCTAAAATCCGGTCCGCACTTTACGGCACACCTTCAACACACTACATTTACATTACCATCTCCCAATTTACCGAGAGACTTTATCGGTAAAAATGTCAGCTGTGTGGAATCATTTCACCTTAAAGGACGACAAAGACGAAGAGGCAGAGAGCAACATATGCCACAATAAAGTCAAGCGTAGTGGTAAAGCTGTAAGAAGTTTTAATACAACCAACCTAATCAAGCATTTAGTGAAATACCACCACAAACAATATGAGGAGTATGTTAAGAAAACCGAAGACAAAAAGAAAGGTCCTAGGCAACTAACACTGGCAGAAACTTTTGCTATGCGTGACAAACTGGCACTCGACAGTCCCAAAGCCCAGGGAATAACAGAAGTAATTGCCGAAGAATTCATTCTGGATGACGAGCCATTATCTCACGTAAGTAAAGACGCACCATCCAACACGCGATTCGGCCATGGAAGATTCGAGAACGATTCACAAACATCCAAATTCCGATTATTGAAATATGTCAAGTAAAGCAGGACTAATACACAGCGCGGTCTTCGGGACGCAATGAGAAACTGACCGCATTGCGTCCCGAAAGTAAACATAACTTGTCTTAGACCCGGGAAATGCCAATGCTCAACTCATGCCGCTGGATAAAAAAAACACAAGAATACCTGACTGATACTGACAGCCGCTACAAACTACGTCAACGTCGTTTTACTGGAGATAATAGATATCATATGTACATAGAACCAGATGCTACACGACAGACTCGACTGCGTTAGCAACATTGAAGTATTGAAAACCAGATGCGTTAGTAAACCGCCACCATCTTAAAGCAGAAGACTTCCCTAGTAGGCTGTTGTGAACCTTCCAAGCGAACCTAATTAACTTTTCATCTAAAATACTCCTAAATCGGCAAAATCTTGCTTGAATCTATCTTCAAAACAGTTTTATAACTTTCACATGTCGAAAGTAGACAGAAGGGAAATTATGAAATAACGGAAGCAATTTTAACAACTTTAACAGTTGGTTCGAAAAATTAAATGAATTGAATGTAGTTTAAAGCTGCTGATACAGAATGGGGACTTGAGTATTTTATTTACTGTTTTAAAATGTTAACTTGATACTGAAATAGTCTTTTATTTCAACCTGAGAGGCTTTTTATACGATTTTTGTAACTAATGCACGAAACGTTAAAAGCATCTAATCGCTTGGGGGATTTGTGGGATTTTCCACTGAGGTTGTTGGTGTGTTTTGCTTTTTTAAGACAGTTTACAATATTATTTGCACGTTTTACTGACTGACTATGCCATTTCTGTTTGTTATTTATAATGTTTTGTGTTTGTCACTGAATAAACAGGTCAGTTTCTTGTTACCAACCGTTGTGTGTTATTCAAACTCACCTAATTCAGCTGGCTAGTTGTTATCAAGAGTACTAAAACCTTTTTCAACATGAGTCTGACAACTAAGTAAGGAGGCTAAATAACTTTAAACTTTAATACATGCTCAGATAGGTCGGTATCTGTATCGGCCAGTATCGGTATCGGATCGGAAGTGCAAAACAATATCGGTATTGGATCGGAAGTGCAAAAACCTGGATCGGGAAATCCCTATTTCAAAGTCTTCGGAGCGGAAAATCCCACATAACTAATCTGGATCATTTCACATGACGACTGGGTTGTCGATTGTCTGCACCGAGCGGCAACCCGCCCGGCGGCGAACAAGTTAGAGCTCGTCGTTCCCCTGCTGAGGGCAGAGGGCTAGTTTGCGGGGAAGCAGCTGGACAATGACCGCCATACAAACCGGCCGACGTCGGAGGAGCGTGTTGCTGCCAAATGGTTAACACGAATATGGCAAAATAATGCTTCACTACACGGCTCGTAAACAGTGAGAGACTCATAGGAGGGCGGCTGCAGTTGTTATGCAGCTAACATGTATGAGGAGAGCTTTTTATATGCCCATCCATGATCAAACGTAAGTAGTCCTTTATTGAAAAAAAGTTTGTAGTGTTCACTTTGTAATCGCTGTATTCGCGGTTATTTTTAACACAAAGTTGCAATTTCTGATCGGTTGGAAAATTTGACAGAACACCGGGCACATGAAGAGTAATAAGCCGAGTATAGCGCACTCCCGGCGGGGGTGTGTGCGACAAGCCGCCGGTTGTCGGCCGAGGGGACAAGGAGCAGGTCAGCCACAAAATGCAAGCCACCTACATATTAAAATGATCCCAGTATTTGAGATAATACAAAACACGATGTTTACTCACTTCCTCGTAAGTCCCATGGGCCCGCAGTAGTAGGGCTTGTTTTGGCCAATATCCTTTTGAAACCCAAAAAAGGCTCATACGCCTCTCCCTCGTATAGCAGCCGTTTGGCTGGAGTGATGCGAAAAATAAATGAATTAATCCGCAAAATCAGCTGACGCCTTAGTCCTTCTCATACAACAGTACGGCTGTATAGTGAAGAGGACTCCTTCTCCCGTACACGTCACAGCGCCCTCTTCCTTAATGCAAGACCGAAGCCGGAAGTCAGTCATTTTCGCAGCGCGGGATTAAAAAAAAATGGAATAAATGTATCGATCGCTTCTTCACACATCCAAGTGGTCCATTTCATTCAGGAGCATAAAATACCGCGTGTATTATAATATAAACATGCTTTTTCGTGTCACAGGCACTTTAAAGCAATGCTAATACAATTCTTACTGCCGTTGAGTTGACTTTCTCTTAAAATGATTAAATTTGTATTGGGATCAGAAGTAGGAATGATACAGTGACTTTTAACATTAATGGCCACATATTATATTTTTTTAACCCGGGTTAAAATATTTTTTTTTAAAGTTGCCATGTGCAACTGAGTATGTTCCCAAAACTTCGGGTTTTATTACACACTGAGTCCTCTGGTTACGATGTCCTAGACCTGCGACGTTTCGACTGTCAATGCCCCTGCCTCGTCGGGCATTAAGTCCCCTTGTGCCTGGTACTGCAGCCATGCAGGGTGCTGTCAACTAGGGGTGTGACAAAATATCGAAATGTTGATATATCGTGATACTTTGTATCCCAAAGGTTTATCGATATGCTCTTGCCAAGAATTGAGATATCGTTTTAAAAAGGTGTCAATGTCTAAAAAAATAAAAAAATAAAAAGGAACTAGGTTTGGACGATATGGGAAAAAATATATATCACGGTATTCCCAAGACAATATCACGGTTTCGATGTCATCACGATATTTTTAAAACACTTAAAATAAAACATTGAGTAAGATATTTTTAAAGATATTTATTAAAAACTTAATACTATGAATATGGGTGAATAACACAATGCAAGAAAACTAATAAACTTTTAAATGTGCTGGTGCCAACCAACACAGCCAATCTGAGTTTGATTCAGTGCAAATACAAAAAAATATAGCAGCTGTATAGTAGTAAACATTAAATTACTCAAAAAAGAGTATTTTCAACAATCCGGAAATGCACTGTGCAAAATTAAAATATATTAAACAAATATCAATGGTAACACTCATGACATAATCAAATACTTAAGGTCAATAACAAAAGAAACTAGTAAACTTTTTAATGTGCTGGTGCCAACCAATGCAGCCAATCTGAGTTTGATTCAGTGCAAATACAAAAAAATATAGCAGCTGTATAGTAGTAAACATTAAATTACTCAAAAAGGAGAGAGTATTTTCAACAAAACGGAAATGCACTGTGCAAAATTACAGTATATTAAACAAATATCAATAGTAACCAGTGTTGTTAATCTTACTGAAAAAAAGTAATTAATTATAGTTACAAAAAGTAATTGCGTTAGTAACTCAATTACCTGAATGTAAGAGTAATTAGTTACTTGGCAAAGTAATTGGTGATAATTACTTTTTTTTTTCCTCAAAAAAAAAAAAAAAAAAAAAAAAAAAAAAACATTGGCCACACTATGTGAAGTTTTTTGTGGAGGTTTTTGGTACAATTGGCCCGAGCCCAATTCTTTACCCTAATTTACCCTTTTACCCTGAATCACCTGTTAAAAGTTGTTAAAATTGCTCCCATTATTGCATTAGTTCCCTTCTCTCTACTTTCAACATATGAAAGTTTTGAAAACTGTTGAATGATTGAATCATTTAAAGATAGATTCAAGTCAAGATTTTGCCGATTTAGAAGTATTTTAGATAAAAAGTTATTTAGGTTCGCTAGGAAGGTTCTCTACAACAGAGCCGTCCTAAAAAGCCTACTGCTTTAAGATGGCGGCTGTCTACTAACGCATTTAGAGCCATGTCCGTCATTTTGCATCTAGTTATATCTATATACAGTACATGTGATATCTACCATGTCTACCATATCTACCATAACAAGCGGGCGTAGTTTGTCGGCTATCGGCTACAACATGTATTATTGGAGCTACCTAGCATTGCGTTTGCTTGGCGTCATAACTTTCTTGCCTCCTCCTCGCTCCTGCTCTGCTCTGTCGTCTCGGTGAGTCCGTCTTCCTCAGACTTTTCGACCAATATAGTAACGCATGCCTTTCCGTCCTCAGTAACGGTAACGGCGTTGCCAAGATGAGAAAAGTAATTAATTAGATTACACACTACTGAAAAAAATAACGCCGTTAGTAACGCCGTTATATTGTAACGCCGTTATTAACAACACTGATAGTAACACTATTCGAATACCTAAGGTCAATAACTAAAGAAACTAGTAAACTTTTAAATGTTCTGGTCCCAATCTGACCTTGGTTGTGTGCAAATACAATATAGCAGCCATATAGTAAAAATTAAAGTCACTCAAAAAGGGAAAAAAATAAAAAAAATATATATATATAAAAAACGCACTGTGCAAATGTGCCCAATATTCAAGTAACCAATACAGTAAGCTCTAAAACATGTTGCTGCTGCCAATTTGGTTCAGCCTTCAGTGCAAAGTATATGGCAGTCATTATGCAGTAAACATGAACTTACTATACGCACATAAAAAAAAAAAAAAAAGAGTTCAAGAAAGTCACAGGTTTTTTGCCAGAAATATCAGTTTGTCCACTTTTTCTGGTTTAAGTAAAGCTCTTTGGCATGTCACAATATTGCCTCCTGTGTTAAAGACTCTCTGAAGGAGAACTTGTTGCAGGGATGCACAAATATTTTTGTGCAAGTTGACTCAATTTCGGAAAGTTCACCTGATGAGCCTTCCACCAGACCAGAGGGTGCATCTCACTGTCCACATTTGGTTGGGCCAAATAAGAATGGAGCTCCCTTTCGATCTCTTCTTTCAATGTGGGCTCTGCTGCGGAATCAGTTGGTACTGCAGCTGTTTTCAGAAAACTAGCCAGACTCTTTCTTGTTTTCTTTGCTGGCTGTGGTTCCTGGGCTGCTGTAGAAGAAGGCCTGGGTCATCAGATGCTGAATCACAATGTAGATCCTGTAGCTCTGCCATGGCTCTGGAAAGAATTTCTTCTCTCTTTTCACTCTTAAAATATTGGGTCTTAAATCTTGGGTCTACAAGTGATGCCATGTCCAACAAAGCATCAGTAGCAGGGTCTTTGTATTTTTCTGTGATGTAGGCAACTATTTTGGTCTTAATTTGTACTGTCAGTTCAGTGTCATCTTCCTCTGGCTGCAACAGGCTGTTTTGGAGAAGATGGAGAACAGGCTTCACAGAAGACACACTGACATAATCCTCCCCTGACAGTGCATATGTAAAGTATTTTAGTGGTCCCATGGCCTTTTTCAAAGACTCCATGACGTCAAGATCTTGCCATATAGGAACGAGATGTTTTGTCTTCTTGTCAGCTTTTAAGACTTGTGAGATGGCCTTGGAATTCTCCAGTATTCTCTCAACCATCGCCAATCTGGAGCCCCAACGAGTTGGTGATTCAGTTTTTAGTTTTAGCTGGGGAAGACTTAGACTTGTTTGAGCTTCCATCAGAGCTCGCTTCTTTTTCCAGCTGAATGAAAAAGTGCTGACTACTTTTTTGCAGACCGAAATCACTCTTTCAATCCGAGGGTCCCTGGATCCATTCTCTAAAAACAAAACACAATAACATGATTAAGCTAGACAGACTTTTCATTCGAGAAAATACAGTGACTGACTCATCATGTATAAAAAATAGAAAAGGGGCATGTCCCTTTAAGCCTGCTTCTTCCTACTCTTTTTGGACTTTGAGGGCCATTTATGTACAAAACAAATTGCATGCACAAAAGAGTTACTTACACATTTCACAACCTGTTACATTATCTTCTTCCCATTACACAGATTTATTATTTTTGTTGTATTATAGAAACCTTCATATCCACAATGTAATCATTATGATTATTATGCAAGATAGCTAAAAAGAAGCACTGAATTTTTCAGTTTGCACGCACAATTGAAAAATGACCCCCTTTGTATTTGTAATGCATGCTGAAAAAAGTGAAGAGCTGTAATACTGACAGCTGTAGTAAATAGGCTATAATACGTTTAATTTAGCCAACAATGATTTTAATATAAATATAATAACATTATAATATTACACCAAAATTATTAAACATTTTTAGCCTACTCACCAATTGCCGAATGCAATCTGTGTCCGAAGCATTGTAAACGAGTCCAGCCGTTGAGCTCAAGGGCCTTGATCATGTTTGTGCCGCTGTCCGTCGTCATTGAGGTCATATTTTTTTCATCAAGGTGCCACATTTCCAGCGCATCTCTTAGTCCCATGGCGATCTGCTCCCCTGTGTGGTCCGCGGGGAAATACGTTGTTTGTAGCGTTGCATTGCACAGTTCCCATTGGCCGTCAATGAAATGTATTGTCAGCCCGAGATACGGCTCGGCAGTTCGGCTGGACCAGAGATCACTTGTTGTGGCAAAAAAACTTCACTTTATTCACTTTGTCACAGACAGTCTCTTTGCACTGTGCGTACATGGTCGGAATTGCTGTGTTTGAGAAATATTTTCGACTAGGCAGCTGGTAGCGAGGATCTAAAACTTTAATCGTTTTCGCGAAACCGACTCCATCAACTGTTTGAATAGGACACATATCTTTTACCAGATAAAAGGTTATTGCGTCAGTAATGTCATTCCATCGTTTACCACTTTTCTCGTAGGGAGTGCATTTTAGGAAAGCATCTGAAAGTTTTTGTTGCTTTGGAGCTGTAGCGGAGGTTGGCTTTTTAGCTTTGGCAGTTTGGCTCTCAGTATATTGCTTTGGATGTTTTCGTTTCAAATGGTGGAATAAGTTTGATGTGTTGCCGTCACTTGCCTTTACGTGTTCCTTGCAAATCTTACAAATTATGTTTTTTTTATCTATATTGTCCACTTTGAAGCCAAACCAGTTCCAAACAATCGATGTGGAGTTTTTCTTAGTGGTAAACTCTTCTGCCTCGCTAAGTTCGCTCTCTGCTACCTCCGCTATGACACACACCTCCTTTGTGAAAGTGGTAACAGTGGGTGTGTGCTACCGGGCGGCGTCACTCACTTTCCTGTATATTGATTGGCCTAGACTAGAGAGCCTGACGAGGAAGTGTAAAATGGGAGAAAGGGAGACTAGTGATGTGAGTGGGTTTGAAATAAAGGTTAATAAACCGCGGTATAACGATGTCCTAAAAAATACGTACCTTCAGCACTTAAGACTGTGAGACGGTTTTATATCGTCATATCGCCCATGTATAAAAGGAACCAACAAGTTGCTACCAAAATCTTCCACGATAATAGTGTATCAGTTAACTCTACGGCTGCATTGACGATGCACGAAGCCGAATCCATTTAGACTGGGAACGTTCGTTCATTCGAAACCAGCATTCACAGTCATTCTGTCCGATTTCCAGGGCATTTTCTGTTGAGTTTGAGTCACTGCCTATTCATTTGGGTGATTCCCAGGTCAATTCCTGTTCTGTAACTCAAAATAAACAGGAAGTAATCCGTAAAATACCCAAATCAACAGGAAGTAACTGAAAATCAACAGGTAAATGACCTTAAATAGCCCAAAATTACCTCGTTGCCTGGCATTGGCTGCCACTGACGGCCATAGACGTTCAAATGGATTGGACGTCTACTAGTGATAAACTGATTCCAATTCACGGCAGAAGCTTGTTTTTCTGTTTATTAGTTGTTTGTAGAATATTCTAGAATGATTTCCTGACCAACGTATCAATAATCGTTGCATCGCCATATCGTCAGATTATCGTTACTGTGAGCTTTGTATTGCAAATCGTATCGTATCGTGAGGTACCAAGAGTTTCCAACTCCTACTGTCAGCCCACTTATGGAAAAGTAGGGTTAAGTGTCTTGCCCAAGAGCACTTTGGCAGAGGAAGGTCATCTGTAGGAATCGAACAGCTATTTGGTCCAACGACTATTGTGCTATACTATTGTGCCCGGCTGCTCTTATAATATGGAGAACTCATGTTAGTATATTGCAAAATTGATCTTCGTAGCAAATTAGGGCTGTGACGTTTTCTAAGACACAAACTTTATTAAAAGAATATTGAAAACATGACAGGTCTACATTCTTCCATCTTGAATCTCCCTGTCTCAGTCCTTCACTTGACTGCCCATAGCAAATTCACATTTCTCAGGTCTGCATGTTTTTTTCGTTTTTGAAGGCTTCTGTAGCAGCGGTGTTGTTTGAACACTGCCGTGGCGTATGAACTGCCAGTCCCTGAATATTAGCAAGGTCGCGATGACAACAAAACAAGTGTTTCATATGCGTTATTGTTTACACTGTGTTTTTGAACTCCGTGATTTGCTTGTTCAGTACACAAGCTGCACCCTTCTGCAGGTGCATGTTCCCACTGTGATGTTTGATCCGCCACAGGTGTTTGAGAGGGAGGCTGGCTTTGCATTCGTACGTGTGTGTGTGTGTTTCATTTCTACAGTATAAGCTCCAAGCAAAGGAAAAAAAAGAGATCCCTTTTGATGTCACCCAGAAATAGGCAGGAATTGCTGCATGTGTGTCTGGCCAGTTTTTTTTTTCTTTTTTTTTAATAAACCAATTCCTTTGATCTTGACTGGAGGAGGGCATCGCCATGGCAGGTGGCTCCAGACCTGACATGCACAACATATGCGCATGTGTGCCTCGGTGCATGCAGTCCATAATGAAATTAAAATAAAAGTGCCTGTGTTTGTTGTGTGAGAACGAAAGTCTGGTATATATGACACAAACATGGCTACTCTTTGAAATACAAGGTAAGCTCTGTTAAAGCTGATTTATGCTTCTGCGTTCCGGTGACGGCGGAGTGACGGTGTAGACTCTACGCCGTAATTGTGTATTCGAAGTTCTGCGTCAAGGAAACTCGTTGCTCTGTAATTCACCGCCATGCCATTAAAGGGGCGTGGCTTTGTCTTTGTACGGTTTTGGGCGAATTCCTTTAGTTTTCCTTCGGTCATTGACGGAGATTGAAAGTGTATTTGCAGCTGCAGCTAATCAATATTAAACAACAAATGTTGTTAATACAAATGTTGAAGCGTAGGCGACACAGAGGATGTTTGCTAATGTTTAAAAATGGCTGTTTTGTTGTGTTGAACCGGAAATAATGTTCTGGGCGGACCAATCACGGTCCTTCGACGTTCACGTCACACGCATTGACGTGACGCGTTGTCAGGATTTTTTTGGACGTGCGCGTCAGGCTACGGTCTGCGTTAACGGTGTAGGTCTGTCGTCAATGCTACGCAGAAGCATAAATCAGCCTTTACTGGTAACTGATAAATATGAACACCGGAAGTCAGATTGGTACTTGTAAAATAATTCACATTCACCACTCAATGTAAGGAATGAACCTGTTTTTAAGGTTTTCGGTGAAACCTAAAATGTGAACGATTCAAAGTTAGTACAGGGTTAGGTTAGGGTTAGACACAACCATTTAAAATACAATTCTCCCGTTTTCCATGAAAACACATAGCTTTATAAATAAACACTTCAAGGCAAATTTTCAAGTCAAATTTATTTATATAGCACAATTCATCACAAGGCAATTCAAAGTGCTTTACATCACATGAAGATCATAAAAATCACATTAAATCAATACAACGTAAAAACAAAGACAATCGAAACAGGAAATACAATTATACATAAAAATCGCATTTAATCACCAATAGAATAAAAAAACAAACAAAAAAAATGAATAAAAAAAAAATACTACTACTAGTAATAATAATTGAAATCAGCAATGGAGATAAAGCACAGGAGAATTAGAAAGCAAATAGATTGAAATATATAGACAGTTATGGATATGCTGTGCTAAACAAAAGCGTTTTTAGCCCTGATTTAAAGGAGCTAACAGTTTGAGCATACTTCAGACCTTCAGGTAACTTGTTCCAGAGGTGAGGAGCATAATAGCAAAATGCTGCCTCACCCTGCTTGGTTCTTGTTCTTGGAACATACAGAAGACAGCATACAGCAGGTTCCGGACGACCTTAGGGGTGTAGATGTTTCATAGGAATCTAACAAATCAAGTATGTATTTTGGTCTAAAAGGCCATTAAGTGTTTTGTAGACGAGCAGTAGTATTTTATAGTCTATCCTTTGACTCGCTGGAAGGCAGTGTAACGATTTCGAAACCGGTGTAATGTGGTCCAGTTTCCTTGTATTTGTGAGGACTCTGGCTGCAGCATTCTGTACTAGCTGCAGCTTCCTGACTGATGTTTTATCAAGACCTGTAAATATACCATTGCAATAGTCCAATCTGCTAAAAATGAATGCATGCATAAGTTTTTCCATGTCTTGTTGAGTAAGAAGCACCTTAATTCTAGCTATATTTTTAGGTGGTAATAAGCAGATTTAGTGACGGACTTTAGATGGCTATCAAATTTTAGGTCTGAGTCAATAATTACGCCAAGATTTCCGACTTGATTTGTAGCTGTAAGTGACATTTTGCTAAGTTGCCTGCTTATCTTTGACCTTTCCTGATCAAAGTTTTGGCTGTCACTTAGCTTTTCATTCTAGGATATTCTTTCTTTTAGCACATAGTTTACATAATTTCTGATTAATTTAATGTTGTTTAAATTAAAAAATGCACTGGCCGACTACGACGTCGGCTTGTACCTGTAAATTACTTGCCTTCACGCAAACATAGCGTCGGGAATGCTACCCTTGCAACATAGCTAATGGTGCATTCGACAGTTCTCTGAGTGAACACCGGTACTCTCAGAGACGCAGTGTTGTTGGATGATAGAACACTCGCTCTAGTATTTAAAGATTCCGAAAGCACCCAAAGTAGCAATGTCACCATGAAGTTGCAGGTTGCTAAGCAAAATGAATGGAAAGTCGGCTAGCTGCAACAAGTAAGCATGAAGCTCGTTAACCGGAAAATTTTAATGAATAATTTGTCTCGTTATAAAAGTCGCAGGGCTCAAAGAGGGAGAAAACAATTCCATGTCAATGGAATACAGTAAATAATAAGACGACAGTCATTAGCTGCCATATAGTGTACATAAACCTAACGAAGCAAACAAGGAATATTCAAAAAAATTACTGTTCAAATGTATTCAGTCACTGAAACTAATATCAACACAATGCCTTTAGGAAGAAGTTTTAATCTCCCCCAAGTTCAATCCACCAGGGCTCAGACAGGCTAATATCAGGAAGAGTGAACTTTTGTGACATGCTTCTGTTCCTGTGAGCCCAGAATCCTTGATGTGCCTCAAGCCTCCAGTCTGAAGGAATCAATGAGCACAAGACTGGAATGCTCAGGTGAAAACCAATCAGGTTGTCGGCACCTTGAGAGAATGAATAGGAGGGATGAAAGGGAAGAATAGGAGGAAAAAACCAAGCACAAGTAAAAAGCACATTCCCCTCATCTGGCACGCACAATCCCTTCTATCGCATTGACAATGAAGCTCCCCAGCAGAAGGACAGTTCTGACAGTGCTGAGTCAATATTCTGGCGGTTATACTGCTTGTCTACTCAAATGTTTATGGAATATAGGAGCTTTTAGGTATAGATTTGTGATATTCGCATATAGAAGGTGCACTTTGACATGATCAAATTATAGTGAAGAGTGGAGACCAAGCCAAAGTCATGATGTCCGCTTCAGCCTCCTCCACAGCATATGGTGACTTTCCACAAAAATAAAAAAATTACACAAAAAAACAGTGCTTCTAGCTCTGGATTGTCATTCTGCAAGCATTTAATTTATTCATATACAGGTCCTCAGTTTACGACAGGAAATTTTGAGGTTAGACTATGCCGTCATATGGCACGACACTCAACCTTAATCTGTTTTATATTCATGACTTAGAAATGTTTGTCTGACATACTGTATATCTACTGCAGTTATGGCTTCATGACAGCCAACCAACAGGTGTAGTTCTATTCAATTCATCACATTATGGTTAGAATTGATATACACACATCTTCCTGTTGGCAAAGGCAGCCTTATTTTTGATCACCGACGGAATGGTTGTGAAAAATTGTCGGGGTATAGGATTAGTAAACATGAAAGGCTGTGATTTTGGTGCCGTAGACATTAGCTTCAAATGCTAGACCTGAACCTCGGTAAGTTAAAAATAAATAACAATGAAAAGGGGTCGGGAGAAAAGAGACAACCAGAGAGAGTGAGGGGGAGTGTGCAGTGTGTGTGAATTACATATTTTAGTTCAACAAATGGATTAACAAATTCATTTTTTGCAGAAAAATTCACGCCGACGCCAGCTCTGAAACTAGGGAGCTTCACCCAACTCTGCAAAGTCCCCAGTTGTGCCCCCAAAGCTGCCTGGAGTCCACATTTTATCTTGTAAAAAGCTTAACAGTATGTAAAAAAAACTTGAGGGACTCCATGACAATGTGCCTGGAGGGAGCAAACTAATAGAAGTATGCCTTAAAGCTTTCCCCCAATATGATCCGTCATGGATACTAGGCTAGTATTCCTGATCTAATGAAAAGGTTATTTTGACTGAAATGTCATTTGGATGATGGTTAGAGGATGTTAATGGAAGAATGAGGAAATGAATGGTGATGGATAAAATGAGAAAAGAGTAAAAGTAATCAAATGGGGTGGCGGTTTAAAAAGAAAGTGAATTAAAAAGTGGATAGGTTGTCAAAGTTTTGGGTCACAAGAGAAGATGGATGGATATTAGAGGACGGCATGGAAAGGAAAGACTGTGGTGGAGGCAGTCTGAGATTGTTAGTTCTGAATGATGAAGAAAACTCCTCAAAGAGAAAATAATTTGATGTTAATAGACCTGCTTTCCAATATCATCCTCTAATTCTTTTCCAGCTGCTGTCCCAACTCTTTTATCTAACCATTGGCCTTTATTTTGCCATTTTTTGCTTCTTTAGTACATGTTCCACTCTTTAACTGAGAAGATCCAACCACACCAATGCATGCTCTTCTCCCATTTTTACTGTCTTGAAGTAAAGTAAATGTGTCCTCTCACCCCCGATTTACTGTTTCATTTGTGTGGGAGGAGAAAAGCAAACAAATGAAAGCATTCGCGTGGAGAGAAAGGAGAAATTAATTATCCCATTTGCTTGTTCATGCAAACTCCTCTCTGTTGCACCATGCAGCAGGCTGCCTCAGTGTTTGTACAAAGACACAGACACAGAGCCTCATACACTCAGTCATCTTGTCTTATACTCCAAACTATCGGCTTTTGCAGCTTATGGCATTGTGCTTGTGTTTGACTCAGCGAAATGTCCTTGCCACTGCATTTTCAATGTGCCATTATATTACCCCCTTTCATGAGCTTAAGCTTTTTAGTTCAGAAACTGTAATTGTGTGTGTATGAGTGTGCTTGTTCTAAAATGTTATATTGTGCGCAAACACTGCATGTACAATGAAACCTCACAATTCATATGTACTTAATGCCATACAAGTTGAAAATATAAACCAACAAATTAATTAATTACCATAACAGTGATGAAATATCAGAAGTGTTTGATGGAAACTGACCTTAGAGTAAGTGATAGTCTCACGTATTTATTGTATAAAAGACTATAGTCTTTTATTAACCTTCCATGCATATTTTTGAAAGGGGATGGAAGAAATATTCAAGTAAGTCTAAGGAGAGCACCAGGGGTGTTACCGGGGGGGGCATGGGTGGGCAGTGCCCATTCACGGACACGCTCTCCCCACCCAAAGAAAACTGGATGTAGTACTAACAGCAGTCTGGGCACTGCGTACGGTATCCCATCCATATAGTACTGATGTGTTCTAAGTTTTAACCTTTGCGTTGTTACCTCCTCTTCCACCTTAAAAAAAAAAAAAAAAAAAAAAAAAAAAAAGAAATGTTGGTTTTGTTCCTAGGGGGCGCTACACACATTTACGCATATTTTGATTTTTTTTTTTTTTTTTTTTTACATTTTATCAAAGTTTTCACCAGTGTTCACCTGGCTGTTGAGTTTTGTGAGTTTTGAAGCATTTTGAGGGGGTCAAAGTAGGGCTCAAAGTGTCGGCGGGACAAAGAATGGCTGCTAGGGGGCGCTACATAGTGTATTTGAAATTTGTCTTTACACGGTATCAAAGATTGCACCTGTCTTGACCTGCCTGCCGATTTTGGTGCATTTTGAAGCATTTTAAGGGGGTCAAATTGACCTCAAAGGGGCTGCGGAACAAAGAAAAACCATAATAATAGTAATAAAACCGAGGAACCACAATAGGTTACCTAAAAAAAACATTGTCACCTGCATATCCATACTGTTCAGTTATGGATGTGTTTTAAGTCAAATAAAGTCAAATCAACTTTTATTTGTTTTGACCAAATCACAACAACAGTTATTCCCTCCCCCCCCAGGTAAGACTAATGCCCACCCAAACCTGGCATCATGGTAACACCACTGGAGAGCACTAAAACTCCAAAGAGCAAGGCTGGAGCTAACATTTGAAATTTGAAAGAACTGTTAGACAGCTGCTATACTTAAAGGAAAAGACAAGACCTTGTGTAAAATGTGAAAGATGGTTGCTCAAATAATCTAAATATAAAAATGACAAATTTCTCAGAACTATGGTAATGGAGAGCACTTGTTGCAGCCATTGTGTGACAAATGTGACGACGCCACATAAATGCTGATACATTCGAAACGGGTAAAAAGTGGCTAAGAAAATAGATACACACTCTATATAGTTTCTATACCTGTGCAATATGTCTGTCTCTCTACTTTCTCCGTCTGAAACTGATGGAGCCTGCTTCATGTCCTTGGTCCATTAAAGCGGGTAAAGGCCATTGTCGTCCGCATAGCACAGTGAGTAGCCAATGTGTGACGAGTTGTTGTGACAATGTGAGGTGCTCACATTTGATCGGCTAAAAATGTAATTGAGAAATGTCTGAGAACAGCTATTTTTCCTACTTCTGGGAAATACAGTGGTACCTCGAAATAAGATCACTTCGACATACGATCTTTTCAACATCCGACGTAAAATTTGACGTGCCATTTGTTTCTACATCCGACGAAATATGCTCGAAATACAATGATTCATGACAGCGTCACAATTTCATTGTTTTCCCGCAAAACTGACGGATTTTCTTGTGAGAGAAATCAACATGGGTTCCAAGAATGTTAAAGCAGGTGGTGAAAAAGCGTGGGGTGCGTGCCCGTGAACTGCTTGACAATACTCCTCCGACCTCTGTTCGCAAGTCTTTATAAGTTAAGGTGACAATTATTATTCTGGAACCATCGCCAAAGAGATCGCTAGCTCCGTCAGGTTTTTGATCATTTATTTCAGAACTTGTGCAACACAACACGCCAACTGATAGGAACAACAGGACGTGGAAAGAGAAAGTCAACTGCACTCTCTCTCACTCTGCCGGTAGTCCCGCGGTGCGTTCAGGTACACCACGCAAAATACACCCGCCACATTAGAACCCGATTTGTAACATTATTATTATTATTATGATTTTTATTCATAATGTAATTGTTTTGCTCTTTGTAATTGCTTTTTGCAATAGCAAACCCAGTATTTATTAAGGCTTTTGTGAAATAGGGCTGGGTTGGTGTGACTAGAAGAATGGATACCACTGCAGATAGTCTGGTTATAACAATAATGCTGCCCGTTCTGAATTAATCAGACCAAAACTTTCTCTTCCTCAACGTGTTGCCTTTTTATTTTCTTTCTATGAGAACGTAGGTCTTTATGTCCGATCAGAAAAACAATTTGCACAAACAATTGCAACTCACCACCAGGGGGATCCAAAACACGTAACATGCAAACAACCTGGCATTTTTAACAGACTTAGTGTAGGTTTTAGGACTGTGGAACGAATTAATGGAAATATAATATATTGTTATGGGAAAATCCTGCTCGAACAACGACCATTTCGACTTACAAACAAGGTCTTGGAACGAATTAACTTTGTATGTAGAGGTACCACTGTATTGGCGTTTTTCTCCCCTACAACACATCTGAAAAATTCTGTTTCTTTTCACTGAATTAAAAAAAAATATATATATATTTTCTATTGCATTTGATCATGGTCCTGTCTTACATTTTAAACACATGCTACCCCTATTTGTCAAAATGGATGCAACTTTGTCTGTCCATATCTACATAATTCATCTCCCATGTCAGCAAGGCTTTGTGGGCGCAAATGTGGGTTGAAGCATCTATCAGCCACATGTTCGGCTTGCCTTGCTTAGTGATCTAAATCACCAATTTTATGACGACACGATACATTTTTGACAACGTTACGTTATTTTTACGAAATTGCAAACTCTGCCAAGATTCCGACCGATTCAAGGGTCTTTTGATTTTAAACAATAATATGTTCTCATTCTACTCCTAATGCAATGGAAAAAATACATAGAAATTTGGCATTTTTGACAATTTTGTTGCTGAAACAGTTTTGATATTTGAATGAAAACCTCTTAGCAAAACAGTATATCTAAAACATTACAATTTCGATTGATGTTTTCACTGCCAGCCCTCTGAGTCAAAATGGATTGGATGTCGAAGGCTGTCATTATCAGCAAGATTTAAGAAACTTATAAAATTGAACCTGACCATGTTGGTCTAAATTTTAGAAGATAATTTTTGTGTAATAATTATCAACATCACAAATAAGAAAATGTTAAACTCTAATTTTTGTTTTGTCAAAATTTACCCTAAGCAATACAATTCTTGAGGTAATGTGCTATGGAGGAGTCCTATTAAAAGCCCCCAAATAACTACAGTATTTTTTGGTGATTGACTGCAATGATTGCTGTCTCTGTCTAGCGGCTGTGTCTATCCTTGACTACTTGGAGGAATGTTCTTTTTCACTCGTGACAAAATGTTGCATTTGCCTGTGCATTTAATTAAGACTTTAGGGTTGCAGGGTCTTTCTGTTTTTCCCCTAAATCCCAACCAATGAAAGATTGAGGCATATCCAAATGAATTTTGGACGACCGTTAAGGTCCCTTCCACTGTGCATTTTTAAATAGTTTAGAATGATATATTGATCTATTATTTGCCTTTGTTCTGTCAAGGCTTTCTACTAGGGCTGCAGCTATCGAATATTTTAGTAGTCGATTAATCGATGGACTAGTTAGTTCGAATAATCGAGTAATCGGATAAGGAACATGAAAAATTCAAATACATGAGCTGAGCCTCAAACGGTGTGTATATATATATATATATATATATATATATATATATATATATGTATTTTTAAATGAGGCTCTATGTACAAGAAAAAACAATTGGCTAACTTACATAGAAAAGGTTTGCTAGCTTAAGTGCTGTAAAATGCTAAAGTTTTTCGTTTTACAATGCTCTTAACACATTTTTCAGATACATATTCCCACAAAAATGGTTGAATATACCTATAAACTAAATAATGAATGCATTAAAAAACATTAGCTCAAACAAGAACTTAGCTTACTTTGGTCTTAACAGGGAGCAGTTGGATTCAGCCATGTGAAAAGAGGCAGTCCAGACGGCAGTGTATCCACCTTAATCAAACTGAATGCAAACACTTTCAAAATAAACCATTACAACGCCACTTTAATTAAACGAATACTCGAAGCAACAAAATTGTATTTGAATATTTTCTTCTAATCGAATACTCGAGTTAAATCGATTAATCGTTGCAGCACTACTTTCTACTAAGTTCCACCTTTTCATTGGTGTATTATTAGAACTCATAACAACCACCTGTCTGCAGTTACAGAAGGCCAATTTGTAACACTTGTGGCTAAATATCTGTTGCACACTTCCAAAAAAGGTCTCATTTTCTGCAGCATGCTATTTGATTGCTCTCGTGACTGTAGCCTCTAAATATTCTGTGAAGTAATATTTCTTTTCAAAGGTATTGTGTAGGATTGGCTCAAACAATATGCCGCTCTGCCATTCAGACGTCCTCATGCCCGGCCAGCAAGCCTTTTGTGTTTGCTAGTGTTGCATTCGGGTCTCTGCATTTTCTGCTCCGTATACTTCTTTGCCAAATTGACTAGATTAGTGCTTGCACACTCACTTTGTCTTCTTCACTGGCTTATTAGGATGTCACACAGATCAAGGTACTGTATGTGTGTGTGGTGTTTACCTTGTGTACCGGAGCATTTTAGCCCATTATGCTTGTGGATAATTGCCTTGCATTTGATTTGGCTTTAAAAGCACATCTTTTCGAAGTTTTTTTTCCCCCTTGTTGTGAAATTGAGCGCTTCAGCCAGCCTTTTCATTTACCGTATTTTTCGGACTATAAGTCGCGTTTTTTTTTTCATATTTTGGCTGGGGGTGCGACTTATACTCAGGAGCGACTTATGTGTGGAATTATTAACACATTATGATATAATTTCACATGTTATTTTGGTGTTTTGCAGTGACACTGATGGTTTTGTAAAGTTGTTAGCATGTTCTTATGCTATAGTTATCTGAATAACTCTATAGCTATGGCTATGTTCGCATTCTGCCTTTGGCAGTGTATGTCCAATTGTATTATTGACTTTTTTATCTTGAAATGGATGCATTTAGTTTGTGGCGCTTTCACGCCCACGTGAGGGCGCACTCACACTTGTTTACGTGAAGAAGAGTGCTCACACGCCAGAAGAAGACGGACAGCTACGTAGCTCTGAGTGAGTGAGTGGGCGAGCTAGCGAGAGAGAAAAGACGGCTGCGAACCTACTTTCATTGTTTATGCTTTTAAATTATCTCTACAGAAGCAACGCCTGCGTGTATCATCTTTTCTGTTGTTGTTGTGTGTTTTCCACCCGCGATCGGACACTTAGAGCCAGTTGTGTGGTTGTTTGAACGATGTGCTAATGATAGCGAACGCATGCTAACCTGTTATTTATTACTGTAATAGTACCTAATTATCGTTTATTTACGTTGATGCAAACCTGTTTGCTATCGAGGACCAAATTGATTCAGCAAATTATACGGACGTCCAGCATTGTCTTTTGGGAGTTAACCAGGACCGAGCCGTAGCGTAGGACAGTATATTCACATTTCGTTGTTCATGCACTGTACACTGTACATTTATTTAGCATGTTGTTCTCTATTGTATTTTTATATTAAATTGCCTTTCAAGATGACTATGTGTTGGATTTTATCAAGTAAATTTCCCCCAAAAATTCGATTTATACTCCGGTGCGACTTGTATATGTTTTTTTTCTCTTCGTTGGGCATTTTATGGCTGGATCGACTTATACTCAGGTGCGACTTGTAGTCTGAAAAATACGGTACACCTTCATCCTCTTTTTGGTCGCTCTGTCCAATTATTTTCTAAGTCTGATTTGTTTGTAATATGGATGTATTAGGCTTAGTATTAGAGTAGTACAGCTGTGCTTATCTTACTTTGTGCATGCATGCATTACTAACATACATTTGTGGTTGTTTCCAAATTTTAAGGAGATTTTTCGGATCCCCTTTCATGTTACTTCTTGGTCTTAACTCACTCTTATTTTCCATTCCATCACCCGCACCTCCCCCATCGCGGTGTCACGTAACTGCAACTGCACACAAACTTTCCTTTTTTTAAATTCGACTTCTCTTGCTATGTGTGTTGTCCGGCTGCCCCATTCCCTCACATGCAAACATGTACACACTCCTGTCCCAATTTTCTACCTTCTCTCTCACATTTTGGTATCACTCTTTTCATACAAGGGGATCCATTCCATAGGGGTGATCCATTAACTTCATCCTCTGGCACCAGCTGTCAATTTGAGTCCCATTCACTTTGTACTCTTTTACTGTGTGCGTGTGTGTGTGAGAGAGCGAGAAAGAGGGTGAGTGAGAACAAATGAGTCAGACTCGTGGTGTGTTTGGTTTATGTCGTTAGTAACCCAATCTGGGGCCGCATGGAGTTAAGTGCATTAGGTTTTAACAACTGCCAGGCCTGCCAGCATTTGCTGGGGCAAGGATAGAAGGACAAATGGGGTGTGGAACCTTAGAGGAGTGTGTGTGTGTGTGTGTGTGTGTAGGTGGGAAGTTGGGGGGCATTGTTGAGCAGTCAGTGATTATGGGGACCCAGAGTTGTTAATTTGTATAATCAGTGTATAATTGGCACGGAGGAAAACACATTAATCAGACCAGAATAAGTCTCCGGTCGTCATGTAGTTATTCATTAGTCACCCTCTGTCGGCCAATCACAGGCATACGGGTGGCCGGAAATAGCGGGTGAGCAAATCATATGTTTCACTAACCACTTATACACAGAGTCGCAGCAGAATTACACCATAAGAACCGTAATAGAAGACAAGCACTTATCTCTGTATTTTGCCTTTATCACAAGCAGAATACTGCTACATTGGTGTGTGATTCTCTCCCGCATCCTCTATGCGTTTCTCTCTCTCTTTCTGTCTCTTTCTTAGTTTCTTAAATGCTAGAAGAAAGCTAAGGATGGTTTGTGTTAGAGCACACAAGAACTTGAGCGTTATTACACCATCATCATGACACACAAGCCGCAGAGCAAAATTAAATGAAAATTTTGTTTAAAAAAGACAAAATACGAGAAAATATTAAGCTCTTTTGTTTCTCAAAAATGTATGAATAAGCCGCTTCGTTGTAAAAGCCTCTGGCTTCAATCTGAGAGAAAAAAGTAGCGGCCTATAGAGCCTACCCACGTACCACGTGCTCGCTGTATGGTTCCGCCCACTTGTCCGTCATTTTGACTCTGTATTAGCATTGTTTTCAATTGATGGCGGAATTTAAAATGCATTTCATGGAAGACCCGGTGCTTTCTGATGCCGCAAACTCACTGGATCTGTTGCATAAAAGGCGTTATGAGGAAAAGCTTCGTTCTATACAGTCGCCAGATCCATATTTGATGCCCAAATCGATGTTTTTCGACCCACTGTCTTCGCCCTGTCTGCCTGACATCTGCTACGCAGATATTTACAATTATCTTGTCCACACTAAATCAGCCTATTCTCACGAAAATATGAAAAACTTCAAGAGCTTGGAGGCTTATAAATACTTCGTTGCTGGTTGGGTGAAACAGGTCTTCGTCCACGAAAATTTGGCAGGAATCTATCTTGTGCTTGGAAAGGTAAGTTACGAAATTTTCAATTCAAAATCTTTTGTTATTGCTAACATCCACTGTCAAGTCTAATGTATTTCATGTCGTTTGTCAATGGAGTTAAGGCTTTTAATGTTTATATGGTTTAGCGATAGCACTCTCACTACATACATACGTGTATGTTGTTGGCGATTAGCCTAGCAATGATCTTAATTGTGGTTATTTGTCAGCCCCGTAGACGAGGCCAGTTTCTTTCACTTGGTACCAGCTAAATATTATTCAAAAAATAACGATGGTGGAAGAAAGGGAAGTCACAAACATCTTGAATTTGAAACTATGTCGTACTACGTCGTATGTTGTCGGCGATTAGCCTCGCAATGATCTTAATTGTGGTTATTTGTCAGCCCCGTAGACGAGGCCAGTTTCTTTCACTTGGTACCAGCTAAATATTATTCAAAAAATAACGATGGTGGAAGAAAGGGAAGTCACAAACATCTTGAATTTGAAACTATGTCGTACTACGTCGTATGTTGTCGGCGATTAGCCTAGCAATGATCTTAATTGTGGTTGTCAGGCCAAAACCCTCTAAATATATATTAAATGCATCTTACCGGATATAAAATGACTACTACATAGTCTGTGGTGATTTTTTGGTGTCCAGTTTTCACATCGAATTGCAGCCGTCCATTTCGCTCTCCTCTTTGGATCCCTTGGAATACGGTAAAACTTCAAGTCTCTCCTTCCATCTTCTCTGTTAGTGCAACCAACAGCCACACACGCCTTCACCATTTTGATTATTAATGTTAAGGAGCAGAAAAACACGCCGTAAATAGGAGAAATGTACGTAGCCGTAACAGGTTAACACTATGTTTTGACGGACAAGTGGGCGGAACCATACAGCGAGCACGTGGTACGTGGGTAGGCTCTATAGCCCAAAATTACAATAGTTTGATTATGAGAAAGCAAGTACTGAAAATCCTGTTTGCCTTTGTTCATGATTGACATGTATGCGAATGTGAAACCTGTAGATTTGTGTGCAGTCAGCACCTGCCTTTTCTCTCATATTAGACAATCTCATTTGTCCTTTTCAGCAGCATCGGGGACATGGTTCTCGCAGTGTTACTGTATATCCAATATGTAAATTTGAAAAAGTAATTAGTTATATGTTCCCAGGGCACGGGCACAATCCCAGAAATAATCTTTCCTTTTACTTCCATGGTCCATAATGTGCCTTACGCTGCTTTTTTTCTTTACATGTAAGGAAGTGTGTATTTTATGGACTGAAATGGGTATTGAATTAGTCTCGCGTGCATCAGTTATGTCCATAAATGTCTGTGTGCAACATTTTCAGCAGCCCTTTTAATGTTTTCTGTACAATCATCAAATAAGTTGTTGCCCCCAGTATTCTCAGGGGATGCCTGATAGCTCAGAATGGGCATTTGGCGGAATTAATCATTAATCAACTATACACAATTGACAGATTTCTCAATGGCATCATAATTTATTATTCCCAAGTGGTGGCAGCACCTGTTTTATTCAATAAATGGAATTTTTGTTCTATTGCTCAGGTTCACAAAATAAGGCCATAACACCTTTTTATATAAGACAAGTAATGCATAAATGTAAGATCTTTATGCAAGTGATTCTAAAATGTTTTGTGAGTGGAGTTGCAAAACTAGTCTGCTTTTTAGCTCAGTGTTCTAATTTCTCTAAGCATGGAAAAAGCCTAAAGCTCAGCTAATCTCAAATGCACTCTAATGCTCTTGCTGTCTTCCAATCAATTTGTAAATGGTTAAACAACTGCAGTCCAAACACAAACAAACATACCAAGTGACAAAATAAAAGGTGGTACAATAGTGTGAAATGTATGGCAATTATCCATGATGCAACAATTTTTACACAGTTTTCATTATACACATTGAGTTGTTGTCTGATCTTCTTTGGCCTTGCAACCCAGCAGGACACCAAACATTACAACATCTCCCAGAGGATAAGAGTAACCACAACACACTAACCAACAAATTACACATTAGAGCAACATAAAACGGAAAGGGAAAAAAAGCTATGCTTGCCAGATTGAAGTTCATGAAGCTTTTGTAGATCCACCCTTTTCAGACGTCACCGCTTGACTCAAGTTGAACAGTTCAAAAGTTGTTTCTACCTGCAGCGACATTTATGCTGCATATTCTTTTTTCTCCTACTGTACTAAAGTTAGTCAATGGAAAAGTTACATATAGGGATGTCCCGATCATGGGTTTTTGCACTTCCGATCCGATACCAATATTGTTTTACACTTCCGATCCGATATCGATACTGACCGATACCGATACCGGCCTATCTGAGCATGTATTAAAGTTTAAAGTTATTTAGCCTCCTTACTTAGTTGTCAGACTCATGTTGAAAAGGGTTTTAGTACTCTTGATAACAACTAGCCAGCTGAATTAGGTGAGTTTGAATAACAAACAACGGTTGGTAACAAGAAACTGACCTGTTTATTCAGTGACAAACACAAAACATTATAAATAACAAGCAGAAATGGCGTAGTCAGTCAGTAAAACGTGCAAATTATATTGGAAACTGTCTTAAAAAAGCAAAACACACAAACAACCTCAGTGGAAAATCCCACAAACCCACCAAGATATTAGATGCTTTTAATGTTTCGTGCACTAGTTAGAATAATTGTATAAAAAGCCTCAAAGGTTTAAATAAACGACTATTTCAGTATCAAGTTAACATTTTAAAACAGTCAATAAATACTCAAGTCCCCATTCTGTATATGCAGCTTTAAACTACATTCATTTAGTTTTGCGAATCAACTGTTAAAGTTGTTAAAATTGCTCCCGTGATTCCATAATTTCCCTTCTGTCTACTTTCGACATGTGAAAGTTTTAATACTGTTTTGAAGATAGATTCAAGTCAAGATTTTGCCGATTTCTGAGTATTTTAGATAAAAAGTTAATTAGGTTCTCTTGGAAGGTTCACAACAGCCTACTAGGGAAGTCTTCTGCTTTAAGATGGCGGCCGTTTACTAACGCATCTACAGTAGTTTCCCATACTTCAATGTTGCTAACGCCGTCGAGTCAGTCGTTTTTTCTATATACATATGATATCTGTTATCTACAGTAAAACGATGTTGACGTAGTTTGTAGCGGCTGTCAGCAGCAGTCAGGTATTCTTGTGTTTTTTTATCCAGTGGCGTGAGTTGAGCATTGGCATTTCCCGGGTCTATGACAAGCATGATGTTTACTCTCGGGACGCAATGTGGTCCGTTACTCATTGCGTCCTGAAGACCGCGCTGTGTATTAGTTCCGCTTTACTCGACATATTTCAATAATCGGAATTTGGATATTTATGAATCGTTCTCGAATCTTCCACGGCCGAATCGCTCAAGGATGTAATGACGGCTGGGCATGTTGTACCTTGGTTCTAAGTGTTGGATGGTGCGTCTTTACTCACGAGAGATAATGGCTCATCATCCAGAATGAATTCTTCGGCAATGCTTTGGGACTGTCTAGTGCCAGTTTGTCACACATAGCAAAAGTTTCTGCCTGTGTTAGTTGCGTAGGACCTTTCTTTTTGTCTTCGGTTTTCTTAACATGATACTCCTTATATTGTTTGTGTTGGTATTTCGCTAAATGCTTGATTAGGTTGGTTGTACTAAAACTTCTTACAGCTTTACCACCACTCTTGACTTTATTGTGGCATATGTTGCACTCTGCCTCTTCGTCTTTGTCGTCCTTTAAGGTGAAATGATCCCACACAGCTGACATTTTTACCGATAAAGCCTCTCGGTAAACTGGGAGACGGTAATGTAGTGTGTTGAAGGTTTGTCTTAAAATGCGGACCGGATTTTAGGGAAACCGAAGCAAAAACTGGAATGGATTATGTAAATCGGTGCGCTGGAAAACCCGGACCGGACATTCAGAAAAACTGGACCGGAAGTCTGGATCGGAATTTTTCCCGTGTTGGCCGATCTGATATCGTCCATATCAGCGTTCAATCGGATCCAAATATTGGATCGGGACATCTCTAGTTACATATTTGGATTTATCCAGGTAAAGACATAGCTGCAGGCATTTTTGTGTTTTTGCTACACTAAGTAATTGGGGAAAAAAGACACACAAGAGCTGTGCGGAATAATTTTGTTTTTCTATGAACATTTAGAGGTTGTGGACAGCATTTGTAATGAGAGTAGAGCTGAAACGAATACTCGAGCAACTCGAGTAACTCAAGTTTACAAACTGATCTGAGTAATTTTATTCACCTCGAGTAATCGTTTATTTTGACAGCTCTAAGCATCACGTTTTGCTCGGACTACTTTTAATGCGGGACAACGCGCTGATGTCACGTGCGTAGAGGAAGAAGCAAAAGCAAAAAAAAAACAAAATAAAAAACACTGCAACCGACAGCCGCTACAAACGACGCCGACGTTGCTAAATACTAGCCCGCACGATGCTACGTTGGTAGCAGGTAGCGTCTGTTGAGTCTCATAGAGATCACATGTATGTTGAACTAGATGCGAAATGACAGACTTGGCCGCGTCTGGGAAGCGTTAGTAAACAGTTGCCATCTTAAAGCAGTAGAGCGCTAAGCGCTAATAAAGAGCGTTAAGCGCTAATAAATAAAGATTAACGTTACTGTCACTAGCTCACGTAACATTAGCCCAGCGGAGGGCTAGGTTTCTATTAATTATGACCACTTTAGATGCGTGGCTAATGTGTCTTACATACAGGCTTTAACATAACATAGCGTTGTGGAGTGATGAGGGTGTAAAATAAAAACTCAATAATGCGAACTATCAATTTTAGCTCAGTAGTCATTGTTGGATAAAACACCAAGTCGCACTGGTCCCTAATGTGCTCCAATACAGCCTGTATCATACATTTATTTTGAACACTGCAAAAACTCAAAATCCTATCAGGACTTACAGGTTAAACTAACTTAAAACTTAACCAGAACTTAAAAATGGCTTGACACAAATAGAAATTCAATTTAATAAGATCTAAAGGTTTTTTTGAGTGAAAGCAGTAAATTAGTCTTTTTAAAAAATTTTTTTATTCTAGTTACATCTGAGATGCAATTGTTGGCTGTTTTCAACAATATACATCGAAAATAAAGACATAGATTGACTGAAAATGGTTCAAGATTAGATGAAATGTCTTGTTTTTTCATGTATATTCATAATTGCTCTTCACCTAAAAATATATTTGTTTTATCCGATTACTGATTAATTGATAGAATTTTCAGTCGATTACTCAATTACTAAAATATTCGATAGCTGAAGCCCTAAATGAGAGTCAAGCCAACCTTAACTAGTCACCAATAGGGTTATAACTATCAAATATTTATGAACTAATATATATAATATATACCATATATATATGTATTAGGGCTGTCAAAATTATCGCGTTAACGGGCGTTAATTAATTTTTAAAATTAATCACGTTAAAATATTTGACGCAAGTGATGCCCCGCTCAAACAGATTAAAATGACAGCAGTGCAATGTCCGCTTAGTACTTGTTTTTGGTGTTTGGCGCCCTCTGCTGGCGCTTGGGTCCAAATGATTTTATGGGTTTAAGCACAATGAGTGAGCATGGTGTAATTATTGACATCCACAATGGCGAGCTACTAGTTTATTTTTTGATTAAAAATTTTACAAATTTTAATAAAACGAAAACATTAAGAGGGGTTTTAATATAAAATTTATCTAACTTGTACTAACATTTATCTTTTAAGAACTACAAGTCTTTCTATCCATGGATCGCTTTAAGAGAATGTTAATAATGTTAACGCCATCTTGTTGATTTATTGTTATAATAAAGAAATACAGTACTTATGTACCGTATGTTGAATGTATATATCTGTCTTGTGTCTTATCTTTCCATTCCAACAATAATTTACATAAAAATATAATAAATAATAAAAAAATATGTATATATGTATGTATATATGTATATATATACATATATATACAAATAAATAAATAAATTATATATATATATATATATATATATATATATATATATATATATATATATATATATATATATATATATATATATATAATGGCTGCAGCCATTGATTATTTTTGTGGACCATAAATCCATCCACTAATTAGTTAAAATAATCGAGTAATCTTATTAGCAACATTTAATGTGTTGCAGAATCAATTTTAGACTATGTAAAACCAACTACAACAAAAGAAAAATTGTCTAACTCGCATAGCAAAAGTCTGCTTGCTTAAATGCGAGAGGATGCAAACTTTTTTTTAGCAATACTCTCAACAAATTGTTCAAACACATGTTCCCGCGTAAAAAAAAGCTACGGTACATATACTTATAAACTAAATTACAAATGCATGAAAAACATTAGCTTATGTTGGTCTAAACAGGGACCAGCTGGACTATGAGTTATGTCATATTCACTGTTGTCACCAGAGGGCAGTGTATCCACCCAAATCAATAAAACTAAATGCACACAATTTCAAAACAAACCATTATTGCGCATTAGACACAGACGAAAGGACGGGTAGTATAACTAATCTAAACTAAACTAAAAGGTTAAAAATTCTATATGGAAGTGCAAGTCAACACGCTTTGATTGACATTGTATTTGTGCAATACGAATTAAACAGAATAGTAAATCAACTTTAGTTGGGCACCATGTTTATTTATTTAAAAAAAATTTTTGTACCTGTCCTGTTCACCTGCTTAGACACAGAGAATAGGAATCTGAGCAGCGCGAAATATGAAGCACGATATAGCGAGAGATCGCTGTACTCCAATTGTGGTTGTTTATTATGTTTTATGAATTAAGACAAAGCAGTGAACAGGAAGAGGTTATTGGAAGACAGAAAGGAAGGAAGCAGACAGAAGAGGAGAAGAAAACACAACAAACATACGTTATTACAAGCCTATTTTACCTATTAAAAAAGTGGTGCTATCGTTAGCTAATTACATTTACCCGTAGACACCAGGGGGGTCTTATAACCGAGGAGAAAGGTGAGTCAAAACGAGACGTGATTGTGACCATCTGTATTAAGATGGTCATCAGTAGCATCAGCAAAGGGTTTTGACATTGACTAATGTTGGGCTCACATCTCAAGATGTTTGTTGAGATTTAGAAAAAAATTACACCATTAGTACCCATAGATTCACAGTTCACATTTGAGACTCATTTCTGAGTCTTAATTGGCAGCCTCGTCTCAGATTGAAGACTGGCATTAGTCAAAACAAGAGTTGAAATAAAAGCAGGCCAAGTTTCATTGATCTTTCATTGCTCCTTTATAGATTGTTTTATGAAAACAATGAAGTTTATCAGTTTGAACATAAAAAATATCACGTCTTTGTAGTTTACTCAATGAATCATAGATTGAACATAATTTGCAAATTATTGTAAAGTGATCCCTCACTATTAAGTGCTTCAAATTTCGCGTGCTCAGTCCGATGCAGATTTTTTTCAATTAAAAAAAAAAAAAAATGCAGCATTTTATTTAAAAATGTTGATTTACGCATATATACTGTACATCAGGGGTAGCCAACTCCGGTCCTTGAGGGCCCCAATCCAGCTTGTTTTCCATGTCTCCCTCCTCCATCACACCTGACTCAGATAATCAGGATCGTTATCAGGCTCCTGCAGAGCTTACTGATGAGCTGATAATTTGATTCAGGTGTTTTAAATGAGGGAGACATGGAAAACAAGCTGGATAGGGACCCTTGAGGACCGGAGTTGGCTACCCCTGCTGTACATGCTAGGGGTGTGTGCGACTAGTTGTTTAATCGTTTAACTGCGTACTTATAATAAAACGTTTCGTATTTTACTAGTCGATTAAACGCAGCATCGTGCATCTTGAGCCTCTTTCAGACATATACTGAAATCCGGTAAATCCTAGGATTTAAATGGGTATCCCTTATGTCTGAAAGCAATTTCCCGGGTCGACTGACACGGAGATGAAACGGACATTAACCGAGTCGCGTCCAAGTGTAATGTCCGGGACTTCACCGGCCCTTTCTTTGGAACTGTGTGGTTTGTTTTTTTGCCAATGCTGACCAAAAATGACATAACGTCCGGGTTATAAAATCCCGTCCCTCTCCCTCCATGCACGCAGAGCGCCGAGTTGCCAACACATTACAATCTGAAAGTGTCCGTAATTCCAGGTACGTTTCCCAGTGTCTGAAAGCTATGACAAGGGGAAATCCTGCATCACATTACACGGAAATTTAGCGTGATATACTGTATTTTTTGGACTACAAGTCGCACCGGAGTATAAGTCGCATTTTTTGGGGGAAATTTACTTGATAAAATCCAACACATAGCACAGATATGTCATCTTGAAAGGCAATTCAATATAAAAATACAATAGAGAACAACATGCTGAATAAATGTACACTGTACAGTGCATGAACAACGAAATGCAAATATACTGTCCTCACCAGGACGCTACGGCTCGGTCCTGGCTATACAGCGAGCTAAATTACCAAATGACGATGCTGGACGTCCGTATAATTTGCTGAATCAAATTCGTCGTCGATACCAAACAGGTTCGCATCAACGTAAATAAATGATAATTATGTGCGATTACAGCAATGACACAAACAGTTAGCATGCGTTCGCTAGCATTAGCACATCGTTCAAACAACCACACAACTGGCTCTAAGTGTCCGATCGCGGGTGGAAAACACACAACAACAACAGAGAAGATGATCCACACAGGCGTTGCCTCTGTAGAGATATTTTACAAGCATAAACAATGAACGTAGGTTCGCAGCCATGTCTCTCTCTCTCTCTCTCTCTCTCTCTCTCTCTCTCTCTCTCTCTCTCTCTCTCTCTCTCTCTCTCTCTCTCCCACTTGCTCAGAGATGCTGCGTAGCTGTCCATCTTCTTCTGGCGTGTGAGCGCTCTTCTTCGCGTAAACAAGTGCGAGTGTGCCCCCACGTGGGCGTGAAAATGGCACAAACTAAAAGCATGCATTTCAATATAAAAAAGTCAACAATACAATTGAACACACATTGCTAAAGGCAGAACGCGAAAGTGGCCATAACTATTAAGAGTTATTCAGATGACTATAGCATTAAGAACATGCTAACAAGTTTACCAAACCATCAGTTTCACTCCAAAACACCAAAATAACATGTGAAATGATCTCATAATGTGTTAATCATTTTACTCATAAGTCGCTCCTGAGTATAAGTCGCACCCACAGCCAAACTATGAAGAAAAACTGCGACTTATACTCCGAAAAATACGGTAAGTCAGAAAGGGGCTTCGGTCTTCCCGCCTCTGCCTCTTTACAAACAGACTGAGGACACAGAGTTTGGGGAAGTTTTGTCGAAAGTATCAGGAATGGATTTGGATTTATTTGTTTACCTTTCTTCAGTCAATTTTTGCTTTACTTTTCCTGAATGTTTGGGCTAAAATAGCCCGTAAATATACAAAACTTTTGCATTTTAGACTTTTTGTTTAATATGTGTATTAAAGTTTTATTGTTTTCTTGCTTATAGACTAGTCGACTGGTCATAAATATTATCTGAGACATGTTGGCAAGGAAATTAGACAATACTTCTAATACATGTACAAATCATTGTTTTGTTTTATATTTCTCTTTTTTATTATATTTGCAGTGCTTTAAAACCATTTATTAAAATATACATATTCATTTTTTTTCTTTTCATTTTCTTTAATTAATTATATTTTGAGGGTAAAAAAACATGTGTTATATGTATCCAATGCTGTTAAATCTGAATAAACACACTGAACACTTACACATACACACACCCCACACACACAAAAAATAAAATCTTGCCAATTTTGCAAACTTAACTAATAACAGAATCATAATCATTTTTTCGAATATCAAATTTTTGTAGACTGTATACATTGTAAATGATGTCCTGTTTTCAAGAATCTGATACATAGAATAAAAAACAACAACAACAACAACATATTGATCAATTATAGAAATAATCATTCATTGACAATTTCAGTCCAGTTTTAAAAAATAAAATCTTGCTCTGCCTTGCATGAAAATTTGCCCATTTTCAAGTTAGGTCAGATGGCTTTCTAATGGCAAATGAATCGTGACATAATTCTTATTTGACCAAACGGGCTGCAGGTAGGTTTTTGCATGGTCGATTTCTTTTTCTGTAGACTAAATCTTACCAAGGGGGTAAAGCACACTACAAGTTCAATTAAAACGGTGTGAAAGGTGGTAGTGTGAATCAGCCCTTTAACACCACAGCAAAAATACAACTCTCTGTGTGTGTTTTAGCTAGCTTGTTAGCACATTGTGAGAACCAAAGACTACTTTTTTAATTACAGCTCTCAGATAATAAAGAAAGGAGGGGGGCAGCATGGGAGGCACTGAAGGAGGGTTGGTTTAATCTCACAGTTCGTTTCACCCGTTGCTTTTGGTTTTATACTTCCTTTTAAAGACATAAATCGCTGATCACCCTGAAGACAGAAGGAGCAAAAGAGGGTGAGGGAGAGAAAAAGAGAGGTTGCAATGTTAGATTAGTATACGTTGTTATAAAATCGGAACTAAAAATCAGTTGACTAACAATGATTTCTCTATTAAATTGAAGGTGAAATGAAGAATGTACCGTGCACAAACAAATTTCTTACATGTGTACACATGCTTAAAAATGTGAATAACCAATGAAAATAAGACATTGCATACATACAGTAGGTTCCAAGAATGTTAGTGCAGGTGGTGAAGTAAGGGAAAAGGTGACACTTACCATTGAAATGAAGATGAAAATGATAGAAAAATATGAGCGTGGCGTGCACGTCCGTGAACTGGCTCGACAATACAGCTGTAGAATGTCTACTATCTCGACGGTCCTCCTCTGACCTTTGTCCGCCATTCTTTATAAGTTAGTGTGACGATTATTATGAATGTAGCATTCCAAGAAGTCACCAGCTTTGTCAGGTAAATTATTTATTTCAGCAACAGATCATGAAAATTAAAAACTCTATTGCACCTCTCTCTCACTCTGTCACGCCAGCCACGCGGTGCTTTCAGGTACACCACGCAAAACACATCCGCCACATTGACATTATTTTTATTATTACTATTATTATATTATTAATCCGATTTTATATATAATTTATTTGTTTTCCTCTGTGTAATTGCTATTTGCAATAGTACCGCTACCAGTACTTATTAAGGATTTAGTGTAGGTTTTTGGGCTGTGGAACAAATTAATGGAATTATAATGTATTCTTATGGGAAAATACTGCTCACCATATGACCATTTTGACTTACAAACAAGTTCCTGGAACCAAATAACTTTATATGTAGAGGTACCTAGAGGTACCACTATATTAAGAGTTTTTTTTCATTACAGAGATGTATTTTTTGCATTACACTTCAGGTGTATTCACATTCCCTGCTGTTCCACGAAGTGCATTTTGTATTATTATAAAATGTGTGTGGGTGCGTAAAAAAAAGAAAACAATTCAAATAAAAACAACTCCTGTCCAGACCATGATCGAATGCTAAAGAATATCAATTACAACCAGCCACGTTTAATAAATTAACTCACAGGATAATTCTAATTCTTGCCAATCCATAGTTAACTATAATTAAAGATTTAAGTGTGAGTGTTTTTCCTCTGTAAAATAGCAATAATGCATCACAATATGCTCCACTTCAGCCCTAATGCACAAATAAAATGTACTCATGTCCTATAGTTCTAATCATTTTTCACGGGAACTAGGTTTGTGAAACTTTGAATATATCTAAATACTTTCAGGTAAATGCAGAAAACTGATTTGAAACTCATGAATAAAACGTGTGTGTGTGTCTGTATGTGTGTGTTTGTGTAGAAAAGGAATAATACATGAGGAAATGTTCCAAGACTCCTAAAATTCAAATAGGGATGTTATCGTTTCTGGTGATTTCTATCCCAAGTTTGATAGATAACAGGCGTGAATGAAGTAACACTAAAGTATTACTCATTATGCACATTATATATTAGGCCAGAGACTTTTCTTGAGTAAAATTAGGCATCCTTTCTCAAATGGGAATTTAGACTTCCAAAACAAGCAAGTAAGCCGAAAAGAAATAAGACAGTGACGCTTCTAAAGTCAAACACCTCAGTAGTTATGCTATATTTATGTTAAACCAGAAATGTGTTATGAAATATGTGAGTTCCAATAATCATTATGTGAGCTTATGAAAGTCCATGTAAACATTCAGAGCTAAATACATAATGTTTGAGTTCATACCAAATGATAGCTTAAAGCCACATGTTCTTGCAAATTCAATCAATTCTCAGTTACTTAATGAAAAACGAATAATCCATAACTTTTTAGATACCATCATTGGTCATGATTCTCAAGGAATATACAGTGGTACCTCGACATACGATTGCTTCGACACACGATCTTTTCGACATCCCGCGTAAAATTCTACTCGATATTTTTTTCTATATCCGACGACATGCTTGAAATAAGAGGATTTATGACAGCGTCGCAGTTTCTTTGTTTTCCCGCATGACGGATGCACAATTCAACATGGGTTCCAAGAATGTTAGTGCAGGTGGTGAAAAAAGGAAAACAAATGTGACTTACCATTGAAATGTAGATGGAAATAATAGAAAAATATGAGCTTGCTGGGTGCGTCCGTGAATTGGCTTGACAATAAGGCCGTAGACTGTCTACAATCTCGACGGTTCTCCTCCGTTCGCTAGTCTTTATACGTTAAGGTGACAATTATTATTATCGTAACATTGACAAAAAGATGCCAGCCTCGTCAGGTTTTTAATCATTTATTTCAGAACTTGTGCAACACAACATGCCTACTGTCCGGCGCAGCTAAACAAAGTGAAAGTAAAAAGTTCTCCCTCACTCTGTCAAGTTAGCCACGCTTCAGGTACACCACGCAAAATACATCCGCTAGATTAGAATCCCATTCGTTATATTTTTACAGGTATTATTATATTCCGATTTTTATTCATAATTTATTTGTTTTGCTCTGTGTAATTGCTATTTGCAATAGTACCGGCAGTATTTATTTAGGATTTAGTGTAGGTTTTCGGGCTGTGGAACGAGTTAATGAAAGTATAATGTATTCTTATGGGAAAATCTTGCTCGACGTACGACCATTTCGACTTACAAACAAGGTTCTGGAACGAATTAACTTCGTATAGAGGTAATACTGTACTAAAATTTTGAGAAATGTCCATTTCACACACGTAAGGCCACATTTTAGACATCTTTGGCATCATCATAAAGATGTCAACATGCACAATCAAGTTTTGCATTTATTAAATCACTTCTGCAATTGGCTGAAATGTTTCAATAAAAACAAAATCTACTAATACGCTTGCACAGGCCAAATTCGAAGGGATTTTCCTAGGTGACGTCTCAGAATCACTTTGAAAGAAAAATTCTCAAACAGCATTCCATCAACTTTGTCTGTATTTGTTGCCTTGACAATTTTTTTTTTCCAAGGGAAAAAAAAAATGACATAGACGCTGTGTCTCCTACTGTCTGTATTAGGGATAGTCCACAAATTACATACCACAGACAAAAATATTTTCTAACCAGAGGAGCGCTCTGAAAGAGCAGATCTCAGCCCAAGTAGCCAAATTCAACCCTCATCATCACAGTGACTTCCAGTGTCGTGTACATTTGACCTACCGTAATTTCCCGAATATATATCGCGCACTTTTCCCCCCCAAAATCAACTTGTAAAATCATGGTGCGTATTATAAACGGGTACATGGATGGGGACAGAAACATATATATATTACATATAAATATATATATATATATATATAAACCGATTTTTTTTTTTTAATTGACACGGCCACGTTGTGTTGAAGAAATGTATGCGGCGACCCGTTGCCGACCATTACGGTACGTGACGTCACCATTTTGTTTCGGTAATACTTCACTCTGATCGGACGAATGATTTCGTCTGTGTTAAATTCTGCTTTTTTCACTCTTCATAAAGCACAGAATTTAGTTTCTTTAACTCATTTGAGTCAACGTTTATTGCAGCTCCGCAACTCGGACAATAACAAACGTAAGCACACAGACTTCCTGTGTCCGTCAGCTATATCTGTCCCAAATAACAATAGTTCCTATTGTTACTGTCGTGTTGACAGCGATGAGCTCTCACGGATTTCCGACTTACGTTCTCACTTTCATTTTACCGTATCAATCCATGGAAGAAACATTTATTCATCATGATGAAACGAACAAGTTATACAGCAGCCTTTAAAAGAAAAGTCACATCTGTTTTGTTTTCTCCTAGATTCTGGTAAGTTGGAGAAGTTGTTAAATCATATTATTACTGTAAATATTGTCAGTTTATGGTAATATTTTGAACTATCAATGTGCTATGCTTGTGCTGTTTCACCAGTCAGTAAAATGACATTTCTTTATCTGTACACGAGCTCTGTTTTCTTGTATTCTATTTATTGGTGCTGAAATTAGGGTGTGCGTTATAAACGGGTACAATAATTTCCCCTAGATTTTACAAGTAAATTTGGGGTGCGCATTATACATGGGTGCGCCTTTATTCGGGAAATTACGGTATTTTACTTTTGTCCTCATGCCCGTAAATGTCATCATTCTTCCTCTTCTCATCATACACACTGTGCAAATTTGAGTTACCTTGAAAACGGACAAGCCGATTTATCACAAAATTCCTTTTCTGACTCTTGTGAATTCGACCTCATCGCCCCAAAATGTTATTCTTTCATAAAACAAACATATCCTAAAAGTTTGATAATAATACATATATTCCTTCTTGAGGTATCTTGAACACAAACATATAGGTAAACAAACAGACTTATGGAACCGGATCCATAACCTCCGCCCTCCACAGGGTTCACGTACCGGCAGAGATAAAAGATAAAATGAAACACCTTTTTTAGATTGCTGTAGTAGCTGGCAATGGAAGGCCGCTTACTACATCTTAAAAAATCTTGACCATATGTGTCTTTTTAGTGAAGTAACTGGACACAGAGTGAACCCAGGTTTTCACTGATGTTGAAACAAATGCCCCCAAAAATCCTGCTGGCTGAGTAGGTAAAATATATATATATATATATTTGCTATAGCTCAGCAATCCAGCACAAAAATGTTCCTTAGTAATTGCACACGTTTTTAGCACTTCAAACATATTTAATATTTTTAGAAACAAATCATGAAATTGACTTTGCAGTACGTTTAATGAGGTTTTATGATGGCTGCAGTTTGAGCCTGGAACAAATTAATTAACTTTGAAATTTTGTTGATATGGGAACTCCTTGGAAATCAACCCGCGGCACAGAACAGGTTGTGTTCCCACTGTACTTTTTCTGCACATTGACGGTGAAGCCAGAGGGTGATAGAGAGACAAGAGACTTAAAAGTGGGTGGGAATATTGCTAGTCCCGTGCAGGCTGTAGGATTTATTAATAGACATTGCTATGCTGCAGTGACGCCAGGCTGCCTTATGTACTTTTCTATTGTTGGTTGTGTTTTGATTGTTTTTGAGAAAGTCTATTCTGAAGTTTGCGAGTGTGCATGTTGAAATGCGTGTGTGCAAGTACAAGAGTGACTGTGCAGTGTGCACCTACCTGGGCAATAAACAGGAGTGTTAAAACCTCTCTGGCAGCAGGTGAGACGTTTTAGCTCAGCTCCATCTGAGACATTGTTCCCCTCACTAGAATGGTATTGAACTGTCTACTGAACTTACTCGTAAGTCAAAATTTTGCTTGCAACATAGCCAAAAATTAGGGGTGTCCCGATTGCATATTTTTGCACCAGAGTCCGAGTCACCAGATTATGAGAATCTGCCGGTACTGAATCCCGATTCTACGAGGGGTATTCAAAAAGTAATGCACCCAACTTTATGATGTACAGACAAATTATAATAGCAACATGTATCAAAAGAAAGGTACAAGTGTGAGGATTACATTTTTACTCCTCCACATAGTCTCCACCTCTCTCAAGAGCTACAGTCCACCTATGAACGAGGGCATGTATACCAGTGTTGTAGAACTCAGCCGGTTGATCTCTAAGCCAATTCTTGACAGCAGTTTTCACTTCATCGTCATTGCCGTATCGGTTGCCCCGGAGTCCTTCTTTCATTGGACCAAAGAGGTGGTAGTCTGATGGTGCCAAATCAGGAGAATATGGCGGATGTGGTATCACAGTCCATCCAAATGAAGTGATGACCTCCATAGTCCTGATGCTTGTTTGAGGATGTGCATTGTCATGCTGGAAGAGCACATTTGCCATGTCCAAGTTAGGCCGAACACGTCGAATTCTTGCTTTGAGCTTCCTAAGAGTCTCAATGTATACCTCAGAGTTAATGGTTTCCCTCTTCGGCAAAAAAATCCACAAGGATTACACCTTGAGAATCACAAAACATGGTGGCCATAATTTTGCCAGCTGACTTTTGGGCCTTGAACTTTTTTGTCCTTGGTGAATTCTCTCATTCATTGTCTTAATGGTCTTCAGTATTGTTTTTAAACCGCTGTCCCCATCTTTTTACAGTACTATAGTCTATGGTATCGTCCTTGTGGACATTTTCCAGCCGGTTGTGAATCCTCAGAGGGGTTTCTCCCTCTGCAACAGATTACAGCTCTTTGTTTCTGACGAGCTTCAAGAGGGGCAGCCATTTTGGAAGCTAATTTAAGCCTTAAAAAACTGAAAAAAAAAAAAAACACATATAACAATCGCATAAAGATGTGTCCTATCATGTTTGTGCCAAATATAAACAAGATTGGTAAAATCCTGTACGAGCAATGCACTTGAGTGCATTACTTTTTGAATGCCCCTCGTAGACTGAACAAGAATTGCCCACCGAATTATTTTAAAACAAGAATACTGTAGAAAAATACTGGCCTTTATTATATGCTTCTTTGTGTGAGTCCACTCAAATCCGTTCACGATACTGAGAACACTTGACACACACAATGACTTACCACTCTCACTGGCACTAGAGTTTAACAAGCTCAGCCATGATTGACACATGCGGCGTCAGGCAAGTATTGCGCTCCCAGGCTTCTCTGGCAACATCAAAGCTCTGACGACTGTAACCAGTGTTGTCAGTAATGAATTACTGTAATCTGATTACTTTCTTTCAGTAACAAGCAATCCAGCACGCTCATTTTTCCAAACCATTAATCTGATTAAAGTTAGTTTCCTTAGTGGCTGTGCGTTACTATTTTGTTATTGCCTCATAATACAGTATATGTAGAATGAAGAATATTGTAATCGTGTACAGAGAGCATTTTAGATAGAAAATGTTAGAAAGGTTCCCAAATGTTTGTTTCCATGGTAACCGCTCCTAGTAACTTCCGGTTTTGGTCTCAAGTCACACGTGCTAAGTGTTTTGGGGCTGAGAAAGGCGTGACGAACGCGGGTGCCCATTCGACCCGAGTGCAGCCACCTGTTGAGATGTGCGAGGGAGTGTTGATCTGTGTGCATCCACGAATGAATGTATTTTTCCTTCAATCTGGAGGGTTCCAACAATAGGTTGAAGCAGCTACATATGGGGCTGTTTCGTAGCTTTGCCGTTGCAAAGGCGGGTAGTTATTGCTCCAAGTTGGCAAGCATTGTTTACGTAATATTGGTGTTGCACATTTATGACGTGAGGTGACGTGTTTGTTTAGCATCTTTTGGATGTGTTCTAAGTCCGACTGAGTGTAAAGTGCTTATTTGCCGCCACATTTTGTGGCCAAATCGTCCACGTGTGTGTGTACGGCCTACTTCCGGGTTGTGCGCGCGCAATCACGCCTGCCCCCACATGTGTTTATTGCACTGTTTATTACACAATTCATTTGTGTGTTGTTGATTATTGTGCAGTCAATTTGCATTGTTTAACATTGTCACAGTTATCGTGTTAACTGTAAACTCTCACCTGTCGGTCAATATTTATGACATTAGGCTTGGTCTTTGAGTTAACGGGGCTTTAATTAGTCGGTGAAAATGATTTCAAAAAATATCATGCAGTTTGTCAGTTATTTGTTAGTTTCAGGGTTCCTGAGTGGGTAAGCTAGCGCAAGTCAATGGTGGTTGAAATCAACTCCATCGACTAATTAAACACTCTCTAACTTGAAGATTTAGTTCTCTTTAGTCCTCTTTAAAATTAGTTATCGGAAAGTGAATTACATGTGATTACATTTTTCTGTTGTCGTTCTTATGTGGTGGCAACAAAGGGAGAAAAATTGGTAAAAAGTAACCGATAAATTACTTTTAAAGTAACGTAGTTACTTTGATAATAATCAGTAAAGTAACGACATTACTTTTTTGAGGCGCAATCAGTAATTAAATTACTTTTTCAAGTAATCTGTGACAACACTGGCCATAACTCATCATTAACTTTAACAAGCAAACTGGAGAGTGCACTGGTGAGCAAGAAAAGAAAAGCAATAGGGGGGAGAGTGAAGGCAGTACGAGCATGAAGCTGAGAAACCTAAATGTTATTTTTTAATTAAAAACTCGATTCCGATCCTCTGAAAAATGGCGCGATCGGCCCGACTTCCGATTACGTGATCGGCTCGGGACTTCACTACAACAAATCGATCAGGTGACTGCTTGTCACTCTTAATTAGGACAATGGTAATTAAAGGTGATATTACTTGTTATCTATTTTTAAAAAATTCTTAAACGTGAACAAATTATACATAGATGACATCCTGAAAAGATTTGATTTTACCTTAACAGTTTTACTGTTACTACAGTACATGTGGGTCTCACTCAGTGTTTAATTTGTAAATCTTAAGGTTCCGGAACGCAAAGGACCTATGACAGCGCAGGGATGACGACACGGGGACAGGTCCCCGAACATATGCAGAAAATGGTGCTGAAAACAAAATGCAAATGCCCGCTCACTTGCCATGCTCTGGTACTTTTCTTTTTTTCTTTCTTTTCTCTGTGCTTTTCTGACTCTTTTTTTCAACCATCTTCCCTCTTTTTGAAAAAAGACAGTAAATGCAATTGTCTTTTTGGCATGTTGAAATACCATTTGATCCTGGCTGCTTGCGCCCCGGATGCCGCAAATTTCAATTTCAATTTTTTATTATTTTTTTTAATGTCAGGGGCGTGATTTGTTGGTCCAGCTTTTCAGTGCATCAACAAATCTCCGACTCATTCAAATGAGGTTAAATTTTTATATACAACATGCAATTCTTTGGATTTGTTGTGTAAATGAATTTATGCATAGTATTATTTTATTTTATACTGTGACGTCCGTGACTGTGTGTAATATTCTAATATGTTTTCCGAGGCACCCTGAAGTGCATGCAACGTTACTGTTGTTTTGGTCACGTGATGCGGGAGTGCGATAGAGAGGCACAGCCTGCCGAGAGCCCCCCAAAAAAACAAAGTTGTCAGCACGTCGTGTTTTCGATACCTTTGTCAACAAAAAGCTCAAAACAAGACACTATGCATGATTCGTTTAAGAGACGTTGGGCCGAGAGAGCTGTGAGTAGTAGGAAGCGAGGAGGAGACGAGCGAGAAGCAAAAGTTCTCGGTCGAATGTGGCGGCAGTCCGTTATTATTTTGTTTATTGTTTTCTTATTGTTGCCACAATAAAGCCATCAACGACTCCTCCTTCTTTCCCCCCAACGTTTTTATGTTATTATTCTTCTATATGCACGAGAGGTGCCGGATCTGCCCAAATAAGTCCCGGAACACAGAGAGGCCAAAATCAAGAGGTGCCAGATCTTTTTCCGGCAAGATCCGGCTCAAATTAACCCCTAGTCTCACTTATTGACCCTATGTGCTATCTTGGATTGTCTTCTTGCCTTGTCGATAATAAGGTCATCCTCACACCAACACTTTCTATAATAATAATTAATGGTCTTTTTTGTGACTCATCTTAATCTTCACACTTGTCAGTTTGGGAGCTCTGAAGCCTTCAGGCAGGAAGCTTTTCTGTGCTTACAACTGCTCTGAGTTCAACTTTATCGGATTAGCTTCTGTCCTCTCTCGTGGTCACCAGTTTCATCATTCCGGCTCCATCCCAAGTTTTTCTTTCTCCGCCGAGGAATCACATCTGCTTCTTTTTTTTTTGCATTTGTGTGCATTCATTAACACTTAATGTAGCAAACACATTTTTCTTCTCTTCCTCTCTTCGTCTTTTGCCTCTTCTTCCACTCTCTCACTCTGACATATGGCAGTGTGATATCCACAGCCGCAAGGCTCTAATTTATTGAGCTAACGATCTACACCACGTCCATGAATATAAAATGAAGGTCTAGTCTCTCCCTCTCCCTGCGTCTTTTTTTCGGCATATCGGCCCGTCTCCATGCCTCACCTGTTGTTCACTGCATGTAAATGAGTACACACACATACACGCACACATTTGTTTAATCTAATTAAGCAGAAACCTGTTTTCACAAGCAGGTTGTAAATACTGAGACTGTTTTAGTGAAATGAAATTATACACGGTTGTGTGCACACCTTTGTACGCCTTAAATAATGGTGGGGAAAACAGTTTATCCAGGCACATAGATTTATTTTAGGTAGGATGCATATCTCACTTGTTAATTCCACAGAGTTCACAGGTCTAAAACAATGATGCATGTTTACCTAGCACACAGAACAACATAGTTTATTGTTATGATTACATGCATCCATCCAATTTTTTAAGTTGCTAATGAGGAAAAAAAGGTTGCAGGTTGGCTGAAATCTCCCAGCTTCGTTCAGGCAAGAAGAGGGGTATGCCTGAAACTGGTCATTAGCCAATCACAGAGAACAAATAAGCAAACAACCATCAAGGTTGGACAGGGTTAGCAAATATGTGCATCGCCAAGCCACGTTTTATTCACTGTTGGTAAAGTGCACAGCGTGAACATTGATTGTAATTGACAGATTATTTTTTTCAAAGAAATCATTCAGAGTTTCAGTTGAGAAAAAAAACGTAGCCTTTGTATATATGAACCCAGTGCTCATGCGGAAGTCTCGCCGACAAAATTTGTCAGTCGTAAACAAAATAAACTTGATAATCTGTTTCCACATTATTTAATAAAATACTGATCGCGTTGAGCAATTAAATATATCGCACAGGATAACTAATATTACTTACTACCTCCATTACAATAGGAAAAATGGACAAAGTATAGGGTTTCCCCTGCATACACAAGGTTGTGGTGCACCGCCACACCAAAATAAAAGCCGTCACACCTTGCAAATGAGTTTTTTTTTTTCTTTTTTTGAAGGCCATTTCAAACTAGCGGAAGCCTAGTGTGAAGGGTTCAGCAGCAACCCAATTATCGTGTATTGTAATGTTTGTAACTATGAGCAGCCCCTTTAAGAGACAATCGGACTGGGGAGCTGATACAAAGGAGGATAGCGAGTAGGAAGAATGGGAGAACAGGCGAGATAGCGAGAGATCGTGGTCGCATGTCTTGCAGCCTGCTGTTATTTTATTATTGTTTTTCTTTATTATTGATGCCACAATAAAGTGAGGAAGCCAATACTGACTCCTCTCTCCTCTCCTTCTTCCCCATATACGGGGCATTACAGTAGTTTGGATTGGACTTTTCGACGAAAGCGAGCAGTGGCTGGCCGTCTTGGACGGACGGCCAAGTTTGAATGAATTTGCGCTGAGAGGCGGGGCCCAAAATAGAGCCGTGCTCTACTTTCAGAGCGCCGCTGCGCTAACGTCAACAACTCATCCAATAGCAGAGGGGCAGGCGTACTTATATCTGTGCTATCAGGCTGTTTCGGCAGACGGATAAACGCGATCACGGTTGACAAAATCTGATAAATGCGCTTATTTTCAAGTTTCGCGAGCTCTGGTACACATAAAAAATGTGTACTTATTAGGGCCAAATAAAAGGAAAAAGAAGGACTACGTCACTACGAGATGTAAGTCGTATGATTGCTACGAGAAAAAAAGTCGCATTGTTACGTAGGGTAACGTAGCTGTAATCAGCTACACATTTTAAGCACATGCACCGTAGTTGAGAGCTACAACATTAGCCTGGCTGATAAAATATTTCAAATATATCTTTGTTATGGTTCTTCTTGGGAAAAAAAAAAACGTGAAAAAAAATTCCCATTTGTCATGACATGACGGAATTTCGCCGTGGCACGACATTGTGAGGCTGTCCTTCTCCGATGCAGCCCACCACCACAGCTTCCAAAAATCCTAGGGGAAACCCTGAAGTACGACTTGGCTAGAGTGTGTTTGCGGTATGAGCCTGGCCACTGAATGAGGTTTTGGAATTGTATTTACAATGATCCCGCGCTACTTCGCGCTTCAAACTTCGCGCCCTTAGTCCATCACGGATTTTTTCAATAAAAGTTCAAAAAATAAAAAATAAAATAAAAATACAGAAGAGCTGTCCTGATCAGATCACATTGTGTCCTGATCTGATCACATTGTCTCCCTCCCTCCCTCCTGCTGCTTTTCTTCTTCTCTCGCTGGCAGTGCACTGGTGTTGGTTGTTAAAGTTGACGGTGATTGACAAATGTTAAGTTTCGATCTTGCCAAAGAAGGTTGGAAGCCCAAACTTGAAAGCGCCGCATCTGTCAATCATCGTTTCGCTTGTTAAACACTTGCTGTGGCAACACATTGCGTGTAAGTGAGCACCGTGAGCGGATTGAGTGGACTCACTCAATGAAGCATTTAAAAAAGACAAGCATTTTTCTACGTTATTCTTGTTTCAAAACAATTCGGTGGGACAGTAAAATGTTTGAAGTGCTTAAAAAACATTTATTGAAAAAAACCATATATATATATTTAATTATACCTTTCGGAAAAAGGTGAAAAACATGTCTTATATGTATTTCTCTATTAACCACGTAAAACTAGGGATCACTGTATTCTTATTCATTGTACTTTTTGGGGATTCAGCAATCTCAACTTCACCAATTCTTGCAAGCGGGTGCATCGTAGTGGAAGTTTATATTTTGGTGAGACTGAACACAGGCGCGAGGTCTTATTCATTACTGCATGTAGCTTTGGATCTACAGTGGGGAGAACAAGTATTTGATACACTGCTGATTTTGCTGGTTTTCCCACTTGCAAGCCATGTAGAGGTCTGTAATATGTATCATAAGTTCTCTTCAACTGCGAGGGACGGAATCTAATACAAAAATCCAGAAAATCACATTGTATAATTTTTAAATAATAAATTTGTATTTAACTGCATGAAATAAGTATCTGATACATTACCAACTAGTAAATATTTCGGCTCTTAGTTCTTCACTCCTGTTCTCCACTCATTACCGGAAGTAACTGCACCTGTTTGAACTTGTTACCTGTATAAAAGACAGCTGTTCACAAGCTCAAACAAACAAACTCCAACCTCTCCACAATGGCCAAGACCAAAGAGCTGTGTAAGGACATCAGGGATAAAATAATAGACCTGCACAAGGCTGGGATGTGCTACAGGAAAATAAGCAAGCAGCTTGGTGAGAAGGTAACAACTGTTGGAGCGATTATTAGAAAATGGAAGAAGTTCAAGTTGATGGTCAATCTGCCTCGTTCTGGGGCTCCATGCAAGATCTCACCTCGTGGGGCATCACTGATCATGAGGAAGGTGAGGTATCAGCCCAGAACTACACGGCAGGACCTGGTCAATGACCTGAAGAGAGCTGGAACCACAGTCTCGAAGAAAACCATCGGAAACACATTACGCCGTCATGGATTAAAATCCTACAGCGCACGCAAGGTCCCGCTGCTGAAGCCAGTGCATGTCCAGACATGTCTGAAGTTTGCCACTGACCATTTGAATGATCCAGAGGAGCAATGGGAGAAGGTCATGTGGTCGGATGAGACCAAAATGGAACCTTTTGGTCTGAACTCGGCTCGTCGTGTTTGGAGGAAAAAGAAGGATGAGTACAACCCCAAGAACACCATCCCAACCGTGAAACATGGAGGAGGAAACATCATTTTTTGGGGCTGCTTGTCTGCCAAGGGTACAGGAGGACTGCACCGTATTGAGGGGAGGATGGATGGGGCTATGTATCGCCAGATCTTGGCTGACAACCTCCTTCCTTCAGTGAGAGCCCTGAAGATGGGTCGTGGCTGGGTCTTCCAGCATGACAACGACCCAAAGCACACAGCAAAGGCAACTAAAGAGTGGCTCCGTACGAAGCATCTTAAGGTCCTGGAGTGACCTAGCCAGTCACCAGATCTGAACCCGATAGAAAATCTATGGAGGGAGCTGAAAGTCCGTGTTGCCCGGCAGCAGCCCCGAAACCTGAAGGCTCTGGAGAAGATCTGCATGGAGGAGTAGGCCAAAATCCCTGCTGCAGTGTGTGCAAACCTTGTCAAGGACTCCAGGAAACCTTTGGTATCTGTAATAGCAAACAAAGGTTTCTGTACCAAATATTAAGTTCGATTTTTGTGATGTATCAAATACTTATTTCATGCAATTAAATGCAAATTTATTATTTAAAAATCATACAACGTGATTTTCTGGATTTTTGTATTACATTCCGTCCCTCACAGTTGAAGAGAACTTATGATACAAATTACAGACCTCTACATGCTTTGCAAGTGGGAAAACCAGCAAAATCGGCAGTGTATCAAATACTTGTTCTCCCCAATGTACTTACATTCTGTAACACACTCCTGACATTGTTTTCACTAATGCTGTGAAATAATGCAGTATTTCTACCCAGAACAAAAGACCACCTTGCATATGTTTATAATTCAAAATATTAAGTTTCTTCATCATGTCTCATGTTGAAACCTACCTTGCTTTCATTTGTTCTCTCTCCTACACTGTGCCTTTTCAAGAGTGGCTATAGGATTATCAGCAATCCTCAAAGAATGAAAGAAGAGGTCAAAGCAAAGTTTGGGGCCCTGTCAGGAGAGGTTGGTCGACTCCTGGTTACTATAGCAACAGAGCTCCCCCAGGACCAGTTGCTTCTTGTGTAGGACATGGAACGGTTGTTAGCGTCAGTTTGAAGCTCATCAAATTATAATAGACTGCAGGTTCCATTAGTTGCTTTATTCACCTGATCATTGATGAGACTCTGCAGGGAGCTCTTTGTAAGAGTTATTGGAGGCTTTTTTTTGTATGAATGGGAGCAGAGGAAAGCAGTTAAAGAAGTGTCTCCTTTTGAGGGAGTGCGTCTAAGTAGGCCATTGTAGCAGTTTAGTTTATGCCTGGCTCTTAAGAGACAGCTTAATAAATTGCTTTTTCTCCTGCATGAAATCTGCAGGGAGATATGTGATTGGGAACATTTTTTTCCCTCTTTGTTTGTGTGATGAGCGCACAGGGTGGGAATTAGTCTGCCAAGTGTGGGCGATTTTTATGTAGTGGCACATTAATTTGCTGAAACTTGAAGCCATGGTGACGGGTAAGTATGAGTTTCATTACTTTCAAATCAAGTTACAAGTGTGCTTGTTTCACTCAACAAGGAGGCAGAGGAGGAATGTAAGTGCATAAAGTTACTATTGGAACTACTCTTATCAAGCAAAGTTGCACGGAGAAACACACAGCATTGTGGTTGGAACCTGGACTGTTAAATGTCACTCATGTTTTAACTTTTGGAACTGAACCAAAATTCATTGGTGAAGAATACACTGCCACAAAAGTCACACAAAATGAAAGGTTATGCCTTTTTTTGTATTTTATTTTATTTTTTATTATTTTTTTAATTAAAAAAAAACTTTGTGGCCATTAATATAATGTTTTATATATATAACTCAAATGGGGTAAAAAAATATTATTATTATTATTATTTTTTAACTATTTTTTTCTAATTACACTTCTTTTCATTAGGGTCTCCGGTAAGATTGAAAAGATCGAACCTCTCCACAAAGGTGGGGTGCAAAAAAAAATGTTATGTATATCCCTGCTTAGAAATCAAGATACTTTATTCAATAGTTTATGTTTCCATTATTTGTCATAGGGACATTTGCATAGCAGTGTTAATTATTTCAACTCATCATTGATTTTTAAGGCTGAGTAGTTGCACCAAGTGTCCATGCTGAGCCTACAATATAAAGTCCTCATTCTCATAGTTTCAAATTTCTCCTCTAGTGATTTGCTTTGTCTGCACAAGAGAAGTCAGAGTGGAGAGAGTTTGTCTTTCTTTCCGTTAGAATAGTTCCTTGATTATGTACAAATTGCTTATTTATAGAAATAGTCACTGTGTAATATTGATTTTCACATGGCGTTAAAATGAGATTGCTGTTGGCTTATTGTCAGCCCTCAAACCACAGTGGGCAGGTGGACAGAAATAGTTTTTGTAAGATGCTGAATTGCATTCAAAACCATTTTTATATTCCTTATACCCAGAGGGGACACAATCTACTTGTGAAGGAAATCAGGTGTATATAAAGGGAAACATGAAAGGAAAAAAGGGAAAAAGCAGTGAGGATATATGCACTTTGATGTTTGTCTAATTCCATTTTTTAATTTTATTTTTTTTTCTGCATGCCTTTTTAACTGCACTTTTGGTCCATGTCTGTCTCTCGCAATTTTTAAAATTTCTTTCACTATTCGCCAAGAAATGCTTGACATTTATTTATTAATTTGTTCTATGAGTTAGTAAGGATTTGCTCAAGCAGACGTGTGTGCTTGTCTTAAAATTCTGGGTGAGAATTTACATACGTATTTAAATGACTAAAAGAGCAACATTTGAATCAAAACTGTAATGTTTTAAACAATCATAAATCAAACAAAATGCTATATTATTAAAAAAAAAAATACAATTAAACTACTGAAAGCCATCAATGTCACACTTTTAAGTATTCTTACCAGTTATTCTTTAAGTGTAATTCAATAGTAATGGTAACGGTTAGCTTATTGCAGGCAAATGAGACTGTTCTCCTGCTGTGCTTGTTCGTGTCTTCATTTAATATTGCCACTTAACAATTACGGACTGGGTGACCAGATTGGAGATTCTATTTATGAATATAAGCCACCTACCCCTTAAAAAATAACTTCATTTACACAGCTAAGGTAATTGAGAACAGATTTTCATTTGCAAGTTCATCAGACTACCCCTACATGGTTGTTGTTTTTCTCTAAGATTGGAGCCTTTGCAAGTGAATTTTCATCTGCCCTTTCGCGCACATGCTACAAAGGAATTTGCCAATTTATAAATTTAATGTTTCTCTGTAGATGTTTATTTTTTGCTTCTAAACCTCGACTCCTGGATTCAACTGTTATTTTAATGTGTCCACATTACTTGATTCCGATTCTTTTAAATGGCAGGGTCGAAAAAATTGCATAGTTTATATTGATTTCTTCTCGATTGATTTTTAAATTATATGAACTTTCAATTAACTACAAATTTCTCACAGGGCTATTTTTGACTTGTATATAAATATCAGCCTTTGAACTTGAAAATGAGGAATTTTCTTTCCACAGAGTGCACTTTTACAAAGATTTAATGAAGATTATTTTTCAAAAGCTCACGGAGAAAACATTTACACATATTCTTTTGTTTCAGAGTGTCTTATGCTGCAGGCATTTTTACACGTTATTGAGCCCCTACTAATGGGCTTACCTCGCGCAGACTATCAAACAAACAAACAAACAAACAAGATTGGAAAACGAGAAAAAGTCGCAAATATTACGTAGGGGTAAAGTAGCTTTGAGCCGCTACGCACTTTACATACATATACCGTAGCTGGAAGCTACGACGAAGCATTAGTGTAAATTCTTCTATTGATTATAATCAGGGGTGAGTGAAAATGGCTAGAATTTCTTGCAGGAACTCCCCGACGTGAAGGTCGCCTCGGAGCCAGAAATGTTGTTTATTTTATTTATTTATTTATTTATTTGGGTGTGGGGGGGGGGGGGACTGCTTAAACTACTGAAATGCAAAGAAAACTGTTTTGGAACAGTTATTTTTATAAAACATACAAAAACTGATTTTCATTCAAAATTGTATTTTTTCAATGATTTGCAAAATAAAAGTTAATAAAAACAGCAATAACCCCGACCTCCATCTCCTAATTTTTATTTTCCCTGATTTCCTCACATACTAAATGCCAAATCTAAATTTTAACTATTTAAGAACACATAATGTATATTAAAACTGAAGTTAATGTCAACATTTACTTTTAATTTCTTTTTTTTTTTTTTTTAATAATAAAGATATAAGTAACATACATTCAGAAATATACAAAAGACTTATACAGCGTGAAATGAAATATATTTGAAGATCGCGCAAACACTGACTTTTTTTTAAATCATACGGAAATGAATAAGTAGCCTAACATAAATGAACAAATACCGGTATTAGTCCAAAGTGCACATTGACAGCTAAGATGTTCTGAACCTCCCCATCAGAGCAAATAAAACTAAATATGATAAATAAGCCTCCTCAACTCTTTCCTTACTCTTATAGATCCATTTTCTGTTGCATTGCCCTTTTTTTGTCACATCAATTCAAAAAACTTTTTGTTGTTGTTGTTGCTTTTCCAGAAAACATGCACTAGCTAGCTAACTATCTCTGCTGATCACATGTCAGTATGTCAGCCAATTGAACGGATAAATGAGTCCAGGCGTTTTGCTTTGCTGCGTGCATTCGCTTATTGACATGACTCATCATCGTAGACTCTGATAACTGCAGCAGCTAGGGAAACCTCCATGCCGTCCGTGGAATACAATAAATAATAAATATCGGTGGAAACGGATTAGGCTAAACAAGCACTTTATTATGCTTGTTGTTAACACTTCTGTATGTAAATCTGATGTTGGTAAATTGTTTTCTTCTTGCAGATGAAATGCATGTGTGGCAGCTCAGCATTTTTTTTTTTTTTACATAACGTTTTGACAGTTGCCGTCATATTTTTGGAATCAAAGCACCATGTACCGGAACAGCATTCCGGCCCTGAATCTTATACCGGAACTGCGTTCCTGCCCTGAATCTTATACCGGAACTGCGTTCCTGACCGTTCTCGGCCACTTTCACCCCTGATTATAATTTGATGATCTTTTAATACTGTTGATTTTAACGGAGGCGGCAACTTGCTACGTAAAGTACGTAGTTGCTTATTTAGGCTAGATAGACTGCTTTAAGATGGCAGCTGCTTACTAACGCCGGTGAGTGTCATTTCGCATCGAGTTCTCTATACATGTGATATCTACCGTAGCCCGAGGTAACACCTGGCAAGGTAGGATGAGTGCATAAAAAGTAAAAAAGGAAGCAGTCTTCCACTTATGCACTTTTAATACACAAAAAAACAAATCCAGCTCAACCACTCGTCACTCGTTAGTGCAACGGACCACGCACACATGATCACACTTGACTCCCCAAAAAGTAGGTAGCAACTGAGGAAAGAAGAAGATGAAAGTGAATATAAAGAGGCGCCACCGTGTGGTGGATGTCCTAAGAAACAAAGACGATCACAGAAGTGACTGTTACATAGTGCCCCTAATGAGAAAAATGCTGTCCAAAGCCGTAAACAGCTAAAGATGAACCATCAAACAGCTAAACAGCATCCTATACATAGACAACTGTAAAAGCTGATAGGCACATAGGGCAAAGACTATAAAAAAATAACAAAAATAAATGCACAGTGAATCATTTGAGGTCCTCCCTTCAGGAAGGAGATTCGAAGTCCCTTGTTTTAAGTCCAACAAGACAAAGAACTCCTTCTTACCAAGTGCGATTAGGTTGCTAAATTTGCACAATTCTTGCACTTAGAATGCGAAGCTGTCTATAGCATTTTTAAATTGTAGTCTGTGTGTTATTTATTGTATGGTTATGAGTTATTGTTGTGTTATCCTTATGCTTGCATGCTGTAAGACAAGAGTCCCCTTCATAGGGGACAATAAACTTAAACTGAACTGAACTGATAATATGACATATTCTCGTACTCATCTGTCCGTCCGTCCGTCCATCCATCATCTACTGCTTAATCCGGGGTTGGGTCTGGGGGACAGCAGAAGACAGATGTAATTTGTTGTTTTACTTACCTGGTTCTGACTGGTTAGAGGACCGGGGCAGCGTGTCAAATATGCGGCACTCAGCTATGCACTACTCGGCACTTGTATTCTATGAAGCTGGAGGTATTTAACCATATTGGTCGTGTAGCCACCTTTGCATGATATAGCTTTGTTGCAAATGTTGCACTGAGCTTACTGGTCATTTTTCTTTGTTGTTGAGCCAAACTTTTGAGTGCGGCCACACCGTATCCATGGTTGAAATCAAGTTCCAATGTCGATTTATGTCGATTTTGGTGCATTTTTTTTCCTCTCAAAAAACCTACTTGTGCGACATACTGTATGCAACATTTTAATTTTCTTCTTTACAAGTATGTTAACTGTACAGGGACAAAGCGTCATTATGTATGTATGACCTTAGTGGTTGTTTGTTTAGATACAGTATGTCTTGCGGCTTTTTAAACTTACATTTTATGAATCCTAATAGATGTGGTGAGACATATTATTGTCAGGGATTCGTGCCACCCGATGCCCATAAAATGCCACTGTGTGCCAGTGTGTTTTCTATTACGTGCAGATTTGTGGGTTCGTAGGGTTGAGTGTGTGGCAGTCAAATGTTGTGGTGAGCTGTAATAGATGCAGATCCATGCATCTATCTGCAGTTGTATTGATCGAGAGCTCTGTTAAGCCCACTAAATGCTGATCAAAAAGCCCTCTGATACATTATGAGCCTATAAACCCTCTTTCATCCTACCATATCCCAATCCCCTGACTGTCTCTATCATTCTTGTGGCTAAGTCTACATGCACGGAAAGAAACACAATGAGGTGTGTCAATTTAATGTGTTTACAAGAAGGAATAACAGGAGACAAGGCAACTCAAATTAGCTATTTTCTAAGGTAAACATCGTGTGTTGCAGCAATATGTTTTGAGTGAACTTGAGTAGTGTGCGCTACGGACACATGAAAACAGTAAAACTGCTGGAATATAATCTGGATAAAAATGTTTGCATGTGATCAGTGACGTGAAGGATTCATTTAAATTTGTGTCTGAACTGTTTGCTGCTCCAATAACATGAAACTCACTCAAATCTGTTTGCAGTGTTCGTTATCTATTATCCCAAGTGAAGCAATGGAATTATAGCACCACTTGCATGTGTAACCTCACAGACTGAAGGACAGCAAAACACTCGCAGCCCGCACACATACACACGTGTACAGTAGACACACACATGTGCATCCTAACCTCTGGCCAGGGTCCCATCCAAAGTATTAAAGGGTCTTATGAGGCAGACATCACTAATGACTTCCTTTATCTCCTAAACACAGCTTTAGACCTGTTCACCCAAGCTCTTAAAGTGCCGCCCCCCCAACACACACACACACAACAACCCAAATTCAATAGGCGGATAATACCCCAAAATTTAAGCATAGCAGTCATAGCTGGTCAGAGTAAAATATTCTGTGTAATTGTTTTTATTTTATGATTTTAATATTTATAAATGTCAATGCACATGCATATTGGGGTGAATTGTTTAAGAAAATAGTTGACCGTAAATGAGGTGCCTCATGTAGTCAAGTTAAAACTTGAAGAATCAGGATCAATAAATGTGTTGAGAAGATTCAGAGAAAGCTATTTCCATCCCAAAGTAATCATTCATGAATTAATTGCGTGTTGCTTTTACCCAATCCGACTATGTACACTTTCACAGTGCAGCTAGATTTACAGAGATCCTTTAACTTAAATACGGATATACAGAATCATTTTCATACTCTGCTCACCCTGCTTCTGCTCTGTATTTAGACTTTCAATGCTGTCCTTCTGAATTGTATTGTCAACTAATATATCCCTTATGCATGTTAAAACGAAAGAAAATGGGCCATGGCTTTTATCTAAGAAGCTGAGGCAGGTCTTGATTTAAACAAGTTGGAAGAGGAACGCGAAAAGCCAATAGCAGGAGATTTGGCTGGATGAAGGAATGGGGGCTGCTAAGCCTGGTTATCTCACTAGCTTTAAAAACAAACACTTAACAGAGAGCACCCGTGATAAAATTCCTGAAAACATATAGCGCTTCTTTTCAATGTATTGGACCGCTTCTTCCTCTGTTACATGTACAGTGGGGCAAATAAGTATTTAGGCAACCACCAATAGTGCAAGTTCTCCTACTTGAAAAGATTAGAGAGGCCTGTAATTGTCAACATGGGTAAACCTCAACCATGAGAGACAGAATGTGGAAAAACAGAAAATCACATTGTTTGATTTTTAAAGAATTTATTTCCAAGTTAGAGTGGAAAAAAAGTATTTGGACACCTACAAACAAGCAAGATTTCTGGCTGTCAAAGAGGCCTAACTTCTTCTAACGAGGTCTAACGAGGCTCCTCTCGTTACCTGTATTATTGGCACCTGTTTTAACTCATTATCGCTATAAAAGACACCTTTCCACAACCTCAGTCAGTCACACTCCAAACTCCACTATGGCCAAGACCAAAGAGCTGTCGAATGACACCAGAGACAAAATTGTAGACCTTTTTCAGGCTGGGAAGACTGAATCTGCAAGCGGTAAAGCGCTTGGTATAAAGAAATCAATTGTTGGAGCAATTATTAGAAAATGGAAGACATACAAGACCACTGATAATCTCCCTCGATCTGGGGCTCCATGCAAGATCTCACCCCGTGGCGTCAAAATGATAACAAGAACGGTGAGCAGAAATCCCAGAACCACACGGGGGAACCTAGTAAATGACCTACAGAGAGCCGGGACCACAGTAACAAAGGCTACTATCAGTAACACAATTCGCCGTTAGGGACTCAAATCCTGCACTGCCAGACGTGTCCCCCTGCTGAAGAAAGTACACGTCCAGGCCCGTCTGCGGTTTGCTAGAGATTATTTGGATGATCTAGAAAAGGACTGGGAGAATGTGTTATGGTCAGATGAAACCAAAATAGAAGCTTTTGGTAGAAACACAGGTTCTCGTGTTTGGAGGAGAAAGAATACCGAATTGCATCCGAAGAACACCATACCCACTGTGAAGCATGGGGGTGGAAACATCATGCTTTGGGGCTATTTTTCTGCAGAGGGACCAAGACGACTGATCTGTGTAAAGGAAAGAATGAATGGGGACATGTATCAAGAGATTTTGAGTGAAAATCTCCTTCCATCTGCAAAGGCATTGAAGATAAGACGTGGCTGGGTCTTTCAGCATGACAATGATCCCAAACACAAAGCCAGGGCAACAAAGGAGTTGCTTCGTAAGAAGAATTTCAAGGTCCTGGAGTGGCCTAGCCAGTCTCCAGATCTCAACCCCATAGAAAATCTGTGGAGGGAGTTGAAAGTCCGTGTTGCCCAACGACAGCCCCAAAACATCACTGCTCTAGAGGAGATCTGCATGGAGGAATGGGCCAAAATACCAGCAACAGTGTGTGAAAAGCTTGTGAAGAGTTACAGAAAACGTTTGGCCTCCGTTATTGCCAACAAAGGGTACATAACAAAGTATTGAGATGAACTTTTGGTATTGACCAAATACTTATTTTTCCACTATGATTTGTAAATAATTTCTTTAAAAATCAAACAATGTGATTTTCTGTTTTTTTTCCACATTCTGTCTGTCATGGTTGAGGTTTACCCATGTTGACAATTACAGGCATCTCTAATATTTTCAAGTGGGAGAACTTGCACAATTAGTGGTTGACTAAATACTTATTTGCCCCACTGTACCTATCCAATCTGCAGATCCACCTAATGTTGCAGTAAGAACTGAAATCAAGACAAATTGTCTGTCAAATTAATGGTTTTCTTTGTTTTCAAGCTCAGCTTTTGTTAATTCTGAACACTATGATCGCCAAAGTAACAAAATCACTGTCGAGATGAATATACAGACAGTTGCTTTTTACATTTGAAGCTCCTCAAAAGCCTACAAATAATTCGCTGACCTCAACAATATTTTATTTTATTTTGCTACTTCTTGTTTAATCTTGGCATTTGACCTCTTACCTGAGATTACTTTAGCGTGAGTGTATTTCGGATTATTAATTTGGCTCGTGATTTTAGGAGAAAACTGTGTGAAACCACATCTGTTATAGAAATAATTTTGAATTGGCATTGGCATACGCATTTTTCCATTTTAGGGGATGTAGTCCACCTTTCGTCCAAGGTCAGCTGGGATTGGCTCCAGAACTCCACGACCCTGACAAGGATAAACAGTGTTGAAAATGGGCGGATGGATTTCCACACCTATCTGGAAATTTTGACTTCAACTGACTCATCACTACATACTACAAACTAAAGAACTTTTCAGAATGAAACTGCAGTTGTCTCCCTGTCTTGTTAATGTGACTACATATGTATGTAAATACTTAATTTACGTTAAAAAAAGGGTCTGAAAGGCAACTGTTGAATGTTGCATTTGCAGTAGTCTCTCTAAAATTAGTTTTTACAGGAGGTAAACATTTTCACAGAATGTTTTTTTCAGTGTTGACTGCACACTTTACGAAACTCGAGAAACAGCGACAAACTTTTTTTCACTTCTAAAATATAATTTGTCTTCTATATTGTATATTTAAGTGAAATTGCTGATCCATGTATGAGCTATAAAGGAAAATCTTGAAAATCATCAGAGTTACCCAAACTTTTTCAAACCACTGTAATAAAAATAACTTAAATGACATTCAGAATTTCTTTGCCAAATCTGACGCTTGCCGTACATGTGAAATCCCTGCTTCAAAACACATTTTCTGCCACAAAATAGTCTCTTCTGGCAGGCATGAGGTCAAGGTTACACACTCACAATGCGTGTATCAAAGCGCTTGGCTAAATTCTCAAGAATGTGCAGCAAGGTTGGAAATATTGAGTGTTTCGTTAAACTTACTTTGGAATTGGATTGTGATAGGAAGCCAGACTACCTAGTGAAAATGGACTCTCGCTTTGTAAAAAAGCTGAATCTGTTTTGCTATGCAATGAATTGGAAGTAATTTTACAGCAAAGGTAACTGCTTTACCACAATAGATTGGATGTCATTTTACGGCACAGGTAATGGCTTGCCACTATAGAGACATATGGCATTTTGAATGTTCTGGATTTATTACAAATATACATTCTAATTAGGATTTTACCATTGTGTTGGCTTAGGTTTGTAATAGATTACTGTTGGTTCTGACTTGCATACAATTTCTGGTAACATGGGCAATGTCCAAACAGAACTCCATGTAAATCAAAAACTCCCTGTTTTGTTAAATGACCAGAATGTCAGGTCAGGTAAATAAAACAACCTAAAACATTTGTCTGTGATAAAAGAAAAATTCAACTAATTGGACTAGGATGTCGCTGACAGTCTCAATAAAAGCTATGCATGATCATATTTTAGAGTTTTTTTTTCTTTTATTGGATCTTATGAAAGTGTGAAGGTATCTCATGTTTCCCTGTTCCAGTCCTAAAATAACACCCAATTGAGTTTGCTACAGTATTTAGTGATTTGTTCGCATTGTGTTTTACAAAGCAGCCTGCAGCAACGAATAGTGTGATACTAAAGCTTGGAAACCGTCAAATTTTGACTGTCCAACAAACGATGCAATGACTGCCTCCACGTTTCACCACATATTTGTTATATTCCTCAAAGTATATAAAGGCCATAACGCGAGAAGAATTATGGGCTACAACATTGTGATTTATTGAGTTCTTGCTGCCCAGTTGAGCTGCTAATGTTTCTCAATGAGGCATAGCCTCCCACTCAGCACTAAGGAGCAAGTCGCACAGAAGATTGGGCACAACACGCCATATCAGTCAAACGTGCAAAAATGACATAAATGTTTCTGAACACTTACATGCACAGGACTACAGTATCATGTGAATATGAATGTGATGTTTGGCATCTTATGGATTTTTTAAAAAAAATTTATTTGAGAGAGAGAGAGACTGGAGTAGAACAACTAAAATGTTAAAATTTGACCAATTCATTGGAAATATCTAAAGTATTTGGTATTTGATACCAAATGCTAGCTTTCCATGATGGGTTATGAACAATATTTAAGACCAGCTCTTATCTGGTAAATTTCTACTTCATTATTACAATAATTAACAATTACGTTAGATTCATGTTTCATTAACCCACCACGACCCAGTAACAACTTCAACCCTAACACTTTGCCTTTTTTCATTGTGATTAAGGGACGGTTTGATAAATGGTAGGATTCTTATGTTGTTTAAGGGGGAAAAACAAAAACTATAAATATGTATACAGTATGTACGTTTATATACAGTGGTACCTCAACATTCGTTCCTGGGCTTTGTAAGACGAAATGGTCGCATATCCAGCCGGATTTTCCGATAAGAATACATTACAATGCCATTAATTTGTTCCACAGCTCGAAAACCTACACTAAATCCTTAATAAATACTGCTGATACAATTAAAAATTGAAATTACACATAGCAAAACAAATAAATTATAAATAAAAATCGAATAATAAAGTATAATAATAATTGGTGTAATATTGTAACGAATCGGGTTGTAATGTGGCGCACGTGTTTTGCGTGCTGTACCTTAACGCACCGCGTGGCTGACGTGAAAGAGAAAGGTGCATAAGAGATTTTAACTTTAGCTTTTAATGTTTTGTCATTGGCATCAACTGCGGCGGACAGTAGTTGTGTTGTGTTGCACGAGTTGATGGAATAAATGATTAAAAACCTGACGAAGCTGGCGATTTCTTTGGTGATGTTACCACAATAGAATTGTCACCTTAACTTATAAAGACTGGCGAACGGAGGTCCGATGATGACCGTCGAGATCGTAGACATTCTATGGCTGTATTGAAGAGCCAGTTCACAGATGCGCATAGTACCCTCATATTTTATATCATTTCCATCTTCATTTCAATGGTAAGTTTCACCATTTCCTTTTTTTTCACCACCTGTACTAACCTTCTTGGAATCCGTGTTGATTTCTCTTACAAGAAAATCCACCGTGCGTCTGTCTTGCGGCAAAACAAACTGTGGGGCTGTCATAAATCGTCGTATTTCGAGCATGTCGTTGGATGTAGAAACAAATGGCGAGGCAAATCTTACGTCGGATCTCGGAAAGATCATGTGTCGAAGCGATTTTATGTTGAGGCAACTTTGTACTGTCATTTTTTTAAACAGTTAATGAACATATCCCTTACCCCATCTCCCAACCCTACAATTATATTAATTGCTAAGAAATATGAATAAATCAGAGTTTCCGTTTACCTCTGACGTCTGATTGATCTTTCACTTATTTGTTGCAACACTTTAGACTGTTAATAATGTATTGGAGAAACCCTCTGAAGGGAGAACGCAGAGGAGGTTTACAAGGAGAGGAAAATAACCACGTGTACATCAGTGCATTTGCCGTTGAAACAATGTGGGGGATTTTAAGCATCAAATGGTCTGTCGGAGCTGATCTGACCCATTATGCTTTCCTTCACAGGCACACACACGCACATGCACCCGCATACACACCTCTCTGTCTCTGCCCTGCAGCAACAGATGCTGGCACACACAGTGGCTTCCTTTGAATCTCCTTCCCTCTCCTTCCATTATTTCCTCTCTCTATCTTTGTTGCTCCTCTCGTCTGTGAGATAAAATGCCAGTCATCCTTGGCTCTGATCATAAACAACAAGTGAGTGCTGAGAGGAGAGTACAAGGAAACAGGCGTGCAACGGTTAAGGCAAAGTGGGCTGTAGGGCAGCGGAGTATAAAGAGAGAAAGGCAGTGGCTATTTGATAGTGTCAGCTGTATAGAGGAGATACAGACAGGCCATTCATCTCAATGGATCAGATAGCGGTCTCTGAGGAGTGTGCGAACACAAAACACTCTCAGTAAAACACGGCAAGTGAGGGCACCTGATGGAACATGCATGCACAGGAGCTCTTTGATACACAAACCAGTTCAGATTTCAGGTACAGCTATAAAAAACCTCTCTGGGGCTGTAAGTCATGTTGAGTTAACTACTACGGTAGAGACGGATGGAAACGCTGCTCTGGGTGAACATTTGCTTTGTAACTGTAGGAGTTTCCCTTCAGCATGTTATGTGCCAGGATGTGCGAGAGGGAAAGATAGAGAACGGAGGAGTCTAAATGTCTCTGCATGAAACTCTGTTCTCTCTCTTCGTCATATCACAGAGGACAGTGCTAAAAGAGCAGACTACCTTTCTACGGTTAAAATCTTTGGAAAACACTGTATCCACAAAACCTCCACAGATTTAATGAGTCAATTGAAATTTTCAGCCAAAACTATGACTGCTTGTGAAGAGCTGGAGGTATTACAGTATTACCTCTCCCTCATTGAGAAATAAGTAGCTAACGGTAGCTTTAAACTACAAGATAATGAGGGGATTACATTTGGTAGCATTACATACTACAGGATTTTCGTTTCAGATGTACACACTTCAGGATTGTTAAAAATCAAGGGTACAGCACACTATAAGATTCAGGGTACCCGCGGGTTATTAAAAGTATTAAAAAAGCATTGAATTTAGTTTTCCAAAGGTATTAAAAGTATTAAATTAGCTGTCGTAAGTCTGGAATGTTTTCACCGTGGTTTTAATTTTTAAGAAAATCTCAGTGCAACCCGTGACGAAGTTTTTTTTTTTTTTTTAATCCATAACGAAGATGACGCGTAGAATTTTTACGATGCACTGCACCTCATGCGAGCGCACCGTTAGCATCATTAGCATCACAACAGTAGGCAATCGCACAGTACTGTGTGCTAACGCGAGGAATTGCTCAGATGCCTTAGTTGTTATGTTCGACGAAAGCCTCAACAAGACAACCAAGTCCAAACAGTGTGACCGGCATGTGAGGTATTGGATCGGCGACCAAGTCGCATCCAGCATCCAGATACTTCGGGTCGCAGTTTATGGGTCATGCGAAGGCAGTGGACCTGCTTAACATTTCAAAGTAAGTTGCCAATTTCTCCAATTAAAGTGTGTTAGATGCAATGTATTTCTGCATGGTTTGCCTTTCGAATGAATGTGAATTTCGCAGTTTTAACTCAAGATAACCATGTTAAATGAGGCATTGGCAGGTGCACTAGTAGCCTTAGCATGGATAAACCGGAGTCGTAGATTCACCATCACGCTCAGATACACAACACGGTTGACACTGTCTATTATTGGAACGAGTGCGGGGTAACGTTGATCTGAATAACATGGCATGGTGATAGGCAAATTATAATGTAAGTGATAGTAAAACACCTCCTGGTATATTTAAATGTTTTTCTTGATTAAATAAGAGTATGGATTTTCTCTGATTAAAAGAAATGTCTTCAATAGCTAACAAAGGATTAACATGTGTTTTGTATACTTCTTGTAATGTGATTAGGAAAAAAAAACGATTACCAAGGGAAATGGTCATATGTAGCTTTTTTATTTTGTGGTAATTAATGGTAAACTACTGTCATTTAGTGGCTGTTTTTTAAACTTTCACTGCCAATTGCAAGCGCTTTACAGTTAAGGTGGCCATTTGACAATCACCTACCTACCACCTTGACAAGGTCCTCTTAAAAGGGAAACCTGTTGTATTGCAAATGTAATTTCTGAAGTTGCTTTACAATCATAGTTTAAAATCCATTTTATCCTGGGAAAAAAATTATGAAAGACCTTATATTTAAATGTTTTAATTGTATCTTCAATAAATGTGCATTCTTTTGTCAAACACACTTAGTAATTGAGGTTAAATTTGATGTTCAGTGCTTTATTTCTTAATATGATTCAATATTATCTAAATAATGAGTGCGAGAAAAGTATTAATTTTCAGTTGAAATGGCATTAAAAAAGGTTTTAAAAGTCTTGAATTTAGATTTAT